>NC_057400.1:49880135-50480135 GCF_019320065.1 Cervus canadensis | reverse complement strand
GGGAACTGGCTTAGAACAATTTCTAGATAATAGTTATTACTTCTTCAGACAATGCCTTGTCTTGAGAACTGACAGAAACTATTTCACAATTGTAAATAACCTTTGTGATCGATCTGCTGGAATCGGATCATATTTTATAAATATCCACTGTTCAGTACAGGTGCAATTACTATGTGCCATTTAGTTGGACTGGCCTTGACCTCAGATGGCTGGACAATATTTTAGCATTTCATGGCTGAGCTAAGGGAAGAGGAAGGGACTTTGATTTTATGAACACATACAAAAAAAAAAGGAGAATTTGTGAGATCTCCTTGGTTAAAGGAAAGCCTTTTAGGAGAATATGTCGTCATAAATGGTTCAACAGGGTGAATTTCTTTTATTTACCTTGAGATTGAGCTATATATATATATATATACATATATATATATATACATAGATCTATATATAGATCACAGCCAAGAGGCCTACAGAATACACATTTAAAGACACAGTGAATTCAGTGCCTATATATAATTAAGGGTCCTTGGGCCTTAATGTGTATATACCTTTTACTCTATTTTTCTCATTTATTTTCTAAATACTTAAGTTTCTTTTAAAAAGCTAAACTTTCTAATTAAAATAATTCCTTAGTGTGAGATGTTCAATTAAGCATTAGTGTCTTTTTCAAGTTATAATTAATATATTATGATGTCTATTTTTGCTGATATGTTTTTTATCTCACAAACCACAAAGATTATAAAGACTGGAAGAGGGGGTTTTGTTCAGGAGATCGTACAGGTGATTGTATCTTTGGCCTGAATTCCGCCCAGTTCTCCAGAGCCTCAGTGATCCAACATGGACAATCCATGAAGTTAACCTTGATTTATAAGCAGGGAGCAGGAAAACCATTTTGCTTTTCAATCAATTTAATCTTTTATGCCTTTTAGCACTAATGGCCTTGCTCATCACATTTGCTTTTTAAATTTTGTCATTGTTTTAAATTAATAAACAAAGCAGGAATCCTTAATTAATAAAAATTTTTCTGAATGTAGTTAAGTATTTTGAGTCACAGCATTAAACAGCTTTGGAACACACACAAATCAATATAAGTTTAAAATGCCCTTTCAGGCTTTGTGGCTGGTAGTAGTTTATTTAAGAAAAATAGAATACCTAGAACTGTAACAACTTACATTCTATCTTGATGTCAAATGAAATTTCTCTTTTTAAATAATACCACTCTTTAAGCTAAATTTATTTTTCAAATCTACTTTACCACGAATTTTAAAAGTAGATAGTTATTTTCCAAATATTTCTAGTGACTAAAATCCATATAACTGTTATAAAGTCATTTAAAAATTATTGCAATAACCATATTATTTCCCTCTGGATTCTTTCATAGAATGTGGTACCATTGTCTGGATATACAGAGAGTGGTAAACATTATCATAAAGTTAAAGAAAAGACAGTACTCAGTAGGTTATGATGACTTTCCATCAACCTGTAATCTGTCCTTGTCTCCAGAGAGGGCGTGTGCATGTAGAAGAAATGGTGGGGTCATTACCAGAAGAGTACCCAAATATTACTTGCACACATACCCCTCCTACCCATCAGAACTTTAGAGTCAGTTTCAAATAAATTTACAAGAACTTAGAAACAAGCAAACACTTTGGAAGACTTTGGCTTTGCCTACTCAAATAAGTATGAAAAATATTTCACATTCAGAAAAACAACCAATTATTTTAAAGGAACATATAATTCCTTTCAAAGCAATATACAATTCCTTACAAATGAATATATAATTCATTTCAAAGGACTATCACTACATTAATTGTTTTAGAACTTTTAGTTGAGCATAGGCTGATCAAATTGGTTTGTGGCTTTATAGTCCCCCTTAATTTTGAAGAAAATATGACCTAAATGATAAGGAGCAATATGGTTGGGTGGGAAAATGGACCAAGATCATACCCCAAAACATGACTTCTTTAAACATATCATTAAGAAATGCTAAGTCTTTTAACATGAAGTTTCACACTAAACTTTAAAAGTTAGGGTTATTACTTCTTATGACCATGTTCTTATTAAATTGCATTATTCAATTAAAATATAGTTTATCAACCATCCACCATTAATTCAGAACTGTGATAAACCTAAAAGATTTTAAGAGAAAAGACAACTAAGGCAAATGTAACAAAATTTTTATAGAACCATTGGAATTAGACTTTTACCCCAACAAGCCATACTTAGACAGCATAGTTGCTTACATGAAACTAATATGTGGGACTTACATATTGGTATTGGCAGTTGATGTCAGCCACTCTCCAGCTAAACCAATGATATCCAGTCCTGTGGAGAGCTGGTTGAAAAATCGAGGATGACCTAAAGAGGTGAGTAACAGACAAGTATCAGGGCATATTCAGATTTTTCAAGCTATCTTCAATTCACAAGTTCCACTCCACTAGGCCACGATGATGGGACCTCCATACCAATGGCCTAACAGGGCTTCCCAAGAATACTGAAGGAAGGGCAGGTTGACCCACCCTTTATCAACATTTAGCACTGAAGATGTCTCTCAAAGTCACGTTTCTAAAGCATAATGCTTTTAAATTAAAAATCCAATGTCATAAAAAGAAAAATCTGCCCAGTATCTTATTTGTTGATTTCCAGATGAGCTCTGCTGCTGTGTTTTTTTTTTTAAATACAAATTTGATGTGGTGGTCCTATTTCTCTCCATAAATATTTCAATTTTTGATTTAACATCTCAAGCTTTTAATCCCCAAGTCAAGGTATACTCATGGAGGAGAAGAGGCTGCAGGCCTCAGAGGGGGCCTGTGCCCGTGTAGAGCTGATGCCAGCTCTGCAGCTGATGCCAAGGCATGCCATCACTCTCTGGGCCTCTGTGTAGTCCAAAATGATGTCAAGCATTGGTGTGTTTTGCCCACATATAGTCGGGTGACTGTTAAACTACATATGTTGCTGAGGTGACCTGGCATCTGCTCTGTGAAATAGGGACAGACACAGCCTCATTCATTCACTGAGTTGTTGGTAGAATAATTTATATTATTATATAACTCAAAAGCCCTTGTCAACCCACCACAAGCTTTATCAGGCTTTGTTCTCAGCAACGGCAAATTCAGGATTATTGCCAAATTTTGGCCAATTTGGCGTTCACAGGAAAGCTCAACCCCACACAGAAGGTTTCGCTGTCATGAAGGAGCCATCGCGATAGATTACCTAGGGGTGTCTGACGGAGAACTGGTGTTAGAAAGATGTGCTGACTGCTGCGTTTCCAGCGGAAACTGCTTGTGCCTCTGAAATAACTGTCAGAGAGCTAATGTTGGAATGTTCCTGGTCTAAGTCCCTCTCTCTGAAAGTCTGCCCTTCCCTCCATGTGATGAGGACTCCTTCAGAACATCTGGACTAGGACTTCTTATAGCAGAATATACCAATCTCTGCACTCCAAGAGTCCTTGAAAAATAACACTGATCTTTAGAGAAAATAAAAGAAGCATAAATAGTAAGCTTAGGGTAAGTTCAAGGCCAGATTCCAGACATTCATGTAGATTACTCTAAATAGCTTAAACTAGTTCACTGTGTTCTACTTATGTCAGTGCCAACAAAATCTGTATCTCCTACAACATAACTAATTTTGTTGAAGTCCATTTAAATAAGTGTGTGTGTATGTACATATGTATAATTTAATATTCACTAATAGAAATATTTCATTCTAATATAGGTTTGAATCATAAATAAATGCAATCACACCAGTTGACAATATGTCCAAATCATGTTGCATAGCAAAGACAAAAGATGGACATAGACTAACAAATGCCCTCAGACAAAAGTGAGACAATATCCAGCAACAGACTAACCATCAGACCAAGGTGAGATATAACTGAACTGATGAGCACACTTTTCTTTAAAAATCAAATGCAGACTTTGTAACATAATTGAGTCTTGGCCATCTTGCCGTTATTCAAGGAAGCTACCCTTATACCAGTGGTGTTGGCAGACTTCAAAAGCTGTTTGGGATTCTTTGGCAAGCGTCATTATTTCATTATAACCCTTGTTTTTAATATCCAGTAGTTTTACTCAGCTCTATTCCCACACCCTCCCCAGTCACATCTTTAAATGACTAGGAAGGGTGAGCAAGATAATAAAGGGGGGAGAGAGAGAGAGAAAGAACAAGACGCTACCAGGCATGGCCCCAGGGGCTTCCCTGTGGTGACAACTATGCCATGGACTGCCAATTCCTGTTCATCTGTTTGCCCAAGAGCTCAGGAAAGCCAGGATGCAGCGGGGAAAGATGGTAGAAAGAAGAAACCACTGCTTGATTCCTAGGCTTAGAAAGAGCCAGACAGAGATCCCCAAAGTCTCTGAACTTGAGGCACTTTGGCCAGGATTACGAAGTAGAGAGAGTTCCTATAACTTAGAAAGGAGGAAAGAGGCTATCCTCCAGGGCTCCCCATTGGAGACAGCATTTGGTGCCTCAGAACCTCTAAACTCCACAGGATGGAACAGAATGAGAAGAGTGTATAAATGTGTGACCGTGGGGTCTGGAAAATAGAAGGTGCAGTGGGTTGAACTGTTTCCCGTAAAAGACACGTTCAAGTGTTAACCCCTGATTCCTGTGACTTCATTTGGAAATAGGGTCTTTGTGGATGTAAACAAGTTAAGATGGGGCCGCACTGGATTGGGGCAGCCCCTAATCCAAAGAAGAGAGAAATCTGGACACACACATGTGGAAAATGTCATATGAAGGTGAAAGCAAAGATTGAGTGATGCATCTATAAGACAAGGAATGCCAGAGAATTTCCACAACTAGATGCTGGAAGAGGTAAGGATGGATCCTACTCAAGAGTCTTCAGGGATGGCATGACCCTGCAGACACCTGGATCTTGAACTTGTAGTATTCAGAACTGTGAGAGAATATAAATTTCTATTGTCTTAAGTGACCCAGTTTGTAGCAGCCATAGGAAACTAGTATAGAAAGAAAAGGAAGTGGGCCCAATTCTCCCCAGTTTCAGGGACAGGCAAGTGTAGGATTCATCAGAAATGAGGCAGGGATGAAAACAGAAGAGAGAAAAGAACTGAGGGGTGGACCATTCTGCTCTCTTTAGGTTGTGAATAACCTAAAATCAACAATGAAACTCTATATAGAACCTGACACAGCACCGTGTGTCTGTATCTTTTAAGTCTTTTTTTACAACAATAAATAATGCTAGGCTTTTACAACAATAAATAATAACAAGGCCAGGGTTGGGCCTTCCACCAACTGCTGGTGCCTCTGGAGGTTCTGTAGTTAGGGAGCACTTTGCTGCTTCCTTCACCAGGGTCTGTATTTCCCCTTCAACATGACTTTGACATCCTGACCATTGCCTAAGGTCTGCTGCAGGGCAAAGGTTCTTCTGCAGGTCCACTTGGCCGTCCACATTACCTGTGCGGACCCCATATTTCAGGGTGTCTCTGCAGTCAACCAGGATCTGCTCCAGGGACTCGGGGTGGTCAGAGAGTTCCAAGTTGAAGCCCTCCATGCCTTCCAGCAGCTGGTGAGGGTGGTGGAAGTCCAGCACTTTGGTGGAGCGATCGAACGTCTTGCGGACATAGTTGAGGAGTATGTCCACCACCTCCAACAGGAACTGCACAGTTTGCTCCTCCCCGTTCTTAGCCGGAAGCAGATCTGAGGGAGAAAAGTCAATGAGTGGTTATCACCTGACTCCTATCTGGATTCCCTCAGCTTAGAAATCCCTAATATCCATGATATCTTTATAGGCCCAATTTCCTTCCAGGACACATATGTGCATTATCTGTTGTACCATCTTTGCAGAAAAATGTACACAATCATATACACAAAAGTGTTTCTTATACTCCCTGGGAGTTCACAGACTTTCTGACAGTTAATATGCTCATAAATAGAAAGCTTTGAGAAGTCATGAGCAGCCTACCACTGCTCAATACCACTGTTATTCATTTGGGCACCTGTCAGGCGTGTGATGTACAGGGCTTCTGTCTTGCTGCCCTAGTACCAGGTATGTCTCTGTACATCTGGCTCAGACACTGGGCTTTTGGTTTGGTGTTATTATGATGTGCTTGATCTATTGCTGGTGGAAGGTGAGGCTTCTGTGGGTAGAGGCTGAGGACTCCCTGAGGAGGGTGGTTCTTTATGTCCTTAGACTGAAAATGAGAACTGAAAGATGAGGCTTAGGAGGGTGAGAGAGGGAACTCCTGCCTGTCTCTTGACCTTATCCTTTGCAGCTCAGCCTCTGGGATGCCAGGACATGACTCTGTGTTTCAACTTTTGTTAGGCAGAGTCAGACAGGCGAGGCAGCCATGGAGAAAAGCTGAAGCTGTCAGTCATAGCTCAAGATCAGACTGGCTGTAATAATATTCTTTGTCTATTCAGTTCTTTGTCTAATCTTCAGATTATCCCACTCATATTTTGTGAGTCTTGTTTACTGTTCCGGTTTGGCCTCCATGGCTTGTGGGGAGTTCATGGAAGGGTGTGGTGATGGGTTTACCTTTGAGCTCATCGGGAAAGACTGGGAAAGCACTTGCTGAGACAGTTGTAGGGGCAGCAATAGTGACTGAAAGATCTTCAAAAGAAAAATGAGCTTTAGGATAGCAATTTGGTCATGAGGCCCAGTTACACAGCTTTCCACAGGGCGATTTTGTTGTTGTGGCCACCACCCTTGGAGCATAAATGCTATTAAGAGAACCACTGGATTTTCTTATATGTAAGCTTGTTCTGGATTTTCAGAGTCTATGAATCTATATTTGTCCCTGAAAGTATCTTTAGAGTTGATTGTTTTACTGATTGCCCTCATCCAGTTTTCAAATGATGGCTACCTGGACAGTATGGAAGGAGGGAGAATATTCTAAACAGATGTTGGGAAAGCAGTTTCATGATGCCTCAGAGGGAATAATAACTTCTTTTGGTAAGGTCAGCAAAATTTTAGGAGAAAGTAAAGAAACTCCAATAAAGAGCCTACTGGCTAGCACTGGGGGTGGGGTGAGGGTGGGGTAAGGGTGGGGAGTACCTCGGGCGAACAGGTTGGAGAAGTCTGTCTCTGTGCGTCGGAAGCGGCCATCCTTGTCACTGTTTTCACAGGAAAGCAGGTTCTTGGAGGACTGCCTCTCCTTGAAGGCACTCACAAGCCTGCTCTTCTCTTCCAGGCTGTTGGTCCTCTGCAAGAAGCCTGTAGCACAAGAAGCTGGGTCAGAGGAAGGGCACCGAACTCCCAGCCTCACAGCATTAGCTGCCGGCCCAGGTTGACTCTCCAAGCAGGATGCTCGCACCCCCTGAGAAGAAGCCGCATGTCTGTGTTTTCAATGGGCTCTGGCACTGCTCGCCTTCAGGCGGGGAGGGGGCAGTGTCAAGAGTCATCAGTGGCACAGACCCAGTCATGCAAGAGAGAAAAACAGTAAGTGAAGCCCATTCTCCTCTCTGAACATGACAGTGAACGCAGAATTAAGTCAATTGGACAGCTTCCACTCCAGTAACCAGCCCCAGGATGGGGTTTTAAGGGAAGGGATGCAAACAGAGAGGATGCTGCCAGTACTGGGTTGACGGGCTGTGCAACCAGAGGGAGGAGGAGGTGAGGACCAGCATTGAGAACTGGAGAAGGTGCTTTCCTTGGGTACACCAGGTAAACGCTACCAGGGTTGAATGTAAGTTTAATTTTTCTGACCCAAACTTAAAGTACAGGTTTCCCTGTACCCTCCCTCTCTTAAATAAAGGTATTGGAGAGACAAGAAAGCCTAAAATTTTATGTGTGGTGACATTTAATTCTATAAATACTTACTGAGCACCTATTGTGGAAAAGGACTTAAGCTAAGCATTTAGGACAGTGGACAGATACAGATAAATGAGAGAGATCCCCTCTTCTCCAGGAGCTTACAGTTTGGCAGCTGGTGACCAACAATGTAATAAATTGAGAAGAACTCCATGGAGATGAACTCTGAGTCCAGGGTGGGAATCAAAGCCCTCCCCTCTGCTGCTCAGAAGGGGTGGAATGCTCTCCTGCTTGAGGAGAGCAGTGCAAACATTACCAGCAGCAAACCCAGAAGCAGGCTGAGCTGAAAGGGCTGGAGACTCTGCCAGCCAAGAGCACCATTTCTTCCCTCAGTACCTCCACCCATCCCTGCTTCTGTTCCTTCCCTCATCTCCTCCAATTCAGTCTCAATCTTAGAAATACAACACCCTGAAAAGAGGAAGAAAGTTCTAAGTTTCTTGGTGACCCCAAGAAAAAGCTATATTTGTAGATTCCAAGATCCTCGGGGTGTCACAAATGTCACAAGGCAAGCTTGGAGAAAAGTCCCAAGAGGTTGGAAGAGAGGCAAGTTATTCTGGGAAATTCAGCTTTACTTCCCCAGGACTGCAATTCAGTGGGGAGGGGTGGAGGAAGCAGGGATGCAGGGGGAAGGCTGGGGTGATTAGAATCCTCCCACATGCAGGAGCAGGGTCTATTTTTGGAGGGAAGAATAGAAAGGCAGAGGCACCAGGCCTTTCACTGTTCCCAGCACTTTTTAAACGTATCACTAAAGCTCTAAAGGACATCACAAGTATGGGGAAACACTATAACAGAGCTCCACACTTAGATATGAAGATGGGGGTTGCATCTTCTCCCTCACCTCTTCTTCTACTTTCTGAATTCCTCCTTCGAACCCTTAGAGTCCAATACCAGAAGCCCTCATTCATTTACCAGAGGGGTGCAGAGCCATCCTCACCTGGCCTCTGGTTAAGACTGCTTGCCTACACTCAGAACTGGCAGCTGTGGAATCTCTCAGGCCAAAAAGACCATGTCCGTGTGCCCTAATGGAGATGAGGCCCTGCCTTGCTGAACTCCTGCTCTCCAGGTCTCTGACTTTTGGTTGGCTGACTCACTCCCTGGAAAAGTCTCTGCCGTGAAACCCCTGAGTGTCTCCTTTCCTCTGGGAAAGGACCAGGACCTGCATTTGGGCTTTGGGTATTATCTCCAAAGGAATTCTTGACACAGGTAATCCCAGAGGTATCCTGATAGGAATGGAAGATAACAATTACAACGCAACTTTAAACCTGCATCCCATTCCTGAACCACACTTCCTGGAGTGCGCTAGGAACTAGTGTGTTCTATACGTCTTGTAATTATCTTATGCATAGCACAACTTATACTATATTATGAAGGTGAAAGTCACTCAGTCGTGTCCAGCTCTTTGCGACCCCATGGATTGTAGCCTGCCAGGCTCCTCTGTCCATGGAATGCTCCAGGCCAGAATACTGAAGTGGGTAGCCATTCCCTTCTCCAGGGGATCCTCCCAACTCACGGATCGAACCCAGGTCTCCTGCATTGCAGGCGGATTCTTTACCATCTGAGCCAATACCACATTATAATCTGTGATAAAAGCCATTAATTTGCTAGTATAAACATTTAATGGATATGATTTTCAGAATAACACTTCTTTGGGAAGGTATATGTTTTCTAAAATATTAGAAGCCTCAAAAGAAGGTCAATAACCCCAGCCTCTCTGGGCTCTGAGAGGTTCTGGAAGGAACTGTATGCTTCTCCAAGGATGATGAGGTACTGGACAATGTCCTCAAGGACACTGAGGTTAGTGCTTTGACAACCTCCCTGGCTAGCAAGAGGTCTTAGAAGCAGAGGCCCCTGAGACTGATGCAGACTGTACTCCTTTTTGCTCTGTATCTCAGCTATAAGGACCTGGTTTCCCTGGTGGCTCAGACTGTAGGTAAAGAATCTGCCTGCAATGTAGGACATCTGGGTTTGATACCTGGGTTGGGAAGATCCCTGGAGAAGGAATACTCACTCCAGTACTGTGGCCTGGAGAATTTCATGGACTGTATAGTCCATGGGGTCACAAAGAGTCAGACACAACTGAACAACTTTCACTCACTTTAAGCCTGTGAATAACTGGGGCTTTCCTGGTGGATCAGACAGTAAAGTGTATGCCTGCACTGCGGGAGACCCAGGTTCGATCCCTGGGTTGGGAAGATCCCCTGGAGAAGGAAATGGCAACCTACTCCAGTACTCTTGCCTGGAAAATTCCATGGACTGAGGAGCCTGGTAGGCTACAGTCCATGGGGTCTCAAGGAGTCGGACACGACTGAGCAACTTCACTTTAACAATCTTAGGAGGCAAAGAGGCACTACAACTGATCAAAGCTGACCACAGCTTCGGCTCTCTTCCACTTGCCTCAGTAGGGCCTCTCTGGGCTCTGCTGCTGGTTCCTCACAGCTGACCCCACACTCAAAGGTCCAATCAGCCCCATGAGTTGGAGGGAGATGTGAGGAATTGGAGAGCACTGGGTTCAAGCCAGTTGTTTCCAAGTGGGGCTTTGAATTGAGCCTGGCATAAGGCTCACATGGCCAAGGGAGCAAGTGAGGACTGAAGCCCAAGCCCCTGCTATAGCGTGGAATTGCATCTCCCTAGAGGAAGGGGCTCTTTTCCTGATTTCTCTGGGATATGAGTACCCTGCCAGATCTCTCCCCCAGCTCAAACACTTTTTTTTAGTTTCAAGAAACCGTAAATATAGAGAATTTGAAATCTATGTTTAAAAGCTGGTGACTGACGCAAAATAAAACACACATGTCAACACACTGCATGGGGCTAAATAAAACAGCTCAGGGGCTGTAACCGGGAGCCAGTCTGGGAGCTCGGCATAAAGAAGTGGTTGAGGCCCAAGGACTCACCAGTAAGTCAGCAGAGCACAGAACAGAGCTCATGGCTCCCTGTATCTCCTATTTAGGTCACACCATCATGCCTGTAACCACCCTGCTCTCCACCTCTTGGCAAGTTCTGGGGTTTCTCCTGGCTGACTGCTCTCCCAGGTGATTCTGCCTCCAGAACTAAGGGTCCCACCGGTGAGACCAGGGGCCTTCCTAGCAGCTTTGTTTTTCTGGTTGGGGGTGGGGATCCAGGAGAGGGGATAGGCGAGTGGAAGGGGTTGAATCTTGGCAAGGGACTGAAACGTTTAATGGGGGTTACCCAGGGCAATGGATTTGGAAATGAGAAGATGACCATTAGTCCCCTCAACTATCTTAAGGTGAAAGGTCAAATCAACCTGGATAGTGTAAGGCCAAGAGGTCACCTTTCAAGCCTATGAAGGCCTGGGATGAAAGCGGGGTGGGTATCTGTGTGTGGAGGAGGGGACTGGCTGTGGATTCAGGTCAAAACCAAAGACTGTACTTTGCCTCCCGGAACTAAACTAAAATGGAAAGCCCAAGCTGGCTCAAAGTACGGAAAAACAAATCCTCTTGGTGTTTCCTTTCGGAATCAAACGTATTGTAAAGCCTTCTAGCCTGTGGCTCCCAAAGCTTGCATACTAGCAGTAGCCAGTTTCCCTTGGGCAAACTGCCCTCCCTCTCCTGTTACAGGGGTTGCAACTTTCTTGAAATTAGTGTTGGGGAGGAGGGTAAAAACAAAAGAAACTCCCCGAGGATGGTAGCCCCCAAATTCCACCGGAGCTCCTCTTCCGGGGAAGTTAATGCAAGCCTCTACTCCCCAGTTCTGGACCCAGTTCCGAGACACCGGATCCAGGGATGCTCCTGCACCTCTACCCTTTCGGGGCACTTCGGGTGTGTCTCCGAAGCAGCGCTTAGATTTTTTTTTTCTCTCAGACTCCGAGGGGCTGCAGTCGGGGCAGCAGGGGGCACCGCCCGGGACCGAGGCCAGGAAGCCAGGATCGGGATGGACGAGGGCCGCCCTCCAGGCAAAGCCTGCACCGCGGGGAAAGCAGCCCTCGGCCCCAGCCGCCCGCACCCCAGTCCTCGACCGTGGCGGGCGCCCAGGGCCCGCTCAGTTCTGCTTGCCCAGCTGCATGACAATGACGGCTGACGAAGCCGAGAGCCGCGGCCGCCGAAGGGACCTCGCGCGAAACGGGCTATTAAGTCGGGAATGGCGGCGGGGGGAGGGGGTTATTTATAGAACAAAGCTCGGCCGCCGCCTGCTGCCCTCGCGCGGGGACGCGGCCCGGGACTCGCGTGCAGGGGAGGGGGCCAAACCCAAGGCTGGGCTTTCCCCGCAGAACGCCTAGGTCCTGGAGTTGAGCAACCCTTCCTCGCCGTAATTGCTGCTCCTCGGATCAAGGGGACGGAGCCCCAGAATCGCAGGGAGGGCGCCGCGCGGTCGGGCAGGGGAGAGTGGGTTTCTCCCACAAACTGCTAAACAAGCCTTCTCGCTCAGGCCACCAACTGCCGCCGCCCTGGGGCCCCGGGATGTAGGGCCCCGGGAAGCTCTGTCCCAGAGGCCACGGGCTCGCCGGCCTGCCCCCGGGCGCTCGCTGGGCTGGGTGGGCGCGCGCGCCCACGCCTGCGCCACCGCTATCTCCCGAGCGCAGCAGCTGAGGGACTGCCTTTTAATAAGCCCCTCGTTAATCTTCCCCCGCCTCTCCAGCCCCTGCCCGGGGACGTCCGTATTTTCTGGACCAGATAAGGCTAGAGATTTTAGACGGTGAAATGTAGCAAGGAAAGCAAGTCCTCATTGTTCAGCCGGAGCCACTCAGCTGTGTCCCTTCGAACAAATCTTTTTTTCCTTTAAAAAAAAAAAAAATCACACCCCCTTGGGCGTTTTCATCTCAGATCCTCACATCTCTGGAGAGCTGTTCTTTCGTCCCCTCCAGCTTCCAGATCTATTTTCCTTTATCTCTGACGAATCGTGCCCGACACCTCTTCTTTCCCCTCTTGGCCCCACGCCCCCTTGGCCCCCTTTCCCTTTCCGCCTCTCCCTTTAAGGGCAAGCTCCGCAGAACCTCTAGCTTGCACTGCCCGCACCTCCTCCAGGCAGGCCACCTAGTTCTGCAGGCAATCCTTTCTTTGGGCTTCCAAGGCCTCAAAGAACGCAATCTGAATCCGTTTCGACATCTCGGAGCAAAAATGTCCAGCCGAGAGGCCCACTTTCAACCCGCAATGGTCGAGGAGGAGGAGGTACGACGCGTTAGCCACCGTCTTAGCCGCGTGTCTCGCCTTGGGCCTGCTCTCCAGGAAAGCCAGACCTTTTTACTCCACCTTCGCGACACTCAGGCCGAGCGCTCCGGTCAGAACTGCCCCAGCGCGGGGCACGAAGAGCGAGGCTGTAGTGCTGGGGCACTGTGCTCCTCCCCAGCCAGGGGAGCCCCGACCCCTGGACCCTATCGGAAAAGATCCCTTGGGAACAGGTCAGGAGAGGACAGAGAAAGGTCAAGACTCGCAGAGGAGCGTCTCCGCCCGGCGTCGGGGCTGTAGACACTTCAGAAAACATTCAGAAGCCAGGATTCCCTTCCGCGTACATCCCTCTCTCCCAAACCCGCCAAGCCAGCTCGCGTCGAAGCCCTTTAGGGCCCAGCGGGCCCTTTCACTCACCGCAGATCTTCAGCCCCAGTTTTCTGGTGCATCCATGGGCCACTCCGCACCAGGTATCATACGCTAGAAAGCAAGAGACGTGCGTTCAGTGAGGCTCCGACAGTCCGGGACCCGGTCGAAGGCAAAGATGTTCTGGGGAGGGTGGGGGCAGGTCTTTGCCAGTGCGCCTCATTAAATAGCTCTTTCCCCAACGAGCTGAGAGTCTGACCTTTGGGCTGACAGGGAGACTCGTGCCCTCAGAGAACCCACCACACTCCCTTTCCGATTCTACTTCAGAGAGGGAACAGCGCTCTGCTGGGCCTCCAAGCGACCCCAGCCATTCGAGTCGGGTAGCCGCCGAGGGGTCGCGGAGCGGGACAGGGCTGGCGCCTCAGTTGCCCAGCACCCACCCGCAGGCCCTGTCCCTCGGTCTCCGCCCCGCAGACTTGAAGGGCGACCACAGCAGCCCGGAAAGGGAACACAAGAGACATCTGGGGCCAATGCGTCTCATAATTTCCTGGCGGGTCTCCAGCCGAGTGGCAGCTTAAAATAAACTGGCATGAAATGGGGTCGCGGAAGAGTTCAGGAATTAATTGGGTGAAAAATAGTATTTGACTAGATGATCGGGCTCGCTTGGCTGCTCTTGAGTGGGGCTGGGGGAGTCAGTAGACAATAGTGCGCCTGGGGTCTTCATCCCCTGCCCCCTCTTCCTAACCTGCTCCTCATTAACCCTTCCCTCCGGCATCTCGAGAAGTAAAGGCAATCAGACACTTTCTCTCGAGGTCTAAATCGGGGACTCAGGAGCTGCGGTATTCTCAGACACCTCAGTGTCCATCCTGCCTTCAGGGTTCAGCTTCCACCCAGGAGTACAGGGGAGCCTGAGGAGCCCGCATGCGACCTGGTGTGGTGGGCCTAGCGAGAGATTCCCCTCAGATTTCTCCTAACAAGGCGTCTCTAGTCCCTCCCATCCCCCACCCTGGCCGGTGCCTTCAGCCCGTCGCGAATGTTGGCTGCGATAAGGAGAGTGACATCCATTAAACCCGAGGCACAACAGAGCCTCAGCCGGGAGAGGAACTAGCCCGATGTCAGTGAGACAGCGTGTCACAGATGGAGTTCCTGCAACAGACAGTAAATCAGTGCGAAAGCTAAACCCCAGTAACAACACCTTTAAGGTAAAGAGCTATTTCCACCCGGAACAGTGCTTCCAGTTTAAACGCCATCCCACTGAATCCTCATAACCCTATGAAGCAAGAGGAGTGTTAATCTAAGACTCATTTTACAAATAATAACATTGAGGCTCAGAGAGGCGAGGAGTGTTTTCCAAGGTCACTCAGCTATGGCGTTGGAGTTCAGACCCACTGCACTGCCTTTTAGAGGTGGGCATTACAGTGAAAGGATGGGAAGAGGAAGTGAGAGAGCCCCTTTGATGCAGGGAAGACTAAGTGGTCCGGGGCAAAGAGGCGGGGTCGCTGGAGCAAGAGGTAGTGTAAGATTGTGTGAACTAAGCAAAGCCACTTCCCAGGAGACCTTGGAGGAACAGAGAAGCGGAGCCAGCTGGGCAGGCGAGACTGGGTAGAGAGCCAGGTGAGTGAGCGCAGCCTGGGATGCTCACACCGTAGCTGGGCTGTTGGGGCAGGAAACAAGACAGGTGCTTCTCAGAACCTGTGTTTCAGGATCTTCCCTCTGCCTTGGCGCGACCTCCAGGCCAAGAACGAATTCAGGTCAGTGCCTCTACTGGGTCTGGACCTGGGGTTGGGCACATGGGCTCCATTGGGGGCTGCCTCTGGGAAGTAGGGGCGTGCTGGGGGTGCAGGACTCGAGGGTGGATGAACACTACAGATACCCACCCTTGCCAAGGCAGCAGAAAAGGGGCGGGAAATGTGGAGAGAACTGAAAAAGAAATCCATCTGTGCCACAGCAACAGACAAAGGCACTAAAGCCTCGTGTTTCTCTTGGACTGTTCCGAGCAGCTCTGGTGGCCAGTGTGCGGCTCCCGAGCTACCGAGGCTGGCGGCTCTCTTGAGTCCCTCTTTATTGTGTGGGTAATTGTAGCTTCCCTGGGGGGTGGGGCATTGGAGCTGCAAAGGGAACTGGAAAGCAGTCTAAAAATTTAAGAGGAGGTCTCCTGCCAAGAAGCCAAGGGCAGCATCTATGGGGAGGATAAAGGGTTTACCTGACCACTCCCTCCTCCGCCCCCTGCCAACCTTCCTTGTTGAGAACAATTGATGTTTTCTCAAGCTTATAGAAAGTGCCATAAAAGTGAAGCAATGAGCCCTCTTTCTGATCACAGTACCATCCCTAAGCCCCCCTTTTATACAGAAATTCTGGTGCCCTTACTCTCTCGAGCTGATAGATTTGGAGGGAGACCATTTCAATCTAAAGTGGAAAACGGAAAACAATTTCTCCATCTTCCCACCTCTACAAAGAGGTAGGAAATCAATCTGAATTAAGCCCAGATTCTAGAAATGGGTTGAGGAGCCACACCGAGCTAGGGATAGGGAAGCATAAATCTGGCCGCCACCTTTTATCTGGTTCCCCCTTTCACTCTTTGGGAGGTGTCCACTGCTGACAGGTCTCCTGCCCCGGAAAAGGTTGGCCTGGCAAACCTTCTGGGCTCCTCCTTGTTCCCCACTTCTTGCCACTCAGAATGCGGCCCACTTTTTTTTTTTTTTTAACATTTCTCTGAAATGTAATTAATTGTCTAAAATGTCGAGGCTTAATCTGAGAACGTTTTATGCTCCTTTTTCGCCACTGGCTTCTCCCTCACTCGTCAATAGCTCGACGCAAATTTGGAGCAATTAGGGACCCCGAGTTTTCTAAAAGCTGCAATTAACGTCGAAATTTCCGCTGATTATAGACTTCCAGGGGGAAAGGCAGAGGGGGAGGGGTCAGATCTCGGCTCAACGAAAGCTAGAGATAGAAAACTCTATTCCCGCTGAGTCTCCCAGCTCCTCACACCGTCCGGTGCACCGACCCCGGTCGTCTCACCTAGCAAAGAAACCACACACAACACAACACAACACAACACAACAAAAACAACACTCTCACCGCGTGTCCTTCACCCGCCGCGAAGGATCGCCGCCGCTCCGACCCTGCGTGGTTCCCACTCTTTTAGCGCCCTGGAATCACCTAGCATCCCTGGCAGTCGAACGACCTCTGGTTGGGACCTGGGTCAGGGCCCCATTTCTTTCTAGCCTCCATCATCTCCGCGCTCCCCCTTCCCTTTCCGCCAGCGCAGACTCCTCAGGTCCCAGCGCCCCCATCTTTCCTACAGTCCATTTGATAGGAAACTGGAGCAGGACCTACTTGTGGGGCGCAGGTTGGTGGTATTGGGGTCCGCTCCCGCGTTCGAGGAGGTTGCGGACGAAGAAGGGGTCGAAGACGCCATCAGCTCGGTCGTCCCGACGCCTCTGCTGTCCGGGGTCCTCGGCCAGTCGGGCACTAGAAAAGGCTGCAAAGAGAAGCGAGAGCTGTATGGGGAGGGCTTCCGGGGTCCAGGCGCGCGGGAGGCGATTGAGCGGCCGGGGGCGCGGACGCTCCGGCTGAAGTCTGGGCTAGGGAGAGGCGAGAAGAAGGGCCGCTGGCGGGCTGGGTTGGGGTGCGCCAGGCTGGGGACTAGGGGAGGAGGAGATGTGCACGCGAGCTCTGGGATTCGGGCGCTCGCAACGTAGCCCCGGGCTCCTCTCCAGTCTAGCGGCGCGGTGGCGCGACCTGGAGCGCAGCGCTGAGACTAGGGGAACCCAAGGCCAGTGCAGGTCGCGCGGGTTCGGGCGGCTGGGCTAGGAGGGCTAGGGAGACTCTGCGCGATTTTCCAGCCCAGCCGTGACAAGCCCTATTGGGTCTCGGCAGCCGGCTGGCGGGCGGTCGGGAGGGGCGGGGGGGTGTGAGCCGGAGGAGGGCGCACAGGGCGGGCACGTCTGGTTCGGTGTCTGGTTCCCGTTGTTGTGTCTGGCTAATTCCCTGGAAAGAAGGAGGCTAACTGCTCCAGGGAACGGGGACTTTGGTGAGACAAGGTGAGAGAAGAAAAGGGGGTTCGTGTGTTCACGGTATCCCTTGGATTTGGCTGGGGAAGATATACAGTCACCTTGTACTCCAGACAGCCAGAAAGCAGCGAGTCGGAACCTCTCTCGTCTCCCTCTTGCCCCACCCGCTTTAAGCCATTTCGAAGCCAAGAACCGGGCTCTGTCCTTGTTTCTGTATTTCCCCTCCACCTCGTATTTCTCGCAGTACAGACCCGGGGAGGGTGAGGGAGGCAAGAAAGGGGAACATCACCGGGGAAACCAACTTGCTCCCAGCGCGCGGGAGGCGGCAGATAAGGATAGGTGCGCGGCGCCCCTGCTCCGCGCTCGGCGTTGGTGCGATGGCTTCCGAAGGCCAGGGAACAGAGAGAGTGCGGGCGAAGCTGGGTAGATACAAGAGCCTGCAGAGTAGCGCCCGCAGGCCACCGCCTCCACACTCTCCATAGGACCCCCACACCTAGCCCCGCGCGCGCACTCGCACCGCAACGCAGGCAGCTGGGAGACAGCGGTTTCTGGGGAAGTAACAGGTTACCGCTCTGAGTCGCGCCTTCGGCTGCTGCTGGCCAGGAGCCCGTTGGTGAGACCGGTGCTCGCAGCCGGGAAACGGAGGAGAAAATCGCTCTCGCTCCACTTCTGCCTCAGCCCCTGTGCGTCCCCGGGGCATGAATCTCGCTGATGGGGATAGGATGATTGTGAAGGCTGAGGTCTCTGCGCCGCGCAGGAATCGGGAGCCAAGACTCGGGCGGGCGGGATGCTCTCGGCTCGGGAGGGTAGATGGCAGACTCTGGGGGTGGGGGTTGGCCATGAAACCGCCGGTGAAGAGGACCCAGCTGAACAGTCGCTGCTGGGCACTGGGAAGGTCCCGGCGGTTGCGCGCTTACCCACCTAGGCTGGGAGACAGCAAGCCGCGCGCTCCTGTCGCTCTTCTGCGTAGCGCCCAGCAATCTGCCCGGCTCGGCCCGGCTCTGCCTCAGGCGTAATCTGCCCGGCGTCACCTCCAGCTGCAGCCTGTCTTTTGCTGGTACCGTCCCGCACGCGAGCTCCTGGAAGAGAGGAGAGCGATCCGAAGAGGCGGCTGCTTGGCTTTGGGGGAGGCGGAGGCGGAGTGGGGAGGCGGGGACCGGCTCAGCAGGGGAATCACGAGGCCGCTGCTCGCGGGGGCAGCTCGTGGGCAGAGCGGCGGGGCTCCTTGCAGGTGCCTGACCGCCTCTGGAGCTTTATAGGGCGATTATAAACCCAGATCACGGGTTTGCACCCGGAAAAACGAAAAGAAAAAGCCCTATGAGTAATCCAGAACGTACTCAACACGGTCTGTTTTTTGAGCTAGGCAGAGGGTCGGGTAAGGAGAAGGAAAAGAGAAATTCTATGAAGAATTCTGCCTTGCTGAGTGCTTCTCCCTCCCTTTCCTCTCTCCCCCATTACCATATCCTCGAGAAGACAAGAGCTGTAGCTTAGCCTCAGTTACTTGCCCCGCGGCTGCCCCAGCTTTGTGATGCCTCCTTGAGCGGAAACCGCTCCCTGGGTCATGTCCTTGCTGGCTCTCTACTGAGCCAGGATTGTTGTAAAAGCAAAGGACACAGACATGAGGGGAGAGCTCGCAGACCCTTAGAGGACTCCATCTCTTTTTCACTTCAGTTTTCTCATCCTGCTCGGAGCTTCCCCAAGTATACTCCACCGGAGCACACTACCGAGTGCCTCCGGAGAGAAAAGGGTCCGATTTCCAACCCACTACACGCTCCCTCCTAGCTTTGGTTCCCTTGGTGATGGGGAAAGGAGTCCTCCTGATTGATCACATCTGAAGGTTAATAACACGCACGAGCGCCGCTCCACACACAAGGGGAACCCGAGCATAGAGGTGTCCCGGGGGTGGGCTGGGGGAAGCGGACCGGCCATCTCTGCCCAGGCCCGCTCCCCTCCACTGCTCCCTTCGTTTCACGCTGTTCAAGGATTCTCTTTTTGCAATATTTAGACGGATTGAACGAACTGCCGCGTCCCGAAAGCCCCTCGCGGTAAAAAGGCGTTCACGGAAAAATTTCCACCAGATGGCGCCATGCGGCCAGAGACCGAGAGGCCCCGTGCTGGCCCGGTCTTTGCTCGCGCCCCAGGTCAACCCCTAAAGGGGCTTGCGGGGCTGTTATTCTCCGGCCTTTTCAAGCCAACCCTCAGACACCCTCGTCTCTAATTTATGGTGTCCTCTTTCCTCCATCCCAGTTTCTTTTTCTTTAGGGCAAAGCAGAGTTGATCACCGTGTCTGGGTGACACCGTGTAACCAGTGATTTCTTTCCTCGCTTTCACAGTGATTTTGTTGTTGCGATGCTGCAGGCAGGGGTTATTTACGGACACTTCTTCGACCTTGCTAGCCCACCGGAATCCTGATTCTTCTCTCTGAATGTCTTATTGCCTTTCACCATTACACAGTGGGAATGCCGAAAATCTTACAAAGCACGAAAATTCCATAAGGGAGACCGAAGATTCCGCCCTTCCTCCTGAGAAGATACAGTCCGATTTAGTAAGAGGGTTCTCGTTGTGAGGTTTGAAATAACCGCGTTGCCCTTGATACTAAAGAAAATACTGTTGCCCTCTCTCAATCTTACAGTAAGACCTCGGGCACTTTTTAAAGACGGAAGAGCATGCGGAAGGGCCGGCGTGGGTCACTGCAACTCCGAGTCCCAGAGCTCAGGACTGGGCAGGTGGGCGTGCCCACTCCGCGCAGGAAAAAACCCTCCAAACCGCGCAACGCGCAGCTTCTCTGCCACGCTTGAAAAACGCAGTTTACTAAGAAAAAAGGCTCGGAATTCCACCCACGCCCCCTCCTCAGGTCTCCCTAAAAGAAATGGTTGCGTCAATCAGGCACCCGGGTGCTAGGGGTAAATCATTCAAGATGCTCTGGGGCTAGGAGGCCAGCCGGAGGAGGCGCCTCTCAGGGTGTGCTGTACTAGGAAGACGCCTGCTCACCTTCTGTCCCTTCCACCTTCTCCCAAGACCCGAGGTTCCCCAGAAAGGAAGATTTGTTTACATTCACCTGTGGCCTCAGACATTTCCAACCACTCCCTCTTCTGATTTCTGTGTCCAAAACGCTCACCTCTAACGTTTTAGCCAATAAAATAATCTCGCCTTAGAAAGAAATCTACAGGACTGTGTATCGCAAATTAAAGCTGAGACCGTCCAGCTGCGAGGATATCCATCCCTTTCTCCTTTATATAGATGGAAAGGAGGAATGAAGTCTCCTGCTTGTCCTTAATTTTAAAATGTTTAATTAGATATTAGTAATATGTTAAATGTTTATTAATCACATGTTTGGAGTCAGGCACTGTTTTCAGGGAACTTGCACTGTCTTGGCAACTTATATTATCCCTGCATTCATGGACATTCCAGTTAGGAGGGGAGAGAAACAGTCTTGGGGACTTCGTGGGTTTGGTTTGGTTTCCAATTATCTTCCACTCCAACCCAGGCTCTTGGGCTCAGCGGAGATGGTAAAGACCTGAGGGCCCAGAATTCCACAGTTTCAGCACAGCGAGTTCGGACGTAGGGCACAGCTCTTTCAGCACCAAGGACAGAGCCCACGATTTGGACGCTGAAGCCTCCAGTTCTTCGGCTTAGGTCGCCAGGATTTAGCAAACTCGCCTCCCTCGCACCATCCGCCTCCCGGCAGTAAATGTTGGGTTTGTTTTCCCCTGTTGGGGCGGGGTGGTGGTGGTGATGGTGGAGTACCTCGCCCCCTTCTTGCCTATCCAGTAAGAATATGCAAGGAGGGTGGTTGTGGTTGTCTTTTGGCTCTTCAGAACATTTGGGATCTATATTTTTGTTTATATTTTTCCACTCTTTTTATGTTTTATTACTTCCGGGGGAAGATGCCCTGGATAATGGGGGTGGTAAAAAGATATCCTCTCTAGGGACTCGAACCGGTGGTGAGGGGTGGCCCGGAAAAGAGTGGTGTCCGCCCAGCTGTTTCGTTTGCGTTTGATCTAAGATTTAGCACTTTGAAGAAATGGGAACAAGATGCCCAGAGGCAGAAGAAAGAGGCGGCGAGTGCGACCCCTCTGGTCTCTCTCTTCCGGGCGCGGAGGTTTTGCTAGCCTGCAGCTCCGGCTACTCGATTGTGTCTTCAGAAGACAACTTGCCTTTAGGTCAAGGATGCCTGGGGCTTGGGAACATGACCCTCCGCCCACAGTGCCCCTTCTCTGGGAGGTTTAAAGATACTCCAAGTGGACTTGGAGCCAAACCTTTCGGCAAAGGAAAAAAGGAGTGGGTGAAGTAAGGAGTGGAAGGGGCACCCGAATGGGCTGCGGGGGAGATTTCTATGCGTAAAATATGATCCACGTCAAGGTGAGTAAATATGAAACGTCAATCTTTTTTGACGCATTTAGCATTTTTAGCCATCAGAAAAGGTAATTTTGGAGCCACATTGTGAATTCATTTTTGCCTGCTCGTTAAGTCTATTTTAAGCATCTAATTTATGACCAAAAAGGTGGGGGGCGGGGGATGGCAGTGCTCACCGTTTAAACGTCTGTCTCCCGAGACGAGGGCTGTGGGAAGCGTTGTTAACCGTACACTCAGCTTTTCTTAAGTGAGAGCGAATTCGGTGCGATTGTGTACTTTAAAGATAGTTCATTCTGGACTTTCCTTGGGAACCATAGCTAAATCGACACCCCTACTCACAACAGGCACCCCTGGAAGACACTCACCCCTGAAAGACAGGAAAGGGTTAAAAGTTGTGGCCAGAGAGAGAGAGAATTCCAGCCGGAATTGAACCCAGCCGAGAGGACTCCGGAAATTGCAACCTTTTCTTCTAAAGAACAGTGGTGAGTTCCTCAAATAATGGTCACATGGTCCCTTCCCTTTCGGTCACATGGTCCCTTTCTGAAGGTGTAAATATTCTAATAATAAAGAAATTAATCAAAGGGGATAGAGTAATTTGTATTTGGGCAAATCTTTTGCACATTTTAAGACGCCCAATTCTCGCTATTTCAAACATCTGGTGGACGGAGGGACCACCAGATGGCGACAGATTACAACTTCTGACGGGGAACAACGGGTTCCCTTAGAGAGTAGTGCTTGAAGGAAAACTGCTGCTGGCAGGCCCTTTCCAGTTCGCACTCACACTCTGCCATATTTCACAAAGCAGGGTCTTTTTTTCCCTCTTTTTAATGCTTAGAGAGGCTGCCGGAAGTGGACGGACACACTCAGGATCTCTGTCCCTTTGGTGAAAGAGAAAGGGATGTAAAGTATCTGATTCTTTCCCACAAAACTGCTCTTTAAAGGTAGCCTCAGGACAGAAACTCTGGTACTAGGCAAGGTGTTTCACTGTAAAACAGGACACCAAGGAAGTAACAGTCTTTAACTGCAATTCTGACAGACTTTCGAAAATGTATCTGTTTTCAATTCTCTTAACAGAAACTTGGAGAAGGCAATGGCAACCCACTCCAGTACTCTTGCCTGGAAAATCCCATGGACGGAGGGGCCTGGTAGCTTGCAGTCCATGGGGTCGCAGAGTTGGACACGGCTGAGCAACTTCACTTTCATTTTTCACTTTCCTGCACTGGAGAAGGAAATGGCAACCCACTCCAGTGCTCTTGCCTGGAGAATCCCAGGGACGGGGGAGCCTGGTGGGCTGCCGTCTATAGGGTCACACAGAGTCGGACATGACTGAAGTGACTTAGCAGCAGCAGCAGCAAATGAATGGGATGCAAGAAAGATGATTTCCTATATAAGATGCTTTTTAGTCAAACAGTATGTAATAGCAATACAGTTGAGGCTTGAAGGACCACTGGGGACTGGAGTGCTGGCCCTCCTCACAGTGGAAAATCCACATATAACATACAGTCCCCATATACAGAATTTCTCAACGTCCATGGTTCCTTTGTATCCTAGATTCTGCATTCACACTTTCAACCAACCTGGAATTGTGTAGTACTATAGTATGGCTGGATGGCATCACCGACTCGATGGGCATGAGTTTGAGTAAACTCCAGGAGTTGGTGATGGACAGGGAGGCCTGGCGTGCTGCGATTCATGGGGTCACAAAGAGTCGGACACGGCTGAGCGACTGAACTGAACTGATAGTATTTATTATTGAAAAAATTCTCATCTAAGTGGACACTCACAGTTCAAATCTGTGTCCTACGACTGGGTCAACTGTATTTTTTTTTCAATGTAAAAGCTCTTGAACTGTTTAGAACAACAGGTATTTAGCCCTTGTTTTCAGAATTAGGTGCCTAGGACTACTGCTTGTGAGAGGTTCTTTCTGGAAGGTTCTGACTTAGTTGAAGAGAATCTGACAACTTAAATTTCTATTCTTGATCAGATTCCTTCCCTATCTGGCCTAATCCTGGGCCAGTTACTCAGGGAAGAAAACAGAACCTTAACAGGTGGGGTTCATCATTACTGTTCTAACTCAGTTTCTTTCTTGTTAACAAGTAAGAGCTCACACCTAAGGTTCTCAACTGTGTCAGCTGCAAATCAGTGCCTTGGGAGCTCCTTCTATCTTTCTCTTGGGTGCATGGCTGATGTCTTGTTTTCTCTACCTCTGGGTAAGTCAGGGATCCTTTAGATCTACAAGAAGGTAAAATCTCAAGAAGCTCCTAAATACGCAGATTAAATGATAATCAGTATCTTTTCACTGGGGCTATAGGCACATTATAGACTATAGGCAGCTCCTGATTCCAAATAGGAAAAGGAGTACGTCAAGGCTGTATATTGTCACCCTGCTTATTTAACTTATATGCAGAGTACATCATGAGAAACGCTGGGCTGGAAGAAGCACAAGCTAGAATCAAGATTGCCAGGTATCAATAACTTCAGATATGCAGACGACACCACCCTTATGGCAGAAAGTGAAGAGGAACTAAAAAGTCTCTTGATGAAAGTGAAGCAGGAGAGTGAAAAAGTTGGCTTAAAGCTCAACATTCAGAAAACTAATAGGGCATCTGGTCCCATCACTTCATGGGAAATAGATGGGGAAACAGTGGAAACAGTGTCAGACTTTATTTTTTGGGCTCCAAAATCACTGCAGATGGTGATTGCAGCCATGAAATTAAAAGAAGCTTACTTATTGGAAGGAAAGTTATGACCAACCTGGATAGCATATTTAAAAGCAGAGACATCACTTTGCCAACAAAGGTCCGTCTAGTCAAGGCTATGGTTTTTCCAGTGGTCATATATGGATGTGAGAGTTGGACTGTGAAGAAAGCTGAGCGCTGAAGATTTGATGCTTTTGAACTGTGGTGTTGGGGAAGACTCTTGAAAGTCCCTTGGACTGCAAAGAGATCCAACCAGTCCATCCTAAAGGAGATCAGTCCTGGGTGTTCATTGGAAGGACTGATGTTGAAGCTGAAACTCCAATACTTTGGCCACCTTGTGCAAAGAGTTGACTCATTAGAAAAGACCCTAATACTGGGAAGGATTGGGGGCAGGAGGAGAAGGGGACGACAGAGGATGAGATGGCTAGATGGTATCACCGACTTGATGGACATGGGTTTGGGTGGACTCCAGGAGGTGGTGATGGACAGGGAGGCCTGGCGTGCTGCGATTCATGGGGTCGCAAAGAGTCGGACACGACTGAGCGACTGAACTGAACTGAACTGACAGGCACATTGTCTCAACTACATAGCTAGGGATAAACCACCTACATGCATTGGAGCATGGGAAGACTTGAACTGGTAAAACGTTTCCTCTTCTCTAAATCTGAACTGTGTACTCTTCACCCCGACTCCTTCTTGCCCATCCCCACCAACTTTGATAAGGACTTGGCCATGTAAGTTGCTTTGGACACAGAAATGGAGCTGAACTGCAGATCCATGAGTTAACGTGTGATGCATCATTTCTGTGGAAGTAATGGACAAATACAGCACTGACCAGGGAGAACCAAGGTTGGACACAGAGAATGGCCTTGGAATTGGCTGCCTAGGATTACTTCTTGTGGGTGGGCCCTGTGCATGTGCGTGTTCAGTTGTCTTGAACTCTTTGAGACTCCATGGACTATAACCCAACAGGCTTCTCTGTCCATGGAATTTTTCCAGGCAAGAATACCAGAGTGGATTGCCAGTTCCTATTCCAGGGGATCTCCCTGACCCAAGGATCAAACCCCCAACTCTTAACATCTCCTGCATTGGTGAACTCTTTACTATTGGAAAGCCCCGGTTGGGCCCAGTGTGGCCTGCTAGTGGTGGTGCTGGAAGGGAGTGGGGTCCCAGTCTGACCTACTTCTTGTGGTGGTGGTGGTGGAAGAGGGTAGGGGCATGTCAGAGACCTCTGTCTGTCTCCGTCTCAGTGTCTGTCTCTGACTTTAGGATCATGACTATAGAAATAGTTACAGAGGTGAAAAATCTATCTCATGGAAATTATGTGATATGTTCATTGTCTGAACTCTCATTTAATTATCACCCACGATCCTCTACTTTGAAGATGAGGAAACTGAAGTCCGGATAAGTTTCAGGATTTCCCGGAGCACACACTTACTGAGAATTGGACTGGAAACTATTCTTTCTTCAGTCTCAGCGCCCTGTGCACTGCTCAGTGAGACCTTCCAGCTCTCCCTCCTAACAACCATTTGACCTTGGAAAATCACTTAATCTCTTTGCATTCCCATGATGGGAGGGGTGGGGTATCAGATGAGACTGGATAAGACTTCATTCATCTGAAATAATTAATTAGTAGTGTTTCATGATCCCTCTCACAGGGGAATTTTCTGTTGTGAATGCTATGGACTCGAGGACCTTTTGAGTCAAGGCAGTGTGTTACAGGAAGAAAAGCAAAAACTTTAAAGATATTCAGACTTGAATTCAAATCTGAATTCTATTTATCAGCTATTATTTAAATGCTCTAAGTTTTCTCATCAGTAAAATGGGAGCTAATATTAGCTTTTGGGCTATCCTGTTTGATGTCCATAAAACCCATGTTCACAAGTTCAGTGGTGCCCAGTTTATGGCTTTCGGTGTATGTCAATTCCTGCTCCTATTCCTTCCCCTTAGTTCAGCAGTGATTTTGATCCATTTAAATATTTTCTCCTTGGAGACTAAGCCTAATATGTGTTTTATTTTGTTGCCCATTTCAGTAGAGCTTCACCATCCCTTGACATGGACTCGAGGGCTTCCTCTTTAGTAGTTTAGAGGTTTTTTAATCTACAGAGTTTTGATTCTTCAGACTCAGCAGAGAAGGGGTAAAAGGGAGCCAGTTTTGTGCTGAAGTCTTCACTCTGCCCCCAGGGATGCTGGCTTTATTGTTGTTTCTTGAACATTTTTGGCATGTTCCCGCCTCAGGGACTTTGCAATAAATATTCCTCTGCTTGGAAAGCTCTTTCCCCATGTTCCATAGGATTTTTCCTTCTCATTCTGGTCTTTGCTCAAGTGTTCAAAAATTTTCTTGATGCCCTTCCTTTATCCTTCTACTTAAAATTACAGATCTCCCCTAGTCTTGGCACTCCCTATTATTTTTTTCCTATAGCACTTTTTTTTTTAACCACTTGACATAGTGTATGTATTTCTTCTTTCTTCTCACTAAAACACAAGCTTTGTGAGTAAAGGAACTTCTTTTTATACCAATGTATCCCCAGCACAGAATGGTTCTTGGACACTATAACCACCCTATGCATATTTGGCTGGTTTTTATATTTTGTGCAGCTGAATAGAGAGTATATTCCTACGATCTTCAGGTGGCCATCTGGAAGGCAGCTAGCGCCTACAGAATGAATATAGGCAGTTGTTTTGCATCATTTTCTTCATCTGGATTTACAAAAGGAGGTGAGAAGAAAAAGTAGACAAGGATGAAAATAAATCCCCCAAAGTCAGAACCACTTAGGAGACTTCAACTAGCCTATGAAGGAGCAGCCAGTATATGAACCACTGTTTTAATAGGTGACAAAAGGTGACTCAATTTAGCAAGTTTCAGTTTTGAGTCAAGTTTCTCAAAAATATTCTTGTAAGTTCATTTAGTACATAGGATTTTTAACATTTTTCCCTTTTATTTTCTTGCACTGGTGGAATGTGAGCTAAGGGAAGGTGGCTATAGGCTGACGAAGTTGTCTGCTGATTTAAGTATTCTGCCCTACATTTGGCTCAGTTCTTCGGCTGCCATCAGGAAGAAACTGAATTTGGTGCCTGTTATGATGGGGAAGAATCTTTCCTCCTATCACACTGTCCAGTGGTAGACAGGGAACTGTGAAACTTATCTTCTTTACAGAATGATTGTTTTCAAGTAATCCTTTTCATGGCAAGACATAGAATAATTTTTCTTTGAGGGAAAGATACATTTAGGGACCTAGGGGCATGAAACACCAAAAGACTTGTTACAGAGTAGAAGAGAAGGCAAGCTAAGTGTTCAAAAAAGGCAGGAAAGAGCTCAGGAAAGTTAACCAACTATTAAAACTTTCTTTTGTAGTCACACAATAATAGGAACTACATAATCAATTCTAAGAAAATAAGGGCTTTCGGAGGCTCGGTTCAGTTCAGTTGCTCAGTCGTGTCCAACTCTTTGTGACCCCGTGGACTGCAGCATGCCAGGCCTCCCTGTCCATCACCAACTCCCGGAGTCTACTTAAAGTCATGTCCATTGAGTTGGTGATGCCATCCAGCCATCTCATCCTCCATCGTCCCCTTCTCCTGTGCCCTCAATCTTTCCCAGCATCAGGGTCTTTTCAAATGAGTCAGCTCTTCACATCAGGTGGCCAAAGTATTGGAGTTTCAGCTTCAACATCAGTCTTTCCACTGAATATTCAGGTCTGTTTTCCTTTAGGATGGACTGGTTGGATCTCCTTATAGTCCAAGAGACTCTTGAGTCTTCTCTCATATCACAGTTCAAAAGCATCAATTCTTTAGTGCTCAGCTTTCTTTATAGTCCAACTCTCACATCCATACATGTCTACTGGAAAAACCATAGCTTTGACTAGATGGACCTTTGTTGGCAAAGTGATGTCTCTGGTTTTTAATATGTTGTCTAGGTTGGTCATAGCTTTTCTTCCAAGGAGCAAGCGTCTTAATTTTATGGCTGCGGTCACCATCTGCAGTGATTCTGGAGCCCCCCCCAAATAAAATCTCTCACTGTTTCCACTGTTTCCCCATCTATTTGCAAAGGAAGTGATGGGACTGCATGCCATGATCTTAGTTTTCTGAATGCTGAGTTTTAAGCCAACTTTTGGACTCTCCTCTTTCACTTTCATCAAGAGGCTCTTTAGTCCTTCTTCACTTTCTGCCATAAGGGTGGTATCATCTGCATATCTGAGGTATTGATATTTCTCCTGGCAATCTTGATTCCAGCTTGTGCTTCATCCAGCCTGATGTTTTGCATGATGTACTCTGCATATAAGTTAAATAAGCAGGGTGACAATATACAGCCTTTGACGTACTCCTTTACCTATTTGGAACCAGTCTGTTGTTCCACGTCCAGTTCTAACTGTTGCTTCCTGACCTGCATACAGATTTCTCAGGAGGCGGGTCAGGTGGTCTGGTATTCTCATCTCTTGAAGAATTTTCCAGAGTCTGTTGTGGTCCACACAGTCAAAGGCTTTGGCATAGTCAATAAAGCAGAAGTAGATGTTTTTCTGGAACACTCTTGCTTTTTCAATGATCCCACAGATCATTTCGATGATCCAATGGATGTAGGAGGCTGCTGCTGATTATTTGCAATGATCTCTATTTAAATTATCCAACTGTGCATAAGAATAAGCCAGTTTGTGAGTGTTCTAAGTGGTTAATGTTCTACGAAGATCAGCATCTCTGTCTCAGATGACATCTTTTCTGAACTTAATGACCTACTTATTTACTTGTTAGTGTTGGTCCTTATTGGGTTTCCCAGGTGATGCAGTAAAAGACTCCACCTAGGAATGCAGGAGATGTGGGTTTGATCCCTGGGTCAGGGAGATCCCCTGGAGTAGAAAATGGCAACCAGCTCCAGCATCCTTGCCTGGAAAACTCCATGGAAAGAGGAACCTGGCAGGCTACAGTCCATGGGGTCGCAAAAGTCAGACATGACTGAGCGACTGAGCACAGACACACACACAGATCCTAATCGGAAGCTTCTAGCACACCAAAAAGTGTACTAAGGCCTGCTAAAATGCCTCATGTCCAATAGGCAATTCATGAATATTGCTTTGTTTCTTCTCTTCCTTGTGTAAACTTTTCTGCTCCTAAGGTCAGTTTTACTTTTTCTTGGTCTTTTTTGTTTATTTGTTTGAAGTATAGTTCATTTACAATGCTTTGCTAGTCTCTGCCGTATGGCACAGTGACTCAGTGATACATATACATTCATCCTTTTCTTAATATTCTTTTCAATTATGGTTTATCCCAAGAGATTAGATATAGTTTGGTATGCTATTTGGTAGCACCTTGTTGTTTATTCTAACTTCCTTTTTAAGTTTCTTTTTAAAGAAGAGCAAAACATTGTAAATCAGCTATATTTTTTCCTTTAAAGTGATATATGCTTGTTTTAAAAAAAAAGTATATGACTTTATAGCAGACAAAAATGAAATAATCTCATCACACAAATGCAATCATGGTTAACATTTTCATTAATTTTTTCCCCCCAGGTTTTGTCTTACCTCATGTATAGGCTTAATTTAAAAGTTTTTTTTTAAACTTTTAATTTTATATTGGTGTGTGTGTGTGTTAGTCGCTCAGTCGTGTCCAACTCTTTGCGACCCCACGGACTGTAGCCTGCCAGGCTTCTCTGTCCATGGAATTTTCCAGGCAAGGGTCCTGGAGTGGATTGCCATTCCCTTCCCCGAGGAATTTCCCAACCCAGGGGTTGAACCCTGGGGTCCTGAGTCACAGGCAGGTTCTTTACCATTTCAGCTACAGGGAAGTCCTCAGTTTATACTGGAGTACAGCCAATTAACAATGTTGTGATAGTTTCAGATGGAGAGCAAAGGGACTCAGCCATATATGTATCCATTCTCCCCCAACCCCCCTTCCATCCAGGCTGCCACATAACATTGAGCCAATTCCCTATGCTATACAGTAGGGCCTTGTCGATTATCCATTTTAAATACAACAGTGTGTAATATAGGTTCCAAACTTCCTAGCTATCCCTTCCTCTCATGAAAAAAATTAAAATGCATACATTGAAAAGTAAAATTCTTCTTACCTACCTCCCCTCCTCACTTACACAACACAGAGATAACCATTCTAGCTGATTTCATATTTCCACTTTTCACTTACCTGCACCTGTAACTGGCACAAGGATCGACCAGTTCCTCTTCCTGCTTTGGGTGGCCATGACCCACCGGGGACCTGATGGTGACCTAGAGAGTCCAGTAAGGCTTACAATCCTAGAGGATGTCAATGTTGTCATTATACTTGCTATGCTTCGCAGATACATACAATAGGATGCTCTTGGCTGCAAAGTAATGGAAAATAAGAAACAAACTACAATAAGAAGATTTATTGTTTTACATAGGATATTCAGAGGTAGGTAATGGACTAAACCAGAGTTGACTGTCACTAAAAATGTCATCAAGGACTAGTTTCTTCTTTTCTCTCCTCCACTGTTCTTAGCATTGGCTTTAGCATAAAGCCTCCCATGATTCTAAGTTGCTGCAGGTATCTATGAGGGCTCTATGCTTTCTTGTTTCATGTTTTATTAGCTGAGACTGGCTGAGTTCTGTCCCTGTCTAGTAATAACCAGCAGTAAAGGGATATTGGTCAAAGAGTACAAAGTTTCAATTATGCAAGATGAATAAGTTCTTGAGATCTAAAGTACAGCATGGTGACAACAGTTAACGTTACTTATTATACACAGGCCTACCTTATTTTATTGTGCTTCACAGATACTGCGTTTTTCACAAACTGAAGCTTTGTGGCAACCCTGCAGCAAGTGAGTCTTTCAGGGCCATCTTTCCAACAGCATTCACTCACTTTGTGTCTCTGTGTCACCGTTTGATAATTTTTGCAATATTTCAAACTCCACCAGCAAGAAAGATTATGACTTGCTGAAGGCTCAGATGATGGTTAGCATTTTTTAGCAATATTTTAAATTAAGGTATGCATATTATTTTTTATACATAATGTTACTGCACACTTAATAGACTACAGTATAGTGGTAAATATAACTTTTATATGCACTGGGAAATCAGAAACTTCACATGCCTCACATTAATGTGATATTAGCTTTATTGTGGTTGTCTGGAACTGAACTCAAAATATCTCTGAGGTATGCCCATACTCGAAATTTGCTAAGAGGATAGATCTTAAATCTTCTCAACACACACACACACACACACATACACACACAAGTAACTACATAGAGGTGATAGATACGTTAATTCACTTGATTGTGGTAGTCATTTCAGACTGTATATCAAGTTGTACCTGTTAAATATATATAAAATATAATTTTTATGTGACATTTCAAAGCTGTTGCAAACTAACTAGTAGGAAGTGGGATGGAAGTACCATAATTATCTTAGATTTATCACCTAGGTTGAAAAGGATGGAGGGGGAATCAACCAGTGCCTGCTATAGGCTGTCTCCTGGTGCAAAAGGGTACATTTGAACAAGGCTACTGTTAGGGAAATTAAATAAATAGCCTTGTTTAGGCTTCAGAGACAAAGTAGAACAGGCCTCTGACCTTGCTTCCAACCTGCCTGGACACAGCCCTGAGTGCCCTGACTGCCGGCTGTGAGTGTAAGACTTACAGCACCATAGATAAGATAAGGGACAAATCTTGAGATTGTTGAGCCCTTGCAGGAGCTCTGGCCAACCCAGGCTTAACATTCCGAGTTTTTTTAAGACAAAACAAACAGCATTAATATGAAAAGAGCTGAAATTTGCTCACAGACCGATGACAATATCAGTTTGCCTGCTGGAATTATAAGTGGGAACCCTGAACTGCAATCTTTGAAGTCTCAGCCACAGAGTGGCATGTGCCGCCTGAGACCTTTTGCCAATTGGGACTCCATATGTGCTGTGACATGGGACTTCCCAGCACTGTTTGAGTCTGGATGTTGGTCAAAACCCAATTTGGTGATGTATCCTCTGCTGTTTCTAGTTCTCTTTTCTTTTAATGTTAGTATATTGAAAGTAAGCTAGATAATTCTTTAACAAATAATGGCATTATTCATTTGTATAGAACAAGTGGCTTATTCTTTTAACAAATCCTTTGAACCTGAGATGAAAGTGAAAACTTTCGGCACAGTAGCTACCCAAGCCCATCTCGTTTCCCAGTGTTTCACTTCACAAGCCTCTCCAACTCTGGCACACCCACCCCACCCCAGCCCAGCATTATAACTTACATCCCATGTCAGCTGGGTAGTTTATTAGGAAACCCAATCAGAGAGACCTCTGTCCTCCTTAGACTGGTCTTGGAGGCCACATCTTACCTGCCTCTTATGAGTTCTCAATACCTCTCAATATAGGACACTTGCCCAGAACCCCAAAACATTTCAAGTGGATCCAGGCTTTCCTTCACTTCTGGCATGATAAGCCCTGGTTAAATGCTCCCCACTGCCCACCCCTACCTGTCCAAGATCAACATTCCAGGCAAATAATCAAAATCACATATACCTTACATTAACCAAGGGAAAAAACACACTTCAGTTAAAGGGAATGTAGGTTATCATCTTGTATAATATATGGTTGATCCTTGAACATCATGGGTGCTGACTGACTATGCAGCCAAAAATCCAAGTATAACTAATAATTGGCCCTCTGGATCTGTGGTTTGGCATCCACAAATTCTGACTTCACATTTGGATGCTGGGGCAGATGGAACCTACTGCCACACACTAACGTGATGTCATATGCATTCTCCAAGGCATTAGATGGTCTTTACTTCATTAGTTATTCCCCTTTCTTCAATCTGTCCCTCTCTACTGGAATCTTAGGGAGGAAAGTACAGTGGAGGGTAGGGCATTAAATGATTGTAAAATGATTGGGATTTGGAATACCTGACGCTCTTCCTTTCCAATCCACTCCAGTCTGTTCTCTGTGCTTCATATAATTTTTTTTTTTTTAATGGAGATCCTTAGGAAGAAACACATTTCACATCAAGATCAAGGACATACACACAAAAACTCTGAACAAAAAAATTTCTGAACAAAACTGTAATTCCCATATACTCTTTTGCAATGTGTGTATTTTATGTATTTAAGAAACCCAAATATTTTTGACTCACTATAGTGATTTCATAACTGACCAATGGATCATCACCTGTAGTTTGAGAACATGTTTTTCTATCTGGCTACTAGAATGCTCTTTCCAAAATACAGTCATTATTTTCTTTAAAATCCCTCAATGGCCTCCCACTACTTTAACGATAGAGTTCAAACTTTAATATGGCTTGTAAGAGCCTCCATTCCCCAGCCCCTTTATTACTATAGTTTCATCTGTCTTGGCTCTAACTGGTCCATTTTCCTTCTGCAATCCAACCATGCTTACTTGCTCTCTGGACTCAGATGTATCTACTAATAGAACGCTCTTCCCCACATCCTCTCCTTGTAGCTAGTTTCTCCTCATTCTATCTTTTCAGCTTAGACTCCACATCCCTCTGAATGCTTTCCCTGGACACCTGGCCTGGGTTAGGTGCCCCTCCTGTGCTATCCTTTAGCACCCTGGCCTTCCTCAATGCCAGTGTCTGTCACCCTGCATTTCAGCTACACCAGTACTCTTTAAAAGCAGGGACCAGGTTTTGTTCTCCATAGAAGACGTAGTAGGCTTTCAGTAAATACTGATTGAATAGATAAATGAAATTATATTATTGGGTTTCCATCTTAAGTGCATTGAGTGGATATTCTCATACATTTGCAAGCTGTTGATTGTTTGGGTTCCTTCCCACCACTGTAATTTTCTGAAGAAGGCACAGGTCTGGAACTGAACTGTCTTCATAGACACTGCTTGTGTGCTGATTCACCGACAGTTTAGCTATGTGTGAAGCAACATGAAACACTGGGTTCAAGATTCACTAGATCTCTCATACTGAAACATAACCTAGCATCTCATAGTCTTAATTTCCTCGTCTGAATTCCAGTACCCCAGTTAACATTTTAAGCTTATTCTTCTTCTTCAAAAAAGAGAGAAGATGACAAACCAAAGAAGGCAGGTGTGGATGAAGCGCTGCACCGGGCCCATGGCACCTGTGTTCACACACACACCTGCATGTGGCAGGGGTCCACGGCTCAGTGCAAGCACTCTTCACCCCTATTTACCTGAGTTCTTTGTGATCCTGTAGGACATAAGAGTTTAATAACTTTATAATCACGTTGGATTTTTAAGACAAACTAAAGAGTTCTGATTCTCAGCTTGACCTTCCTCCTTAAGAAAAAACTTTTTGTGCTCTATAAATTGAATATATCTACTTGAAGTGTTGTAAGGGTTAATACTTTACTTCTAATTATGGTAGAATTGAAAACTGGTATATCTCTACTATGTTAAAGGGATTTATTGTAATATATGATTGCTTCTTTTTAATCAACAGGATTCAGTTCATATTTATATTATTTCTTCATTCTTCAATTATCATGAAACCACTCCAGTTATATTTTTGGTTATTATTTTACTACTCAGGGAAAAAATGAACAAAATAATTCTTTTTCCCGCAGTTTTATTTTTTGAAACCATAGCAGTTAATTTATTTTGGTGTATCTCACCCGTCACCATTTTACAACTGGCTTTTTCTTAGTTTTTAAAATAAACATTTTTAATTGGAGCTCAGGGTAATTGAAGAAATTTATTTAGCTTCTAAAATACCCAGTAAAATAGAGAAGGTTTATTTGGCTTCCAAAATGTCCAGCCACCACTTATGCCTCCACTGTACTTTTGGTTAAAAAGTATTTTTGTTAATTGATTCCCACTATGTGAAATTCACATACAGGATTTCCACAGATACCAGGTTTGAGGAAAAAAATGGCAGTATTAAAGAATAGTTTTTAAATATGAAGGTAAGGGATTTCCCTGGTGGTCCAATGGTTAGGGGAGAAGGCAGTGGCAACCCACTCCAGTACTCTTGCCTGGAAAATCCCATGGACGGAGGAGCCTGGTAGGCTGCAGTCCATGGGGTCGCTAAGAGTCAGACACGACTGAGCGACTTCACTTTCACTTTTCACTTTCATGCATTGGAGAAGGAAATGGCAACCCACTCCAGTGTTCTTGCCTGGAGAATCCCAAGGACGGGGGAGCCTGGTGGGCTGCCATCTATGGGGTCGCACAGAGTCGGACACGGCTGAAGCGACTTAGCAGTAGTGGCAGTTAGCCTTTACCCCCAAATTCAATCTGTGTAACCAAAAGGGAAAATATAATAACATGCTCTTAGGACTGAGAAGCCAGTAAATTAAATAATATAAAATGCTTATATAAAATAATACAAAAAATACTTTGCAGATTATGTTTGGCTATTCTATTATTTAGCTACCACATTCAGATGTGCATGCCTATGTCAGGTTAGGCCAACACCCTGAATTACACTGAGTAAGGAGTGCAAGTAGGATGAAGACTGTGAATAAAGGGTACATAGCCATAAATACGGATTATTCTGCATGATCAAACTTCAAAAATTCTTAGATTTAGCTATAATATGACTTATGATATCATGACTTTTTATTCAGAGAGCTTCTTCCTCAGAACCTTCCTGGCCTTTTAAAACTAAAATTTTACCAGTGTAATTCATTTAGTCTGCAATATCAGTTTTAGGATATTTAAAAAACCTCTTATGGGGAGAACTCCAAAGTCAGGTAAGTGGCATTAGATCGACATATGCTTAGTTGGTCAGTTGTGTCCGGATCTTTGCGACCCCTTGGACTGTAGCCTGTCAGGCTCCTCTGTCCATGGAATTCTCCAGGCAAGAATACTGGAGTGGGTTGCCATGCTCTCCTCCAGGGGATTCGAACCCAGGTCTTCTGCATTGCAGGCATTCTTTACTGTCTGAGCCACCAAGGAAGCCCTGATCAACATATGGTGGTGGTTATAGGAGGAATAACAAACAACCTACAAATGAAAAGAACAAGCAGTTCTTGTGGCCTCTGTCAGCCAGCCCTGTGGTGCTATCCAACTAGTTATGCAACTAGATGATTATACATACCTGTCTTTACTTCTTTCAGATAGTTCTATAAAAATGGTGCAGCAGGATTTCTTCCTCTGAACGTTAGCATGCTACAAAATGCTCAAAGAATGAATTATGCTTCAAGCATTTTGGATATGACGTGATATTGTGCTGATATAAGAATAAAAACTCAAACTGCCTAGCCCCAAATCAGATTGGCACACTCAAAACAAATTATTTAGGAATATTTTTCTCATTTTTACCTCAGTTACCTTATAACCTAGTTCGAAGGTGGCAGAAATTCATCAAGGAATACAGAATCAGAAAAATAATGTAACAGATACATAAAAGTGTAATAAAGTCTTATAAATGTTTTAAGAAAGAATATAAACATTGTCCTTAACTTTCAGTTCATTCATTCACTTGGTATACACATCCCATTATTTTCCAGGCACATGTCCAGTTGCTAGTGATATAATGGTAAAAAAGACAAAGTCCTGCTTATGTGGAGGTTACATTTTCTGACAAGAAGGGAAAAGATAAAAAGAACAAGTTGGGGGAGGGATAAATTGGAAGTTTGGGATTGACATATATACACACCACTATATTTAAAATTGATAACCAACAAAAACCTACTGTATAAGCACAGTGAACTCTGCTCAATACTCCGTAATAACCTAAATGGGAAAAGAATTAAAAAACAAATAGGTGTATGAATCTGAATAATTGAATCACTTTGCTGTACACCTAAAACAACATTGCAAATCAAATATACTCCAGTACAAATAAAAACTCTAAAAAAAAGTAAATAAGAATTTCAGGTACTGATACATGCTATAAAAAACATGAAATAAGTGATATAAATAAAAGTGCCTGGACATGGTAGGGACTAGGAGTATGCTTCTGGAGCCATAATGTTCGTATAAAAATCAAGGCTTTACTGATCAACAGGGATATGATGCTGGGCAAATGACCCACTCTGTATGTGCCTCAGTTTTCTCATCTGTCAAATGGGGACAATGATAAGTGTTATTCGCATGGTTTTGTTGGATTCAACAAATTAATGTGTATACAACAATACCTGGCACATTGTTAGTGCTTTTAAGTGTTTTCAATGACTATTTCCCTTTCTGAGTAGCTCACATTGAGTTGAAATCTAACTATTAAGAAGGAGCTCAAGTTAATATGGATAAATTAAAGGAACGCTATGCCAAATAAAGAACAATTAGACTGAAATGCAGCTCTCTTCTTTATATTTCCACAGTATACAGTAATGAACACACATGAAGATTAAACTATAGCAGCAGTTATCGTCACCCATCTTCACACTCATCAGAGCTCTCTTCGCTTGGATCCTCAGTGCTCCCTCCTTCACTCTCACTATTGTTGTCTTCACTCTCGTCATCCTCTTCCTCAAGATTTTGTGCTTTCTCTGCCACAGAAAGGAAGAGACTTGTTTAAAATATTTCTTAATATTTCTACCCTGAAAAATCATAATCCTCCTTGTTTCCCCCTCCATCAAGAAAGACATAGTTTTAGAATGTGAGAACTGAGCTGAGGGTCAAAGCAGTGGTACAAAGAACATATTTTTACTGGCATAAAGATGTTCGTGGATTAAAAATATATTTAAAACATTGGTCTATAAATTTTTTTTCATTACTGTCAACTTCTTACTTAAATAGAATAAGAGTAAAGTGAGATTCAGGGTAATGTAGAGGGTACAGACTTTGCTGGGAACCGTGGGATAACCCTTTCAGTTCCTGGGGTATCAGCAGGAACTGTTCCCTCTGGGGACTCTGTCAGTGCACAATACTGTCTGCCCAGGGAGCCTGAGCTGCTTGGGCGGTTCCACCCCACAGAGGAAATGGAGTCATCGTGACCATCCATAGAGGACAAGCTGGTTTCATGAAACCATCTGTGATAATCATTTCGCCTTTTCTTAACTACTTCCTGAGGATGTACTTTGCCAGTTTCCTGGGATAATGGATTTTTAAATAGTGACTGGTCATAATTCTATGAGGAAGAAGGAATTTCAATTTTTAAATTTACCCATCAGCAGCATTTCTTCAATCAGTGAGAAAAACTCCTTGGCCTCAGGATTTTCTGGTTCATAGATTAGGACTGCAAATGGACAACAGAATGCGTGTTATTAACGTTTAAAGTGTTTCAGCAAACAACCTCTTCAGTATGAGATTGAAACTGTCAGTTAAGTGAAAATGCACAAAGCAAAAACACCCACAATTATACCACAGGAACATCCAAGCACAGAGAAAATGCTCTACTTATCTTAGGTACTTTGCAAGGGAAATAATCCTTATTATATTTTCTACCACCTGTCCAAAAAATGCAATCTCCATCACTGTGAGACATCCCTCAAAGGCTTTAGCCATGCTGTTTCTTGACTACAATCATTCCCCAAACAAGGTACAAATCCTGTAATACATGGAGACTTTGCTAATGACACCCAGTCATCACCTACTTAACACTATTCTCACCTCTTCGTAGGATCCATTGTTTTTAAGTGCTATTTATTCCTTTTTGCTGATCCTGTATGTGAATGGGTCCTCTTTCCTTTGGACTAAATCAATAGAATTTTTTAGGCTTGTTGGTATGTTACCAATGTCCTAGAAGCCAGAAAGCTTTATACATTTTGTTTCAGAGTTTTCTACACTAGTTAACTTATTTTTTCAGATCCTGCTGTACTGATCTCTCTCTGCCATCTTCTTACCTGCCTTGAGGTGTATTCATTATTCTGCATCATCCATTGAATGCAGTGACTTCTGTGTAATATCTTGATGGCCCCCAGGGGGCACTGAAACATCAAGTGTGCTATTCGCCGGGCTAAGAGCGAGAATTGTGGGATGGTTCAACTAGGCCCCTGTGGCTCAGAGGACCTCACCCCATGTGACTTTCATCCTGACACACTAAGCCAATGTCTTTATTTTCTAATCCACTAACATAACAATGTGCCGTCAGTCTGGGTCAGCATGAGTGTGTGCCTGCTCAGAACCTGCTTTTAAGGGTTCTATGGGTATTTATACATCCTTTAAGGCTTTAATAAAAGTGACCTTTTACACATTTTAACTTGAACTAAAACATGCTTATCATTAGCAGTCTAAATCTTTTTCTGAGGTTAAGCCTCTTCCTAGAGTAGAGTTTCTCCAACTTGCTCCTTGAGACACTAGTTTCTTAAGATGTTAATATGTATGTGGGAAACTAGGTTAAATGAAGTTAATCAAAGCTTACAGTAAGGAGCAACTGCAGGATTTTACATAGCCATTAATATGCTCAGAACTAGTATGTATCTTACAGAGTAGAGAATATGGCTTCCCTAATTTATTATTCCCTTGGAATCCTTCTTGGTGGAATATTTATTAAGCAATCTTGAACTAATATTCCCTGGAACACAACTTAGAAAATTTCATGCTGGAGTTAGGATTATTCCATGGGAAGGGAGTATGGGATCAGCTATTTTCATGGTTTAACAAAAACTGCTGGCAGCTGTCAGTTTTCAGAGTGAGGGAAGTATCTTCTTTGAAACTCAGCCCTGTAATATCCGTCCCAGTGGTGGTGGGTTAGTTGCTAAGTTGTGTCCAACTCTTGTGATCGCATGGACTGTAGCCTACCAGGTTCTTCTGTCCATGGGATTTTCCAGGCAAGAATACTGGAATGGATTGCCATTTCCTCCTCCAGGGGTTCTTCCCGACCAGGGATCGAACCCAGTCTCCAGCATTGCAGGAGATTCTTTATCACTGAGCCACCAGGGATGCCCCCATATTCATCCTAGGCGATAAATAAAAAACTCTCTTTTACTTTTTGACAGGTCACTAGGGTTTGTAAAAAGGAAAGAGAAGCCCTTAGCACATGCCATTGGGGTTGTTTTCCAACCAGGGCCCATAAGCAGAGGCCAGTACGGACCCTGAAGAAAGACTGTTAGATGAGAATCCTGGTTCTGCCACTGTCTAGCTGGGTCACCTTGGGGAAAGTATTTAATGTCTCTGTACCTCAGTTCCCTTATCTATAGTAACACTACTGATCACATCAGGATATCTGATGAATAAAGGAGATAATACAGACAAAGTACTTAGTTTAGTTCTTGCTGCATGGTAAGTACTGAATAAATGTTGATTATTAGTTTTCCTGGAGTGACTCTGGGCCTGGAGAAAGGCTTGGTTCCTTCCTAAATGTGCAGCGGATGCTTCCTTCCGGCTGAAGGGCTGGGGCAGGGAGCTGGGGCTGGGGGTGGGGCAAGCTCTGAGTTCCACGGGGCTCTAAGGCCCTCAGATGGCAGGCGATTTTAGGGTAGATGACGCTGGTCTTGTTCACTGTTGCAGCTCTAAGAGAGTACTTGACAGAGTGGGAGACCTCAAAACATTTAAAAAAATAATGAATAAATGAATATAGATGACTGAGTAGGAAGCAGTCTTTTATGCCTTGATAAAATTATACCCCAAGAAAGGGTGATTTAGTTTACTGAAAAAGAAATAGAAAACTTTATAGAAACTCTCTTCTGAAGCTATGTCTGTTTTTGTGTTAGATGCATAACTATGAGAACCATTTTGGTTTTCAGGCCATTATTCTTAAACATTTACAAGTATTATAATTGATGAAACAGGTCTTCCAGGCTTACATGTTATTTTTGTAGAATCTCAGACTGCCTGTGAGCACAAGTGTTGGCACCCTGGGATGACTCAGCTGCAAGTAGAGACCAAGAAATGGGAACACTGACAGGAAATCTCACAGTCAATCATGAGATGAACTAAGAAAAGTACCTGGTATTCCTGACTTTTAGTCTCATTTAAAAACCACTTTTCCAAGCCTTCACCAGCAAAAGTTTTAGAAGAGTAGATAAAAAAGAAAAGAAACCATTTGCACCTGGGATGCAGGGTGGGAAGCCCTGCACCTAAGTAAAGATACAAATGACCATACCATGATTGCATGGCAAGGAAATATACCAGGAACTGGAGGCTATTCAAGAGAGTGAATTTATAAGACACCTCTGAAGGGACAAAGATGTACTATTTCATATAAATTAGTTGCCTTAGATACAAATAAAAATACATATTGGTCAATATATAGGAGCCATTTCAATCCAATTGATTCACAAAAGCACCTCTTTTTCAAGTCTCTGCCTGCTTGACCAGAAATATAAGCTTATTATTCAAATGAAGAAATGGAAATATAGCAAGAAATCATAGGCTCTCAAGTCAGACTTAGGATCTAGCTTTACCATTGGGAAGCTGTGTGACTTTGGGTAAATCAATTCTCCATGCTACCTTCGCTTTCCTCATTAGTAAAATAGGGTTAATCCTATCTGCCCCACATAACTGCTGTAAGAATTAAAAACTGTATGCAAGAATGTTCCTATAGTAGGTGCTCAATACATACATATATAAATACATAAAAAGTAAATACATAATCTATGTTTACATGAGTAAATTTACAAACATGAATATATATATAGAGAGAAAGGTGGATTGTTCTGTGGAAACGTTAGAAGATGGGGGGACAAAAGAATATCTATGCTGTAGAGAGCAGACCTGTGGTTACCAAGGGGGAGAGGGGGTGAGGGAGGGACAGGATGGGAGTTTGGGGTTAGTAGATGCAAACTATTATATACAAAATGGATAAACACGGTCCTAGTGTATAGCACAGGGGACAATATTCAATATCATGTGATAAATTTTAGAAAATAATATCTATGCTCTAAGAATTTATATATAATATTTTTGGGTGCATGATAGATGAAAAAAATTTGTTCTATTCCTCTGAACACAGAGAGGGACTTTAGGCAGCCCTCAGCCAAGCGTTCCTATTGGCATCAAAGAAACAGCACTTTCTTTTCCATGAGACAGTCTACAACTCTCCCTTCTTCCTTCAATCTGCCTGGCTTTGCACAACCTGGGCTTCTCTCATTTCACACCCTTGACTGGCAATCTGCTTCAGGGGTAGACAATCTTACTTTGTACTCCTTGTGCTCTACCCCCATTCTCTGGGCCCTTTTGCCCACATTTCCCTCTTCTTCCTCTTGGGAGCAATTCTGTCTCATCTGGCTCCCTGGAAAATAGTGCCTATCTTAGGACCCTCCATAGCATCCTTTCCTAGAATTTAACCCTCAGTTGTAGAGGCACCACTATTTGCCATGGGTAGAAAAGAGTAAACAGTATTACTGAATGAGTCAGTCAGTAAGGGTGCAAACCACACCAAACCACGTCTGATGTCAACCCCAGAAGGGTTTAGAGCACTTTAGAAGGTATGGTCTGATTTCCGCTTTCTCTCCAGCTCCCAGCATAATGTCTGGTACAGTTAGTGCTCAATGTATTGTGGCTGGAAGAAAGGAAGGGAGGAAGTTTTTAACGGAATATAATCCCATTAAGATAGATCAGTTTGAACTTTTTCATCCTCATTTACCTGGCACCTAATGCATGTGAACTGCATTTACTGAGGCCCATAAGCATTTTATTGAGCACCTGCTGTTTACATTGCGGGGCTAACCCCCAAGACTCACTGACAAATGTGGTCATGTCAGTGTCTATATTTCGTAAGCTTCAGCCAGAGGCTTTTCTAAGATAACTGATAGGTATAAAAACAAAAGTAATATACACATTTTCCTACAATTAGACTCCACAAGAAAAACGCAGAGAATTGGGAGCCAGAGCTAGAGCATCACTCCTTTCTGTACTGGCCACACAGAGAAGAAAGGCAGCTGTGGGAAAAGGCGGCTTGGGTTCCGGCTCCAGCTGTGTCACTTGCTCCCCGAGCTGGGCTACACATGCCGCTTAACCTTCTCTCTGCTGCGGTTTCATTAGTTATAAAAAGGGAGGGCTGGACATGATTCTCTAAGGATTCTTTCTGATTGGAAATTCTATGTTTGTGGGCCACCAAAAATAGTTTTGATCAAACTAGTTTATTTGATGGTTCTAAAGGTCAAAAGTGCCTGAAAGGATTAAACAAGGCAAATTATTCTGGATATAACATAGGTAGTGTTAATGTACTCAAGAAATCAATTTTAAAAATTAGCTTAGTACTTAGGAAGTACTGTATCCACAGTGGGGACTCTGTGAGGCAGGGAAGAGTAGACCCCATTCCCTACACCACATTGTCACTAAAAGATTTTAACCATAAAACAGGTCTACAATAGTTAATATTTCAAGACCTGTCATTAATAAAGTTTAATAGTAGAATTGCCATTTTCTCCTTTAAAATAACTAAGACTAACAAAGAGAAAAAGATGGGTTAAATAGTTGAAGAGATTATGGATTTTGACAGAGACCTGGAATCTTCCTCAACCACTAGATGGACTTTCTAAAACTGGAAAATGAGATCCTTGAAGTGAAGAATTCACTGTATAGTTTTAACAGCACCCTGGACACAGCAAAAGATAGGATAAATTAATTCAAAAACAGGTCAACAGAAAATATACAAACTAAAGCATAGAAATAAAAGGAAATGGAAAAAACAGAGTATAAGACACATGTGGGACACAAAGGAAAGAAATCTAATTTGTGTGTAACTCATTTCCACAAAAAAATCTAATTTGTGTGTATAGAAGAAAGGGACAGAATATGGCAGAAGTAATCTTTGAAAATTAATGGCCAAGAAATCCTCAAAGATTATGAAATATCAACCCACAGAGTTAAGAAACTCAGCAAAACTCCCAAACCTCTCTGCTTAAATACAAAGAAAACCACCACCATTTTGAACATCGAGTAAAACTACTAAAACCCAGATAGAAAAGTAAGGTGGTTCATATCATTTATCTACTCATAAGTATCCAGGGGTTTCTCTGCTCACTCAGTGAGAAAGCCAAGGTCCTTAAGCTGTAGAAAGATGCTCTGCAGTCTGCACGGTCCCTGACCTGTTAGCTCTCCGACCTCATCTATCACACATCCCCTGGCTTAATCTGCTCCGCTTCTGCTGCCTTCCTTGCTGTTCCCGGTCAGGCATGCTCATCTATTGGATATTTGCTATTAGTCCTGTCTGGAACACACTTTCTTCAGATGACAGGACTCATTTCCACAACTTTTTCAAGGGTTTTCCCCTAGTCTTCCAGTGAGCCTTCCTGGACAGTCTTACTTAAAACTGCTTTGCTTCCTCCCAGAGCTTTCTACTCCTTCTTCCCTTTTCCTGCATAGCACCTATTATCTATGACATGCTAATTAAATGTTTGTTGTCTGACACTAGATTAAGTGTGGGATTATTTGCCCAATGCCTAAACAGCGGCACTGGCACACAATTTTTAAAATTTTTATTCAGGTTTCCCCAGTGGCTCAGTGGTAAAGAATCCATTTGCAATTCAGAAACATAGGAGACGTGGGTCCGATCCCTGGGTCAGGAAGATCCCCTGGAGGAGGAAATGGCAACCCACTACAGTATTCTCGCCTGAAAAATCCCATGGACAGAGGAGCCTGGCAGGTAGGTAACTCAAATATTTGTGGAATAACTGCAAGCTAAAGAAGGCTTCTGAAGTCGCTCAGTCGTGTCCGACTCTTTGCGACCCCATGGACTGAGGCCCACCAGGCTCCTCCATCCACGGGCGCACAAAGAGTCGGACACGACTGAGCGACTTCACTTCTAAGGAAGGCTTGTTTTACTACATGACATTTCTTTGAAACTAAAGACATATGTTACTAACCCATTGTCATGAAGCTGATGATTTTGACATACCTTCTAATGGCATCCTTGTCAGGTTATCCCACTCAAAGTTACTCTAGAACTCTAACTTAGTCCTTAGACCAATTTTTACTATCAAGGATTCACCGACGCACTATGAGGGAATTCACTAGCTGTATGATAATCAAACCATCTTACATATTAGGTAGTGTATTTAGAAACAAAGAGAAGACTGGGAAAAGAGAAGTATTTTGTACTTACTCATCTGACATAATTTTTTTGCCAGATGGTAGTCGTGGCCCATTTCTGCTCTCAGGAACTGGAAAACATTAAGAAATTCTTCAGCTGTGCAGTTTTACAGAGAATTTAAATGTCAGTTATAAACTCCCTAGAAAATATTCCATTAATGATTAACTCTTTTGCTTTTAACTTTTATACATGTTTTTTCAGGAGTGAGTCTGTAATCAATCAGTTAGTGAAGAATATTTAAGCACTTCTAAAGGGCCACGGAGTAAGGATCTCACCTCTGTTTTACCACAGCCACACTGTGCACACACTACCGAACAATCTGAGAATACTTTGATTCAACTGGCAAAGACACGAACACTTTAATATCCCTTACGTTCAGATACAGCTTGTATTAGTCCATAATTATATGTATGCATAATTACATGCATAATTATTAGTCCATAAAAGTGAACTTAGTCCATAATTATATGACAATACAATGATGTATTTTCAATATTTTCCAATATTGATTGTTCTTATCGCATCTGTTTTTCCTTTTACTATTTTATTGTATTTTTTTGGTATAAAGTAACATATTAAAAAATTTTTCTTAATTGAAGGATAATTGGTTTACAGAATTTTATGGTTTTCTGTCATACATTGAAAAAAATCGGCCATAGGTATATCCCTCCCTCCCAGGCTTCCTTCCCACATCCCTCCCCACCCCACCCTTCAGCCTGTCATAGAGCCCCTGTTTGAGTTTCCTGAGTAATACAGCAAATTCCCATTGGCTATCTGTTTTACATATAGTATTGTAAATTTCTATGTTACTCTCTCAATACATCTCCCCTTCTCCCTCCTCTCCTCCTACCTCGTGCATAGGTCTGTTTTCTATGTCTGTTTCTCCATTGCTGCTCTGAAAATAAATTCATCAGTGCCATCTCTTCAGATTCCATATATATGTGTCAGTATATGATATTTATATTTTGCTTTCTGACTTCTTCACTCTGTTTAATAGGCTCTAGTTTTGTCCACCTCATTAGAAGATTCAAATGTGTTCTTTTTATGGCTGAGTAGTATTCCATTGTATATATGTGCCACAGCTGCTTTATCCACTCATCTATCAATGGACATCGAGGTTGCTTCCATGTTCTAGCTATTGTAAAGAGTGCTGCAGTGAACACTGGGGCACATGTGTCTTTTTCAGTTTTGATTTCCTCAGGATATATGCCTAGGAGTGGGATTGCTGGGTCATATGGTGGTTTTATTCCCAGCTTTTTAAGGAGTCTCTCCATACCGTCTTCCGTAGTGGCTGTATTAGTTTACATTCCCACCAGCAATGCAAGACTGTTCCCTTTTCTCCACACCCTCTCCAGCATTTATTATTTGTAGTCTTTTTGGTGATGGCCATTCTGACTGGTGTGAGGTGGTATCTCACTGTAGTTTTGATTTGCATTTCTCTGATAATGAGTGATGTTGAGCATCTCTTCATGTGCCTGTTAGCCATCTGTATGTCTTTTTTGGAGAAATGTCTCCTCAGGTCCCTTTCCCACTTTGGTTGCTTGCTTTTCTGATATTGAGTTGTATAAGCTGCTTGTATATTTTGGAAATTAATTCTTTATCAGTTGTTTCCCTTGCTATTATTTTCTCCCATTCTGAGGGTTGTCTTTTCACTTCGTTTGTAGTTTCCCTTGCTGTGCAAAAGCTTTTAAGTTTAATTAGGTTCCACCTGTTTATTTTTGCTTTTATTTCCATTACTCTAGAAGGTGGGTCATAGAAGATCTTGCTTTATGTCACTGAGTGTTCTGCCTATGTTCTTCTCTAACAGTTTAATAGTTTCTGGTCTTACATTCAGGTCTAACCCATTTTGAATTTATCTTTGTGTATGGTGTTAGGTAGTGATGTGATTTCATTCTTTTGCACGGAGCTGTCCAGTTTTCCCAGCACCACTTATTGAAGAGGCTGTCTTTGTCCCATTGTATATTCTTGCCTCTTTTGTCAAAAATAAGGTACCCATAGGTGTGTGTGTTTATCTCTGGGATCTCTATCTCGTTCCATTGGTCTGTATTTCTGTTTTTGTAACACATACTTTTCTATGTGTTATAAATTTTTTTCTTTTCTTATTTATTGGGGTATAGTTGCTTTACAGTGTTAAACAAACTGCTATACAACAAACTGAATCAGTTATATGTATACATATATCCCCTTCCTCTTGGACCGCCCTCCACCTCTTCATCCCATCCCATCCCATCCCTCTAGGTCACCACAGAGCACCAGGCTGAGCTCTGTGTGATGTACAGTAGGTTCCCACTAGCCATATGTCTTATGCATGGTAGTATGTATATGTCAATTCCAGCCTCCCAATTCACCCCAACCCCTCTTCCTCACTGTGTCCACAGGTCCGTTCTCTGCATCTGCAGCTCTATTCCTGCCCTGCAAATAGGTTCATCTGTTGCATGTAGGAAATTTAAATGCTAAATAAACACACCCTGTCCCCAGTTAAACAGCATCTGTATTTTTACCATCCAGAGAATTTTTTTTCTAGATAATTTTATTTATTTTGGGGGGCTGTGTTGGGTCTTTGGTGCTACACGAGCTTTTCTCTAGTTGTAGTGAGTGGAGGCTACTCTCTAGCTGCGGTGCGCGGGCTTCTCATTGCGACAGCTCTTGTTGGCTGGTCACAGGCTCCATAGAGCGTGGGCCTCAGTAGTTGTGGCACGTGGGCTAAGTAATTGCGGCACATGGACTCTAGAGCTCAGGCTCAAGAGTTGTGGTGCACCAGCTTAGCTGCTCTGTGGCATGTGGGATCTTCCTGGACCAGGGATTGAACCTGTGTCTCCTGCAACAGCAGGTGGCTTCTTTATCACTGAGCCACCAGGGAAGCCCACAGAGATGTTTGTTTTAAACATCTCCATGTACATCATTTTAGTATTTTTTTTCCATAAAGGAACACATATATATTTACAAAAACTAAGATTATTCAGTAACTTATAAAAAATATACCACATATCATGATCATCTTCTCCCCATGGAATTAAACATTATTACATATTTTTTTACTTACTTAGGCTCCCTAATTCACCAATCTTCCATTATTATTTGGATAGCTTTTATTAAAAAAAAGGACACTAGACTTGGGGGACTGTTCTTGCTTATGTGTGACATTCTGAACTATTTACATGTACACTAGGCTTACATGTAGGAATTCATTTGGTAAACAAATCAAGAAGGCAATCCTGGCATAGGAAACAGCATTAGCAAAACATAGGAAACAGCAAAAGCATGGAGGCCTGAAATGTCACATGCAAAAACTGTTCACAAATGTTTACTCATAATTCTATGGAGGACAAAACAGTTTTACCTCACATGTTGTGGTATCAGAGTCTAACTTTTATTAATATTACACAACTTCACGTATACAGGAAGAACTTCGTAACAGTGCATTTTCATTTCCCCCCTTCTCATCCTTTGTATTATTGTTGTCACATGTTTTACTTGTACATAGTGAGTCCCTTGCTTTATCTGGGCTATAATTATACCTATGTTAGACCACCCAATAGTCTCCCCAAAGTCACTGATGGCCCTTTGTTTCCCTATGTATTTTATTTGAGAAATTTCTAAGGCTATGTGTTCAAGTTCATGGTTTCTTCTCTGCTGTTACAATCTGTCCCCCTTCTTACACCCTCTGTACATGTGTGATATACACATACAATGCTATGTCCTATGCCAGGAATGCCATTTTGTTTACCAAATGAGCTCCTACATGTCCCTCCTCCTTTCACTTTCTAAGATTCCGCTCTTGTCTTTTCCTCTTAATCCTTCCTTTACCCCCTTGTTTCTCCTGCTTCATTTCTCAATTACAGGACTGCCTGTTCCCAGAGAATTTTATGAACATCTCTACTGGCACATATTATAAATTGCATTAGATAACATAGTGTTTGTTAGTTCTCAAGGGTAAAGACATGTCTTTCTTATTTATCTCTAAATATCCCAAGTAACTAGCGTGGTACCCAGTAAGTAGAAAGTTTTTCTAAAAGAGGTCTTTGGAGAGTTTTATGACAAAACTTCTCTTATGCCTGTTTCTGGCTTTACCAGAATAATCTGAGTCACTGCCAAAATATTCTCTCATCTCTACCCTCATGAAAGTAGTAACAAAGATGAGTAATCAGGTAAGCATCTGTGTGTGGGCAAGGATGTTTTAACTATTTTTTTAGTCTTCAAGGCTATATACTATTTAGCTATTTTAATATTTTTAAGTTTTTTGAGTTATAGAAGCAAAACTTACTTCTGTCATTAACTCTAATGGGGCATGAGTATCCTTATTAGGGTTGCTGTCTTCCTCCTTATCTTCATCACTGGTATCCTCACCATCATCATCTGTTGATTCAGACAACTTATCATCGATATCCTCAGGGCAATGTTCATTATTTTTCTCCCGCTCTGCAATGACTACATTTTTGCTCATTTCACCTAAAACAATATATATAATTTAGTAAATATTGAAACATATTCATAAATTTAAAATGGTCACTCCTAAATTATAATGTAGCAAGTGCACATGTTACTATGTGTTCTCCTGTCCTGGATTTTTTTTTTTTTCATGACTAAACAGCACTGCAATAAACTTACCTGATTTCCATTTCCCCAAAAAAGGTAAAAAAACTGCTAAGTGAAAGAGGAAAATATACAAACTGATAATACTGGGCTGATGTTAGTGTTAACTGTTTGGTGCTTGAAACTGTAATAAATGGAAACCGTTTTGTTTATAAAGAATATAATTTTAAGAAAAAAATTCTCTTTTATCCATAGAAATATATTTCTTAAATTATTCTTATAGGAATATAAATGTAAAATAAAGACCTTGGGAAGTAAAAGTAAGACTAGAGAGGCTGAAAAGTAATTCTTCTTAGGCAGATAGTCACTGTGCGGATACTTGAGAATAAAATTGTCCCTCTCCCTGGACACACACACACACACACACACAAATCAGATATATGTGATGTGTTCTAGATATGACTAGAGGTTATATAACATTATTAATGATTTTTCTTAATGTCAACTCATAGATAACTGAAAAATAAAACATAAGCACTACTCTGACTACCCATTCAATGTGTGGCGCTATACTGAGCCCCACGAACACTAAAATGTACATCACTGATCTCAGGGTACTCACTCACTCTCTAACTGGGGAGTCAGAAACATAATGGATAACTGTAAAACAATATGGCAGTCCAGTGAGAGAGCCGTGTACCGGGTACATGAAACAACACAGTAAAGAGGAGACACCCATTCCGGTCTGAATGGATCAGTTTTTCCAAGGAGAGGGGACAGCATGAACCAGTACACAAATAATGCGTGTGGAGCTAACACTTTGATGTGCTTATTATGGGTCAAAGTTGAGGCTGAAATGGTGACAGATGTGGCCAGAGGGGTACAAGCTGGATAATGGATTCTAGTGGGCCAGGAGTCTTGGAGTCAGAACTTTATCCTAACAATGAAGGGGCTAGTCATGAAAGATTTAAGTAGGGAAACAAGTATGATAAATTTTTAATTTCTGAAGGAACTCTTGGAGAGCAGGGTAGAAACTGTATTTGAGGGCAGACTGAAAAAAAAAAAAAAGACAAAAAGAGCAGGGAGAGAGGTGGTTAGGAAAAAAAAACCACCTTTAAAAAGTCTAGGTAACATTCTGGAAGGGGAGTGAGATGGGGAAACCATAAAATCTTTCAGTCTTTTGTCATTACCCTCAGAAAGGCTGTGACAAAATGAAACACCACATTTTCTCAAGTCTTAGAGGAGTCAGAGATGTTTGAAGATTCCAGGATTCTGTACAGATTCCCAGCAGTAACTTTACTGAATAAAACTGTGGAAGAGGGAACTTGCGGAGTCCCACTTCTTACTTTGTTTCTTTATTTTGCATTCAGAGGCCTTATAGCTGTTAAAAAGCCAGCTCAAAATGAATTCTAATAATGGGAATTTTCTAAGCAGTTTTCAGACTGCATTTACTGACAACTCACAATAACCCTTGCTGTTTGACTACAAATATGCCAAAAGACAGCAAAAACTAGAAAATATTATTCTCAGGAACAAAATCCCCAAACAGACTCAATGGTTGTGTATATAAGTGTGTATGTCTTGCTCTTCATCTAAATTGGGGAAGACAATCTTACATATTGGTTAAGAAGAAAAGTTGTTTCCTGAAATTCATTAACTAACTAAATTATGCTTATTCTTAGAAAATACATGTTGACTTAGGGTAAAGGATCATGAGATCTTTACCCCTTAAATCAACAGTTGCTTGTATATGAAGGGTTACTGGAGTATTTATACTATTTCTGCTCATTTCTATAAGCTGAAATATTTCAAAAGAAAACATTTAAAAAAAAGTCCAGGTGAAAAAGATGGTTGATGGCACACTGTTAAAACAGGGATAGAGGAGGACAGATATTAGAGAAATATTTAAGAGGTAAAATCTCCATGGCAGACATTTTCCGAATTTTAGTAATTCTTATAACACTTTATCCATTTTGCCATATGAAAGTAAGCTATACTATTTACTTAGTATCTTTTTTTACTCTACCTTTTTAACTTAGGAAATTTTGCTAGATCATAAAAATTATTGGGAAGCAGTGGTTAAGATTCCGTACTGCCAATGCAGAGGGCACAGGTTGGAATCCTGGTCAGAAAACTAAGATCCCACATGTCATGCTGTATGACCAAAAGATAACAAAAGTAAATAAAAAATTTAAAAAATTATACCCAAAATTGACAGAGGTATTAATAAAAGATAGAACAATCACAGCAAATATTATGTCATTACTCTTCTGAATACTACATATTAAATTATTTAATTCTGTCAACATCTCAATGAGGTATGTACTGTTTCTATCCCATTTGTAGATGAAACTGAGAGACAGGAGACAGGTTAAATAACTCACCCAACTTACCACCACTAATTAAGGTAGATCTGGGAGTCAGTTTGCCTCCAGAGTCCATATTCTTAACCACGTTCTTATTTTTTTTCTAATACACATTAAAATATACTACTATTGTAAAAGTTTACCCTGTGTTTCCTAAAATTATCTCTTTGGGAAACACTATTGAGCTTGCCAACTCTTGCTCTGCAGATGAATTTCACAGTTTCAACCTGAACTTGTGCTACATCATCCCCTGCTTTTAGAATTCTGAGTGTGTGGGAAGTCTTGTGCGATGTGTTCTTTGATGGGGTGTGGCCATGAGCTCCTTTAAATATGTAGAAACACTGCTGTTAGAAGGAAGAAAATAAGGAAACCCAGGAAAGGTTGACAGAAGACAATGTTAAGAAAAATCAGGCTCTGCCCCTCCAAAGAAAAAGTTGGGAAAACTCCTCATTCCAAGCAAAAGATAACATCCTCAAAAGAGATACCCAGAGTGTGATGCCTGGGCTCTTCAGGCCATCTACCTGTTTCCTTTACAGTCTCCGCCGGCTCAAAACCACTCTAACCTTACAGTGTGTACCCAGCCGGTTCACAGACTCAACACACTGGTGTCATCAGAGATGGTCATAATAGGGAATTAAGAACTTCATGTGATGTCACAGGGGCTCATTGAATTCACAAACACTGAGGATCATGAGAGAGGCTCCCTGATCCCCAGATTGAAGGTAGTCCTCCCTCTGCCATTTACATTATAGTACCCAGCCCAACCTGTCTTTGTCTTATTTGTTTGTATTATTATTACTTAATAGTTGGCTATCTATGTGAACCTCATAGGGGCAAGCATCTTTCCTTTTGATAACTATTATACCCACAGCTTCCAAACAAGTGTCTGGCACTCAGTTAACCACTGTTGAATGACTGGAACTTGTTATTGCTTTCACAGGTGTTTCAATCCATTCTAAACTTTAATATTCTATTGTTATCATTTTATGTAATATACACCCCTGGATCACACCTGACTGCATATCAGAATCATCCCATACATGAGTTTGAAAAATTACTGATTCCTAAGACCTGCCCCAGACTTACAAGTTGTCAACATCCCAAAGGTCCTAAAGAAGGAAGGCTGAAATAGAAGCTACAGTTACTCAAATAAAATAAATGTTATTACCTGTGCTTTCTTTTAAGAAGGAAGATGACCATAGCTTAGATTGTAGATTTGTTTCTATTTCTTTGTTTGAAATACTCTTTGAAGATATTCTATTTTTAGTATTTGAAGAGATTTTATCTTCAATAGTTTTTGAAGAAACTTCCTTCCTAGATGTTAAAGTATATAGTTAAAAAATATTTTTCTAGGTTACAATTCTGTTAAAGGTTCTATATGGGTTCATACATAAACACACATTTAATATAAACATACAGTATATCAATAATAAATAGCTAAAATGCAGTATCTTCTTTGTGGAAAAGCATTAAAAATAAGTTTAACTAATGTTTAAAATTCTGTTTCTACCAGGCATTTATCATCGTGTAATGATTCTTAGAATCTTTTCAGAGTTAATAGAGAACATATAAGCAATCCATTATATGAATGTCCCTGGCATATCATTACGACATGGTGACATAAAACTATTTAAGGAATACTAGACTTTGGGTGTTTTTTTTGAGTCAGTTCTTACCACTGTTAAATGTTTATGTTTAGAGTCCAATGCTAATATTAACCCTTGCTCACAATATGAAGGAACCTGTTTTTTTAATTAAATGGCTGAAATAAAGATGGGTTAATTTTCTCTTTTAGCCTTTAAGTCTGAAACCTCATGTCAACAGATAACGTATTGAGACAGAGGATTTTTGTGTGGTACACTGACAGGCACCAATGCTGGTGGAAAAACAACCCATGTTCATTTTTTATGGTCTTAAGATCATTTTAGTATGTCTTCTTTACTGAGTTTAAAAAATTCAACTTCTACTTTGCATGACAAGATATAAAAAGGTGTAAAGTATTATTTTTTCCCCTAAAGTTATGATGGCTCTGTTTTATCCCCATTGAAATATGACTCAATAACATTAGTAGTTAAGTTAGTGGTTTTGCACAGTGATTTAGCAAATAGGCTGAACAGCTTCTTACATTCCTAATACTATGGGAGGGAATGGAACCTTTACTTCCCCAATATATGTTGCTAGAGCAAAACCCCTCTCTGGTGATAAAAAATGCACAGCAAAGAAGATTTACAGTTGCTCTTCTTCTGCCCTCCTTGATTTTCTAATTGTGAAAGGAGACATCAAAGAAGAAACCCTACATGTAAAAAGTTGAGGAGTCACTTAAGTATTCAGTTTCTAGCATGACAGAATCCTATTATGCCAAAGGTCACCACAAATGATTACTGGAATTCATATGCTTTAATATCTATTCCTTTTATCTATGAAAGGAGGGCTTTTCTCTAGATTAGATATACTGCCTTTTTATTATTACAGAATTTCATTGAATTTAAGAGCATCTATTTCTTTTTTAAAAAAGATTAAACTATAGTTGGTTCACAATACTGTTAGTTTCAGGAGTACAGCAAAGTGGTTCAGTTTAATATATGTGTGTGTATACATATATATTCTTTTTCATATTTTTTCCATTAAAGTTTATTACAGGATATTGAATATAGTTCCTCGTGCTATACAGTAAATCCCTGCTGTTTATCTGTTTTATATATAGTGGTGTTTATCTGTTAATCCCATACGCCTCCATTTATCCCTTCCTTCTTTCCCCTTTGGCAACCATAAATTTGTTTTCTGTGTCTGTGAGTTTGTTTCTGTTTGGTAAATAAGTCCATTTGCATTATTTTTTAGATCCCACACATAAGTGATCTCATAGGATATTTGTCTTTATGTCTGATTTCCTTCACTTAGTATGATAACCTCTAGGTCCAGCCAAAGATACCACCTATTTATTCTAAGACATACTAATATTTAAGAAAGAAGAGCACTGCCAGCATAAGATGCCCATCAAATGTAAGAAATGTTACAGTATGAAGACACTCTGCGCGCTTCAGAATCTATGAAATATTGTACTTATATATTCACAAGGTTACATCCCTAAAGAGGGGAATTTAGCTAATCTAGTTCTGAATATTTGAATAGTATGAAATGCCTTTAATGATTTTAATGAAAGAACATGGAGGAAGCCTGAATAAAAAGGGTATTACTCTTTGGAAGCAGTGAACATGCCATAAAAACACACATGAAAAGGGGCCAAAGGATCGACAGTAAAATATGAATTCCTCTTCTGCTCACTTTCTGATAAACAGTCTTTCTTATGCACAGTTTCAAAGAAGAGGCCCAGACTCTAACCTCCTCTTCAACTACAATTTGTTGACTTCATCTGAGAAAGTGACTTATGGCAACAGTGCCTCTAACCAATTAACATAAACAGATAACCACTATACTCTAAAAGATCTGTTTTCTTTAAATACAGTTACAGTTGAGGAAAGATTAAAATTATTACTTTTTGGAAGACGGAAAGTATTTAATTTAGTATCTACTAAGGTTAGACAGTCAAGTTAAATATCCCACTGGAACGTATTTATGCTAGACAGCAGATAATCCAGGTTTTACAATTAATTAGTATGCTAAGTACATTAAATGTCCTCAAGTTTCTACTGGAATTAATAATTCTTTAAAGTTCATATTTTAAACTTTGTTTTAAAATTATTTATATTTATCAAATTATTTATATTTATATTCAGAGTGCCTGAAGAACTATGGACAGAGGTTCGTGACATTGTACAGGAGGTAGTGATCAAGACCATCCCCAAGAAAAAGAAATGCAAAAAGGCAAAATGGTTGTCTGAGAAGGCCTTACAAATAGCTGTGAAAAGAAGAGAAGCAAAAGGCAAAGGAGAAAAGGAAAGATATACCCATTTCAATGCAGAGTTCCAAAGAATAGCAAGGAGAGATAAGAAAGCCTTCCTCAGTGATCAGTGCAAAGAAATAGAAGAAAACAACAGAATGGGGAAGACTAGAGATCTCTTCAAGAAAATTAGAGATACTAAGGGAACATTTCATGTAAAGATGGGCACAATAAAGATAGAAATGGTATGGACCTAACAGAAGCAGAAGATATTAAGAAGAGGTGGCAAGAATACACAGAAGAACTATACAAAAAAGATCTTCATGACCCAGATAATCATGATGGTGTGATCACTCACCTAGAGCCAGACATCCTGGAATGTGAAGTCAAGTGGGCCTTAGAAAGTGTCACTATGAACAAAGCTAGTTGAGGTGATAGAATTCCAGTTGAGCTATTTCAAATCCTAAAAGATGATTCTGTGAAAGTGCTGCACTCAATATGCCAGCAAATTTGGAAAACTCAGCAGTGGCCACAGGACTGGAAAAGGTCAGTTTTCACTCCAATCCCAAAGAAAGGCAATGCCAAAGAATGCTCAAACTACCACACAATTGCACTCATCTCACCCGCTAGCAAAGTAATGCTCAAAATTCTCCAAGCCAGGCTTCAACAGTATGTGAACTATGAACTTCCAGATATTCAAGCTGGATTGAGAAATGGCAAAGGAACCAGAGATCAAATTGTCAACATAGAAATCATCGAAAAAGCAAGAGAGTTCCAGAAAAACATCTACTTCTGCTTTATTGACTATGCCAAAGCCTTTGACTGTGTGGACCACAAACTGTGGAAAATTCTTCAAGAGTTGGGAATACCAGACCACCTTACCTGCCTCCTGAGAAATCTGTATGCAGATCAAGAAGCAACAGTTAGAAATGGACATGGAACAACAGACTGGTTGGTTCCAAATCGGGAAAGGAGTACGTCAAGGCTGTATATTGTCACTCTATTATTTAACTTATATGCAGAATACATCATGCTAAATGCTGGGCTGGATGAAGCCCAAGCTAGAATCAAGATTGCTGGGAGAAATATCAATAACCTCAGATATGCAGATGACACCACCCTTATGGCAGAAAGCGAAGAACTAAAGAACCTCTTGACGAAAGTGAAAGAGGAGAGTGAAAAAGTTGGCTTAAAACTCAACATTCAGAAAATTAAGATCATGGCATCTGGTCCCATCACTTTATGGCAAATAGGTGGGGAAACAGTGACAGACTTAATTTTTTGGGGTTCCAAAATCACTGCAGATGGTGACTGCAGTCTTGCTCCTTGGAAGAAAAGCTATGACCAACCTAGACAGCATATTAAAAAGCAGAGACATTACTCGCCAACAAAGGTCCATCTAGTCAAAGCTATGGCTTTTCCAGTAGTCATATATGGATGTGAGAGTTGAACTATAAAGAAAGCTGAGCACTGAAGAATTGATGCTTTTGAACTGCCGTGTTGGAGAAGACTATTGAGATCTGCAAGGAGATCCAACCAGTCCATTCTAAAGGAAATCAGTCCTGAATATTCATTGGAGGGACTGATGCTGAAGCTGAAACTCCAATACTTTGGCCACCTGATGTGAACAGCAGACTCACTTGAAAAGACCTTGATGCTTGGAAAGACTGAAGGTGACGAGAAGGGGACAACAGAGGATGAGATGGTTGGATGGCATCACTGACTCAATGGATACGAGTTTGAATAAGCTCCGGGAGTTGGTGATGGACAGGGAGGCCTGGTGTGCTGCAGTCCATGGGGTCGCACAGAGTCGGACACGACTGAAGTGACTTAGCAGCTGCAGCAAAAGTCAGTGAGGTATAAATTTTGCTTGCTAATCTTGGTCTGTGTCTAAAGAGGCATTTACTTAAAGAGTAAAAATGGGAATAAAACAATGTGTCATACATTTTATAAAAGAGAAAATATGATTATGGAATAACCTATAGATACTATTTTATCAACCTCAATGAGTTGAGTTCTGTGGGTTTCCTTTAGCCATTTTCCCCACACATCTATGAACTTGAAAGCTTGACCAAAAAATCCAACAGATCGAAGGTCCACCATCTATAAGACTTTAGCCAGCATTAAAGATACACTTTACTTTTACTGCTGAAAATGGTTTGTTAATTAAGTGCCATTTGTTGGGTAGACAAAATCTCTGACATACGGGATCCATGAGGAAAAAAGGAAATGAGTTATTTGGCCTCTGTGTACAGAGAACTGTGAAACTCTTGGTTTATGAAAGTTCACACACTGCTTGTGGCCCAGATCAGAATGAAAACTCAATCAGAAGATTAAGGCAAATAACTGGAGGGGAAAGAAAACGCCTAGATTTCCCTAATCCAACCTGGATAGAACCTTTCACGAAATTCCACTTGCCAGTCAGACTGTGGAGCTGGAAAGAGAGTGGGGAGTGGAATGCAGGCTATGCTGAGAAAATCCATCAACTCTCTAGGTCAGTCACACTGTTCCTCAGCACAGGTCCCCCATGGTTTTCTGTGTTCCTACTTGATCTTTTACTTTCTTTTCTCCAGAACTGGCTCTGTTTACCTTCAACTCTCGGTGAGACTGGGCTTCCCCTGTGGCTCAGATGGTAAAGAATCTGCTTGGGTAAGGTAGCTGAGTTACAAAGCCATGCACCTATGAAGCTTACTGGCTATCTACCTATCCCTCCTTCTCCCCTACTCCAAATAATAACCAAACCAAACCTAAAAACTCTTCTCTGCAAGTGAAGTTAACAGAACATGATCATACTGCTCTTGCAAAAAGTAGTTTGATAACCAGATGCAATTATTAATGAAATCAAGAAAACCGGCAGCCACTTGGGCTTTCCAGGTGGCGCAGCGCTACAGAATCCTCCTGACAATGCAGGAGATGTGGGTTTGATCCCTGGGTTGGGAAGATCCCCTCGAGTAGGAAATGGCAACCCCAGAATTCTTGCCTGAAAAATTCCAGGACAGAGGAGCCTGGTGGGCTCCAGTCCATGGGGCTGCAAAGAGTCAGACACACCTGAGCACACATGCACACTGCTTTTCTTTCTTGGCCCAGACTGCATCTGATTTACCCCTGGGGTTTAACTACCTCTGGATATGGGTTACCTCTTGCTCCAATTCCAGCATTGCTTATCACAGTCTATAAACACTATGTGTCTATATGTTCATAGACACAATATTTATTTTCATTAATAGCTACTAACTCATTATTATTAAAGGTATATCATATTTCCCTCAAAGACTACTAAAATTTTCTTAGATTTTTTATTTAAATCTTTTCAACCATGTAATAGGATACATAATATATAATTAAATTTAGATTAATATAGTTAATGGGGCATTTATCTTTTCCTTGTTGTCTATAACATTTACTCTGAAATAAGCACAGAATCTGTCATTGATCTGTAATATATTACCTCCTCTTTAATATAAAAACACATATTTACTACACAATTTGCAAAAGTCAAAGTGAACCCTAATTTTAATTTTCAGCTTTGACAGTATATAAGTTAAAACATATGTGGTATAAGGTATATTTTTCCCAGCCAATAATATTCAGAATAATTCAAAATAATTTTGATTTGAATAGAATTCTACTAGAAGCTCACTACCAATTTGTCAATAATTGAACCCTATGAATGTGTTTTATGATCAACTTTCAAAATGCAATTTTTCATGGAATAAATAATTTTTTTTCAGTAGATAGATGATTATGTCAAGAAATAATGGACTCTGATGGTTTACCAGAATCAGTGCCTTGAACAAAGCAGGTACTTAATATTTAGCTACTAAATTGAAACTGGACTATGATTTTTTCAACACCAATCTCTTCAACTAGTTGGGGTGATTATTTTCCTTATTTAGTAGTAATTGTTCTTCTCATAGTAAATAAAAATCTGATTTTAAGGTAAATATTCCTTTAAAATGATATTCTCAAAGAAACAAGCAAGTATCAAAGTGAAACAAGAATGAGCAATGAAAGTTAAGTAAGTAAAATACAGAATACTTGGTGTTTAAGCAGTTGAGAAGTAGGTTTGAATATTATCTATACCCCTACATTTTTATCAAAATTCATTTTTCATTTTAAATATCCTCTTATCTAAGAAACAGTTGCTTTGACTGAAGCAAAAGCTAAGTGCTAATCCATGCATTTCTGGCCTTTCAAATTTAATTGGGTGACAAATGACTGCATTATCTACTTCTAATTGCTTAAAAGGCATGATCAGATGCTCAACGAGAGACATCTTCTTACTCTGACATTCCTTCATTTGGTTCAATCATCACTTTTTCTGAAAGAGAAGAAAAAAAACTCAACCCAGTATTTTATCAATAGTGATGTTCTTAATAGAAATTCCTGACTGGCAAATATTTAGGCATTGTTTGAGTGACAGGCAGTATAATAAAGGATTTAATTGCTAACTCAACCACACTCAACAATTCCTATAGACTATCTTCTTAATATTTAGGACAAAAGGGTGATCAAATATATTCTTTTAAAGTAATAAATCATTTACCCTTTGGATCAAACATTAGCAATCTGCCATTCTGTCTATCTTTTGGTGCCTATGAGAGAAGCAGAAATAAAAACTAGCATTATCAATATTATTTTAGCTTGAGGCACTTGAATAATTTATTCACAGCCTTGATATGAACATTTTTATTATCTAGGCTAAAATATAGGGGGCTTCCTGATAATTCAGTTGGTAAAGAATCCACCTGCAATGCAGGAGACCCTGGTTTGATTCCTGGGTCGGGAAGATCCATCCACTGGAGAAGGGATAGGCTACCCACTCCAATATTCTTGGGCTTCCCTTGTGGCTCAGTTGGTAAAGAATCTGCCTGCAATGTGGGAGACCTGGGTTTGATCCCTGGGTTGGGAAGATCTCCTGGAGAAAGGAACCTACTCCAGTATTCTGGCCTGGAGTGTTCCATGGTCTACAGTCCGTGGGGTTGCAAAGAGTCAGACATGACTAAGTGACTTTCACTTTCAGGCTAAAATATAATTTTATACTAAAGTCAATTATTCCAAAACTATATAAATTGATGGTAAGAAAGAATTAAAGCATCCTAAAAATTAGTTTATATAGTCTTACCTTTACAGCATCTGTCCTGTCTAGATGATTCCTGCAAAAAACCAAAATATTTACTCTGTAAGTCTTTAAACATTTTTATAAACTTGGAATATAAATAAAACAGAATGCACAACTCAGTCTGTCAGCAGGGCAGTAAGCATGTATTTTGGTATTGTTTTTAGTAGCATTATTTTCATACTAAGTGAAAAACATTATTCCTCTGGATTATAAAATCTGATTTTAAAAAAGCATAAAGAAATTAAAGCTTCCTCTTCCCATTTCACCTTGAAATGAAGTGAAAGTTGCTCAGTCATGTCTGACTCTTTGCAGCCCCATGTACTATACACAATCCATGGAATTCTCCAGGCCAGAATATTGGAGCAGGTTCCTTTCTCCAGGGGATCTTCCCAACCCAGGAATTGAACCCAGGTCTCCTGCATTGTAGGCAGATTCTTTACCAGCTGAGCCACAAGGGAAGCCCAAGAATACTGGAGTGGGTAGCCTATCCCTTCTCCAGTGGATCTTTCCGACCCAGGAATCAAACCAGGGTCTCCTGCATTGCAGGAGGATTCTTTACCAACTGAGCTATCAGGGAAGCCCTGGAGTTAATGTAAAAAGAGCTATAGGGATAATTTTGCAAGTTAGAAAAGTGATGTACTAAATTAGCCACTAATTATGTTACCTTTTTGGTTTTATATAACTTGGACTCTAGATCTGGATCCAAATATTGTTATGATACAGCAGGTTGAGGGTATCCCTTTCCTACTCAGTTGACCCCAGAAACCACAAATTCAGTGTGGCATGTGTTTACAACACTGCTTTCCTTTCCTACTTTAACAAAGAAAAACAACACTTAAACCAAACTACCTGCCACACTCTAGTTCATCCGTGTTATGAAAAACACCTTTATAGATGTATATTAGCCAGAACAAGAAGTTTTTCAATGATATTTCAAGATGCAGTATTTTTAGTAAAATATTTCAAAAAACACATTTAGAAATAAACCTTTGATTTTATCGAAAGATACAGTTTAAAATATAATTCTTAAAAAAAAAATATAATTCTTACCTGATAAAAGTTCCCTTATGAGTTTATCAATACTTATAAGTTACAATGTTTTCTCTTGGAATGTTTTATCTTTTTAAAATTAGCCTATGTAGACTGATTTTCCTATAACTTAGTTCTTTGTATATCTGAATACATTTCATTCTAATTGGAAAGAGAAAAATCAACTTTTAAGTTTTTTTTAAATTCACTTGCCCTTTCCACCCCAACAGTCCCCATATTCCAAGCCAGGCTTTAAAAATTATTAGTAGTAATATCTAGGGATTTCTGGAACATAAAATTCAGGACCAAAACTGTAGACAATAAAAAGAGAAGCTTCATTATTTTGCAGTAAGTTTCTCTCTTTTTAAATTTGTCTTCCTCACACTTATTTGCACTTGCAATAGTACACTTTTGCCTTAGGCACTGTTTTCTGGGGAACTCTGATCAAGCCAGACATATATGTTATTAATTTGATTATTCCTCTGAGAAGCTCACAGAGACAGCCAAAGGATCTCAAAAAAGAAAGGCATCTTTTTGGGAAAACAGTTGTAGAAGACCAAGCTTAGGATAAATGAAAGATTCTACTCTTGATTCTCTACAGCAGTGGAGCTCTGAAGCCAAAACAATGCAATAATGAATCAAGTAAGATCTTAGCAAAAGAAATCTAAGGTGACCTCTCCTGAGAGGTACTTACATGCCACAGATTCCCCCATCCTGTGGGTGCCCATGTGTCTGGGTCTTCCTATTGTATTTAGAGCTTTCCTTTCCCATATTAAAAAGCCGAGACATTACTTTGTCAACAAAGGTCCATCTAGTCAAGGTTATGGTTTTTCCAGTGGTCATGTATGGATGTGAGATGTGGACTATAAAGAAAGCTGAGCACCGAAAAATTGATGCTTTTGAACTGTGGTGTTGGAGAAGACTCTTGAGAGTCCTTTGGACTGCAAGGAGATTCAACCAGTCCATCCTAAAGGAGATCAGTCCTGGGTGTTCATTGGAAGGACTGATGTTGAAGCTGAAACTCCAATACTTTGGCCACCTGATGTGAAGAGCTGACTCATTGGAAAAGACCCTGATGCTGGGAAAGATTGGGGGCAGGAGGAGAAGGGGACGACAGAGGATGAGATGGTTGGACGGCATCACCAACTCAATGGCCATGGGTTTGGGTGGACTCCGGGAGTTGGTGATGGACAGGGAGGCCTGGCATGCTGCGGTTTATGGGATCACAAAGAATCGGACACGACTGAGCGACTGAACTGAATTGAACTTTCCCTTCTAGCTCTAAGGTCTTTATGGATTGCTACTTCCATCCTTTACCTGGACGAAACATCAGTGCATATAATTCACTTTCCAATTTCACCTGGAAAAGAAAGACCTAGGATGTGCAGATCCCAGCCCTTGATGGAAACCCCATCTCTGCTAGGTCTGGCTTTATCGTTACCTAGGAAATGTTCACTTAATCTCCTTTCATAAAACTGAACAAATCTTTGGGAGGCAGTACGAAGTAATACTCAAGAGTTGGGGCTCTTTGGAAATAAACTCACACACCTATGGTCAATTAATCTATGACAAATGAGGCAAGACTATATTATGCAGAAAAGACAGTCTCTTCAGCAAGTGGTGTTGGGAAAGCTGGACATGTGCATGTTAGTCGCTTAGTCATGTCCAACTCTTTGCGACCCCATGGACTGCAGCCCACCAGGTACCTCTGTCCATGAGATTTTCCAGGCAAGGATACTGGAGTGGGTTGCCATTTCCTTCTCCAGGGGATCTTCCCAACCCAGGGATCAAACCGGGGTCTCCTGCACTGCAGGCAGATCCTTTACCGACTGAGCTACAAGGGAAGCCCAAAGCTGGACATACCTGCATGTAAATCAATGAAATGAGCATTCCCTCACACCAAATATGCAAATAAATTCAAACTTGTTTAAAGATCGAAGTTTAAGACATGACACCAAAAAAACTCCTAAAAGAAAACACAGGCAAAACATTCTCAGGCATAAACCATAGCAATACTTTCTAGGATCAGTCTCACAAAGGCAAAAAAAAATAAAAACAAAAATCAACAAATGGGAACTAATCAAACTTAAAAGCTTTTGCACAGCAAGGGAAGTCATAAACAAAACAAAAAGACAACCTACAGAACAGGAGAAAATGTTTGCAAACAATGTAACTGACAAGGGATTAATCTCTAAATATACAAACAGTGCATACAGCTCAATACCAAAAGCAAATAACCCAATCAAGAAATGGATGGAACATCTAAATAGACATTTCTCCAAAGAAGACATACAGATGGCCAAACACCACATGAAAAGATGCTCAACATCACTAATTATTAGAGAAATACAAATCAAAACTACAATGCGGTATCACCTCACATGGGTCAGAATGGCTGTCATCAAAAAGTCTACAAACAATACATGCTGAGAGGGTGTGGAGAATAGGGAACCCTCCTACACTGCTGGTAGGAATGCGAATTGGCACAGCAACTATGGAGAACATTAAAGAGGTTCCTTAAAAAACCAAAAATAGGACTATCATATGACCCAGCAATCCCACTCCTGGGCATATACCCAGAGAAAACCATAATTCCAAAAGATACATGCGGAGAAGGAAATGGCAACCCATCCCAGTATTCTTGCCTGGGAAATTCTGTGGACAGAGGAGCCTGGCAGGCCACAGTCCACCAGGTTGCAAAGAATCGGACATGACTGAACAAGCACTACTACTGCTATTCTGTCTCTGACAGCCTTCAAGACATGATCCCAGCACAACAAGCAGATGTCACCCCTTCTGATTGCTAAGCTTACCCGAAGCTCCACCTTCAGTCTGGAGCAGCCACCCAGGAATACACTGGGGGCCCTTCAAGTTGCTAAATGGACTCTCCCATGCACGTCCTAGGGTCTTTGTTCATCTACAGAATGGTACAGAATCTGTGTGCAGGGGGCATTCCCTCAAACACTAGGGTGCCACTAAGGATGCTGCGGGTAAAAAGGATGAAGGACACCTGATACAAAATGGAGTCAGGGAGCCACATAGTGTGGGTTCTCATGCATTCCCACTAGTCTCAATATTCACTATCAGCAGGAAGAAAGAAGATTCCCACACACCTTAGTAACAGCAAACTGCCCACCACTTGGTGCCAACAAGAAACCACCACAACTCTGAACTCTCATTCTCCTCCAATGAGCTTTTGTTCAAAACAATCCTCCCCAGCTTCCTCCCAGAACCTAATAAAAGCCAGCCTCAAAAAAACATGCGTGCACCCCAATATTCACTGCAGTGCTATCTACAACAGTCAGGACATGGAAGCAACTTAAATGTCCATCAACAGGGGAATGGATAAAGAAGATGTGCTACATATATACAATGGAATGTCAGTCATAAAAGAGAATAAAACAATGCCATTGGTTGCAACATGGATGGACCTAGAGATTGCCATACTGAGTGAAGAAAGTCAGACATAGAAAGACAAATATCATATAATACCACTTATAAGTGAGATCTAAAAAAAAAAAAGAGGGTACAAATGAACTTATTTATAAAACAGAAGTAGAGTCACAAATGTAGAAAACAAAATTGTGGTTACCAAGAGATAATGGAGGGGAGGGATAAATTGGGAGATTGGGACTGATCTATATATACTTCTATATAGAAACAGATAACTAATAAGAACCTGCTATAGAGCACTGGAATTCTACTCAATACTCTAACACCCCTAGGAGAAAAGAATCTAAACACGAGTGGATACATGTATGTACATAACTGATTCACTTTGCTGTATGCTTGAAAGCAAGACAACATTGTAAATAAACTGTACTTTAATAAAAAATTGTTTTAAATGGGCAGAAGACCTAAATAGGCATTTCTCCAAAGAAGACATACAGATGACCAACGGGCACATGAAAAGATGCTTAAAATCACTAATTATTAGAGAAATACAAATCAAAACCACAATGAGGTTCCACCTCACACTGGTCAGAATGGCTCTCATGAAAAAAATCTACAAATAATAAATGCTGGAGAGAGTGTGAAGAAAAAGGAACCCTCCGACACTGTGGTGGGGATGTAAACTGGTGCAGGCACTATGGAAAACAGCACAGAGGGTCCTTAAAAAAAACAAAAATAGAGTTACCATATGATCCAGCAGTCCCACTCCTGGGTATATATCAAGAAAAAAACTCTAATTTAAAAAGATACATGAACTCCAATGTTCATAGAAGCATTATTTACAAAAGCTAAGACATGGAAGCAATTGAAATGTTTATCAACAGATGAATAGATAAAGATGTGCTACATATATACAATGGAATATTACCACTCAGTCATAAAAAATGAAATAATGTCATTTGCAGCAACATAGATGGACATAGAGATAATCATACTAAGTGAAGTCAGTCGGACAAAAACATATCATATGGTACCACTTATATGTGGACTCTAAAAACATGATAAAAGCGAACTTATTTACAAAACAGAAAGAGACTCACAGACATAGAAAACAAACACGGCTACCAAAGGGGAAAGCAGGGGGAAGGATAAATTAGGAGTTTGGGATTAGCAGATACAAACTTCTATACATAAAATAAACAATAAAGCCCTACTCTAGCATAGGGAACTATATTCAGTATTTTATAATAAACCATAATGAAACAGAATATGAAAAAGTATACTGTATGTACATGTATATGTGTGTATATATATATCTGAGTCACTTTGCTGATACCAGAAACTAACACAACATTGTAAATTAACTATACGTCAATTAAAAAAAAAAAGTTGGGCTCTTGAGTAAAGACACTGGGTTCATATTCCATTCTGCCACTTCCCATCTAAGCCTGGGTGAGCTAAAACTTCTGTAGGCCTCAGTTCCTCCATCTGTAAAGCAGGGGTCACAACAATGCCAACCTCATTGGCTCATTATAAGCATTAAGTAGGATGATCTGGGTAAGGGGTTTAGTACAGTGCCTGGCACATAGGAGGGACATGGTAGAAACAACTTGATGTTTCATCCAAAGGAAAAACTGAGATGATGTCTTCAGGGGCCGATTAAGATTGCTTAGGGGAACAAAAAGCAGGCTTTACTGTGATTGAGACAAGCAGGCTAGCTCTAAGGACTTTTAATTAATTAATCAATCAGATAAGCCCTAAAGTAATGATACTTGCTTAGAAAGATCACTGACTCCAGGGAAAAAGCAGAGTACTTGAGAACACAGGTAAAGTTAAAGCAGAGACTGATAATTTTTCAGAAAAAGGTACAGCCATCACATAAGTATGTATTTTTCAAATGAGTATTAGTATGCACTTAATGTCTCTTAGCTATATGAGCTTGAACTCCCAGTTGCAAGTTCCAGAAACCATGCTCAAGGGAGCGTAGGCACAAACAGGGAAGCCCTGGCTCATAGAGTCCAAGAGTCGAATACACAAGCTGTGTGGAATCGGGACACAGTGGCTACACCTGTGGTCACGAGAGTGTGGCGCTTAAGTGGGGACTTCCCCTTGCTCATCTCCACGTCTCCTTTCACATGGGTCTCATTCTTCTCTCTCTCAATGTAGGCAGATTTTCTACACATGATGCAAAACATAGCTCCCAGCTCTTCTTAGGTTTTATCGGATACAGCCCTAGCTTTTAAGGAAAAATTGACTGTCAATAACCAAAACCCCAGTCAACAACTCGGTTAATTCAGCTTGTTTTTTGGGCTACAAAGAACAGATAAATTTAAGCCACTTAAGAAAAAAAATCTCTAGTACTTAATGTACTTCATGTCACACAAATTGGCCCTTGGTAAATATTAACATTTATTAAATGAATAGAATAAGAAGGAATGCAACAAGTGAAGTGAAAGTCGTTCAGTCATGTCCAACTCTTTGTGAGCCCGCGGAATATACATGGGGTCTGTGGAGTTCTCCAGGCCAAAATACTGGAGTGGATACCTTTTCCCATCTCCAGGGGATCTTCCCAACCCAGAGATCGAACCTAGATCTCCCACATTGTTGATGGATTCTTTTCTAGCTGAGCCACAAAGGAAGCCCAAGAATACTGGAGTGGGTATAGCCTATCCCTTCTCCAGGGGATCTTCCCGACCCAAGAATCAAACCGGGATCCTCGGCATTGCAGGTGGATTCTTTACCAACTGAGCTATTAGGGAAGCAACAACAGAGTAAAGGAAAAGAACATATTAAACTAGAGCTTTGCAACATGGTAGCCACTCACCATATGTGGCAACTGAGCACTTAAAACACGATTAGCACTTAAAATGAGATATGCACATCAGATTATAAAGACTTAGTACTGGACTTCTTTGGTGGTAAAGTGGGTAAGAATCCATCTGCCAAGGCAGGAGACACAGTTTCGATCCTTGGTTTGGGAAGAGTTCACATGCCACGAAGCAACTGAGCTCACATGCTGTAACTAGAGTCCACGCTCTAGAGCCTGAGAGCTGCAACTACTGAAGCCCTCGTGCCTAGAGACTGTGTTCTGCAGCAAGAGACGCCACCACAGTGAGAAGCCCATCTACTGCAAGCAGAGAAAGCCCACTTGGAAAAGACCCTGATGCTAGGAGGGATTGGGGGCAGGAGGAGAAGGGGATGACAGAGGATGAGATGGCTGGATGGCATCACTGACTCAATGGACATGAGTTTGAGTAAACTCCAGGAGTTGGTGATGGACAGGGAGGCCTGGTGTGCTGCGATTCATGGGGTTGCGAAGAGTCGGACATACTGACTGACTGAACTGAACTGAAATGAACTGATACAGTCCATGGGGTCACAAAGAGTTGGACACGACTCAGCGACTTTCACTTTCATCCTAGAGGAGTTTAATAGGGAAACTGAACAGGGGAGGGTAATATTTCATGGCAAAGTCTCATGTGTATAAAATGATTTCAGTGGTCGTCTTTCACTTACATTCATATTTAAAGGTGACCACCTATAAATTTTATATAGTGCAAGGAGTTCAGACTCTGAAGTCAGATTGCCTATGTTCAAATCCCAGCAAATGGTGTGATCTTGAGCAAGTTCCTTAATCCCTCTATGATTCACTCTCATCAAGTTTAAAATGACAAAAATACTGAAAGGGACAGAGTGATTAAATAGTTAATTCCACTAGCGGATTGTAAATAAAGAAGTATGGGAGACTCCTGTAAGTTAATGGTCACTCAAGAAAGTAGGTTTGCTTACTCATGGAACAGAAGCATGAGACATGTCCCAAAACAATAAAACAATGGTGGAATGAGACCCACATTCTGCCCAGTGAGTTCAGCAAGTGAATGAGTCCTAGGACACATTCTTCTGCATGCACAGAAAACAAAAATATAAGGAAAAAAATATAAAAGAAAACAAAAATATAAGGAAATCAACATAATAAAATGATTATGAGATATGCCATATGTTAGCATAGGGGTGCTAGAGGTAAAGAACCCGCCTGCCAGTGCAGGTGATGTAAGTGACATGGGTTCAATCCCTGGGTCAGGAAGATCCTCTGGAGGAGGGTACAGCAACCCACTCCAGTATTCTTGCCTGGAGAATCTTATGGACAGAGGAGCCTGGTGGGCTACAATCCATAGGGTCACACAGAGTCACAACTGAAGCGACTTAGCACAGCACAGCTGACCACTTTTTGCTCATTTTCACTGAACCATGCGGAGAAGGCAATGGCACCCCACTCCAGTACTCTTGCCCGGAAAATCCCATGGACGGAGGAGCCTGGTAGGCTGCAGTCCATGGGGTCACAGAGTCAGACACGACTGAGCAACTTCACTTTCACTTTTCACTTTCCTGCATTGGAGAAGGAAATGGCAACCCACTCCAGTGTTCTTGCCTGGAGAATCCCAGGGACGGGGGAGCCTGGTGGGCTGCTGTCTATGGGGTCGCACAGAGCCGGACACAACTGAAGTGACAGTCGTGTCGCTTAGCAGCAGCAGCAGCAACTGCACCATGACAATCCCAATTTGACCACATGGGGACAAGAAAACTCCCCTGCCAGATGTGGAGGAGGAACTGATCCTGGAAGCCTGATGTTTACTCAGGAATGAGGAAGAAGGTGGTCTTCTCTCCCTCCTCACTTTTGCTTTGACTATAAAACTGTAGATGACTCAGCTCTGGATGTGGTCCAACTTGTCACCCTCAGAAGCATCCTATTCTAATAAGTCACTTCTTATCTACTACTTTGTCTCTTGCTGAATTCTTTCTGTGTTGAGACATAAAGAACTGGAGTTCCTTGAAGCCTCCAAAATGCCACCCAGCAGTTTCAGTACCACCTGCTTTACAGAGTACTTCAAGGATTAATATAAATAGCTCACAGTAAATAACAGCAGCGCCTATCTGCTCCTATAATTCTAACTACTCCAACTCTTCCTCCTCCTATTGTTATTACTACCTACAGCCTAGCAGAGACAGCGCTGAAGCTGAACTCTGACTTAGAGTTCTAGGTGCACAACTGAGCCTGGATGGGGTAATGAAGGGGGAGAAAATGTTGCAGGTTGAGCTCTAATGGGGTGCTGAGAGAGAGAGAGAGAGAGAGAGAGAGAGGAGAGAGAGAGAGAGAGTGTGTGTGTGTGTGTGTGTGTGTGGCGGGTGGTGGAAGTTCTGGAATTCTGGAATGATGCAGCTGAATCCCTGCAAAGGTTTTGGAATTCAGCTCTGGTAAACTCAACACTTAAAGAGCAGTGCTGTTGTTTTCCTGAGAGTTAAGACAAAACTTCAATTAAAAAAAAAAATTAACACGGAGGATTCGGGGATCACTTGTATTTAGTTTTAGGAGAATGAAACAAATCAAAAGACACTTTCAGTGTCCTCTATTTTTAAAAAGCAACTTTCAGGACTCTCTTGGGGGTAAAAACAGATCTGTCCATTTCACTTATGCCCTCTGGGAAGTCAGACAACTTATAATTACGCCAGGTGTTAATTTAAAACGCTACCTGGGCACAGTGTAATCTGAACAGGATCTCGATTTTGGAAGTTTCAAGTCAATTTGATTATCTCACAGAGGCGGAAGACTGGATCTTAGAAGTGATCCGTTGTCCCAAACCTATTCAAAAGGTCTGTAAAAACAGAAGATGAAAATAAGGTCCGGGGAGGTTAAATGATTTGCTCAAATTCCAAAGAAATTTCTTCATGGCCAAGCAAGTAGTCTAGCGAGTAATGAAGTATTAACCACAAGCCAGCTGAGTCCCTGCTCCTATTGATTGGCCATTAAACTGTCCTCCCCCCACCTCCGCCTCGCCTCACAAAAGTTAGAGGAAAAAAAAGAGAGGCGGGTGCCTGAGGATCGAGGGAAGGAGCCAGAAGCCCTGGGATGAAACGTGGCTATTTTCATTGTTTTTTGGGGGGTGAGCAGGGGAGGGAGTCAGCATGTGCGAATCGGCAGGTCAGAGAATAGTGGTGTAGATGGCCTGTCAGAACCGCTTAGTTATCACACCCACAGGGACACAAATATCCCTTCCTCAGCGCCGAACTACAGCCAGAGGAAGAAGCCAAGGTACGAGGTGCACCTCCGGTCGCGCGGCCCCTACCTTCTCGCGCGCTGCCTGGGCTGTGGTGGGACGCCAGAGCCCGAACCTGGAGCGGTCAGAGAAGCTGGCGGGTCCAGGCGCCGGGCCTGAGGGAGTCCGAGGTAAGAAGAGCTGGGTCAGGTTGCTCGCGGGGATGGGGAGACGGCGACCGTGCTTGGTGCGGCGCCTCTTACCTGTCTGTGGCCCTCTCACGCTGAGCATCGGAAAGGTTGACATAGAAAGCTAGCCCAGCTCCTGGTCTGCTCGGTGTTGGGAGCGTGGAGCAGTAGACGTCGCGTCGCCATGGAGACGAGATGGCGCGCTGGCGCGTGCGCGGCTGAAGCAGACTACTCTGAGAAGGGGCCAGGGGGAAGGGGCGGGGCGAACCTTGGGCAGGGCTGAGGGGGCGGGGCAGGGCTGAGGGGGCGTGAAGGGGGCGGAGCATGATGCTGGAGTCTAGGAACTTGGGCAGCCCAGGTGCTAGGGAGCCCCGGAGTCGGACTCCTACCGCTCAGAGAATTGAGTGCATACATTGTCCGACGCTTCTCTCATAGCTCAGTCGGTAAAGTATCTGTCTGCAATGCAGGAGACCCGGGTTCAATTAATGGGTCTGGAAGAGCCCCCGGAGAAGGAAATGGCAACCCACTCCAGTATTCTTGCCTGGAGAATCCCACTGACAGAGGAGCCCGGCAGGCTACAGTCCATGGGGTCGCAAGAGTCGTACACGATTTAGCGACTAAACCACCACCGGTTGGACACATTCGTTTGAAAGTCCGCACGTGCACCAGTTACCGTGAGAAGGGCAGATTGGAGGGGTAATGGCATTTCCTTGTCCACACTTGATCATGTTTTTGGCGAGGAGAGGGGAAAAGGCTAGGTGGCCTCCTTTATGTTTTAAACCTGTGGGGAAAAGATGAGTTGGGAGAGAGGGTTGTCCCTGGATGTGGATGAACAAATGTCCCCTGCAGGATTTCGTCCCCCAACCTAAGAGCACCCCGAGAAGATTATGGGTTTCCTGGCGTGGGGGGGGGGGCGGTCTCTGGATCGCGTTTCCCAAGATCAGATTCAAGTAATTAAAACCAGGGACCCTCCTCTCCCTCTAAGGGGGCCAAGTCCTGGGATGTGAAATTGACATTGCCACTGGAAAGGTTTTACTGCTTAAATAATGCTTTGGTCACAGCATTTGGTTGTTTTTCTCCATTTGGGATGCACGGAATCACCAGGATCTATTTGTTGCCAAGTCACGTGTTTTGAAGGAAGCCTGTTTGTTGGAATCAAATCTGGATTCTAATTTCGCTAAGTAGCCATATGATATGAGGTGTAATCGCTGTTTAACCTGTTAGGTGCTCTCAAGGAATATGTGCCTTGGTAGATGCTTGTCAGCTTCAAATGACAAAGTATATAAAGTTCTGACATGTAGACAGGCTTAAAAATGGTAAATTTTATAATTATGTTTATATAAAATGGAGCCAGGTGGACCATTTCAGGAACTGAGTGTATACAGAGATTCTGTTATTTTAAAATTCTCTTAATCATTTGTTCATATTAACTCTAAACCTCCTTGGAGCCCAGGATGGTAGGAAAGAGGTAAAGGAAAAAGACCAGAAATGGACGTTTTGGAATGGAAGTTTTTTAAACAGCTCAATTAAGTCATTGACAGATACACTCCTAGTTTAAAAGTGCATAGCAAACCACTATCTCCTGTATTTTAGGAACATCCTTACGCCTTAAGTCTTTTTGTTTTTTTTGTTTTTGCCTTAAGTTTGATTGAAGACTTTTTGTTCACTAAAGGCAAAGGAAAATTCATTATACTTCTTGAACAATACTTTTTAAAACATTAGTTTTGATGAATTTTTCTTACTACTGATACATGGGTAATGTCTAACTGGCTATTCCCATTGTCCTGCTCCAAGGAAATGGAAGAAACCCCCAAATCTAATGGATTAAACTTACCCTTCCTACCCCTCTTTCCTGCAACAGAAGAGTCCATTTGTTGAAAACAGTGTTTTCAGTATTTATTGTTCCTGAAAGAAGGGGCAACAATAGTTTAATGATCTTGGAGAATAAAAATATTTTCTCCACATGAGTAAACAGTAAATAGGAGTAAACAGACAGGACTTCTACTTTGAGCCTTAGGGTCTTCAAGTACAAAGTGGGGATGATCAAAGTACTTGCTCAGAACAGGACCTGAGAGAAAATAGGCCCCTGACACAGAGCATGGCACATGACAATTGATCAATAACACTTAGCTATTATTATTACTCCTACTACACTATGTATATGAATAAAAGTCCCTGTATCCAGAATAGCTATAAAAATTCAAGATTAGGTAAAGTGCCTGGTCCAGGGCCTGTTTGAACCCATGTTGGTTATTCTCTTTCTCCCTGATGAAAAGAAAAATTATACTTCATCTTTGTGTGAATAACTTTAGGAATAATTCACCTAGAATATTTTTCTTTTCTAGAAATTTTGTATCTACATGAGGTGATGGATGTTCACTAAACATATTATGGTAATAATTTCATCATGTATGTAAGTCAAATCATTATGTTGTACACCTTAAACTTACACAGTGCTGTATTCAATTATATCTCAATAAAACTGGAAGAAGGGGAAAAAAAAGAAATTGTGGAGAGAAAGAGAGAGACCCTAATCACAATATCCTATGATTAGATGTCACCACTGGTGTACAATTTCTACAGGTTGTGGGCTTCTATGTAACTGTTCCTCAAACACTAAGTGAATTTGGCCAGTTCTGGGGCCCTAGACCTTTGAATACTTTGGAGCTTCAAAGTAGCCATTATGTAGGTATCCACTTATGACCAAGTGTGGACATAAGTGGTATGAAAGTGAGAGTCGTTCAGTCATGTTCAACCCTTTGTGACCCCACAGACTGTAGCCCACAGACAGGCACCTCTGTCCATGAGATTTTCCAGGCAAGAATACTGGAGTGGGTTGCGATTTCCTCCTCCAGGAAATAAAAGGAAGGTAAGCTACAAAAGGGGCTTCCCTGATGGCTCAAGTAATTAAAAAAAAAAAAAAAGTCTGCCTGCAATGCAGGAGACACAGGAGATGTGGTTGGATCCTTGGGTCCCTGGAGGAGCATATGGCAACCCACTGCAGTAGTCTTGCCTGGAGAATTCAATGGACAGAGAAGCCCATCCCATGAGGTTGCAAAGAGTTGAACATGACTCAGTGCGTGCGCACACTTGAGTTACAAAAAGACAGAAAGAAATGAACTAACTCATCTATCTCTCTAACTTTCATATAGAATTTATTTTTGGTGTTAAAAGTAGAGCACAGTTTAGCTCTGACGGTGCATTCAGGCCACTGAATAAATTAGAAAAATATGTATCTAGTGACAGTTTATTCTAACAAAGTGAAGGGGAAAAGCCAAATACACTTAAAGAAATATTGAGTCGCCCAACAACTATCTTTTATTCAACTCCACAGTTTTTAATGCTTAATTTTTGTATCACATGTCTAATTGTTAGCAGAGCATAATGAAAAATGTTTAACATTTAGTGTTTTTCTGATTATAAAAGTAATACATGCTCATGACAAAATTGCAACATAAAGAGAAACACAAGGAAAAACCAACTTAGTCAATAATTTTACTTTTCCTTCTAGCCTTTTGTGTGCATGTATATATTTACTTTATAAAACTTGTATTAGATAGTGTACACATTGTTAGCATCCCTCTTAACACTCTCTCTAATGTCTATTTCCCCAATCTTAATAAATCTTCAAAAACATTTTTAGTGTTCATATATATAATATGTATAAGCCACAATTTATTTGTAATTTACTCCTTCTTTTAAGAATAATTATTGAGTATTTACTTTATATTAGACACTATGCTAGGCATAAGATTTAAGTGATGAACAGTGACTATAAAAATAAGGTTTTGATGAACATCTTTTTAAATAGGTTTTTAATGGCATCTTTCATTCTTAGACTGAATTCCTAGGATTATGAAAACATAACTTCAAAAAGCAATTTTCCAGCTTCAAAGGCAAACTTAAGGAATAAAATTCTGAACTGTAAAATATTAACTTTTTGGAAGATTACCAACAACAGAATTAATATTTATTTTGTGCAATGTGTGAACTTACCCAGAAGATGCTTTCTTGTTAGTGTCTGTGAAACATCAAGGGTATTTGAAGTGTATTGACTTTGGCTTTTCCCTCTAATTCTTTGTAGGATTTGCAGGTTTTCTCAACAGGGTGAGATTGTTTGAAGTATATGCAAATTGCCCTACTTCCTCCTCTCACAGTTAAAATGTTAACTATTTTATTTCCAGCTTTCCTCTTGTAAACATAAGGCTTTTTCGCATTTCTTTCTTTTGCCTTCCTGTGTGAAACATTTTGTATCTTTACACTTTTTAACCTGAAGGCAGATTTCTTTTCCCCAACCCCAAGTTATAACATAAACATTCCTATAAGACATTAGATTTAACATATTTTATAGTTAATTTTGGCCAAGAAATATCATGTAAGTTAACCAATGTATTTAGGGAGTTTCATAAGAGAGATTATTAAAGGTAATAATCACTGTCTCAAACACATACACACCCTACTATTCTTTGATGATTAAATGTTCATATATAAGGTTGAAACGTATGAAATTGCCACTTGTGGATTAAAAATGGTCAACCAACTTCATATAGTTCTGTCTGTATAAATATTTCATTAACTAGTTTACTATAGTCAACTTTCTCCAAATAGTGAACTTTCTGATTATCATACTAAGGATAGCCTTTATTATTATACAAGATTGTGTTTGCTTTGATTTTCATAAATGTTGGAATCCGGTCAGGAGAGTGCTGTAAAATGTTTATTATTGCAGAGACAGTAGAGGGAGCCTGAAGCCAAAACACTGTTATTTTAGGTCTCTTGTAAATGATGATTATCTTCCAATTCTTCATGTGTGGATGAATTTAAATATTAGTATATATGTGAAGTAACAACCTTTTATTTTTTAAAGGCTGGTTAATTAATCACCTTAATAAGATGGAAGGGGAAGACTGACCATCAGCTCAGGCCAGACTCCATCTGAGTTCACAGCGGATCCATCCCACTGCTCTCTGCTCTTCTCTGAGTCACTCTGGAGACAGCTCACGGCCACACTGACAAACCTGTGCCCCACAGATTTCCCTCTTTCAACCCTTAGTGTGGATCATCCCATTACCATGGGCATTATATCCTGATTCTTTTTCTTCTTCCTTTTTTAATTTTGGCCGAGCTGCAAGACATGTAGGATCTTAGTTCCTAGATCAGGGATTAAAACCCTGCCCCTTGAAGTGAAAGCATGGAGTCCTAACCACTGGACCACCAGGGAAGTCTCTCCTGACTCTTCTTTAGTCCATCAGAATTTCCAAATACGTTACCATCTCCAACTGTATGTATTAATTTAAGGTAATTGTTTCCTCCAGACATATAAGGAGGCACTTTGATCCTGTCTTCAACTCACATCCTTCTAGGAAGGTTTGTAACAAATGACCAATCCTTTCACAGAACAGGAAACTTCATTAGCCTTAATTAAAGACATTGTCTCTTGCTGACCTCTCCTTGGCTATCTTTATCCTCAATCAAATCTTGTGTTAATTCCACCCCCTACCCTGGTGTTACAAAAGAGTCCCCAAGGTAATTTGTGGTGACACCATTATTCTTCACTGTAGGTAGTCTACAGTGGGCTCCAAGTCCCTGAGGTAAGATGAGTCCCTAAATCTAGAGGTAAGAGGAAGACCCTCTCTATTGTAAAACCTTATGGGAATCTACAGAACTTAGAACCAATTTGCTGTGGCAGGGTTTCATATACTGGTGTTAGGTGAAATTCTTTTGATGTGTTAATAACATCCAGAGAAAAAAGCATTCTCCAGGTAATTAGTTTAAAGGGACGGTGGTTTTTTTATTTTTGTTTTTGGGGTTTTTCCTTTTTTTTTTGCATAAGCTAGGAAGTCTTGGATGGAGATTTTATCAGTCTAATATACTCTGTCAGTCTCTCAGAGGGAAATTTCAAATGTACAGTCTTTTTCAAATTTTTTTAACTAGGAAATTTCACTTCTTTTCTTAGCATCATTTGCGAATTCTTAGAATACTAGATAATTCCTTTGTGCTTTGGAAAATAGCTCCAAGTTAGAAAAAAATGCCTTGTCCCTTCCCAACTTAATTAAGAGTCAGCTAGCCTAAAATTCTAATGGAAAAAGCAAACAGATCTGTGAGTTTTAACCAACTATATATCAAGAGAAAGGGTGAAAATGAAATAAAAGTAGAACTTACCATGAAAGTTGGAAAAGCAAATGTTGGAATAAATATCCCATTATGGTGTAATCCTTTCTTTTCAAACTACTTCTTTTCTCTCATTTAATAAGAAAGCTTAAGCCAAATAGCCTTAAAACAAACTAAAATGAATAAAAAGCAGAGTACTTGGTCCTCGAAAGTGCCGTCTTTCCCTCTCCTCTGCGTGATTCTCTTTCCCTGCTGGCATCCGTCTTCTAATTTTCAGCCATTGCCTAGTGTTGCTCAAACTGGTCTAGCAAATGGTGCCACATTCAATGGGGGGGACCTTCTGGTTCCTGCCTTACTAGAGCAGAGGCTGCACTTGGCACAGTTACTTCTCATCCCTTTTTTGAAACACTAGTATTTTAACTCTCATACACTTCTTTCTCCTAGTTCTCCTAATTCATGGACTTCTTTGTATTTCTACCAGTGTGGATCCTCTAAAACCCTTGATGTGCCCCAAGATCCTGCCCCCATCCCACTCCACATCCTCTCCCTGGGGACCTCACCTACACTAATGGTCCTACCACCTACATGCTGACTAGCTCTAAACTTTCCACTGGGCTTGAGGCTTGTATAATCTAACTATGCGCTGGACAGATGCATCTAAATACCCTACAGGCATCTCAAAGTCTGTCTATACCTGAACTTATCAATTTTTCCTCTGTCCTAAATGTCACTGACTGACCACGACCTTCATGTCATTAAATCCAACAGGAATTTTTCATTTCATCTTAGTTGACCTTTCAGCCATATTTGACACTATTGATGTTCCCTCATTCACCAAATACCTCTTGGGTTTCTATGGGTCTACTCCTTGTTGCTGTGACACTATACCTTCCTGATTTCCATCCTATCTCTCCAGTTACCACTTTTTTTTTCTTTTTTCTTTTCTTTTTGACCACTTTTATTTCTCTACCCAAAATTTAAATATTAGAGTTTCTCCAGATTCATTCCTGGGCTCCTGCATCAGCGAGTGGTCTATTGCTGCATAACTTCAAAATTTAGTGATGTATACCTAACAAATATTTCATCTGTTCATGATTCTACAGGTGAGCAAATTGAGTCTGGCTTGGCTGAGGGGTTCCACTGTTCTTGGCTGTGGTCACTCACACAATGATAGTCACATGAGAGCAAATTCAGGTCTGGCTGATCTAATATGAACTTACACACATGTGTGTTGGTTAGCGATGGCTGTTGGCTGAGCCTCCTTCCCATCACTTATCCTCAAGAAGGTTTAATCTAGACTTCCTAACATGGCAGCCTCAAGGGCAAGAGTGGGAGCTGCAAGGCCTCTTGATATCTAGACTCTGATTCCCCTAACATTACATTTCCTGTTTCCTGTTGGTTCAAGGAAATCACAAGGCTGGTTCAGGCTTAAAGAGATCTGGAGAAATAAACTCCACCTCTTAATGGGAGACAACATCACATAAAGTCATGCAAACCAGGATGAAAGGAATACGCACCCCTTTTTTTTTTTTTTTTTAACAATATACTCTAATCCCCTTCTTACTCTGTATTACAATCTCTGTATTCATTTCCTAACAGAGCTCATCCATTCATTTGGCTCATTGCCCATGGATAATATATAGCCTTCATATGCCCTAATATGTATAGCCTTCTCAGACCTTACCTCTAAACTGGTAATAGCATATGCCTCCATGATCTCTTCACTTGATATATCAATGATACTTCAAGCTCAATAGCACTAAAAATATAGTAAAATCTTCCTCCAGAAATGTTTTCCTACTTCAGTGCTTCCTATCTTAGTGAGTATAACCATTAACAAGGTGAGTTCCTTGGTAGTCCATTGGTTAAGAATCTGCTTGTCAATTCAGGGGACATACGTTTGATCCCTGGTCTGGGAAAATCCCATATGCCAAGGAGCAACTAAGCCTGTGTGCCACAGCTAATGAGCCCATGCTTTAGAGCCCACAGCTGAAACTACTGGGCTGGCTTGCTATAGCTTCTGAAGCCCATGCGTCCAGAGCCCGTGCTCTGCAAGAAGAGAAGACCTCTCAATACAACCAGAGAGCAGCCCACGTGCAGCAACGAAGATCTAATACAGCCAAAAATAAATACATAAATAAAAATTTTACCCATTAAAAAAAACAAAGCAAAAAACCATTAGCAAGAGGCCTGGACAAATATTTCTTTTTCATTCCATTTCTATTCCATGATCAAGTTAAGTCACGTCATCTTGAATATCTCTCCACACCATGTACTTTTCTCCAGGTCCACTTCTACCACTTTAGACCACACTTTAGACCAAGCTTTACCACTACCCTTCACTTGAATCTGGTCTTAGAGAGTATGACAAGGCAGGAGCTAAAATCTACATAAAAATGTATTGCTACACAGTCTAGCAGTGCATTGTGATTACATTTCCTTTCTTGAACAGTCTAGTTTCTTTCTTTTTATTCTGTTGTTCATTATCTGCCTGTATCACATCTTTGAATTCTCAAAACTACTTGCTTGGTTAAATTCATAAGCCTGGTTAAACCCAGTTCTCTACCTTCTTCCTGCCTGTATCAGCCCAGCAGACTGTGGCTAATGGAAAGCACATGACTAGTTTCATTTTAACTTCATTATGGTTAACCTCGAGGGGGTCCTAGTGTTGCCCTTACCATCATGCCACATGTCCATCTGCTTTCCTCTCCTGCACCAGTGGTCTTCAAACTGTGGCTGCTTTCAAGAGGAAAATAGTTAAGGGAATTGGCTCCTGGATCCTTAACATCTGTCTGGACTCTTTCCTAAAATGTTTCTGCTTCTCCTCTCACTTTACAAAAAAAAGGCATACCCCTCACCCATCTTACATCTCAGAAGTGATGGCCATGCTGTACATGCCTCCTGGAGTCAAAGGGCAGTTACTTTTTGTGATGGATCAAGTCCTCCTGGACATGTTGGACTGTCTGTATTCCTCTGTTCTAAGTATTTTCAGTTAAAGTGAAACTGGCATTAGAAATGGGTGTTCAGCCACACTGAAATGGTTTCAGTTGTGATACATCATAGAGTGGGGTGGTGTAAGTGATGACAGGTTTTGACCTAGCCTCCTCCACCCCCGGACTATTGTCAAGATCACAGAGCATTCTTGGGGGGAGTCCAGGAGAACAAAGAGGATTGGTGAAAAATACTGGATGCAAAAAATGGCTTTTAAAACGTATTTAATATTGGCAAATCTTTTTAACTATTCTCAGCATTCATCCTTAGGGCCATGCCATTAGCTAGAAAGAAAAGAATCTGAACAGCAAATCAGTGTAAGTTAATAACGCTGATTCTTTACAGTGTAACAGGAATGATTTCTGGGACTACTGATTTTTAATAGATGCATTAGATAAAAGCTACAGATGAAACTTTTATGTGATTTCCTTCAGATTGGGTGAACATTATTAAATAATGTAGTTAGTATCTATTTTATTAAATCATATCATGAAATATTGATTTCAGTTACAGTTAATCCTCATCTTCTAAAATGTTAAATATTGTCTGCTGCTGCTGCTGCTGCTAAGTCACTTCAATCGTGTCTGACTCTATGCGACCCCATAGACGGCAGCCCACCAGGCTCCCCTGTCCCTGGGATTCTACCTCCTATTAAATTAATGGTTGCTGGATTCAAATTTTTTTTCTAGTTGGGTATGAATTTCAATTTCATTAAACAAATAGGAAGACGTAATTATGAAGTCTAAGGAAGTGGGGTTATTTCTAATTTTTATTTGAAATTTTTATTAAATTATTCTCAAAGGCAGAATGTTGAGATCAATATATAAATATAAATGCTACTATTTAAATAAACAATAATAAGACTAGTTACCAATGGCAATTAGAAGTGATTAATAGCAGGCTAATTACAAATAATATGTAGAAAAATGTAACAGTATTTTAATAGTTCTTTTCCTTTGATATAGCACTTTATCTTTTTAAAAACTCTATACTGGATATTTAAACTGTGTAGGCTATGTTATTGTATATTCTTAAGATCTATAAATATATTTTAAAAGGAGAACATAAATACAAAGTACTAATTAAACATATTATCTGTTTTTAACGAACAATAACAATGACATGTTTTCTTCTGTCTCATGATGTAGTAGGTTATTTTTAATCTCCCTGTTTTCTTTTCCAGTAACATTCCTCTGAACTGCCTGTGGCCTTTAAGACATCCATTTTTTCTTTCATATATAGTGGTAAAACTGGATATAGTCAAAGGTAAATTCATTCTGACTTGCAGTTCAGCTATTATCAAGTCCACATTATAAATATTTATAGGTTGAATAGGATTTGCCAAGATTTATATTTGCACTCTCTGCTGAATCTACAGACAGGTGAGCCAACTCTAGTGTTTATGTGGACAAGATAGCAACAATCATTTGTTTTGTGTTTTCTACAGTTTTATTAAAATCATAGAAATCAAGAAAATGATTTGAAACTCCATTTTCAAATGCAAATACCTAAGAGTGGATAAACTCTTTTTTTTTATTGCTATTATTTGACTCATTTCTGTAAAGTGTAGAAAGCATGATCACAGGTAAGATTTGACAGAATGGACTCAACATAGTAAGTGGCTGATTGGGCTAATTCATGTCCCCCTAAAAGTCATGTCCACCTGGACCCGTGACTGAGACCTTATTTGGAAATAGGGTCAAGTTAAAAAGAGGTCATACTGGGGGTGGTGGTCCTCAATCCAATATGACTAGTGTTCTTTTTAAAAATTTTTTTAGATTTTTTAATACTGTCTACAAGAGATTATTTATTTACTTAAAAAATTATTTTATTTCTTTTGGCTGCACTGCACAGCATGTGGAATCTAAGATTGAACCTGCTCCCCGTTCACAGGAAGCTCAGCATTTTAACCACTGGACTGCTAGGAAAGTCTCTGTGACTGGTGTTCTTATAAGAAGGAAATTTGCACATAGATACACAGGGAGAGAGAGAGAGAGGGAAGATGGCCATGGGGAGATGCAGAGAGAAACTGGAATGATGAAGCTACAAGCCAAGGAACACAAGAGTCACCAGAAACTAGGATTGAGGCATAAAATAGCTTCTTCCCTAGAACCTCAGAGGCAGCATGGTCCTGCTGACACCTCAATTTCAGACTTTTAGTCTCTAGAACCATGAAGAATGATTTTTTGCTTGTTTGTTTTAAACCACCTGGTTTGTGGGATATTGTTATGGTGGCCCTAGCAACATAATAGAGGTTAGCATACTTGTTCTCAAATTTCCCCACAGGTCGTTTTAGTTCCAACCTAAGAATCAGTAAATGGTGTACCCTACTCAGTTCCACAGAGCCATAAAGGGAATGATATAATAATGCGTGTTGGCTGTGTGGTATGCCCAAACTAATTCTGTGCTCACTATTTTCAACTGAACATTGGTGTCTTTGGGAGACAACAGAACCGTTTGATTAATTTAGAGGAATTTCTCTGTCTAATCCCAGACTTGTGGGCTTCAGTCTCCATATGTCTTTACCATCTCCTCCTCTGCCCTGTCCAAGCCCAGACTCCTTTCTGCATATTGCACAGCATGCTCTGCTCTGGCTTTTTCCCTCCCTCGTCTAGCTGTGTGTGTCTTTCCTTCTATCATTAAAAGAACCCAGACATTTATAGCCCCTGGTTTCGGTGGTATCTGGGTCAATGCCAGTGATATCACACTTGTTCCCATCTTCAGGATCTGAACTTTCAAAAACATTGTCACAATATTCACAACATTAAAAATTACGGGCAAGGAAAGAGTGGGAAAAATTGAGAAAGTAGCATTGACATGTATACGCTATCATGTATAAAACATAACAGCAGGAAGTGGCTATGGAACAGGGAGCCCAGCCTGGTGTCTGTGACAACCGAGAGGGGTGGGATGGGTCGGGGGGTGGGGGGAGAAGAGTTTCAAGAGGGAGGGGACATGTACATGTAATTATGACTGATTTGTGTTGATATACGACAGAGATCACAACATTGTAAAGCAATTATCCTCCAATAAAGCAACTTAGACTAGCACCATCTCTGCTATAAGAGATTGGCTCCATTTTGATGTTTGACTACCAACAGCTTTAGGTCTCATCCTCCTTCTACCCCTCTGCCCTACAAGCAGCTAGGAAAGCCTGCATGCTCTCTCCTTTGGTGCTGGCAGGAGACTGAAGACACACAAGCCCGGTCCCATACAGAGAACCCTCACCCCACCCCATCCCCTCACCACAATAAAAGCCCCACCCCCTCCCCTCACCACAATAAAAACCCCAAGCCAGTATTATGTCTTCTATACCAGCTCTCTCAAAGCATTCTAGACCTGCCTGAAAGGCCTGCCCTGCCCTGCCCTCCCCAGACACCTCAGTGATATAAATAATCTTTTCACAGCCTCTTGCTGTGTGCATCAATATCAACATCTGACTGAACCAGATTTGGGGATGGTGATCCAGCCTGATTATTCAAGGTGGCTTCTATAATCTTAATTCAAAGCACAACAGTGAATTCATAGGCCAAGTCAAACACAGATTATCAATGCCTCAGTGTCATGATCACACACACTTATGTTTCACACTTAACTTACATTGTTTGAAATGAGGCAGCAATGCGTGATCCATTATTGTGAACCACAAATTATGGTTGCCAACATCAGCGGTGAGGGGAAAAATCAGTGACAGCAACTGCTAAGGGCAATTAGTTCACACTGTATCCATTTGACTCTAATAACAGCCTGGTTTTCAGTCCCTATATTTTGGCCACAGATTTTCTGTTACTTTTAGCTAAATGCATTCCTAACTGGTAGGATTATTTACTCAACATTATTCTCTCCATTTTCAGACATAATTCCCTGGGATCCTCTTTATGGCTCAGAAAACAAAGACAGCTATTGAACATTTCTGTTAGTTAACTAAGTAAAGAAGATTTATGCAATTCTTTCTTGCGCCTAAAATTCTCTCAATTTAACCATACCTCACTGTGATCATAGGTTTGGTAATTTTTAAACTTAAATATATTAATCTTCTTCCATCTGGGTCAAGAGAGGAGAATGAAAATAAAACTTCCTAAGGCAAAGTAAGTAACTTCAAATTTTAAATATTAAAATAGTAAAATAAACACAAGGTTTCTTTTTCCATTTTTTTCATTCACTCAGTCAGTCAACCATTTATTTGAAAGTCTTTGACGTGACTCAGACTGTATCTGAGGTTGCACTAGCCCCACCCCACGATTCTGCAGTCATCACTGAAACCTAGAACTTTTTGCATCCTTGGGAGGGGCTTTCTAGGACACAAGATTTTCAATTCTAAAACTGGGACCATTTCTTTTTTTTTTTGTATTTTTTCCCCAGTTTTACTTATTTATTTATTTACTTTACAATATTGTATTGGTTTTGCCATACATTGACTTGAATCCGCCATGGGTGTACATGTGTTCCCCATCCTGAAACCCCCTCCCACCTCCCTCCCCATCCCTCCCCTCTGGGTCATCCCAGTGCACCAGCCCTGAGCACCCTGTCTCATGCATCGAACCTGGACTGGTGATTCATTTCACATATGATAATTTACATGTTTCAATGCCATTCTCCCAAATCATCCTACCCTTGCCCTCTCCCACAGAGTCCAAAAGACTGTTCTATACACCTGTGTCTCTTTTGCTGTCTCGCATACAGGGTTATCATTACCATCTTTCTAAATTCCATATATATGCGTTATGGTGGTGTTGGTGTTAGTCGCTCAGTCATGCCCGACTCTTTGCGACCCCGTGGACTGCAGCCCACCAGGCTCCTCTGCTCATGAGATTTTCCAGGCAAGGATACTGGAGTGGAGTCGCCATTTCCTTCTCCAGGGGATCTTCCCAACCCAGGGATCGAACCCGGGTCTCCTGCACTGCAGGCAGATTCTTTACCAACTGAGCTATAAGGGAAGCCCTATATATGTGTTATGAGAGAACTTAAACAAGAACTGCTTGGTTGAACACCATCTAATTACTGGCTGGCAGAAATAATCAGACATGATAATTATTCTTGTTGTTTTAAGACACTAAGTTTTGTGGTGATTTGTTATGCAGTGATAGACAACTAAAACAGCAACTCAAACTGCCTACGTTGGGTCCCTGATCTTTTCCCTCAAACCTATTCTTTTCATAGTCTTCCCTTTTCCTTATATGACAGCTCCTTTCCTTGGCTCCCCTTTTCCCCTCTCACATCCAACTATTCAACAATTGAGTTGGTTTTACCTTAAAAATATATCGAGTCTGACCACTTCTCCTATCCTTCACTGCTTTCATCCTACTTCATTGCCACTGTTATCTCTTGCTCAGAAGATTTCAATCATCTCCTGACTAGTTTCCCTACTTCTTCCCTTGCCCCTTTCAGTCTCTTTCCAACACAGTATCCAGAATGATTCTGTAAAAATGTACATGAGATCCTGTCACTCCATTGCTCAAAACTCTCTCAAGGTTTCCCATCTCTCCTATGATAAAAGCCAAAGTCCTTGCTGGGACTCACACAGCCCCATATGATCTATTCCCCGTCACTTTCATTATTCCTCTCTAGGTCTCCTTCTTGGTCAGTCTGCTGTAGCCACATGAGCTTCCTTGCTCTTGTTCAAACACAATAAGAACATCCATGTCTTAGAGCTATGGGACATTCGGTCCCCTTTGCCTAGAATGTTGTTCTTTTTGCCAAGAAGGTCACTTGTTTGGTTCCCTTGCTCTCTGGAGGCTGCCTTCTCATGGAGAAGGGCCCCGAGGCCCTCGCTGCTCAGAGCACCTAAAATTTCAGCCTCCCAGGCTGACTCTTCCTATTCTCCTTCCATTCTTTATTTTCCTTAGAGTACTTTTCATTATCTGCCATACCATACATTCTGCATATTTACCTTGTTTATTGTTTGTCTCCCCACTGAAATGAAAGCTCTATGAAGGCGGATTTCTGTCTGTTATATTCACTGTGTTATCCTCAGAGCCTAGAGAACAGGACATGGGACACAGCAAACTTTCAAGAAACTTATTGTTCAATGGATAGTCATCATAGTATATGCACTGTATACACCAGTACTATATATAATATATATACTCATGGATTTTCAAATATAGAAGCAGCACTTAGGAAGATAACAGAAGACAATCATGATTACAGAAGAGAATGCAAGTGCTGTCAACCTTAAGGATGTGAGAGTGTGATGCAGCAGTTTGGAGGGGAAAGGAGGAGAAGTACAAAGAAGGGAATGGATGCCAGTATCTTCATCCTGCAAAATATCAGAGACAAGAGGTACTCTTTCTGGTGATTGGAAAAAGAAGTAAAGTTATGAGGACCAAATTGAGAGTCAGAAGCAGAACTGAAAGAACTAAGAACAATGAATTCTCTATAGGAACATGGGAAATGAGAGTGATGATGTTAAGTCATCGCTGTGAGTCAGTAGAAAATACTGGCAATATCTGTCTTAGCCTGATTTCCCTAGAACACAGAGCCTGAGGCAAAGCTTAAGGGCTAATGTTTTATTAGGAGGTACAACCCCTGCTCTGAGAGAGTTAGAAGGAAGACAGACAGGAAAGGATCGGCAGCAAGTACAATGAGTTACTGCATTGATGAATGATGAGTTACTGCATTGGCCACTGCTTTATAAAGTGCCATGAATAACCATAGGTGGTTCCTCAGCTGGTGACCACTCAGTCATAAAGAAGCTCTTTGGCAGGCTGGTTGGTAATGTTGTGCCTGGAACAATCCATCAGAGGGAGAAAGGTAGAGAAAATGTACCTACAATCTGCCTTTGCTTTCTTTCTTCCACCGATCGGAATCTGCTGCCTGCAGAGTTGACTCTCCCACGCATGCAGGCTGTGTCACTGCCCCCTGCAGGAGCCACGGGGGAAGCAGATCTGTGCGTGTGGCCTAATGGCCTCCTGGGGTGGAAACAGCTCAGACCCAGTTGGTGACCACTGGGATGGCCTGGGCGGGGTGAGCTGAGAGACTGGGAGGAAGGTAAGGCTGAAGAAATCTGAGTAAATCCATATGATATAGCTGATATAACGCCCCAATCTGATAAATCAAGAGACACAGATACAGCATTTTTTTTTTTGGAGATAAGAAGGTAACTATTAAAAGAATAAAATCAGCAAAGAGTTAAAGTGGTTGCCTCTGGGACAGGGAAGAGGTTGGACAGTAGAATGTTGGTTATTATTATTATTAGCTTTTCTAGACAGTTGTTTCATGCATGAATTACATTGACAAAAATTATTTTTTAAAATCTCACAAACTCAGTTTTATTACTCCCTTTCCCCAAATTCTTCAGTGATAGTCCATTGCTTTTAGGACAGTTAAACATGTTGAACAAACTTATTTCCAAAGGAACTATTAGTTCTCAGACACTGCAGGTTAATATTCTTGCTATCCGTATCATCTAAATTTGTTCTACTATGAATGTACTATTCAAATGCCAGGATTTTGTACTAATCCTGCCACAGACACAGCATTTAAAGGAAAAAAAAGGCAACTGCTCATGTTGAATTTTGGAGATTTCAGTTCTGAACTAAAGCCCCTGACTCTCAGGGGCCTGCAGGCCTCTCCAGCTCACTGTAAACTACGCCCTCCTGCTTTTCACTCAAGCCGTATTGGCCACCTTTCTGTTTCATGGACCCCCACTCTTCTTCCTCAGAGCTTTTGCATCAGAATGCTCCCCTCACTGACCATGACCCCCTCCCCACCCCATTCCTCGACACATCTACTTCAGTCTTTACACTGAGCTTTCAGGTATCCACATATCACCTATGTGATATTTGCCTTTTTTAGGTAATGCCAACTGTGGCACGCCAGGTTCCTCTGTCCATGGAATTTCCCAGGCAAGAACACTTGCCTGGAGGGGACTGCCATCTCCTCCTCCAGGAGATCTTCCAGACCCAGGGACTGAACCCGTGTCTCCTGTGTCTCCTGCATTGCAGGCAGATCTTTTACCACTAGTGCCACCTGGGAAGCTGGCATTTTAATCACCACCTTCCTTTAAACTGATACTTTGTTAAACATAAAGACATTTATTTTACAAGGAAACTTCATCTGCCAACAAAACGGGAAACCAATATCATCTGTCATAAACTGCAAAACTGTAAAAAAAAATGAGGATAATAATAATGTATTTCTGTATCATTAATGGTCCATGTAACATGCTTTGCAACACCCTAGACTAGTTACTTGACTTTTTCTTCCTCATCTTTGAGTTATTAGCTTAAATATTCCTTTTTTCCCCCCAGGGAAATCTCTCTAACAGCTCCTGTGCTGTGCATCTTCCAGGCCATTGCTACACAGCATTTAAGAGCCTACAACACCTGTGGTCATCTACCTGTGGGATTATTTTTAAATGGCTGCTTCTCCCACTGGACTTAAGCTTCATGAGAATAAGATGTGTGTCAATTTTGCTCACCTCACATCTCTTCCTTATGTTTCCAGTGTGGAACTCATTGTTAATGCTTTAAAAAGATGTATGGGATGAATAAATCAGTAAGTACCTGTATGAGATTATCACTTGACATCAACCAACTTCCTGTGGTTTTGTTTCCATGCTCGCCAATCCATAGTCTAATTGCGTGTCTCCAAATTCTTTCTGAAAGGAAGAAGAGGGTGGCCTGGGATGGCAAGTCAGAATTACCAAAAATGCCTACAAGAGCATCTCCTTTGCAGTGTGTCCTTATGCAGAGCGACTTTGTCACCCTCCCATCAAGAGATGAGTTTAATTCCCTCCCCTTGAATCTAGGTTAGGCTTAGTGACTCACCTGAACGAGCACATGTGACTTCCAAAGAAGGTCAGAAAAGGCTTGCAGCTTTCACTGCTTTCTCTCAGCTCACTCACTGCCTGGGTGCGCCTCTCAGGACATGCCCTCACAGAGCCCAGCCAATGGCTGTGAAGAGCTGTGAAGAGCCCAGCCAGTGGCTGTGAAGAGCTGTGAAGAGCCCAGCCAATGGTGGTGAAGAGCCCAAGCCAATTGGCTGCCAGCCTCAGCTGAGCCGGATCTTCAAGTACCAGGGCTCGGTCATCAGTATGGTGAGTGAGGCAGCCTCTAGGTGGGTCCCACCCTCAACCATCGAAGTTTCCCAGGTGAGGCCCCAGATGTTGTGGATCAGAGCCAAGCCATCTTTATTTACCCTGTCTGAATTCCTGACTCACTCAATCTGTGAGCATAGTAAGATGACTGTTGTTTTATGCCATTAAGTTCTGGGGTGGTTTTTGCACAGCAGTAGATAATGAGATCGGAGTGGGCAATGGCAACCCACTCCAGTACTCTTGCCTGGAGAATCCCATGGATGAAGGAGCCTAGTAGGCTGCTGTCCATGGGGTCGCTCAGAGTCGGACACGACTGAGCGAATTCACTTTCACTTTTCACTTTCATGCATTGGAGAAGGAAATGGCAACCCACTCCAGTGTTCTTGCCTGGAGACTCCCAGGGATGGCGGAGCCTGGTGGGCTGCCGCCTATGGGGTCTCACAGAGTCGGACACGACTGAAGTGACTTAGCAGCAGCAGCAGTAGATAATGAGATGGAGAAGGCAATGGCAACCCACTCCAGTACTCTTGCCTGGAGAATCCCATGGATGAAGGAGCCTAGTGGGCTGCTGTCCATGGGGTCGCTCAGAGTCGGACACGACTGAGCGAATTCACTTTCACTTTTCACTTTCATGCATTGGAGAAGGAAATGGCAACCCACTCCAGTATTCTTGCCTAGAGAATCCCAGGGACCGGGGAGCCTAGTGGGCTGCCATCTATGGGGCCGCACAGAGTCGGACACGACTGAAGCGACTGAGCAGCAGCAGAAGCAGATAATGAGAATAGAGTTTGGTACCTGGAAAGTGGGATTCTTCCATAACAACCCCCAAAACCACAAACCACTGGCTTTTGATTGGGAAGCTGGAAGAAGCTTGTGGAAACAAAGGAAAACCAATAAAATGAGAACAAGCAAAGGCTACTTATTCAAAACTTGAAGGAGTCAGCCACCATCATTTGCATTTTGGCAAACAGTCAAAGGCAGGCAGAGGAGTGGGACAGTTTTGTAGTGGACAAAAGGGGAAAACTTCAAATATGCCGTGGTTGGAGGCTGTTGGCATGAAGATACTGTACACAGACTAACTAGAAGTGGGAAATCTTATGTGATTGGTTAGGATGAACATTTGGCTTTCACTGGTTGGCCCTAAATTGGAAGCAGGGATAAAAATTAGGGAAGCTGAAGTTATTAATCAAGTCCTGGTCATTTTGGGCCAATTGTTGCAAGAGAAAGCTATCTACTTTTCTATAGTCTGTCTTATAGCAGGCTGGATTTCTGGGCTAGTTACTATAGATGATAGGTTAGTTTCCTAGGCTGGCTGCTGCAGATTGTGGGTGAGAATTTTTATGTATTATCTGGCCCTTATCTGTTTGTATATTCAGCCTCTCAAGGTCTTGAGAGGTTTGTTAGTGAAATCTGGATGAACCTTGAGAAGATTGTCAGTGAAAGCTAGAGAGATGAGGAGGAAATTGTCATTGGAAGGTGGAAAAAAAGACGACCACGCTAAGTTATAGCAAAAGGCTTAGCAACATCATCACCTGTGATAACATGAAAAATAGAAGATATAGCAAATGAACTAGTGGATCTGGCTAAGGAGATTTCCTGAAAGAATGCTGACAGTGTCAACTGGCTTCTTTTACTTACTGATGACAAAATATAGCTCTGTTTAATTTTGCAGCAACATTTAGAGGAAGTATAAAGAGCTCCAGTCAGTCTTTCCAAGCAGTAAATCATCCTCAGAGTTAGGCAAGGCCCTCAGTGTAAAGGTCAAATCAAGGGTGCAATCAGGAAAACAGTGTCTCAGAGTATAGAAGAAGTCAATAGTGTAACTTTAAATTTTTTTTTTAAGGCCTCAGAAAGATGTAAGATGGTGCCTCATGAACCATTTCAGACAGATACATAGTAGGCCTTTAAAGGACCTTAAGACTAGAAGACTCATCTCTTTGGTCCACAAGCCTTCAGACTGCAAGGAACTGCAGTGACGGGTCTGTGCCCATGAAAGATCCTGAGAGACCTGAGAAACTGCTGTGTGGATCTCAGAACTGAAATCCTAAATCACAATGGACAGTTGTATTTTTCCCCTTAAAGATTGTATCTGAGGCAGTTTAATATTAAAATCATTAGTGTTCAAAGAGAACATTGTCAATCACAAATTTAGACTGTATAGAGAGTGGCATTAAATTGTAGGGTTTAATGCAGCATATGTATCTTAGTAGTGGTATTTTAGATGGATACAAAGTGAGGAAACTATAAAGGAGGACACAATTTACAGAGGAAAACAAACAGACCTTATGAATAAACAGTACAGAAACTGATTTTTAAACCCTGAGCTGGGGAGGTATCTGGGATTGTTTAAACCCAAGTGTAGAAGCTGGCCATTAGCGCTGCTCCAGTGAGGAGCTGGAAGTAAAATGAAATCATTAAGTTTAAACATAGTAAAACTGTTGGTTTTCACTCGATGTGTTTCTGTTTTTGTCTGTTTTCTAGAAATCTTTCCCGTTTCCAACAGAAAGAGGTGGTGGTGGTTTAGTTGCTAAGTCGTGTCTGACTCTTGCGACCCCTTGTACTGTAGCCCAACAGGCTCCTCTGTTCACGGGGTTCTCTGGCAAGAATGCTGGAGTGGGTTGTCATTTCCTTCTCCAGGGGATCTTCCTGACCCAGGAATCGAACCCAGGTCTCCTGCATTGCAGGCAAATTCTTTCCCGACTGAGCTAAGAGAGAAAGAGAGGAGTGATTAAACTTAACCCACAGATGGAAGGATTGGAGCAAAGAGGCGAACTTACATGATCAAGTCAAGGACTGGCCTATTTCAATCACAGTCCTGTGTGTGGATTATGAATCTTTTCAGAATACAACTAAGTTCTGTATCCACTGTCCAGGGGAAAATAAAGGTCCAGAAAGAACTTGGCATACAGTGCCCATTCATGGACCCCCATGTCCATGAGTCTCTCAGCCAAACATATTAGGATAAATACAAACAACAGAATTCCATAAAGCAGTTAATGAACTTCATGTTCTATACTTTGAAATGGAAAAAGAAATATATAAAGGGTTCAAGAAGTAGACCATAGTTGCATTTAAGTAATATAATCCTGTTTATAGAAAAGCAAACATTTATATTATATATAAAACAACAGTAACAGATTTTTTATTCTAAGTTATTTAACTTGTATTATCAAATTTAATCCTCCCGCCTCAACAACCCTATAGAACTTACCAGGTGGTACTAGTGATAAAGAATCTACCTGCCAATGCAGGAAACACAGGTTCAATTCCAGGGTTGGTGAGATCCCCTGGAGAAGGAAAGGGCAACCCAAAGCCTAGAAAATTGCATGGACGGTAGGAGCCTTTTGGGCTACAGCACAGGGGTTGCAAAGAGTCAGAAAGGACTGAGCATGTACGCATGCCCAACAACCCTATAAATTAGGTTCTATCATTATACCTATTTTGCAAATGAGGAAACCAAGTCTTGGGGAATTAAGTAGTTTGTCTGAAATTATATAGCTAGGTGTGGGTACAGGCAGTTTCCAAATCCAGGAGACACACACACACACTCAAGTTGGAAGCCACATGAGATTAGGAACCTCTGGTGTATTTAGCATCAAGGTCAGGGCCAGGAACAGTGCAGGAGATCAATAAAGATGTGTTGATTGAATGAAAGAACCAAAATGTTAACAGTGGTTATCTATGAAGGGAAAGGATAAAGTGGCCCTTTTATTTTCTGCTCTGTTTATTATTTGGATTTTTATGAGTATGTTGGTGAAACATTGTTAGTGTTTAATAAATAGCTATGTTCATCTCTATATTTTCCATCCCTCACGCATACAGGTGTGTTCACGGGACTAACTCTCATCAAAGGGAAGCAGGTAGAAATAATGTGTCTCCTTTAGTCTGAGGCAGATATGAGACGAGGATGACTGGGGACCATTCTTCAGGTTGGAGACTATGAGCGATCCAGCACTGAGGCTGCAGCTTTATCTCCCTGTGTGATCTTGTAGGGTAAATGAAGATGAATTTCAAGTTGTTGTTTATGACTCCCTGAATTATCTTTTTTGGTTTACTTGTTTATTGTATCTTTACTGCCCTACTAGAATATCAGTCTCCTAAGGAAAAAGCTTATCTGTCCTGTTCACTGTTCTGTCCCTAGGCTCATGTCACTGACACATGAGAAGAGCCCTATAAATAGTGGAATAAATGAATCACTGACTGACTAAAGTCCTCTGGGTACCCGAGCATGGGCAAAGTTGGAAAGCAGTGATGGAGTTTTCCATAGCAACAGCCTAAGAGAATACCCTTTTGGGGGTGAGAACTCATTTTGAGGACTCCAGCAAACAGGGGCTAGGAGGAGCCAGTAAGGTGACACTATGTGACATCTTTTAAAGCGATGTAATTCACAACTGCCACGGAAAGAGTCAGCAGGAGCACTGCTAATGCCTGCCTCTGGAAGCACCGTGTGATCCACCCGGATACTGGTTATGGTTTAGTTACTGTAACAGACAGCAAATAACAATGGCTTAAACAAGATGGTTTATTTCTGTCTTAGAAGTCTAGCAGGTAGGCAGCCCAGGAAAGTTGGGCTGCTCTGCTTCAAGCGATGGTCTGGGGACTCCTATTCCTTCTGTTTTTTATTTTTCTAAGGTCTTTTAGGATGTTGCCCTTATCTACATGACTGACTTGGAGGCCCACCACCATTATATGCATCCCAGCCTCAGAAAAGGGGTAAAGAGGAAGGGGAGGGGATGCAGCTTTCTTTTGAGGATGTTACTGAGAGTGGCGTTTATCACTCAGGCTCACATTCCATGGCTGGGAACTTAGTCACATGGCTACACCTGGCTACAAGCGAGGCTGTGGTGTGTCATCTCTATACAGAGAGTCACATGCCTCCCTAAAACCTGGGCATTACTACTGCTATAAGGAAGAAAGGAACGATGCATACTGGGGGATAACTGGCAATCTCTCACCAGTGAGGAGGCATCATAGCTGATGCTGAGAAACTCTTTGTCCAAACCTAATGGTCTATATATGTGACTCCATTATTTTTTTATTATTTTTGACAAGTTGTGTCACAAGATATGATAATCATCCTCTAAAATGGCCTCCAGTGATTCCCACCTCCTGGTATTCAAACACTTATGTAACCCCTTTCTCTTGAGTAGCCTTCTTCAAGTGAATAGAATGTTGATAGGCTGTACTTCTATGAGGAGATTACAAAAGATTTACTTCCATCTTCCTAGCATATTTTTTTAAAAATTGCTTTCCCAGCTTGCATGTTTTGATGAAGGAAGTGGCCATGTTGGAGGGACTCATGTATCAAGAAACCGTGGCTAGTCTCCAGAATATAGCCAACAAGGAACCAAGGCCCTCAGTCCAACACCCCAGAGAGAACTGAGTCCTGCCAATAGTCACTTAAGTCTGGCAGTGTATCATTCACTGGCCCAGCCTTCAGATGAGGCCCTGGTCCTGGTCAACACCTTGACTGACTGCAGTCTCATGAGAGACCCTAAGCAGAGGCTACAACTAAGCTCTGCCTAGACTCCTGGTGCTCAGAATCTGTGAGATAATGTGTGTTGTTTCAAGCCTTTCAGACTGTGGTATTTGTTATGCAACAGAACGTAACTAATACAGAGGAATCTCTGTCAAGACTGTTGCCAAATACTCTGGATCTGGCCTCTTAGGAATGCCATGCCTGTTTCTTCTGAGGTATGGCCCGTCCATATTCCTGTGGTGTTGGAGAAGACTCTTGAGGGTCCCTTGGGCAGGAAAGAGATTAAACCAGTCAATCCTAAAGGAAATCAACCCTGAATATTCATTGGAAGAACTTATGCTGAAGCTGAAGCTCCAATACTTTGGCTATCTGATGTGAAGACATGACTCATTGGAAAAGACCTTGATGCTGAGAAAGATTGAAGACAGGAGGAGAAGGGGGCGACAGGGGATGAGACGGTTGGATGGCATCACCAACTCAATGGACATGAGTTTGCACAAACTCTGGGAGATGATGAAGGACAGGGAATCCTGGCATGCTGCAGTCCATGGGGTCACAAAGAGTCGGACATGATGGGGCGGCTGAACAAGACCAGATACCTGTTCCTTCTGAGGTACCGTCTTTCCGTATCATCAGTCCCTCAGTCCTCCACATGACACTCATCACTATCAGCTTTCCCATCAGAGAGGCTCTCCTTTTCTCCTCAGCTCTGGCTTCTTCTACTCCCTACCCTTCTAGTTTTTGCTTTTTGTTTCCTTTGAATAGTCACTTAGCACAACCTTCTATATGAGCTTAGATTTTGATAACAATAGTCAGAAAGATGCAAGGGGATGACTGCTAAGGCACTGGGAAGTTGAGATTGTCTCAGAGAAGGCAGGAGACCCAGGATACTGGGAAGGGCAGAGGGAGCCAGTCAGCAGCCTCCGACAACCACCTTACCTCTGTCCAAACAGCCCAGGGTAGAAAGAGATCCTGTGTCGTCCCTGCGTCTCCTCCCACTCTTCATGATCCTTAACTCTGTCCCCCTTTTCTAGGCTGCTGGGTTTCCATTGAGTGTACTTACTCATTAATGTATCATAGATAACTGTTGCTTCATTTGATCAGACATGCCGTCAGCTGTCTCCTCTGATAAATGAGAAGGTCAAACTGGATGATTTTAAAGTTCTCCTCCAACTCCAACGTGTTAAATTCTATCTCTCTAAGTACCAGTTGGGGGATTTATCTGGTCACAGAGTGCACCCTTGATCTTTCAAGGTTCTGGGGAACTCCTAGGGAACATGCCATAGTCAGCATCAACCTAGCTTTTTGTTGTCATTCACTAAGTGTTCTCCTAAATTACCCCAGTGAAGAAAGCTGAGAACCGAAAAATTGATGCTTTTGAACTATGGTGTTGGAGAAGACTCTTGAGAGTCTCTTGGACTGCAAGGAGATCCAACCAGTCCATCCTAAAGGAGGTCAGGCCTGGGTGTTCATTGGAAGGACTGATGCTGAAGCTGAAACTTCAATACTTTGGCCACCTCATGTGAAGAGTTGACTCACTGGAAAAGACCCTGATGCTGGGAAGGATTGGGGGCAGGAGCAGAAAGGGATGACAGAGGATGAGATGGCTGGATGGCATCACCGACTCGATGGACATGGGTTTGAGTAAACTCTGGGAGTTGGTGATGGACAGGGAGGCCTGGTGTGCTGCAATTCATGGGGTCGCAAAGAGCAACTGAACTGAACTGAACTGAAAGTACTCCAAATCAATGATGGACAGTTCAGGTTTGGAGGCAGAGAAAGAGGCTCATTCACTGGAAAAAACTTTCATTTATGTTACCAGCTTCCTGGGAACTTATAATTCATAACATCTTTCTGTAATTCCAAAGGTCAGAAATAAAATGTTTTTCAAAGAAATGTTACAAAATCATGCTTTGGTTTGAAAAACAGACCTGAGATAAGTCAAGAAAGATTTGGTGGAGGAGAAGGTGGGCTGAGGAAGATAGCAGAGAAGTCAGAGGAATTGAAGACTCTGAGTTTAGATAAATATCTACAACTTCCTAAATTTTGGCCTCCACCAAGAAGCCCTAGGGCTCTGGACTTGTTTTAAAATGGCTTTTTTTTTTTTTTTTTTAAAGCAAAACAAAGGCTTGAAGCAGCTGTGCTTGTGTTTTAGAAATACCATCTTTGCATTTCTGCAGCATGGAGTGTACCTATATTTTCCACTCATAGTGGTATAGTTTATACATGCCCTATGATAATTAGTTATTAATCATCCAGTGACACTAGAAAACCAAACTGCTTATTTAGCTGAGTATTCCTTTAAAGGAAACAGATGTTGTTAAAAGTTATTGTCCCACATTTGGGGGAAAATTCCACTAACATGAAATATGATTGGTGATTCAAAAACATAAATCTTCTGTGTACATTAAATACTATGATAAAAGGACAATTGTCTACACAATTGTATACCATGCACAGAAGAATCACTCTACAATTAAGACTATTACTGTCTTTTCATCAGGAGTTAGAAGATTGTCAATTGAGTCTCTCGATTGGGTGAGGGATTTCAGCCAAGTGGCCTGTCCATTGAGACAGAATGGCCAAGTCCATTCTCTATTCACCCAGAATAGCTTGTGAGTGGTAGGCTTGAATTTGCTTATTTCCATAGATTAATCTTATGCATTATTAAAGGTACAACCTTCTAAACTAGTGGTTCTCAAAGTTTAGCATGCATTGGAATCACCTGTAGGACTTACTAAAACACATTTTGCTGGGTCCTTTCCCCAGAGTTTCTGATTTAGTTAACTTGGAACTGGACCCAAGAATCTGCATTTCTAATAGGTTCCCAAGTGATGCTAATGCTGCTGGTCTGGGGACCACACTGTCTTGAACTCTCAGCTCTATATAAAAACCGAAATGATTTCTGAATGCTGCAGGTGGAGTTTGTGGACTGTTTGTGAAAGCAGAAATATTTATGGCATAAGATAATTTAATATTGTTTTACCTGGAGTAATTTAATTTCTCTTTCCTTTGTGTTGTAATAGGAGGTTCATTAGTTGCTTTTTACTTAGGCCTGGTATTACATTCATTTGTGTACATGTCTTATCTCCTTTATGATTGTGAGCTCTTTGAAGGACTGTGTTCATCTTTGAATGCTCAATGAACCTTAGTCATCAAATAAAAGGTGAATTGAACTTAGTTATGTATACATGTTTTGAATTTGTTTTGCCTGAGTTTTCTGCATCTAGTATTGTAAATAACAAATAATTCATTATGCAGCTCATATTCTTAATTATATATATCAACATAACTGACTTCAAGGGTATGATGTCTTTAAATTTAGCTGGGTCCAAGCTTGTAAATCTAAATAGTTATATTAACATAATTATTGAAAAGTTGCCTATACTTTTCAGTTCTGTCACTGTACTATGAAATTTCCATACATATAAACATGACTTGGCAACATGCATCGTGGTAGAGCATTTATGAAGACTGACACCCCCAGAAGTGTTATCTTCAAAGACCAACATTAAGAGCATGTGAATATGTTCTGATATTACTCTGCAGAGAGGCTGACTGATTTAGCCCCAAATTACTTTGCTCCTCTTCAATGCCTTTAACTATATATTTTCAAAACCTGGATTTCTGAAAGCAGTTGCCAGAATGCCAGGAATATCCATACTACTGTTGTATCTTTAGTAGCCTTAATAAAATACATTTGGATTTTTTGGTTTACAGATTTTAGACTTGAAGCATTTCAGCTTGAGAAGAGCCTGTAAACATCCTCCAAGTTCAATTTGTTGAGGTCCACATCTCCCTGACTGCCAACTCATACTCAGCTTAGGTTTAAAAAGAAGAAACCATTAAAGAGAAGAATCAGCCTGGGGTAAGGAAGGCACTTTCCAGGGGTCCACTCTAACTTTGAGAAAGTGATCAAGGCTTTTCCTTCAGCTTCTACACAATGACCCTTTTAGGAACGTCCTGTCTAAACAGGATCTTCCAAATGTCTGCTATACTCCATGGTCCTGTTATTCCCTCTGATCTGCTTCCCTTTCTCCCACTTCGAGATCTCCATGCTACAGACGCAAGGGGACAGCTATAGCCCCGAACCCAGTTTCCAGCTCCTAGCGCTCAGGACGGGCGGGCCTGCTATTCACAAGCCTGAATCACGACTCATGAAGGGAGTACTTTCTCCTTAGAAAACTCAGCAACCTTCTACTCCAAACCCAGACTCAGCATAAAATCTGTCACCACAATGACTTTCTTGGCAGTTGTCTGTGGAACTATGGAGAGATGACATGAACTTCATAAGGATCAAACAGAGCAGAATAAAGACTTTGAGACAAAATGAAGTCTCTGTCAAATATAAGAACATTAACAAGGAATAAAAACAGCTAAATGCTTATAGGTCCTTAGCTCAATAAATAAAGAGCTGTGTTTATAAATTTAGGTAATAGTTTTTTTTAAATGTTTTTTACTAATTAAAGTTTATCCAACTGGGGATTAACTCAAACCATAATCCCCTACCATATTTTACAATTTTTCTCTCAATTGTGATGGAAATACTTTTCCATCACAGTTGGAAGTAACATGATGTTCACAAATCTACAGTAAACAGCAGTCATATACTGCAAAGATAAAACATGATTTGAATCTATAAATAGAACTCTAAATTTAACTCACTCACCTGTAAAATTCAGACCAAGGAATATAAATGTCTATTAAAAAGACAATAGGTTTTAAATAACTAGAGTTTAGAATCCTGTCAGGTCCTACATAATAGAGAACAAAATAAAATAATAGGCATAAATACATCAAGAAAAGGACAAAAGACACATGACACAAAATGAGTTTCCATGCTAGAGATGGACACAGATATATCAATGACATGTGGCAACCACAAGCAAAGAGACATACAAAATATAAGAATAAAACTTGCAAAGGCAGAAATAAGAGAAATAAGCATTCATGGTACCTTACATAGAGTTTTAGGAAATTGCTACTGAATGCTTTTCAAATTAAGACACGTTTTCCCAACTGTAAGCATAAATGAGGGTTTACCTTTGATACTTGCCTTGTGAATTGGCTGAAATTAAGCTGAGGGCCAGATGTTTTTCACCCGTGTTTCAGATTATGCTAACACGAAATCATTAGAAAGCAACCATGCAACTGAACGGTTTAACCTTTTTTAACTTTGTATTTTTACAAAGTTTTTAATACACTTATTTTTTAACCTTGTATTAAAAAATCAGGTGACATCTAGATATAGCCTTAGACCTCAGAAAATTTTAGTATATTTTTGATGTTATGGTTTTGGCAAATAATGAAAAAAATAGTTTTGCTATAAAACAAACTTTCATGTTACAGTGGGCAGACCAAAGTTTCATCATGCTAAAACAACTTTTTGAGAACTGAAACCCTGCAGATTTTTCATATACAGACATCCCTCAGCACACAATATTTTGATTTTATGACGGTGTGAAAGTGATACACATTCAGCAGATACCAAACTTCAGATTTTGATCTTTTCCTGACCTAGCGATATGCTGTAGGATATTTCTGTTGACGCTGGGCCGGGCAGTGAACCGCAGTTACCAGAGAGCCACACAGTCACCAGAGTAAACAAACAAAACGCAATCATCCTCTACCTATGCAACCATTCTGCTGTTCAGTACAGGACTGAATAAACTGCATGAGACAACCAACATCTTATTATAAAATAGCCTTTGTGCTAGATGATTTTGCCCAGTTGTAAGTACTCTGAGCATGTTTAAGGTAGGCTAGGCTAAGTTAGGTTAGGTGTATTAAACGCAATTTCAATTTATGATATTTTCAACTCATGATGAGTTTATAGGGAGGTAACCTCATTGTAAGTCAAGGAAGATCTGTATCCAACTAGGAATTTGATTTATTTCCCCTGAATTGAATTTTGGTATTTGGTAGACAATCAAAATATATTAGTTAATATAGTTTATTATTGTGTTGTGCAGAAACAACTGCAGTTCACATGCATGGGTTGAATTATGAATTAAGTGTCAAATACCCTGTTGGGGATTATGCTTCAGCATAATTACTAAAGACATGGAATGAGGAGTATATAAAGTCTAGAAAGGGAAGTCATCAAAATGTCAGCATGAAAATGAATACTACATCAATCATAATGTGTAAATCTTCAATTGATAAAAAAATTGTTAACTGTGAAACTATTTTTTAAAAGTTTAAGATTGTCCATAACTGTTTAATTACCTCTTTGCTGAATAATATCACTTATTCATTATTGAAAGGACCATTATATAAGTTATTTTATAGTATCCATAAATTAATTTGAACACTGTAGATTCTTTAAAAATAATCGAGGCACAATTAACACAGGATCTTTATGCAAAAATGTGCTGAGTCTGAACACCAGAGAAAAATTTACTGTTTACACATATGTTGAATGCCACATGAATCAGGTTACCATTATAGTAGCCCAATAATGAAACCTGTCATTTTGGTGTATTAATCTATGTTTCATTACCAACATTCGCCTTTCTATCTAGCTGTTTTCCTTATCTGTTCCTAGTTTATTAAACTATTTTGGCACATGTTTTCATTTCAAAGCTGCCCTTGGTCTCATACTCTTTTAAGTTCCCCTAATTTCATTACACGTTAGTATGACTTGCTTTGAGTGGCCCTCAGTTTGGCACATTAGCAAATCATAATTACATTTACCATAAAACAAAGCTTAAGGTTTGAATCTGATTCCCCAATCGATGATTTTCTAGTGAGATAGTGTTAGTTTATATAACTAGTCATTATTTAACGTGGTGAGGTAACACAAATAAAAGTAGTTAGCAATTTTTGAGCTCTGAACAACTTAGTAGGTGTTAATGTAGGCATAGCGACCGCTTTAGTGACATTCTGTGAAACTCTCACAGTAGACCCAAAACAAATGGGAAAGATGCTGCTTTAAACTGAATACCTACAAACTAGAAGTATTAGAATAGAAATAGATTGCAAACAGTGGTGAAAAACTGCCTTTTCTACAAATACTGTTTGACAGAGGTTTCTGCCAGAAGCAATTTCATCAATATTAATTTTTCAAATAGGTATATGTTATCAGATTGACTTAAAGGAAAATAAAGCAACATATACAACACATTGAAAAGACTAATACAATGGTGAATAATGCAGTTGTATTTTCTTTAACATAATTTACTTTCATTACCAAAACTATTCCAAGTTAGTGGTCAGCTAAATGTAAATTTGCACAATTATTCCTTGAGAAAAGCAGAAAACTATAGAGTTGTTAACAAGTTCAGAAACATGTAACTCCAAATTACTTAAATTAGTGATAACTCAGTTTCTCCATGTTCTCACATTTTCGGTCAAATGGTTCATTTATCAACTGTGTTAAACTTAATCATATCACACTTATTTTAGAATTTTCTGAAAGATCTTTATATTATATATATAATAGAAATGTCTTTATATTATATTTGCATGCTACTAAAACAGTTGCTTAAAAAATGTCTATTGCCACTTGAAGCCATCATTAACATGGTTTCTTCACTTGGTTTTTAAAACTCAGTTGAATTGGGTTCTGGGGTCCTTAAGTAAAGCCTTGAATCCAGTTGGTGGATTCAACTGGATTCAAACTTTCTTTTTGGATGATGGCTAAATTCTACATAAAAAGTAAATTTTAGTTTATATTAACAGTAATTTGCTTCTGAACTTTAAAATTTGAATTTCATTAAAATTTCTAAGTGTGCTTAATTTACATAATTTATGCATATATTTCTTGCATACGATGTATTTTAAAATAATTTTTGGAAGTTCTAAGTGGTTAATACCATAGTAGGTTGCAGTTCAATGAAACAAATAAAGCATGCAGCAGCAGTTCACATTTTAACAGCTTACATAATCTAATACATTTCTTCACTGTCCAATTTGTATTTCTGAGCATTTATTAGCTTATTTTTCAGTATAAACATGAAATGCTTTCCTACACTTGAATAATGATATCACATTATTGTGACTTCCTGGTTTCTACTTGAATAATGGCATAGAACTTTTTTCTAGAGTAACTGAAACACAGATTTGCACTGACAGGAAGGAACAGTCTTTCAGTTGTACCAAGTTAGTCTAGAGCCTGTTCTTTTACCAAGGTTTTAAAATTTGCAGGTTCAGTTAAGTAAAAGCATAAGAAAATGATCTGTCATCAGATGACTTCATTCTACTTTTAAAAATTATAAATATTGTATTTTTATATAAATTCCATATATTTTACCTTTCTCTTCACCATCACAAAGTTATAAGAAAACTGTCTTCAATACCTTATCTGTTTAGATACTAAATTTCATACATTTTACCTTTTTTTTCTTAATAACAAAGAAAGTTATAAGGAAACTTTATCTTCAACACTTCATCTGTTTGAATGCTAAACAATCATAGCTGTCAAGAAGCTAGCAGATTCACTACAGTACTGCCAGTTGTATTTCTTTACCAAGGGCATTCTCTTTCACATAAGAGAATCATTTCAAGCCCAAAGGAAGCCCTTGGTGTTTCCACTCTCTAACAAGGATTCCTCTTTTCCTACCATCTGCCAAAAAACCTTTTTGGCTCTGAAGTCAATCCCATGGTTCAGTTGTGAGTTTCTGTAATTCTTCCTAGAAATGATTCTCAAGAATCTTGCTGTAGATTAAGATCACACATTAGATGTATGTTAGTGTCACTGTGCAGCATCTTCATTACTATCACTTGCAAACTGTCATAGCCTTCAGAATTTAGGCAGCTCAAACTGCCCTTCCCAGGTAAAGAATTCCAATCTGTCATTAAATAATCCCCAAATCTCTAACGAGAGTAACTGGTTCTAAGACCTATTCCCATAATAATTTTAGTAGTTATTACCTTGTCCCAAGTTACAAAGTAAAAATGCTATTTATTAGGAGTGTAAAAGTAATTTTCATCTCAATTATGTTGCTGGTTGAGTTTTACTTAATACATTAGGTCTCGGAGCATAACCCTCCTGCTTTTTAAGAACTTACCCCTAAGTTTGACTTCAAACAAAAGGCAAAGTAACACAGTGTGTTAACTGTGAAATCCTATCAAATTATATACACCTCTACTACCATTAAAAAAAAAAAACTAGTTCCATGGAAATTTGGCATTAATAATGCCAGTCAATTTAACACTGACAAAATTGAGAATAATTTCTCTTCTTTGCTAGTTCTAAGTCAGAAGATTGAGGTTTCAGTTTCAGGTTAAAGACTCGTATTTGAGAAAACAGGAGCCAGCTGAATTGAAAAAAACACTTGTAAACCTCACATTTAAAATTTCACATTTTAGAGACAGGTGAAAAACCTAGAGATGAGTATTCCTGGCTCCTCCCTGAGAAAAATCTTAGTCTACTGCAGTGATTGAAAAAATAAAGTCCCAAGATACAAAAGGGAGCTAAACTTCCAGGCCTAGGGAGAAATCCCAAAGTGGCTATTGTGAAACAATACTGGTACGATTTCCACAGCAAAAGGATTAAGAAGAGAACAAGCAAGACAAGGTTGTGTATCGTGACCGGGCTGAAATACAGGAGAGGCGCTTCTTTCCGGAGCAAAGACCCACCTGAAAAAGGGCAGCCAGTTACTCTGTAACTGTCCAGAATCTCATCTTGAACAGATCCTTGAGTTACTAGCACCTCTGCAGACCGCAGCATGGCCGGCTGCCAGGAGGAAGCCCAGCTTACCTGTGAACTCTTGAGAGTACCAACAACCGGAAAGACACAGGCAATTCACCAGATAAAAAGATCGCGTACTGTACGTCCAGCAGGTATCAACTTTTAAAAGAAGCCCGACAGTCTCCGGTCAAGTCCTAAGGCCGCGCGAGAAACTCAAGGTGTGATGGGAAAATCTTACCCTAACCTCTTAACCACAAAACTGACCCTGCTCTCCTACTTTTCGCATCTTTGCGCCCAACTTACGTGCCCAGAACCTTCCAAACCAAAGAAGCCTCGGACATAGGCAGCCCACAGGAGCCTTCAAATTCCTGGCGAAACCTGACCGCTTTGTAAAGCCTCCCGGAAGAAGAAAAGATCAAGTGAGACAGGCTCAGCGGGGTCTTGCCGAGGTGACCCCGGAGTTAACGTATTTATTTTCACGCTGCAACTGCTGATTGCTTTACAGAGACAATTCATGCTGTAGCTCTGCATGGAGCTGAGGACAAAAGTAACATTTTAATTAATGTTATTATAATTATTAAGAAAGCTATTAAATAACCTGTACAGAGCCCGGCCCAGTCCTAGCAAAAAACTTGAGCACTATTTCAAATCTCTCAAGGTCCTTCCGTTTTGATTTCAGTAGCGTCTGCTATACACAAAGGTCAGCCCAGGGTGGGTCCCCCTAAATGCAGGTCTCCCAGATTGGGGGGAAATGGTTCAGAGCCTCGTTTTCCTGGCGCCGAGCTCTCATCTCTACCACCCCTGCTCCTCCCGGATGCAGGGTCCCGTCCGCAGGCCGGCCAGGGAGCTGGAGGCCTGGCGTCGCTCTGGGAGGCGGGCGAGCAGGAAGGGGCAAGTGCCTCTGTTGGGTCTCCCCTTGGCCGGCTGCCCACAGCCCCCCCCACCCCCGAACCTCCCCGAAGAGGTGCTGGGTAGGGAACCCGAGGCGGGAGAGGTGGCCCCCAGGTGGGCTTACAGGTCCCGCGGGTCCTCCCGCTTTACTCCAGCCTCAGCAACTTTGAGCTTCTTATTCTGGTGCGTCTTGACGTGCTTGGCGAGGTGGTCGCTGCGCATGAAGCGCTTGCCGCACTCGGGGCAGGCGAAGCGCTTCTCGCCCGTGTGAGTCCGCAGGTGCCGCTGCAGCTCGTCCGAGCGAGTGAAGCTCTTACCGCAGAAGAGCCAGTTGCACACGAAGGGCCGCTCGCCCGTGTGCCAGCGCAGGTGCGCCTTCAGGTGCGACGTCTTGCCGTACACCTTGCCGCAGCCCGGCACGTGGCACACATGCTGCTTCTTCTTGCCCGGCTCTGCCTCCGGGGCGCCGCCCGCCGCTTGGCAGTTGGGGCAGCGGCAGCGGCGGCACCTCCTGGCCGTGGCCGCCAGGGGGGCCTTGGTTTGCAGCAGCGCAGCGATTTGGCTCTGGTACTGCGCGAAGTCCGACGGGCCCAACACCAGGCCCCGCTGCAGCGCGGCGGCGGCGGCTGCAGCGGCGGCCGCCGAAGCGGGGAAGCGCGGCGCGTGGGGGCCCCCGGCGCAGGGGCCAGAGAGGCTGCCCCCTGGAACCCCCGAGGTTCCCGGACCGCTGCCGGCCTGCGGGATACTCCACCACGGGAGGTCGTCGGGGGCCGAGTTGGGGGACAGCTGGCGGCACGTGGGCGGCGGTGGCGGCGGCGGCGGGGGCAGCAAGTTGGAGTAGCCGGGGGGCAGCGCGGCCTGGGCCGCGTAGGGCACGTAGGCGGGCGCGCAGCTGGCGGGCAGCGCCGCCATGCTCGAGGGCAGCATCTTGACCGGCGAGAACTCGTAGGGGTACGAGGGGTCGGCAGGGGGTGTAAGCGGCAGCTCGTGCGCCGCCCCGAAGGACGGCTGCAGGTGCGTTTTCTGTGGTGTCAGCCCCAGGCTGGGGTGCGGGGGCGGCAGCGCGCCGGGCGAGTGCGCCGGCATGTCAGCGGTCCACGGGTGAAAGAGCCGGGAGGGCGAGCCCAGCGCGGGGTCGTAGGACACCTGCAGGAAATCCGGGGGCGCCGTGGCGCCCGGCTGGCCGATACGGCTACAGGTGGCGGCTAGCAGCGCCAGGGGCGAATGCTTGCCCAGGTCCGGGGAGGCGCTGGGGGTGCGGTCCTGCATAGGCGGCGGCAGGGGAGGGCGGAGAAGAGACAAAAGGTTAAGCGCTCCAAGCGCGGTCTCCGGGTCGGCCCGCCTCCCGCACGCCGGCTGTAACACCGCCGCCCCTCCCCTGTCCCGGCTGTCCCTCCCCTGGCCGCCGCACCCTGCGCAGGCACCCACCAGTTAGGGGAAACTTTTGTGCCCTGGCTACCTGGACGCAGAAAGCGCGAGCGCTTCCTGTTAAACTACTTGGTGCGGAGAGTCGCTATCCAGTCTCAGAGGAAGCAGGCAAAGTAGGAGGGGAGAGAGATCCGACGGGCCACTCCCGACTGCGCGGTCAGAAAGGGTCTGGAAACACCCACAGCCCGGCTGCTCATCTGCCTTCCCTCCCATCTTTTAAGCTCTCATTTCCACTCTACTCTCGCGCTCCTCCTCCGCCCGCCCCAGGAGGGCCCAGCGCGTTGAGCTGGGGCCGGTTCTCAGCGAGAGGCGCACCTCCGAACAAGCCCCGCATACGCGCGTCCCTCCCCCCAGAGGCCACACTCTTGACACCAAGGTTGGGTGTGAAGTTGGTTATGGGCACCCCCAGGTCTCACTTCATTGGCACCCACCTAGCGGATTCTCTTTGAAATTCAGGGGGCACAGTACCAGGAAAGACCCAGACACGGCCCTTCCCACCTTTCCCTCGCCCGCCTCCAAGCCCAGCCCTGACCTGGAGGAAGGCTTGCAGAGAGTCGTTCCGGAGGACGGCCACGGCGGCCATGGCTACGGCTTGCGGGCCGCTGGCTGCGGAGCAGGGCGCTGCTGAGGCATGGAGACCCGAGGGCGAGGACGAAGGGCCGCCTAGCGTCCCTTCCCGGAGCCCGCCCTGCGCGCTGGGGCCCTCCCTGCCCGCGCCCCTCGCCGCACCCCGCTCGGTCGCCCCGCGCGCGGTCTGAGCGCTTCAGGATCACCTCCAAGAATTTGATAAGGACTTTGCTGGGCCGCCAGCCAGTCAGAGGGAAGATTTATGGCTTTGAAGTTTGCCGCTACCCAATCATCAAAGAATAGCGGCTCTTTCAGAAGCGAAAGCAAATCCTTTGAATCCACAAAGCTCCTATGGTGTGTTTGTTGGTCTGGATAAAAGAACTGATTATTAGGGGGGATGGGAAGGGAGGAGATAAAGGCGGGACAATTAATGAAGTAATCACTATGTGGGAAATGTATATACACAAATAATTGGATTTTCCTGATCAAAGGGGGCCTTGCCGCCTGGAGACCCGCGCTTGGGTTGCTTGAGACACTCGATCCCCCTCTTCCCCCTACTCCCTTGCAATTAAAGATTTGCACCGAGGCAGCGCCCAAAGTGACAAAGTGTCTTTGTTATCTCCAGAGAAATCTGCCTTCGGCTTCCAGGCACCGGACTTGGAGACGAAGGTGAGGGTAATTCTCTTCTCCCAACGTACTTACACACCCCACAGCCGGACAGCAAACGCAGAGGCCCGAGCACATCCTCACTCCGAGCACACCTTGGACCCGAGGGAGTTCCCGGGGCTGGGCACGGGAAGCCCCGCGCCCCGCCGCCGCGTGCTCCCGCCTCCATCTCCAACCCGGCGGCAGCCGAGAGGCCGGCAGCTCTGTGACCCTGGGCGGGGCCGGGCGGCCGCCCAGGGCGCGGGATAGTAGCGCACACGCTCCAGTGCCTCCCGCCTCTCGCGACGTTCCTCCTGGCGATCTGGAAGTTCTCGGGCCACAACTTTTGCAAATAGTGAGCCTGGGAAAAACCCAGGCCGTGATTACTGCCAAAGCTAAGCTTGGCAGGACACCCAGGGCAACCCGAGGGAAAAATATTTGCTATCTCGCTTTTCTCTCTCTGGGCAGGGCCCTGACCTCTATGAGGCCCTACTGAAACCCCCAGAGATACTAGAAATCCCCACCGCCGCACTAAGGCCCGCCAGGCGAGTGCGCCCTCTTGCAAGCTGCAAACACCTGGAGGAAGGCTGTAGACGCTGTCGTTGAGCAAACCAGAGATTGTACGAGGGTAGCTCTCTAAGTGGAAAGAAAAGTCCATAAAAGCTGTTGTTCCTGTCACCTTTGTAAAGAAAAAGTTCTTCACTCTCGGGACATGCTTCCTTGGGGTCAGGAAAACTCTCCCCACAGCGTATTCTCCCTCAAACCCTCGCTGCCAGCCACTGCCCGGCCGAGGAGGGACAGCTGACCATCTGCCTGCCTCCGGCCCAGGGCGCGTCCTGCGGGGGCCGTGCGGACACCCAGATCCCCTCACCCGGTCAGGCGGGGCTCCGCGGTGCCCTCACCGCGTTGGAGGGCATTAGGGCCCGGGAATAGCCGCTGAGGCCTCCCGCCGGCGGCCTCGGTCGGTGTGACCGCTCAGCAGAGTGGGCCTCCTGGGCTGGGCCTACTCCGCTCCGCGTGCAGCCTCCGGGTACACCGTCTCCTCTCTGCGAGGCCGCGGACCGTGCAAGGATCCTCTGAACCATCTTGCACCCAGCCTTCCTGGGTACGGTTCTCCCGGTACCGCAGGAGACTCACATGAGAAGTCGGATCAGGTGGTCCAACTTGCCGGGCGGCGCCAGCGGTTAGCCCAACACCAACTTCTGGTTCGGAGTCTGGGCTGTGTATTGGTGCCCTCTGCACTCGTATTGTATGCTGTGTGTTTAGTCGCTCACTTGTGTCTGACTCTTTGCGACCCCCATGGACTGTAGCCCACCAGGCTCCTCTGTCCATGGGGATTCTCCAGGCAAGAATACTGGAGTGGGTTGCCATGCCCTCCTCCAGGGGATCCTCCCAACCCCGAGAGCAAACCCAGGTCTTCCACACTGCAGGCGGAGCCACCAGGGGAAGCCCAACACCAGGGCATCCTCCATGCCCAAAGCCAGCAAATAGAAACATCTTGCTGAAGAGGAGTGGGCCGAATGCAGCCCAAATATTATGTTCGAGCACTTCGCAAGTCCTGTCCTTGCATGCCCCTCTTCTTTCCAACAGGGTGCCACCCAAGATCGGTGACTGCACACTCGGCTGACACAGTCTGACTGCTGAAGAGGTGGTCCCAGTGTCCTGGGGGCCAGGAAAGGGAGGGGACTTAGTGTTTTGCTTCGGAGGCCGGGCAGACCTACATCTCTCCACACGAGACCAGAAATCAATTACCTGCGAAACCTGGGACAGGAAGGGGCCCTTTCCCGCAAGCATGTCAGAGGCCAGGGAGTCCTAGGGTGCACACTCATGCAGGCACCTGTCCGCACCGTGAAAGCGGACCTGGTCCTTTAGTGAGCTTCCTTTTGGGCTCCTGTAAGCTCATCGACCTCCACTATCAATGCTTGGACAGAGTGCCGCCTGGGCTGGGACAAGCAAGCTAGAGGCATTCTTAATTTGCAGAATCTGATCTCTATTTAAACAAAAAGGCTAGAAAACCCAATTCACATCTCCATAGTTGTTACAGAAGAGAACCTTTTCTCCAAGATGCCCCATTAGCCAATGGCCAACAGGGAGAGAGTACTGACCATCACTGGCCAGCAGGGAGAGAGTATTGACTTGGTGTTAATAGCTCCAACTCTGAAACTCTGAAGGCATATTTCTAGATGCCACTTTTCAGTTGGTGACATTGGCCAGCAAGTTACTCAACTGCCTTGTGCCTTAGTTTCCCAGTTTGTAAAATGGGGGTTATAGCACTGCTCACCATGTAGTGTCTTCATAGGCTTAAAAGAGGTGAATATATTCAAAGTCTTTAGGATAGTGTGGGTACACAGTAGACCTTCTCGTGACTGAAGTCCTGGTTCTGGGCCTCCCCTCCATTTGTGAAAACCCTCGGGGATTCCAGCCCTCCCAGGCGCAAGCTGAAGTTTGGAGAGATACTTTTTACAAAGTGCTGTTTATCCGTTCTCCCTTTGCACTCGGGGCTCCTGAAAAACTTATTCTTAATGAAGTAATGTTCGGTGCGTCCATTAAAAATGCAATGCCGGGAGATCAAAGTACAATATTTATTTTAGAAATTTGTTGCAATCACCAAGAGATACAGGTATCAAGGCCAAATGTCAGTTCCGTTACACAAAGCCCCGCGCCCGGGAAGAGCGTGTGGCTGCTCTGCCATAATGTAAAGAGACATCAAAGACCAAGCGCGCGGCAGAAGTGCGCAGCCGGGAGGAGGGAGGGAGCCCGGGAGGGCCGGGCGAGCCCCAGACGGCTCCGGGGCTGCGGGGGCGGGGGTCAGTTCAAAGGAGTATCCGCTGGGGCGCGAGTTGGCAGGAGGGAAGATTTAATGGGCTTTCCTTTGTTGGTGGGTGTGTTTGTGCTTGGAGGACCCAGGAACTCCTCCGTGGTCCTCCCGCCCTAGGGCGGGAGCGGGGGTGGGAAGCAGCGAATGGGGAGCAAACTTTAACCGCGGCGGGGGGCGGGGAGGTTGAATACTAGCTTCGGGGCGGCGGCTGGCGCAGCGGAGCGGCTCTTGGAGCAGCTCTCCAAGCAGCAGGGTTCCCGGGCGGCGAAGTTTGCCCGGCGGTTTCTTCGAGGGCGGGCGGCGAGCGCTGACTGGGTGCCACCTGTGAGGAGAGGCGGGTAGGTGAACCCGCACAGGCATTCCTGCTATGGACGGACCTGCTGTGCGCGCTCCGCAATCTACTACAGAAAAACGTGTTTACTGAGAGTTCTGGGGTTGCAACTTCGTGATGGGCCTGGTACCTCTCCTCAGGCATTTTCTTTCAGCAAAGGGGGCCCATTCCCCTGGGATCAATCCAACAGGTCTCCCATCTTCGGTTGACTTAAAAAAAAAAAAATCTATACGTAATTTAGGTCATTTCAACAAATTCTTAATTCACTGGCTCTTTAGAGCAGGATTTTGTTTGACTGCCCAGTCTCGCCCCCACTCTGCGAAAGCCTTAACCTTGCAAGATTCCGCATTCACCTAGTTAATACAGTACCAATTGTTGCTTTATTAAAGGTGTTGGGAGGGGAGAGGGCAGGATTTTCCTGGTGGTAGTAGAGCAGAGTCGCAGGAGGATGCCTGTGCGTTTTCTTCGCTCATCTACAACCAAGTATTCTTAGAGCAGTTACTCGGCAGCCTTTTGAAGTCCTGCTACAGCAGAAAGCTGCAATTGTTGTTTTCAGCTCTCAACAGAGAGGGGATCAAACTTTGCCCCTTCAATCTGAAAGATTTTTTTTTGTTTGTTTTTTAATGGTTGGTGAGTGGGGGGGGGGGTGGTGGTTTCAATCTGACACACTCTAAGTTAACTTTGAGGATTTGGAGACCTTTTGCAGTTTAAACTGCAGACCAAATCACAGATGCCCTAATACTTGCGTCTGAAACAGGGCCTGGATCATTATTACAACCAAGATGATTCAGTGAGGAGGAATTACAATCCTAGGAATCTCTGGAAAACACAAGCTTAGTTTGAAAGTTTCTTGAACTGGAAACATTGAGTTAACTTTAAGCTTAAGTTTCAGTGGGCTTCCTGATAGCTCAATTGGTAAAGAATCCCCCTGCAATGCAGGAGACCCCTGTTTGATTCCTGGGTCGGGAAGATCCCCTGGAGAAGTGATGGGCTACCCTCCAGTATTCTTGGGCTTCTGTTGTGGCTCAGCTGGTAAAGAATCTGCCTGCAATGTGGGAGACCTGGGTTCGATCCCTGGGTTGGGAAGATCCCCTGGAGAAGGGAAAGGCTACCCACTCCAGGAGCAGTCCATGGGGTCCCAAAGAGTCTGACAGGACCGAGTGATTTTCACTTTCACTTTCAGCTTCAAATTTGGATCAGTATGTGATGGTTGGATAAGTGGAATTCTCAATCTAGGAGGGATAATTTATCTCATCCAGTTAGACTCCTCCGTTTGATGGCAGAAGGAAACAATAGTTGCATAAGGGTGTCATGCCTGTGCGGCACTGAATCTCAGCAGATGCTCCCTGGCCTTGGGTGGTGGAGTGGAATTGTGTAACAGGGGCATCTGCACAGTGTTCGGTGCTACAGAACACGTAAATGCCGTAGGGACTCAAAGGAGAGCGCTGCTGAGGGCTGGAGTAGTTGAGGGAGGCTTATTAGGGACCTGGGGTTTGAAGGAGACTTTAAGGACCTATGGAATTTTAATTCACAGAAAGGAGAGGGTAAAGTACAGCAATGAAACAGAACTCCCCTTCAGGGAGAAGCTGAATAACCATGAAAGATGAAATTCTGCACCTTAGATTTGCTAGTGTAAACACAGTGGAGCCAGGTGAGAGAATCAGGGAGAAGCATTTGGCCCAGATGCTATATGTAGTAGGACTTTAGTGTAGGCTTCTTAGCAGGTGAATTACATCAATTCATTTATTAAATTTCCTTCTTTAGGAGGGTTGGCTTGCTGAGAGCACTTAGAAGGGTAAATGCAGATACAGTTATCTAAGTGTGAGATGGTAAAGGTGTAATCTGGGAACTAGTGTGGGTAGTGAAAGGGTGACAAACATTTTAAAGGGAAAAAGAGTAAAACTTGATTGACACGTTGGAATAAGAGATGAAACAAAGGGAAAAATAAAGATCCCTCTCTTGACAAATGGTGCTGGGAGAACTGGATATTCACATGTAAAAGAATGATGTTGGCCATTTTATTTACATCGCACATAAAAATTAACTCTAAATGGATCATAGAGATCTAAATACAAGAGTTAAAGTATAAAAGTCATAGAAGAAAACATAGGATTAAGGCCTCATGACCTTGGGTTAGGCAATGCCTTCTTGCATACACCAAAAGTATAAGTGGCAAAAGAAAAAATAGATTAATTGGACTTTGTAAAAATTTATAACTTTGTATCCTTTGCTTCAAAGGATATCATCAAAACAGTGAAAAAGCTCATAGGAGAAAATATTTACAGATGATGCATCTGATAAGAGACCTGTATTCATAATGTATAAAGAAATCTTGCAACTCAACAATAGAAAACTAACGCACTTTTTCAAAGGGCAAAGGATCTGAATAGACGTTTCTCCAAAGTAGATATGCAAAAGGAAAATAAGCGCATGAAAAGATGCTCAATAGCATTAGCCATCACTGAAATACAAGTCATTATTTGGCTTTCACAATAGCCAAAAGGTAGAAACAGCTCAAATGCCTATTAATTGATGAATGGATATACAAAATGTGTTACATTTATATGATGGAATATTATTCAGCTGTAAAGAGTCTGAAATGCTGACACCTGTTACAACATGAATGGACTTTGAAAAGATTATATTATGTGGAAGAAACCAGTCACAAAAGATCACTTATAGTATATTTCCATTTATAAGAAATGTCTAGAATAGACAAATCCAGAGACAGAAAGTAGATTAGTGGTTGCCAGGCTCTGTGGGGTCAGGGGTAGGGGGAGCAGAGAATGATTGTTTTTGGACTGCTCTTTTCTTTTGGTGGGGGTGAAATATTCTAAGATTGTGGTGATGGTTGCACAACTCTGTGAATATACTGAAAACCACTTTAAATGGATGAATAGTATGATACATGGTTATATTTCAATAAAGCTGTTAAAAATTCAAAAGGAACTGAAAACAGCATGTAAAGCAGTAAGAGTGGTTCAGTTGCTGATGAAATTGGGAGATTAAGGAAGAAAGAAAGACTGTAGTTATGTGGAAGTGCTGTATTCAGTTTGGGGCTGTTGAGTCTAAACTGTGAGCTGGATGTTCATGGGGGAAATGCTTGCAGAAAGCCAGAAGTGTGGGGAGCCGGCAGTGCAAGTGAGCAATAAAACTAGAGATAAGGAATTACAAACTTTTGAAAAGCAGTGATGGTGGAATAGGTGAGCTCATTGAAATGAGTGGAGAACCAGGTAGAGGAAAAACTACAGCAGAATTTGTGAGGAAACTCTAATTAGAAGATGAACAGAGGGAGAAGCACCATCAAAGCAGCCAAGGGAAAGAGAGTCAAGAAAGCCCAGAGAAAACAAAAAATGTAGAGGCAGGAGATGAGCAAGACCACTGGACATGACCAAAGGGGTAAAGAGCTAGAGGAAAGGGTAGTAAGAAAAAGAGTTCATCTGATTTGGGAGGAAACTTTGAGGATCCATCTTCAGAGCTGAGGTGGGGACAGGAAGAGGAATATGAGTCTAAGCAGTGGCTGGATAAGATAGCAGAGTCAAGGCAAAGCGCTGCATTTGTGTTTTAGGGTGTGGTTAAAAGGAAATGTTAGAAAGAGGGGGTGGTTGTAGGTGGAGAGCCTAGAGACTGGGGGCTTGCAGTAGAGATGTGAAGGCTTCCTTTAATGAGGAGCAGAGAGAGGTTAGCAAGTCTAACTGCAGGAAGGAACTTCTGCTGGGGGCCATGCCAAATGAAACTCAAGGGGGAGGCTCCTCATTTATTCATCTAAAAGCACAAAGTATGCAGCAACATGGATGGACATAGAGATTATCATACCAAGTGAAGGAAGCCAGACAGAGAAAGACAAATAATCATATAATGTTACGTATACGTGGAATCTAGAAAAATGATACAAATGAACTTATTTACAAAACAGAAACAGACTTACAGACATAGAAAACAAAGTTATCATTACCAAAGGGGAAAGAGGGGGAGGAATCAATTAGGAGTTTGGAATTAAAAGATACACATTTATATAAAATTAACAACAAGGACCTACTATATAGCATAAGGAACTATATTCATATCTTATACTAACCTATAATACAATAGAAAAGAATCTGAAAAAGAATAAATATGTGTATATATGTATGTATAGTTATTACACATCTGAAACTAACACTTTGTGTAAATTAGTTTCACATGTGCTGTGCGGAGTCACTCAGTCATGTCCGACTCTTTGTAACCCCATACACTGCAGCCCACCAGGCTCCTCTGTCCATGGGGATTCTCCAGGCAAGAATACTGGAGTGGGTTGCCATACCTTTCTCCAGAGGATCTGCCAACCCAGAGACTGAACCCAGGTCTCCCAGATTCTTTATCGTCTGAGCCACCAGGGAAGCCCATGAATACTGGAGTGGGTAGCCTAGCCCTTCTCCAGGGGATCTTCCAAACCCAGTAATCAAACTGGGGTCTCCTGCATTGCAGGCGGATTCTTTACCAGCTGAGCTACCAGGGAAGCCCAAACCAACCATACTTAAATTTTTTTTTTTTTTTAAGGTACGTGATAAAGCCACTGCTGAAAGTGAAGGGGGTGGGGGTATTCCACACTAAAAGTGCAGTAGGAAATGATTTGCAGATCAGGTGATGCTTATACCTACTTGTGCCAGACCTTGTCCTGTATGTTTTATTCCACCACACGCTTAAGTCCTGCCTTCTAGGCCACTCTACTGGCACTTGGATTTCCTCAGACAAGAATGTGGCTCCTATCCTTACCCCTCCTGTCTTGTAAGATGGACGGTGCAGATGTCCTGCTGTGGGGGCTGTCATGTGGGGCAGGAGGAGGAGTTTTGGGGTGCTACCTGCCTCCGTGGGAGGGAGGTCCCCACATAAACCTGCTGTTTTTTTGGAGGCATATAAAATTGCTTTCTTTGGGCTGTAGGCAAAAATATTGCTTTCAACAGCATGGATATGAGTGATCTTTAAGTGCAGACAAGGCCTGCTTACAAAAAACATCCTACAAAAGATAGTACCTAGCTTCCTTTCTTAGTGGCTGGTGTTGGTGGTACAGTGGTGAGCATAGCTGGCTTCCAAACTTCCTTTCTTAAGAATATTGTTTCCTATTTTAGTTTATTAATATTCATGTTTTAAAACTACCCTGTGTTTTGATTTGTAACAATAATCACTTGATGCCAGGAGAAATAATGGCACAGAGAAGTGCAGAGGCTGAGGTCACTGCAGGAGCTGGCGGAAGCTCAAGCTCCTTCTGCTCCCGTCTTTCGCGGCACAGGGAGCCCAGGCTGTGTGAGTGCAGAGGGTCTGTGCGCTCAGGCACAGTGGGGGATCCCGGAGATGGAGGAGATGTGCCCTGACTTGTGGGGTCTGGAATCCAGTACTGAGGACAGAAGAACTCGCATCGGAGCCACGGTTGGGTCATGGGACCACGGGGAAGACATTGACGGCAGATGAGAGAACCGGGGCCCAAAGACGTGAGTGATTGGCTTCCTGAGATCACTCAACACAGTGGAAAAACTGAGTTGTGCCTAAGTTGTTTCTCCAACACTGGTAGAAAACAGGAGTATTGAAAGATTTTCCTTGTCCTGTTACTTGTGGGATCATTTCCCCCTCCTTAAAACAGAAGAAAGTGATAAATCTTTCTTCTAAGCTACACAAAAATTTTATACATAAATATCTGGAAATTTGATCTGGAAATAGCAAAAAATGAAAACATGCATTAATTGGATGCAGGTCTAATAAAGATTCTGTCTGCATAACAAGAAACGAAAAACTCTGGACTCTCTCTCTTTTTTAACCCTCTGAGTCTAGCCTCACCCTGGATGGAGGTTGAGGGGGGGCGGTATCTCACGGGCTGGAAAAAGGAGCGCTATGAGGTGGTGGGTTTGCAGCACGATCTCTCTGGCATGCTGGTAGTGGCCCCTGGGTGGTCACCGCCTGTGCCCCAGGCACTTTGACTTGCTCTGTGCCTATGTGACCACGTCCCGGAGGCTCACACTGCTGCTGCCCGTCACAGCGATGTGGGGTCTCATCCAATCTCTCACAACCCTGTTTTATGGATGGGGGAAATGTGGCACAGAGGAGTTAAGTTATTTGCCCAGGATCCTACATCCTGTTACTGGATTTGGATCCAGATAATGTTACTTCGGAGGGCAACCTTTTAACCTTCAGGATAGAGTGCCACCCTGAGGAACTCAAGTCTCTCGGTTATTAGAAAAGCAATGCACGTGTCTGTGGTCTGCAGCGCTAGTGTGAAACAAGAAACTTGGGTAATTTTTTTAGCCCTGTTACAGGGTGTTTATTTGCCTCGTGGTTAAAATGTCAGATCCACATGAGATGTCTGCTGTCTGTGTCTCCCAAGGAGAGAGACAGTTTGGCCTGAAGGAGGATAGTCTGGACCCATGACCTTTCCTTTCCTGGCCTGGGGAGACCTTTCTCTCCCCCTTACCCTCATCCCAAGCCACCAGGGGGCACACAGAATCAGCTATTTACCTTGGAAGGTTTAAGGCTCCAATTCTAAGGATATAAGTGTTGGTCCAGTATCTTTAGGGGTCCAGCTAGGGATGGACTAACACAAACATCAGGTCTCCTAGTGTCCCTAGTTCCATTTAAAAGATCAGCTCACCCATGGGCCTTTTGGTCTTGAGGAACAACACCCTTTTCTGTGGGTTCTAGGATCATGATTTGGTTTCAAGTAGAAACTGTTGCCTTATCCTAGCACTCCCCCTGCAGAATCACTCAGAACTAGTTGTTCCCTTTGGGGACCCTCACTGATCCTCATCTCCAATTGCTCTCTTCTCTCTCTTTTCCCTTTTCTTGGCTGCCCTGTTAAGTCTTTGTCATTTATTATTTTCTAACAATTGCCCTCATCTCGCATGCTAGTAAAGTAATGCTCAAAATTCGCCAAGCCAGGCTTCAATAGTACGTGAACCATGCGTGAACTTTCAGATGTTCAAGCTGGATTTAGAAAAGGCAGAGGAACCAGAGATCAAATTGCCAACATCCGCTAGATCATCAAAAAAGCAAGAGAGTTCTAGAAAATCATCTACTTCTGCTTTATTGACTATGCCAAAGCCTTTGACTGTGTGAATCACAACAAACTGTGGAAAATTCTTCAAGAGATGGGAATACCAGACCACCTTACCTGCCTCCTGAGAAATCTGTATGCAGGTCAAGAAGCAACAGTTAGAACTGGACATGGAACAACAGACTGGTTCCAAATAGGGAAAGGAGTATGTCAAGGCTGTATATTGTCACCCTGCTTATTTAACTTATATGCAGAGTACATCATGAGAAATGCTGGACTGGAGGAAGCAAAAGTTGGAATCAAGACTGCTAGGAGAAATATCAACAACCTCAGATATGCAGACAATACCATCCTTATGGCAGAAAGCAAAGAACTAAAGAGCCTCTTGATGAAAGTGAAAGAGGAGAGTAAAAAAGTTGGCTTAAAACTCAACATTCAGAAAACTAAGATCATGGCATCCAGTCCCATCACTTCATGGGAGATAGATGGGGAAACAGTGGAAACAGTGAGAGACTTTATTTGGGGGGGCTCCAAAAATCACTGCAGATGGTGACTGCAGCCATGAAATTAAAAGGTGCTTGCTCCTTGGAAGAAAAGCTATGACCAACCTAGACAAGCTTATTAAAAAGCAGAGGCATTACTTTGCCAACAAAGGTCTGTCTAGTCAAAGCTATGGTTTTTCCAGTAGTCATGTATGAATGTGAGTTGGACTATAAAGAAAACTGAGTGCTGGAAAATTGATACTTTTGAACTGTGGTGTTGGAGAAGACTCTTGAGAGTCCCTTGGACTGCAAGGAGATCCAACCAGTCCATCCTAAAGGAAATCAGTCCTGAATATTCATTGGAAGGACTGATGCTGAAGCTGAAATTCCACTACTCTGGCCACCTGATGAGAAGAACTGACTCATTGAAAAAGACCAAAATGCTGGGAAAGATTGAAGGCAGGAGGAGAAGGGGAAGACAGAGGATGAAATGGTTGGATGGCATCACCAACTCAATGGACATGAGTTTGAGTAAACTCTGGGAGTTGGTGATGGATAGGGAGGTGATGGACAGGGAGGTCTGGTGTGCTGCAGTCCATGGGTCACAAAGAGTCAGACACGAATGAGCAACTGAACTGAACTGAAGATTTGCCTAAGTGGCTTCTACATGAGGCTCCAAGACCTACACCAGGATTCATACTTACCTCTTGCTTACTGTATTGGTCAGGGTTCAGTTAAGTGAGTAGAATTAGTTCTACCTGATTTAAGTATAAAAGGACTTATTCCAAGGTTGCCAGTGTCTTACAGCTTGACTGGAGGGCTAAAGAAACAAAGTCTCAGCTGAGCTTTCAGGAATGACTGCCAAAGCAACCCCACAAACCTGGGTGGACAAGGAAGCCATTGTCTCTTTCCAGGATCAGGTGGTGGCGGCATTAGAAAGCTGCCTGCCATTGGGAAGCCAGTGACACCTGCCCAGCCTCAGAATTATGCCACCTGCACTGTGATCTGTACCTTGTCTCTTGACACTGTGAATATAGGGCTGTGACATTAGGACCTCTGTTATAACTGGCATAGAAAAAACAGATATACCACAACTGTACTTACTGACAGAGGCAGCAGAAACACAGTTTCTGCCTCACAATTATGTACTTCTGTCTCCTAAATTTGGTATGCTGCATCTGAGTGGCTTAATCTAAATCACAGAACCCTAAATCTGGAACCCTAGCTGCAAGAGAGTCTGAAAATGTAGATTTTTTAACTTTCTGGCCTAGAAAGAAATTGGAGTAGCTAAGTGAGCCATTCCAAATATCTGCCATGTTTGCTGCTTGTGAGGTTGCTTCACCTTGATTCCTGGTTTACATCCCCAGGTTCTCACTTCTCTTTTAGGGAATTGCAAGTACCAATTTCGGTTCAGTCACTCTGGTCCCACTACAGGGGAGTTATGTCATTCAGCCAGTATTTACTGAGTCCCTAACATGCGTGCTCCCTTAACCGTTTCCTTGCCTCATGACTCCCGAGTCCATCTCCAGCTTTAACCTTGATCTTTCTCTAGAACTCCAGCCCATTATTAACTGACATCCTTGAGATTGCCCCAAGAATGTCCTGCCAGATCTCCAAAATAAATATATCCTCAGGAAACATCTCCCTGCTTTCCAAACCAACTCATTGTTCCAAGATTTCTGGTTGGTGGTGCTTAAACTGGTTCACATACAAGCTCAGCTGAACTCCTTCCTTCACTCCCCACTTCCATCACTGCTCACTGCACTTCCATGCTGTCATTCAATTCTTCCTTCTTCCTTCTCCCACTTCCATTTTCCTGTTTGAAGCTTTCATTATCTTTCAGCTCCCTTTTGACAGCCTTTGTGGCAGACTATATTTTCCAGAGATGATCCCAACAATATCTCTCATCCCACAATCTAACTGGCCTGAGTGACTCACTTAAAACCAATAGGAGATGGCAGAAGTGACTTCCAAGGCTAGGTGTGTAAAGGTCAAGTGACTTCCATCTAGATCTCTTGGAGTGCTTGCTTTCTAGATATTCCCTCCTTGGAATATTCCCTCTTGGAACCCAGCATGAGAAGACCAAGCCACATAAGAGGCTCCCTATAGGGGCTCTGGTCAACAGTATCAGCTGAGGGCAGTCTCTGAGTCATCCCAGCCCAGGAGCCAACATGTAAGTGAAGAAGCCTGAGAGTGATTCCAGTCCCCAGATGTTTCAGTCAGCCTAGCTGAGGTCCAGACATTATGGAGCAGAGGTGAGCCATCTTTTCTATGCTCTGTCCAAATTCTTGACCCAGAAAACCCATGAGCACAGTGAATGGCTCTTGTTTTACTTCACTAAGTATAGGGTGGCCTGTCACACTGCAGAGCCTTAGGTAAACAGCCCTCAAAGCCATGCTGCACATCATCTGATGATCACCTTGCTAAAACACTGAGCAGCTCATATTTTTACTTTGCTCAGAAAACTGAAATGTCTCCCCACTGAATATGGAATTAATTGTATGTTTTCCAGGCTTGCATTCAAGGCACCATATAATTCTGAATCTTCTTGCCTTATTTTCCACTTTAACTCATTACCCACCTTTCATTCCAATCTTACTAGATAGTAACTCTTCACCTGGCCCTGCCTGAAGCTTTCCTACCTCAATGAATTTTCACAAGCACTAGCCTTTGTTTGGAATTTTAATTTTCTATATCCAGCAAAGTCCTACCTTAAAACCAGCTCAAATCTCTCATCCTCTAGAACTGTGCTGTACAGTATGGTAGCCAGTAGTGACCTGTGGCTATTTACATGTAAAGTTAAACTGATTCAAGTGAAAACTCCTTTTCTCAATCTTACTAGCCACATCCTACCGGACAGCACTTGCTCTAAGAAACCTCTCAGCTTTACCTTTTCCAATTAATTTCTCCTTTCCTATAGAATCTCCTTTCCTACAGAACTATTTATTTGGGTCTTTGTTGTTGCTCACAGGCTTTCTCTAGTTGCACCGGGCCTCAGTAGCTGCAGCTCGGGGGTTCAGTAGTTGTGACGAATGGGCCTAGCTGCTTTGTGGCATGTGGGATCCTCCTAGACCAGGGATCAAACCAGTGTCCCCTGCTTTGGAAGGCAGATTCTTAATCACTGAACCACCAGGGAAGTCCCCCCTAGAGAATCATGAACTGCTGTTAGCAATTTTGATCTGAATGACATTTTGAAGGTCATATAATCCAATACCATAAAATTACTGATGTATCTTGGCTTTCCACTATTCTAGTGCATTGATCTATATATGGTAGGTGGGCTCAAACATTTCTTGAATTGCAAGGAAGCAACAATGAAGGGGTTTGGGTTAAATGACCTCTTTGGACATTTTCCAGTAAAAGCCTCAACAAACAACAAATTGAAAATATATAATCTCCCTGGAGAGCTGTTTCTCAAATTACAAATGATTTGGGAGGAGGGTCTTTTGGGAGGGGCATCTAGGTATAGACTGTTAAATACTGTAGGGATTTAATTATTTAGGGATGTGTGCATGTTTTGTCTCAAAGGATGCCAATTTTTGCCCAGTCCTCATGACACCTTAACTTACATGTCAGCTCTGCATACCACTGAACAAGGAGGAATTTCCTTCACACAGTTCCTTCTTTGAACAAGGAGAACATGGTAACAGATAATTACCAGACAGATGAAATTCCATTCAGTTTAAGTTTTTACCAGTCCTCAAGTTATTAAATTCATACAAATTAGACACATAAATCTATGGCTTTTCCAGTAGTCATGTATAGATGTGAGAGTTGGATTATAAAGAAAGCTGAGCACAGAAGAATTGATGCTTTTGAACTGTGGTGTTGGAGAAGACTCTTGAGAGTCCCTTGGACTTCAAGGAGATCAAACCAGTCAATCCTAAAGGAAATCAGTCCTGAATATTCACTGGAAGGACTGATGCTGAAGCTCCAATACTTTGGCCACCTGATGCGAAGAGCTGACTTATTTGAAAAGACCCTGATGCTGGGAAAGATTGAAGGCAGGAGAAAAGGGGACAATAGAGGATGAGATGGTTGGATGACATCACCGACTCAAGGGACATGAGTTTGAGTAAACTCCAGGAGTTGGTGTTGAACAGGGAGGCCTGGCATGCTGCTGTCCATGGGGTTACAAAGAGTCAGACACGACTGAGTGACTGAACTGAACTAAAAGCTAAACTCTAAAATCATATACTATGTAATAAGATACTTTTTCATGTGTGTGCTTATGTAGAGAGAGAGAGAGAAATTTTAAGTCTAATCATCTAAATTTTCACTCATACAATATAGCCTGCTAATGGGGGATGCAGTAGACTCATTGTGTTTAGAATACAGCCTTCCACAAGCCCCAGTAGAGAAAAGCTTTGATGATGTTTATATATGACACTATGTGTTCATGTTAATAAGTGTTGATTATTACCATTTCCCTTCACTCATTATCATAGAATGAAACACCTATTAAACCTGGGAAATTTTTGAGGTTAATATTTAATCTAAACATTCAGTTTTAACCATAAAACCTGGACTCTGTACCAGAAGCAGTTTTCCAGTTACTCAATAACTTTATTTCAATCTGACAGTAATACATGGGAATCTATTTACCTGTTTCTGGAATAGATGATGAAAATTAAGAGTATTGTTGCCTGTTGACTCCTTTGGACCACTCTCCTAATTTAGTCATCCCTTTAGAATAGTTATGATTTCACCCATCATGGCACTATTTTATGCTTCTTTAGGTAGGATGGGTTTTTAAGATGCAGAAAGCATTAATTTTTCTTGATAGTTTAGAAAGGTGCCCTCAGGTCTTAGCACTATTATGCAGCACTTTAGGGAGATGCTTTCGGGCCTGATGCATCCCAGCGTGGTCCAGGGCAGGGAAGTCACTCTCCCCTACTCCCACATGCCTGCTGAGGTGAGGGCAGCCTTGCCCATCTTTACCAGTGAACCTCTGTCAAGTGGACCATGCCCTGAACTCCCATCCTAACACCAAGTGAAATAAAGTGAAAATGTTTGTCGCTCAGTTGTGTCTGACTCTTTGCGACACCATGGTCTGTCCATGGAATTCTCTAGGCAAGAATACTGGAGTGGGTTGTCATTCCCTTCTCCAGAGGATCTTCCTGACCCAGGGATTGAACCTGGGTCTCCCACACTGCAGGCAGATTCTTTACCATCTGAGCTACCAAGGAAGCCCCAAGAGAGGGTTTTAATAGCTTTCCAAATCATTTGCCCTCATCTTGGTATTATTCACCAGATTATCAACAACTTAAGAGTACAATGGCTTAGATTTAAGTCTGAAAGGAAGAGCTATGTAAAATACCTGTGTATTTTGTTCTCCACAAAGCTAATTAACAATTGATAAAAATATATATTGCTCTATTCTTTTGGCAGAGCATACAGAGTTAACATTTTCTTCTAAGTAACTTCCCTGGTGGCTCAGATGGTAAAGAGCCTGCCTACAATGAAGGAGACCTGAGTTAGATACTTGGGTCGGGAAGATACCCTAGATAAGGAAATGGCAACCTACTCCAGTATTCTTACCTAAAGGATCCCATGGACAGAGGAGTCTGATAGTCAATGGTGTCTTGAAGAGTTGGACATGACTGAGCGACTAACACTTTCTTCTAAGAGAAACTTCACAGACATATGAAGTTCTTTAACCTAATTTCAGTTAAAAAATAGTAACAAGTCCAGCCCTCTGTGCATGCACACAGTCATAGCTGTGTGATCCTGGGCAGAGCTCTTGACCACTCTAGGCCTCATTTTCTGCACCTGTGTAATAAGGGACAATTCTTTTTTTTTTTTTTTGCCTCTGCTTTTCTTTCTTGTTTCCAACACATAGTAATAAACACTTTTTTGGATATGTTAAATATGAGGGCTTTTAAATAAGCTTAAACTGGGCAAAAATACATAACTAAAATTGACCATCTTAATAATTTTAACTGTACAGATCAGTAGTGTTAAGTAGATTCATATTGTTGTGCAGCCAGTCTTCAGAATGCTTTAATCTTGCAAAACTAAAACTCTATACCCATTAAACAGCAACTCCCCATTTCCCCAGTCCTTGGCAACCAGCATTCTACTTTCTCTGTGAATTTGCCTACTTTAGAGATTACGTATGAGTGGACTCAAACAATATTTGTCTTTTTGTGACATAATGTCTTCAACTTTCATCCATGCTGTTGCATGTATCAGATTTCCTTCCTTTTTGAATCTGAAGCAATTACACTTAAAAAACAAACAAAAAGCCCACCTGTATTCAGTCTATTATTTCACAGATGTGGATGCTGAGGCCCAGAGAAGTTGACGTCATGCAACATCACTGAGCAGTTTTGTGTAGGAGTCTGGGCCAGGAGAGCTCAGGCTCTTGGGACTTTGGGACCAAGTACTCTCTCTACCATGGGGAATTTGCATGTGTACTCAGTCATGTCTGACTCTTTGAGACCCCATGGACTGTAGCCCACCAGGATCCTCTGTCCATGGAATTTTTCAGGCAAGAATACTGGAATGGCTTGCCATTTCCTCCTCCAGGGGATCTTTCCAACCCAGGGATTGAACCTGGGTCTCCTGCATTGGCAGGGAGATTCTTTACCACTGAGTCACCGGGGATCCCACTGTAGGGGATGAGGGACTGCATTTCAGTATATTCTAAAAGAAAGGTTATGGGGTTTAAAATAGCATTATGTTAAAGCAGGGACTTCCCAGTAACTGAGACTCTGAGCTCCCAGTACATGGGGCCTGGGTTCCATCCCTGGTCAGGGAACTAGATCCCTCATGCTGCAACAAAGATTGAAGATGTGTGCTACAACTAAGACCCGGCACAACCAAATAAATAAATAGCATTAGGTAGAAGGGAAAATAGCATCAGTTGTGCTGGAAAACAAGGTGTGCAGCTAGGAACATGGGGCAGAGCCACGGGAAGAGATTATGGTCTGTGAGGGATGGGGGAGAAGGAGCAGCAGGAAGACTACATGGGAAGAAGGGCGTAAACTGGGGGGAAGGGAGCAGTGGGGAGAGAGAAGAGAGGGAGAGGGGAAGGAAGGAGAGGAGCCAGATGGGAGCTCAGTGATGGTCTAAGACCTGGCTTTAGAAGAGGCTAGGAAATCCAACCTGCAAAGACTTCTGCCTCTCAGCAGCCAAACCACTTTGACTTCAGGCCCACCACCTCGAATCAGCTAAGTTTAGTGAGAAATCATGGAGTTCTCGATTCCATGTCCCCATAGTCACCTGTCAACGGATGCTTCAAATACCTGAACATAGGACAGAGGCTTAAAGTCTTAAATTGCAAATACTTGGTTTGGGCAAGTTGACTGACATGCTGTCCATGAAAGTATAATCAACCTATACCTCAACAAGTGTAAGTGATTTTATCAGAAACTTTCTAGTTTAAGGGCAGAGAGTGAGCAGAACAGACAAGTTGCTGGGAATGCTAAAAATGCAGGTATTAATGCAGGTGCGTGAAGGAAGGGGAAACCAGGAGTGGGGAGATTTGTGCATCTCTACCTGTGCTTGGCCTCAAATGCCTGCAGTAGTTATGCTCGTGGATATTTGGAAGCAGGTCTGCCTTGACTAGAACAATGAGTATGGACCCAGAGGTTCACAGGATTTATGAAGATTTTACTTTTTCAACCCAGTTAATTCCTTTCACAAGGAAGCTTTTTCCCAGGTGATTCATAAATAACGGATCAGGCAACATGTTCCATAATATCTCTGTTTTCTAGATACCCAGAACGCTTTGGTGCACACCCTGGGAACTCTAATTGTATGTTCATTTATTCTGAGAGTCTTTGTTTTCCAAAAACTAATTCTTCAAAGACTTGTACAAGACAGCAGAAGCCACCTTCACGGTGGACACAATTTTCTTTCTCTCCCAGGCTCTGAATCCTGGCTGGCTAGAAAGCTACCAGGCTCATTTCCATATCAAACAAAGAGAAGGCAGGAAAATACTCCCCTGATCGACATAAAAAGACACATTACAGGAGATTGTCTAAGAACTTGTTTTTACAGCCAAAATTAGCAAATTATTCACAGTAATAGGTGAGTCGGATGACAATAGTGTTTAAGAGAACAAAGCCGCTCATCAGGACTCCGACCTCAAATCCGCCTCACGGCGGGTCCCCAGCTGCCAGAACATCTCTGTGCACAGACAGCCAAGAGGCTGTAAAAAAGAAAAAGAGGCAGCCAGGAAGTCTGCCACTTACCCAGATGCAGCTACCAGAAAATGCGTTCCAGGGTGCGCTCCCATAGCTGCTCAGAAGGCTCCGTGGGTGGCCACTCTGTTAACGTGGGGCACACGTGGCTCCCATCTCGATAGGAGTTCCAGGGAAGCCAGGGAGCTTCAGACGCCCCGTATCCATTTCCTTTCTTGATCTGAAACCCTTTGGAAGTTTTGGAGACTTTCAGTGGAAACCTGAGCTGCCAGCTGCCAAGTGTAAGTGCTTGATTTCCTGCACTTAATCAATACCAATTTAGTAACCCCTTGGAAAAGCTTAACGTACGCCGGGTTGCAGGGTGGTGAAAACACACTTGGCACCTTTCTGTATGAGGTCTGCCCCAGAGACAGCTCATCACCTGGTAAGTCAGTGTGGGCCATCTGGGACTCAGCGAGCCTTCCTACGAGGCGGTGGTAAAAAGATTAAATAGACAGGGACTTGAAACTGTACCTGGGAACTGGGGCCTCCAGAAGGGGAGGAAAGTCTTAAGGCAGGACTCAGGATCCATCTGTGAGCACCTGGGTTAAGCCTTGCAGAGGCAACATCCCCAAGGAGCTTAGCCAAGTGAGCAAATTGGGAATTTAATGAAATCAAGCACTTATACTTGGCAGCTGGCAGCTCAGATTTCCACTGAAAGTCTTCAAAACCTCCAAGAGCTTCAGATCATCTAATTCCCCCTGCTTTAGGACATCCCTCCCTCCCGTCATAATTAACGAGGACCTGTCTGTTGTCCTTGCCTCTCGGGGACACGTCTTCTGCCAGGTGACAGCTAGAGCATCTCGTAAACTTTCTCTTACCTTCATTTAGGGCCTCTTGAAGATAACAGCTCAACTCAAAGAGTGCCTCCAACCATAGGATTCCAGGTACTGGCACAAAGGTGCTCAACTCTGGCTACAGGTGAGAATCATTTAGGAAAATTTTCATGACACTCAGGCCCCACCCAGACACACTAAATTAGAATCTGTGAGGCTCAGGCATTGGGATTTTAAAGAAACGTTTTATTTAAAAATAATTACAGCTTCATAAGACATTGCCAAAACAGTGCAGAGATGCCCCATGTACCCTTCATCCAGCTATTACCTAAGTATAACGTATAAGACCAGAAAACGGACACCAGTCCAATGTGTATGAGTAGTTCTATGTCATTTTATCACATGAATGGATTAGTGTGACCCCAACAGCACTCACGATACAGAACCATTTCAGCTCCATAGGCCTCCTTCCTGCTACGCTTTACAGCCACACCTGGCTGCTGCTCCTTGCCATCCCCAACCCTGGGAACCAATTAGATGTTCTTCACCTACTTGTCTCTCTGAGAATGTTATATAACTGGAATCATACAGTACGTAACCTTCTGAGATGGGCTTTTTACTTGACATAATGCCCTTGCGTGGGAGCCATTCGAGAGGCTGCATTTATCAATAGTGTGTTCCTTGTTACGGCTGAGCACTCTTGCACTGTATGGCTGTGACATGGTTTACCCATTCACTTCTTGATTATTTTCCATTTTTGATGATCATAAACAAGGCTTCTATAAACATTCATGTACAGGGTTTTGGAGGATATACGTTTTTCTTTCTTTGGGATACATTTTTGTAAAACTTCACGTCATTCCAGTAGGAAGCAGGGCTAAGAACTCTTGGACCAAGGAGAACTGGAGAAGTAGCTACCACACGTCTCAAACATTTGCAAGATACTCTGTGTGATGCTGTGCTGTGCGGTGTGGGGTGTAGAGGAGGAATGAGCGCACAGGCGCTGCAGTCAGACTGCCTGCGCTCAAATCCTGGCTTCACCACTTTATGCCTCAGTTCAGTTCAGTTCAGTCACTCAGTCGTGTCCGACTGTTTGCGACCCCATGAGTCGCAGCACGCCAGGCCTCCCTGTCCATCACCAACTCCCAGAGTTTACTCAAACTCATGTCCATCGAGTTGGTGATGCTATCCAGCCATCCCATCTTCTGTTGTCCCCTTCTAGCTCACCTATAAAATGGGACAGTAAAACCAACTTCGTAGTTCTAGGGTGAGCACGCAGTGAATACTGTTCTGGACTGCATGCTGTGTAACCCCAAGTTCATATTTCGAAGCCCTAATTCTCCATGTGATGCTACCTGGAGGTGGACCTTTAGGAGACAATTAGGTTTAGATGAGGACCTTTAAGAGACAATTAGGTTTAGATGAGGTTGGGAGGGTGGCGCCCCATGATGGTCTCTGCTATAAGAAGAGACCAGAGAACTTGCACTCCCCTTCTCTCTCTCAGCCTCATGAGGATGCAGCAGAACAGGGTCCCTCTGTAAACCAAGAAGAGTGTTCTTACCAAGAACAGAATTGGTCAGTGCCTTGATCTTTGACTTGCCCAGCCTTCCTACAGAGCTGTGAAAAATGAATTTCTGTTGTTTAAGCTCCTCAGCCTATGGTATTCTTTTAAAACAGCCCAAGTTGATGATAGATATAATTCATGTAGAGGACACATTAATAGCTCAGTGCATACTAGCACACAATTATTCTGCTGGGAACTGAATTTAGTTCATGTTGGTTCCTGACTTAAAACTCCTCAAGGGCCATTTTAATGCCTCCCCTCAGGTCCTATGCACAAGCCTCAGTGAACTTTGCAGTGATATCTTGCTGTGGGCTGCTAAGAGCTAATGTGAGAGAGGGTGCGCTTCCTTCTGAGAGCCTTCCAGGGTCTGCCCCTTGCCGAGCTCTGCAATGCATTCGCTTTGTTATGACACTTCCTGCTGGACATTGGAACTGCCTCCATTGTATGGACACCACAGGCTTCTTGGTGGCTCCCTGGCCCGTGTCCTGCCTACCAGTGAATCTCCAGTGCCTGACATGGTGCTTGTTAGTAGGTTCCCATTAAATACATGTGGGATGAAAGAACAAATAAATGAACCAAGGGTCCTGTTACGGCGTGTGGCAGGAAAGGACTGAGCCCTCAGGTAACTCTCTGAGAAGGTCCTGCTCTCCTGCTTACTCTGGGTGGCCGAGGTGATGGCAGCCTGGGCAGAGCCTCCAGTCAGTCACTGACACTTGTGCTGGGAGTGTCAAGGCTGCCGGTCACACAGTGAGCCCTGGGAATGAACATGACAGGCTGGGAGGACGCAGACCGGGCTCCAACACCTGCATCATGATCATAAGGCTGTTGGAGCAGAAAGAGGAGGACACACTGGGACTTAATGTTAGAAGAGGCAAGTTCAAGCCGTGTGACTTGGAGTAAGTCAAGTAACCTCCAGTGCCTGAGCTTATCTGGAAAATGAGGACAATAGTTGATGCTATACCTTAGGCCTGGAGCCAGGCTGCCTGGGTGTGAATCCAGCTTACCACTTACTGCTTGTGACCATGGACACTTTATATAACCTCTCTGTGCCTCATTTTTCTCATCTGTGCCAGGGGGATAATAATAGTATCTACCTTATAGGGTTATAATGACTAAAAACAGTTCATAAATGTGAAGGGCTCAGAAAAATGCACAACCTACTATTAATTAAAAATTTAAATATATATAAATAAATACAGTGAGAATAAAGGATTATTGTGAGAATCCAATGAAAGGAAACTGAAGTCATGCTGCCTGTGATTCTGGCAAGGCTTTGTGAAAAATATTTTTGCTATTTTAGTCGACATTCAAAATTCCACACTCTGATAAGTATCTGGAAAATAGCCAAGCTGTAGCAGGGAGCCATTGGACACCGTGGACCCGATCTGCTCAGGAGGGGCCAGAAGTTGCTGCCATCTGATGTCTTGTGGCTGCATGGAAGGAGCTGGGGCTGTAAGTCCAGTTCCTAGTGGACAGGTGTTTGAGACCCAGAACCGTCCTTACAATTGGCACCTTGTTGAGTTCTCCGCAGACAGGCGAGGATTAAGTCGAGAGGAGACCAGATGATTCTTCCATCTAGAGCTGGTGGACCCAGCAGGCAGGGCTGAGGCTCACTGACTGAGATTGGGCAGCCAGAGTTAAATCCTTCGCTGTTGTTGTCTACACTCTGCTTTGCAGAGAAATTTCAAGTTCTGGTCCCCAGAGCAGTCAATCCAACAACTTTCATAGATACTGTCATGTTCACATTATACTTCCATCTGGCCATGGCATTTCAAAGAACTAGATGCATCTCTTTTATTATCAAAAGAATAGTATAATTAATGCAAAGTTTTAGGCTCTGAATTCTGCTGTCAGAAATAAAGCCAAAAGAGCATTGCCCTGGACATTAACTTTTCTTTAGAAGTTTTTATTTCAGTCAAAGAAAATGGAATGCCAGGAAGGAAAAGAGTTTTGAAGTATTTTGTTCTTGTTTTCGTTTAGGAGTTCAATTTTAGAGTATTGATTTTTATTGATATACAGAGATTTTTCAGAACCTAAATGGAGTGTATAGCCAAAAATAGCAATGTAGTAAGAAAATCTCTCTCTGAAATTTAAATAACATAAGCATGTATGAGATTGTTATACCTTTGGAAATCTCTCAAACAATCAAGAAATTACTTGCTAGTGTGATGAAACTGATGGTTCTTCCTGAACCATCACGTTCTTCCTTAAATGTGGGAGTAACACAGGATGAGCAGTATAATTATTGGTGTTTTGCCTGCCCTGAGACAATGTTGTAAGGTCAGAGGTTTATGGTGACATGAATATAGGAAACAATTTTGAAGAATGAAGCATTTGTCTGTCATGAGAAGATGGTGCTCAGCCAGCCTGAAACAAGCAGTCCTGCCTTCTAGGAAAACATATCCAGTGGGAAGCGGATCGTTGATGCAGCTAGTGCACCAGGCCATCTTAACGCCATGCCCTCTGGTGGCCCTGCTTTGGAGAGAGTACCTCGGCTCAGTCTCCTGGGCCCCACTCTCGGAGACTGTGATTGGTGAGCTTGGACTGGAGCTTGGGGCTATGCAAGCACTGAGCTCGCCCTACCATGGTTGTAATGAGGTGGGTCTCGCCAGCACCTTGAGAAACCTGATTACCTTTCCTCTAACCCCTCGACTTCATCCTCCCCAGTCATCTTACCCTGACCTCAGAATTTGCATAGTAGGTTTTCTTATGGACAATAAACTGGGGGACTTCCCTGGCAGTCCAGTGGTTAAGACCCTGCATTTCCAATGCAGGGGCACGGGTTTGATTCCTGGTCAGGAAACTAAGATCCCACATGCTGCATGGTGTGGCCCCCCCAAAAAAATTGGTATCCTGTTTCATAAGTCTGTCTTCTGCAAGATTAGGTAGATAGAGGTTTGAGTTTACCTAAAGGCCCAGGAGCTCAGCAGAGGTGCACAAAGGTGTATAGGGTTGGGGAGCTGGAAAAGGAGGAGCTGGGGCCTTCCCTCTGTGTTTCGTGGACTTTTGTGACTTCACAAGAAGGAACAGCTCTTGACCTAAAACATTCTGCAAACAATTGGGTTATATTTATCAGCCCTCCAGAGCCAGACCCTCCATAGATAGACTGATTAAGCTGAGCTGAGTTTCCAAGGATATTTTACCCCCTGATAAGTGGTGACCCCACGTATCTCAGATCGTTCTCTCAGGTTGCATCCCTATCAGGGGGTAATGGGTAAGAACTGTCTTAAGGCTTTTGATATATACACTCAAATTGCAGGCCAGTAAGTCCATGCTAATGTTTACTTCTATCAGCAGAGCTTGAGAGTACACATTTCCTATAGTATTCTAACACTAGAACTTGAAGGAAAAAACTGCCATTCTGAAAATAAAAATGGTACTTTATTTATAATCTCTGTTTTATTCCTAGAGCTTACCCACTTTCCTATAGGTATCAATTTGTACCTATAGGTACCAATTTCCTATAGGTATCTTCTTTGTAAACTCCTTGGGCATGGTTTTCTTCATTTCTTTTTTTAGGTGGTGTTTTTTGTTTTCTTAGTAGTTTATGGGAGCTTGTTGTGGATATTGAAAGCAAGGCTATAATGTCTTGATTTCCATTGTATTCTTAGTGCATCATAATAGTAAAGACATCTTTGTTGAATGAAAAAATGTAAGAATATTAGCCTTTATCATATATGCAACAGATGTTATTTCTAGCTTGCATTGGAATTTTAATATTTAAAAATATTTTTGTTTAAAATTATGTACAACATAAAATATTTATCATTTTAACCACTTTAAGAGTTTTAATGGCATTAAATATATTCATATTGTTGTGCAACCATCACTACTATCCATCTCCAGAACTTTGTCATCTTCCCAACTGAAATTCTGCACCCATTAAACAATAACTCTCCATTCTACCAGTGCAGTGGAACTTACTGAATGGTGTCTTTATATGAAGAGGCTTTAAATTTTTATGTAGTCAAATGCATTATTCTTTTTCCTTTAAGTTGCCTTAGATAATACATTTAGAAAGGTCCCCCTTCCTAAAAACTACAGAAACATTCATATGTATTTTCTCTTAGATTTTGTAGTTTCTTTCTGTCTTTCTTTACATTGAACTCTTTCTTTAATCTACCTAGAATTCTCCTTCAATAAAACACTAATGACTGTTGGGAGATAATTCTGCATGTGTCTCTTGTGTGGCTGCATGTCTTCTGAGCAGAGGCACTGACTGCCTTTGTTCTGAATTATCTTTTCAAGGATGTTTGCATAGTGATCAGCCTGAGAAAACATGGACAGTGTCCCCTTAGGAGCAGAGGGTAGGTTGATAGGTTGTCCAATATGATAAAGATAATGCCTCATTCAAGGCAGAGGTGAGGCAGGCTTATATAACCCATTACAAAAACATAGAGCTCCTTAAGTTTGGGGTTCCTCTCTGTAATACACCCCACAATATGTGCAAGTATCATCTGGTCCTCTTTGCTTTGCTCTGTGGGAACTGGGACTCAGGGAAGCAGTGTAAGTGCTGATCTTCTGGCTATTGCTATTGTACTTTGTCTTTGACCCAGCACTCTCGTGTCTTTGGACAACATCCATGAAGCTATGTCAGGCTAACTTGTTAGTCTGCAAGTGAATAAAAAGGTGAGACTGTCACAGTTCTTGACAAAGAACTTTCTTCTCAATTTTTTCCAAAAGTTTAATTTCCCCAGCACTATTAATTGAATCATTTATCTAGTAATTTGAAATTTCAGCTTTATCCTTAAGAAATACTTATATAATAATGGCTCAAATGGTAAAGAATCTGCCTGCAATGCAGGAGACCTGGGTTTGATCCCTGGGTTGGAAAGATCCCCTGGAGAAGGAAATGGCACCCCACTCCAGTATTCTTGCCTAGATAATTCCACGGACAGAGGAGCCCATCAGGCTATGGTCCATGGAGTCACAGAGTCAGACATGACTGAGTGATTAACACTTTCACACTTTACATATACCTGTTTTTATTTCATGTTTTTCTTGCCTATTTCATTTTTAAAAATTTTGTGTAATCTGGTACCAGTAAAATTCTGTTATTTTTTGGAAATTTGATAGCATACTTTAATATCTTTTTTCTTCTGTATTTTCCTATTCCTTGTTTCCTTCTTTCTTTCTCTCCCTGTCACCTTTAGTATTTTTTTTTTTTAGCTTTTGTACCAAATGAATGGTATCTATTTTGTGTACTGTTCTGTCTGGCACACAGCAAATATTTAATACATATCTTTTGAATGCTACTAATGAAACACAACTATTTTTGTCAAGTATTCCATCCCTTTTGAGTGTTTGTAATTACATTAATTATAGCAATTAAACTAGAAATAATTTTGCATGCACTTCTAATTTGTTAACTAATTTGATACACTAGTCCTTTATTTTTTAGAAAAATTTTATTTTGTATTAGAGTATAACCAGTTAAAACAATGTTGTAAACTAGTCCTTTAAATGTTAAGAATTTAACTGTTACTGATTATACAATTTAGTAAAAAACAAATCACCTTTTTAGAAAAAGCTTAATATAAACAGAATTCTTGCACTATTTTAAAAAAATTTCAGTTTCATATTTGCAGGATTCTGAAATTAATGATGTTTCCTGACAACTCTAAGGAAGTTTATAAGTAAATATTTATTTATTGCCTTTAAATGGACTTTATTATTTCATCACGTCTAGCTTTTCATTAGAATAAATTTTTGCTGTTGTTTTTGCTAGGAATGTTACAGTTACCTGTCTCAGGAGATTGCTTAGAAAGAAAAATGATGTCATAGAGAGCATTTATTTATGGGAAAGCATTAAAGAAGCAACATAAATATATGGACTTTGTCCATAACAAGAACTGCTACTTGGGGACCATGGAGATTATTCCCAGGGTTGCTCCCTTTTCCATGGGTTTCTCTGCTGGTCACTGCTTGGGCCGTAGCCACTGCCAGTGACCTCCCTGGCAACTGTGGCAGTGAGCTGGGCAGTGAGAGTCATGGACCATGGCCGAGGCAGCATCCTCTGGATGCTTCCCTTGATGACAGGCAGGGATCCTAACTCTGTTAATCTGAAGACATTTAAAACGGCAAGTAGTCACAGATTCTGCATTGTTCACTAATCCTATATCCCCTGTTGATTTGATGCTATTCAAAGAAAAATAGAAGTATAATACTCTCTAGAGAAACAGATGAATTCTCCAGCACATTTAAAATCCATGAAGTTCCTCATTCTTGTATTCACAAGGAACATTTCTACATTCTGAAAAATCTAGTGAATTGGTATCAGTATTTAAATTGACTTTGATACTTATAAGTGGCTTATAAGACAGAAATAAAGGTATTGAAATTTTGGAGGTAGGGACTGGAATTAAATACTAGAATCTACCTTCCAGTTATGAGATCAACCTAATTTTCAGATGCAGCGCTAATGCTTCTGTTTCTGTAAAGTAAAGCTCCATGTGGGCTTCCCTGGTGGCTCAGCAGTAAGGAACCCACCTGCAGTGCAGAAGACATGTGTTTGGTCCCTGGGTTGGGAAGATCCCTGGAGGAGGGCATGGTAACCCACTCCAGTATTTTTGCCTGGAGAATTCCACGGACAGAGGAGCCTGGAGGGCTACAGTCCATGGGGTCACAAAGAGGTGGACACCACTGAAGCAAGTGAGCATGCATGCATGCACAAAGTTCCATTTAAAATGTTTTTGCCTACTTGTTTGCTCCCAATAATTTAGAAAAACACTCTGTGATGTATAAGGACAATGCATATAATTTCTGTATGATCATAGTTTAGTGAGGACCTTATGATGTCTATGTGAAACCAGTGATTAGAAAACAAAATAACAGAATGAAAAGTCAGAGGCTTTGCTAAGGATTGCTAGGAAGAACATGTAATTGCTTCTCCCTCTCTTCCTTAGTGGTTTCTCATTGAAAGTTGAAGCCAAAAAACAAAACAAAACAAAAAAGAAAGTTGAAGCAAAATTTGTTCTCCCCCACATTTAATTGTCAAACTCATCTGCATCATTTAGATATGTGTATTTTTTTAGTTGGTGGAGGTCTTTATGTTTATAGCATTTCTCTCACTCTTTATACAGTGAAGAAGTTCCGGGGTTATACCAACTCTAAAAGTGCAGGAATCTTTTCTGCCTTGTTCACCTCAGGGTCTCCAGCTCCCAGCACAGTGCCTGGCCTATAGTAGGTGCTCATTAAAAATGGATTGCCTGAATGGTGATCCGGTGTTACAGACTAGAGACAGTACCCTCTAAGGATGAACTGTAATTTATCTAGGGCATTTCACAAATTGTGATAATTGGGGAATTAGAAATGGTATTTTGTTAATTTCGGTGACTAGCTGGATAAGTGAACGTATCCTAGATACCTGAACTAACTTATTCCAGGTAGAATTATTCATTGTACCTTTCTCCATCACTTACCCCTTGCTCACTGTTTAGAAGCCACACATTGTTATTAGTCATGAAAAGAGGCAAACAAGAAACTAACTAAAAGAGATTTACTAAAATACAATGAATGTTGCATATGCTTCTAGACATCTAAAAAGGTGTATCTCATTTCTGCCAATTTAATAAGAATTTATATTTTATTGTTGCAATTTATTTGACATAAACACTCTAGGATTATGATAAGCCAGTGGACAAAATAAAGCTTTGTCAAATGAAAGTGGCCATTGCTCATCCAGGAATCATGGAAATTTGCAAAAAGAGTGCGTTTACAGCCAATTGGGGAGACACTTTGTAAATACACTCTCCCATAATAGAGAGTTGCCATTTAGTGGGGAAGAGTGCCAATTTTACAAAATATTTTAGGCACAAAAGAAAATCTCTTAGGTCCTGTCCTGAAAATGACATGAACATTGTTCTCATTCCCTAAGGTCTGGAGCTGGGCTCTCTTATTTACAAGACATGATTAGGAGGAGTCTATGCCATTTTAGACTAATGACGTAAGTTGGAGGATATTCATTATGACAAAGTATTTACTGCTTATGAGCACTAATTTCTAATAAGTGTTTAGTTCACTTCTTTTTGTAATGCTGTGGATAGTTGCCTTAAGTGTTATTTATGAATGAGCATTAAACACAATAACCAAGCAGCTCTTTTTTAAAGACTGAAATTAAAATCCCAGATAAAGACACAATCCTGATATAAAATACATTTTGCTGGTAGTTAGTCATCTAATTTGGCAGAGAGGAATTTGTTTCTGAACAAATTCCTTAAAAGATACAATGACAATAAGCTAGTTGATTAGATTTTTCCCCTTTAACTTTTCATTTACTACTTGGCAAAGACAATTTGGGACAGATTTCTTTATTTTCTCCTCTGGCCTAAAACAAAAAACCCCCACTTTCCAAACTGTTACCACCGAAGAGTTTATTAAATGGCTGAAAAAGACAGCTGGTCCCACCATCTGTTAAAATTTTTCAGGGGCCAAATAAAACAGGTTACACCTTTAGCCATGCCAAGTCTTGCAATACCCCCTTCCTCTCACAGCCTGGGGAGGGCTAATCTGAATTTCACGCTCTGATTTTGCTATTGCTAATGCTTGAGCTGCTTATGTGTACTTCTCCTTGTTGCTTCTGTTACCTCTCTTTCTTAGTTACAAAGCTATTCTCACATTTCAACGAAGCTTATTTGCCACCATTACCTTACACCTAGAGTCTCTATAGTTACACCCAACAACTAGAAGAGAATGCATAGACACCTAATTTCTGACTTTTCAAGCAAAAGGGGAGAACCAAAAGTATGTTTCTGTTGTTTTGCAACCATTTTTCTATAAATGCTAATGGAGGTAATTCAGATTTTGGAACAAAGGCTTAGCTCACCACACACTGCAGGTGTGAGAGGGTTGAAACAAAAGAGATGCTAACCCTAATGGTATTTCTTGTCATTAACAATTCTTTGATGTTCACACTGGAGCCTCCCTTTTATCTTTTAGTTTTTCAGCCATCTTTGTTAACACGCAGCTCAATTGAATCTTTTTTTTTCCCACCTCCCCCTGGCCTTTAAAGACATCTGCAAAATGTTTATGCTAAGTTAGTTTCCACTGCATCTTTTAGTACCAAGGCAAAGTAAGATGAGATAAAGCTTGTGAGGTTATTATTAAAACATCAGTAAGTTTCTATCATTAAGCTGAAGGGGAAGATCAATAAAAAGGGAGCACTTAATGTTACTTTAATAAGGATGAGTTTCCTGTAACAGGACTTGGGATTAACTTTAGTATTACAGAAGTTGGCTTTACAATAAGGACATTGCTGTGATGAGAAGAGTTTAATTTGCCTTTACCCAATTAAGCACTTTGCAAATACTCTGAATGTACTTGATCTATTATTTCCTGTTTTCGAAAGGATTCATGATAGAGCATATTTTAAGAATATTTGACTATAGCTTTTGCTTCCTTCTAGATCAGTCCCTGGCAGACTGCCAAAGACTGTCTAAGGCCGGTTTGCCTCCGTCTGTCCTTCTGTCCATTTAGGATTGGAGGAGGGAGGAAGTGCGATGATAGAAAGTAGAAATGCAGCTCCAAGAAAAGTTTAACTTGCTTTGATGACAGCAAAAAAGTAGGGAACAGTCAACACTACATAATATACCCATAATATATCATCCTAAGCTATTCAGAGGCGGGATCTGCAGCTACACAGTGGGTGCAAAGTAGAATCATATGTTTTACACCAAAATTGTTTGGCTGACCTTACTATTTGTTAGTACATTTTGCATTGTTTTGAATAAAGCAGAAATGTTTATTAATAGTGTCTTAATTAACTAATACAGCTTTTCTTTTAATTGCTGGACGAGACAAAATGTTTAACTAGTTAATTGTTCTACCAAAATAAGTGCTGATCTCTCTGGACATTTAATTTGTTTTCACCTGAGGACTCATTTTTTGGCAGGTATTAATTTGGAGCTAGGTTAATACTACTGTTCACAGCTATAATAAATGTGGCAACTCCCTCAGCCTTTTATATATAGTTCAGCCCCAAATGTCAAATGCTAGGGAGCAGATAATAAGAAAAGATAAAATACAAATTAATGTTAACAATGTATCTATTTTATGATTTTCCTCTCATATTATTTAATAATTCTTAGCATTTATATGATGCTTTTCATCTTCAAAGCACTTTACAAATGTTAGCTAATTAACCATGAGGTAATGAGGCCTGGATAATAATGCTGCGGTAAATTTTCTCTAGCTCAGATTATAAAGTAGAAATGGAGATGTGTGTATTCATACATTAAAAAAACTAACAATAGGTGGTCTTAGAGATTTTTTTGAGTTTGAGACTCAGCCAGTTTATCTTCTATGTATAACTTATGTCTCTCTTTAAAATATCTTGGGCAACTCAGATGCTCATGAATTGTATTTCCCATTTGGCAGATGGTTGGCAAACTTGCTTTCATCTTAGCCTTGTCTGTTCTTATTCCTTGTTATTTTCACCTTGAGCTCTCTCCTCTTATTCAATAACAGAGAAAAGTCCAAAGGGAAGGACATTCACTATTAAGAATTAGGGATAAACAATCATCTTCTTCTTCCCCAAATTTTCTATGTTCTTTTCCCATATGTTTCCCATGTAGTTTTCAGCTTGTGGACTACACACTAAAACATTTGTGTTATTTTACACTTTTGTATAAGGCACTAGTACAGGTATATTTCATTACTTTAGAATGGATGTATATTTGTGCTACAGATAGTCTGACTTTGTATAAGGCCTAAATTATATAGCTTTTCAAATGGTAAGCATACTTTATTCAGTATAAAGTACTACTCTCTGATATAAAATGTACTGCAGTAAGGAAAACTGTTCCCAATAAAAGCACTGTAGTTCATAGCTGACTTCCATTAAAAACTAATAAACACACTGTTTTATGAGAATGGAGAATGAATTACTGCACTCAGGCTCTGAGGACAGTTCTTATTTTCCTGAATCTTTAATTTGGAAAAGCCACTAAAGCTAATAAGACTCTTCTTATTCATGAATAAGATTTTGAGAATTCAGAGGGAATTTTATTTTAACCACATAAAGTCTTGTATATTCTAAGTCAGGGAAATTTAATTTAACAAGCAGTTATCCTATGTGTTAAAGGCTTTCCACTCTTTTTCCTATGAATTACGGTATGGAGCTATGTCTACAGAGCCCAAACCCAAGACTGATAAATTGAGGTTTCAATCTGGGCACTCTGTCCTCCTGAGACTTGGGGAACATGCTGATGCTACTGAAAAAAAGCCAAATGATGCTGGGTGTTCCACAGACCACAATGTCCAAATGACAACTGAACTTTTTCACTTTTCAGTCTATTTCTGAAGTCCTGAAATCCAGTATCAGCCTGTCTGCCTTCATAGTAATAATAGATCACCAAAGAGAAGAATCAATTGCTAAGATTCACTGAATCTGGTTCGATAAATGTCTTAGTGATAATGGCCTCTTGACTAAACTAGTACCAGCTGACAGAGTCCTCATAAAATGTATCATTATTGTAGGATTGGTTTCCCCCCAAACAAATGAATTATACATTTAACTCGCCATCACATAACGTGATCAACTGGAGCTTACAATATGATGGTCATGGGGAAGTGTTTCTATTAAAAATCATGACCTTGTCCCCAGCCTTTTATTCCTAAGGATACCCGTAGTGTGGTGTGTTATTGTGATGACTCCAGTCTTCAGACAGGAGTGGGAGAGAGGTCAGGTAGGACAAGAAATGAAATCAAGACTATTTTTTAACATCAGTGACAAAACATACCCGCTTTTCTGTTTGCTGGGGGAAAGGAATGAACCCCAGTGAAAACAAGAACTGAACCAAGTTTTTTTTTATACTATTTCAATTAAATCTATCAAACATTTCCTTGCTAACTGATTTTGCTTCTGTTGAGAGGATCATCACCACATATAACAAGAAACTAACCTGATCCAAAATGCATAGGTTTGTCTGCAGTAGTTATTAAGTATATACTGACAGAAATACACTGTGGAAGCTTTATGGAACTTCAAACTCTTACAGTGTTTAATAAGAATTATTTCTTGTTATATCTAGCTTGTAAGTATAAATAATGGGGAAAAGATGTGAATTTGCTAATAATTTTTTAAAGGTGCTAAGTCACCCAAACATATTAAATATAAACAGAGTAAAGATGTTAGAATAGTAGTCAGTAACTGGAGAGACCTAGTGTACTGAATAGGTGCTTCTTCAGTGGTTTGATGGTTGTTGATTGGCAGGATCCAAATCTGGAAGTGAATGTAGGATGCTGGATTTCAGGACATAAAGTCTTGGGGTTTCATGGTGGTTCAGGAAAAGCCAAGGAAGTTACTGATTGAGGGTCCTGGGAAACCCAGGCGTAGGCCCCATGGAGGAGCCCAATGCCCTCACTGGACAGATGAAGAAACTACAGTTTTGGAGAGATTCTGTCCCAGCTCCTACCCACTTTAGTCCTCTTTGATCATGTTTTCTCCCCTCTTTTCTGAAGTGTGCTTGGTGAGCTGTTAAGCATCCCATACTGTCTTCCTCTTTCCATAGTCAATGATCAGTAAGGCTCACAGTCGATAGTTCCATTTATATATTAGAGTATTAATTATGTAGGGTTTCCCAGGTGGTTCAATGATAAAGAACATGCCTGCCAATATAGGAGAGGCAGGAAACGCGGGTTTGATTCCTCGGTCGGGAAGATCCCTTGGAGTAGGAAATGGCCATCCACTCCAGTATTCTTGCCTGGAGAATCCCATGCATGGACAGAGGAGCCTGGTGTGCTACAGTCCATGGGGTTGCCAAGAGTTGGACATGATTGAGCAATTGAGCATGCATGCATTAATCATGCAACTTTTTTTTTTTTAAAGGGCAACAAAACCATTTTACTAGGTTTTTGGTTTAAGAATTTTCACTAGGCTAAACCTATTTGATGTTTTCTCAGAATGGTTGGAAAATAGTTATAAAAAAGTTTTCTCTCCATTTCTCTGAGTAATAGAGAGCAGGGGTTAGAAACTTTTTCTATAAAGAGTAGATAATAAATATTTTAAACTTTGTGGGCCATGAGGGTTTTGTCATACCGACCTAATACTGCTGTTACTGTCTGAAAGCAGTGATGGACAAAATGCAGATGAACGGGTGTGGCTGTGCACCAACCAAACTATCTATAACGAGAGGCTGTAGGCTGGATATGTCAACCACTAGCCCGTTTTCCTGCATGACCATGGTTAGTCACAATTCTTGCGTATCAGTACTGACGAAAATCCATGTTATTCATTTTACCATCTGGATATTAAGTGCCAAATAGCTGAGGCAAAGGCTGATGAGTTTTAGTCTTGATTTTTTTCAGTCTGAATGTTCTGAGTATGTAAGCAGAAGTGACTGCTAACCTAAAATTGTGTGTCATGGAGTTAGCATGCTATTAATATTTGTGATGAAGGACTTTTCAAAATAAAGACATTGTGAATTTAGGGTTATACTTCTACATCAGTTGGATATTTACAAAAAAAATTGGAGTGTAGTTTCTTTACAATGTTTTATTAGTTTCTGCTGTGTGTGTGTGTGTGTGTGTGTGTGTGCGCGTGCGCGCGTGTGTGTGCGTGTGCGTGTGCGTGTGTGTGTCCCTTCTTCTTTGGATTTCCTTCCCGTTTAGGTCACTACAGAGCATTGAGTAGAATGCCCTGTGCTGTGTGTTCTCATTAGTTGTCTGTTTTATCAACAGTGTTTTTTAGCTTCGGTTCTAGCAGTCAGAACTACTGCCTATGGCTGCCTTTGCATAACACACCCCAGACTTTTCACTGCCTGTCAGTCTCCAGAAAGTTTGTTTTTCTTGGTTCCTTGCTTTAATACCAGCTCTCAGAAGTTAGCACATCTGAGAAACTAATCACAACAGAAATGTAGATTGTGACGAGAGTTTAATGCACTCTTCTTTCGGATAAAAGATGGCTTAGGTGGTCTTCAAACAGAAGGCTCACCATCATCTTCCCCATTGTTTTGTTAATTTTCACCAAGAAATCCAGGATAGCTCTGCAAACTCCTGCTGAGGCTATTCCACACTGCCTCAAGACATCCAGTAATTTCATATTTCACAAGCTAATAGTTGTCTGAAGCTTCAAGTTTTTTTCAAACTCTGCCCCATTGGACCACACTGAACATTTCCACACCTAAGTTTCCTGTAAAAATGCTACTACTAATGATGATAACATCTATCTAACAGATTACTGTGAAGATTAAATGGAGCATTAGGGGGTAAAACCCCAGACTTTGCATATAACAGGTACTCAATACATGCCAGTTCTATTATTCTCAGAAAAAAATTATATGAAACCATCAGGATATTATATATTAAATTGCATTTTGGCTATCTGTCCCAGGTGGATCATCATTTAACTACCAATGTACCTTAAAGGACAGTGAAATGCAGGCTGCATGGCTCCTGGAAGGAACATGCTTATAGGACTCTGATGCATCTGGATTGCCTATTGCTCCTTCCTCCTAGCTTTCTGACCAGGGTCAGGTAACCTTTCTGAGCTTTCTGTTTATACTTTTCACCTACTTAACATAGCCGGTGTGAAGATTTGATAGGAGAATGCCAGTGAAATTTTGTTAAATAAATGCATTAAATATTTAAATTTCAAAAATGGCTTTAGATATCCTCGATTATATCTGTAAATATCTGTGAAGTTGTTGCCAGGCACTAGGTCTGGTATCAACATCTTATGCATTCGGAGAACGAGAGAAATATTTTGGGGAAGAAAAACATCTCTTTTCTAAGAGATGTCTGTTCCGTGTACAAATGAGGCAGGTCTTAGACAGTATGACATAACCAGGAAGCCTGACAGTTTGGTACAGAGAGCCTAGAACACAAAATAAATTGACTTAGATTCTTTCCTCTACTCTGTTATTGCCTCACTGTGTGACCCCAGGGCAAATCACTGGACCTCTGCTCCATCATCTGTAAAAAGAGTAGATTGGCCTAGGGATTTTCTGTCTTAATAACTGTCCCAAAATAGAACCTGTGTGCATACAGGGCAGTGACATGTCATTTTTATGTCCTGACGTCTAGCAAGTGACATTCAACTATGCAATGATGTCAAGGAAGGTTAATGTGTAGAAATATTTTCTTGGCAAATCAAACTTCTTTTGTTGTTTTATTTTTGTTCCCTTCCTTTTTTTTTGAACTGTATATGGCTCAGTAAATCCACAAGTGTGTGTGAATGAAGAAAACATTCTGTGTGACTCAATAGACTAGCATTCTTTGCTGGCTGGTTTGGAGAACAGTAAACAATAGAGGTTTATGTAAGTGGGAAACATTATGCAACTAAATAAATAAGCACAGGCTCTCCCCAGGTTGTCACTGGTTCATGTGATGTCATGTGTAAATGCACAAAATCCTTCTCTACCTTAACATAAGTTTATTACAATGAAAGCCTGATTTGACCGAGCACTTCAATAAAAATAGCCAAACTGGTGTTTACACATAGCTGGGTCAGTCTTTCAACCAATTAGCCTGATCAATAACTAGCCTGACTTTATTGACAGGTCTTCAATGGATCAAATGATTCAAACCACTGGGTCTGATTAGACAGTACTGTGAGCAAGTCATGGATACAAGTAAGAAAATATTTAAGAGGAAATATCTTAACATCCCTTTAAAATTTCTACTTCACACAAGGAAACCCTCCTGCACGTTGGTAGGAATGTAAATTGATATAGCCACTATGGAGAACAGTCAGGAGGTTCCTCATAAAACTAAAAATATGACCCTGCAATCCCACTCCTGGGCATATATCCAGAGAAAAATATGATCTGAAAGGATACATGCACCCCAGTATTCATTGCAGCACTATTTACAGTAGCCAAGACATGGAAGCAACCTAAATGTCCATCGGCAGGGGAATGGATAAGGAAAATGTGGTACATATATACAATGGAATATTACTCAGCCATTAAAAATAATGAAATGATGTCATTTGCAGCAACATGGACGGATGTAGAGAGTATCGTACTGAAGGAAGTAAGTCAGACAGAGGAGGAAAAATATAATATGACATCACTTATATATGGAATCTAAAAAGAAAGGAAACAAATGAACTTACTTACAAAACAGAAAGAGATTCACAGACTTAGAAAACCAACTTACCGTTGCTGGGGGGAAGGAATAGTTAGGGAGTCTGGGAAGGTCATGTACATATTGCTATATTCAAAATGGATAACCAACAAGGACCTATTGTATAGCACATGAAACTCTACTCAATGTTATGTGCCAGCCTGGATGGAAGGGGGTTTTGGGGGGGAAATGGATACATTTATGTGTATGGTTGAGACCCTTTGCTGTTCACCCGAAACTACCACAACACTGTTAATCGGCAGTACCTCAATACAAAATAAAACGTCTACAGTCTGAAAAAAAGTTTCTACTTCACACAAACTTGACTTAGGATGAAGACTATCATAATTCAATAATAGCTACATAGAAAAGGGCCACCATATGTAGTTAAAAAAGAAATCCCCCAAGATTTATTTTAAGAAATAGTCTCTGAACTTTGAAACATATATATACATATATATATATACACACACACACACATATATATGATATAATAGACTCTTTCTCTTGAAGGTTATGTTAGTTGTCATCAGGGAACTGACATTAAATAACTTATGAAATCCCACAAAGCAACATTAACAGTATGAAATACCAACACTCACAGCCCTGAACAAACCACTTTTCAATGACTGCTTTATAATGTCTAGGACAGTCTAGTTATTACAATGATTTTTCACTTCTGAACCTCATCTACTTCGTTAACAAAAAATTAAATCTCTCCCATCTTCAGTCCAAATCTCAATTCTACTCCTTCTCTTCAGTCTCTCATTGCTTCCACCCTAAAAATCTGGATAATCCTACAAGCTTCTTGAATTAACTTTCCACCCTTTTCCTTCTTTTTCCTACTAAGCTTCTGGAGAAGTAGTCGGCTGCCACAGGAAACTGAAGTGACTGTCCCAGACATCCAGTTAATAAATTACAGAGCAGTTCCAGAACTTAACCTGTTTCTTCTGCATGGGGTCATCTTTAATTTATCCCTCCCTATCCCTTCCTTCCCTATCCCCTACCACTCAATATCATAAATGATATTTTTGCAGGCGGTATTGGTTTCATACCCTTTCTACTCTCCTTCCATACTCTCACTCAGGTGCTTGTGTGCCAAGTCGCTTTAGTTTTGTCTGACTCTGTGCAACCCTATGGACTGTAGCCCTCCAGGCTCCTCTGTCCGTGGGATTCTCCAGCAAGAATACTAGAGTGGGTTGCTATGCCTTTCTCCAAGAGATCTTCCCGATCCAGGGATCCAATGCATGTCTCTTACATCTTCTGCATTGACAGGCGGATTCTTTACCACTAGCACCGCCTAGGTCTTTGCTACCTTTTGCTGAACTAACATGTAAGACTTTCAGCTGATCTTGCTGCTCACTTCTCCCCTTCACACTACTGCCAACAAGCCTTTGCTGAATCCCAGCTCTGTTCACGGCATTTCTCTGAACAAAGTCTCCAGTGGTTTCTTTTTGCCAGTAGAGTACAGACTCCCTAGCACAACATTCAAAGTTCTCTATAATCAACGTCTCTAGTTTTACCTATTATATATGTTCTATGCGCTAATTAAACCAGAAAAGGACCTGAATTTTCCTGCTGCTTCACTATTCAAGATTCAGGATGAATACTGATTCCTTCATGAAACATTCCTTTAGGTTCTGTCCTCTAATATTACTACTCTGCCATTTCCTAGTAAATATTTATCCATGTGTCAACTCTTCCTTTCTATATTGTAAGCTCCTAGATCAGCTCAATGATAGCATCTTGAAACAGTAATATCTGGAGGTTAGTCATGAGGTACAGAACAATCATTTATTTTTAATAATAGTTCAAATTTATTGAACTGTACAAATTTATTGAACTGAAGGGTGAATTGTATGGTATGTGAAATTTATCTCAATAAAGCTGTCATAAAAATGGAAGTTCAAATACTAATATTTGTAAATAATTTAAAATCATTTATATAATTTTAAGCAGAGCACTGGGCTTCCCTATTGCTCAGATGGTAAAGAATCTGCCTGCAATGCAGAAGACCTGGATTCGATTGCTGGGTCAGGAAGATCCCCTGGAGAAGGGAGTGGCAACCCACTCCAGTATTCCAGCCTGAAGAATTCCATGGACAGAGGAGCCTCATGGGCTATGGTCCATGGAGTTGCGAAGTGTCAGAAACACTTGAGTGACTAACACTTAAGTAGGAAAAGTTACAACAAAGCAAATAAAGCATTCACACATTTGTATCTATTTCCTGAGATCTCATTTGAAGTGAAGTGAAGTGAAGTGAAAGTCTCTCAGTCATGTCTGACTCTTTTCGACCCCATGGACTCATCCATGGAATTCTCCAGGCCAGAATACTGGAGTGGGTGGCCTTTCCCTTCTCCAGGGGATCTTCCCAACCCAGGGATCAAATCCAGGTCTTCTGCATTGCAGGTGGATTCTTTGCCAGCTGCGCCACAAGGGAAGCCCGAGATCTCATTTAAATGGCAGTAAAGAGAACTGAAAAGAATAAACGCAAAGTTGTCATGAGAATAAACTCAAATATGGAATTTTCAAGGGAAATGATTTTAACATATTTCTGGAAGATGAAAAGTGGATAAAGAAAGTATCTGCTTCTAGTAATTAAGAAATAGGTAATTCAAGCTGCCTTTCTTTGAGGTCAAATAGTAAATTCAGAAAAAAATTTAAATATACCTAACTGAAGGCATTGGAAAGCTAGCAAGAGAGTGAAGAAATACTGAACCAAGGTGTAGGAGAAGATAGAAATTCTAAGAGGATAGCTCAGCACTGGGGGTAACTTTTCTTCTGGGAGACATTTGCTAATTACAGAAGAGACAACTAAGAAGAAGCAGCTAAAAAAAAAAAAAAGAAGAAGAAGCTGTTAGGTTGAGCAGTGTGGGGCCAATGGGACAAAAGATGGGCTCTTAAACACATAGCCTCCAACACATGCACACATATCCTGACTTGGATTGCAAAGAGCTCTCCTCTAGCAGATAGGGAACCAGACGCAGCTGCTCTCACAGGGACTGCAGGTCCATTTCCAAACATCCCAGACTCTGAAGTTAGATCAAAGTTGTCCTGATTTATTCATGCCCCAGAAAATATTACTGTCTTATGGAGGAAGAGAATACTATTCTGAGCCTCCAATTACCTTTACAAACAACTTTGTACATATAAGTTCCATCATGAAATAAATAATAACTAAGACAGTAAGAAAACATGAATGAGAACCATATCTAGTAACACTGTTGGAAACAAAAGAGAGGGGAAACCATAAAAGCAGCCATGGAAAAAGACAGATTACCTTTAAAAGAACAATTTGGCTAAAGCTGACCTCTCAACAGATACGATGAGAACCAGGAGATAGAGTGCTGTCTTTAAAGTTCTAAGAGAAAATAACTGCCAATATAGAATTGTACACTCATCAAAAATATCCTTCAAGAACTAAGGTCAAATAATGATATTTTCAGTTGAACAAAACCTTACAGCAGGAGACTCACACTAAAGGAAACTCTAGGCAGAAGGAAACAGATTCTAGAACAGAAGGTCAGAGATGTGGGAAAAAATGAGCAGACATGAAAACAATAATAATGTCTTATGGGATACAAAATACATGTTAAATTAAGATACCCCATAGCAGTGGGAATATAGTCAAGGAATATGATAGATAGGTAGATACTGTGAATAGTGTTTTAAGGTCCTTGGGTTCTTGCATTATCTAAGAAGAGGGTATAAGTAGCATAAGTAATATTAGATTTTGAAAAGTCAAGGGTTCAGTTCAGTTCAGTTCAGTTACTCAGTTGTGTCTGACTCTTTGCGGCCCTGTGAATTGCAGCACGCCAGGCCTCCCTGTCCATCACCACCTCCCGGAATTTACTCAAACTCATGCCCATCGAGTTGGTGATGCCATCCAGCCATCTCATCCTCTCTTGCCCCCTTCTCCTCCTGCCCCCAATCCCTCCCAGCATCAGGGTCTTTTCAAATGAGTCAACTCTTCGCATGAGGTGGCCAAAGTATTGGAGTTTCAGCTTCAGCATCAGTCCTTCCAATGAACACCCAGGACTGATCTCCTTTAGGGTGGACTGGTTGGGTCTCCTTGCAGTCCAAGGGACTCTCAAGAGTCTTCTCCAAAACCACAGTTCAAAAGCATCAATTTCTCAGTGCTCAGCTTTCTTCACAGTCCCAACTCTCACATCCATACATGACCACTGGAAAAACCATAGCCTTGACCAGACGGACCTTTGTTGGCAAAGTAATGTCTCTGCTTTTTAATATGCTATCTAGGTTGGTCATAACTTTCCTTCCAAGGAGTAAGCGTCTTTTAATTTCATGGCTGCAATCACCATCTGCAGTGATTTTGGATCCCAAAAAAATTAAGTCTGACACTGTTTCCACTGTCTCCCCATCTATTTGCCATGAAGTGATGTGACCAGATGCCATGATCTTAGTTTTCTGAATGTTAAGCTTTAAGCCAACTTTTTCACTCTCCTCTTTCACTTTCTTCAAGAGGCTTTTTAGTTCCTCTTCACTCTCTGCCATAAGGGTGGTGTCATCTGCCTATCTGAGGTTATTGATATTTCTCCCAGCAATCTTGATTCCAGCTTGTGCTTCTTCCAGCCCAGCGTTTCTCATGATGCACTCTGCATATAAGCTAAATAAGCAGGGTGACAATATACAGCCTTGACGTACTCCTTTCCCTATTGGGAACCAGTCTGTTGTTCCATGTCCAGTTCTAACTGTTGCTTCCTGACCTGCATACAGGTTTCTCAAGAGGTAGGTAAGGTGTTCTGGTATTCCCATCTCTTTCAGAATTTTCCACAGTTTATTGTGATCCACACAGTTGAAGGCTTTGGCATAGTCAATAAAGCAAGGGTACATACTGTAATTTCTTGGGTAACCATAAGAGAATGATAAAAGTGTGTGTATATGCCTAATAACATAGCCTCAGAATGTATAAAGAAAAAAATTGACAAAAATTAAAAGGAGTAGGCAAATTCATAATCACAGAGGGAGATTGTAACATACTTCTCTTAAGAACTAACAACTAATAGAAGCAGTCAAAAAATCAGTAGAGTGGGGGGAAGATAATTGTCAAACTTGAACTACTGTGTGTATATTAAAGGCTGTAGAACACACCTAATTTTAAAGTATATATGGACTATTTATAAAAGTTTTATTCAAAAAATCATACGCTAAGCCATGGCCAGGAGGAGAAGGGGACGACAGAGGATGATGGTTGGATGGCATCACCGACTCAATGGACATGGGTTTGGGTAGACTATGGGAGTTGGTGATGGACAGGGAGACCTGGCATGCTGCAGTTCATGGGGTCACAAAGAGTTGGACACGACTGAGTGACTGAACTGAAAGTCTCAACAAATCATAGTAAATTAGTTCTTTGGCCATAACACAGTTAAGCTAGGTTCAACAACATAAAGAAGAGAAAATACCTGTATGTTTAGAAATTAATAAATAAAATTCCAAAGATCTTATTTAAAAAAGGTCATAAAAGGAATGAAAATGTTTTGAGCCCAATAAAAAAATGGGCTTCCTTGGTAGTTCAGCTGGTATAGAATCTGCCTGCAATGCAGGAGACCCGGTTCAATTCCTGGGATGGTAAAGAATCCAATGTGGAATGTGGGAGTGCAATGTGGGAGACCTGGGTTTGATTCCTGGGTTGAATCCCTGGGTTGGGAAGATCCCCTGGAGAAGGGAATGGCTATCCACTCCAGTATTCTTACCTGGACAATTCCAGGGACAGAGGAGCCTGGGAGGCTACAGTCCATGAGGTCGTAAGGAGTTGGACACGACTGAACAACTTTCACTTTCAATAATAAAAAATACTTGTATTTTGGTACTAATTTTATACTTAGAGGGAAGTGATAGCTTAAATGAATAAATTAGAAAGAAGTTATAAAATTCTAAAAAGTTAGGAAAAATAACAGCAAATTATATCAAAGAAAAGATAAAATATAGCAGGAAAAGTTTGTAAAATAGAAATTAAATAGATAATAAAAAAGATGAACAAAATCAAAAGTTGTTTTCCTTAAAAGACTAATAAAATTGATAGACCTGAAAAGACTAGTCAAGGAAAAAGAGAGGGAACACAAATTATCATCATCACAAATGAAAAAGGGGACCTTACTGTAGATTCTACAATATAAAAAATATCTTAAGATAGTTTTTGAACAATTCTAAACAAATCTGAAAATGTAGAAGAAATGGACAAATTCCTTAAAAAAGAAAACCTACCAAAACTGACAGAGAAAGAAATAGAAAATGTGAATAGTCATGTTAATAAAGAAATTTATTCCATTAAAATTTTCCCTTATAAAAAACTGTAGGCACAAACAGCTCCCTTAGTGAATTAAAAATTGTTTTAAGAAGGAATTATTGTCATGCTTATACAAACTATTCCAAAGAAAGAAAAATTGGATATTATGAGAATTAAAATTTTACATGCCAATTTTATCATGAGCAGAGCTATAAAAATTATTTTTAAAATTAACAAATCAAATGCAGCAGTATGTAAAAGGATAATACAACATGATAGAGTTGTATATATTGTAAGAATGCAGATTTATTCACATTAGAAAATCAGCATAACTCACTATTTATCAAAATATAGGAGAAAATTCTTAGGTAATTTAAATACACACAAAAACCAAGTATTTGATAAAATCAGACATCTACTTATAAAGAAAAAACTCTCCTACAAATAGAAGAGATAGCAAACATTTGGTAAAGTACTGAAAGTTTTCCCTTTGAGATTGGGGAAAAGATGAGTCTTACTGATAACCCTCCTAATCACCATTGTATTGGCAATCTTAGCCAGGTCAGTATGGCAGATTGATTATAAACATGATTCCATTTTCTATCTCTCTGTGTACCTATGCCTTTTGTAACATAGCTGACTTTGCAGCACTTCCCATCAAGAGATGGATTCTACTATCTACCTCGAATCTGGGCTAGCCTTGTATTTTGCTTTGGTTTAAAGAATGTGGTGGAATTGACAATGTGCCAGTCCTTAAGAGGCATCTCTCTCTTTTGGAGACAGACACTGCCACTGGGGATAACAGCAAATTGAAGGCTGAGACCACATTGAATGGAACTAAGTTAGCCCAGCTGTCCCTGCTGTGGCTCTAGATGTGTAAGGAACCCAGCCAACATCAGTAAAGCTGCTTAGCCGACCTGCAGCTAATTTCAGATGCACAAGTGGGCCCTGGCAAGAACAGCTCAAATAACAGAAACATTCAGTTAACCCATAGACTTGTGAGAAATACGTGGTTGATTTGGGTGGTTCACGGTGCAGCAATAACTAATTGAAACAGGCAGTGAGTCAAGAAAAAACAAAGTATAAATATTGAAAAGGAAGAAAAAGTCTATAATTATTTGCAGAGGGTCTAACTGTATATGTAGAAAATCCAAAAATATCCATAGACTTGTGAGAAATACGTGGTTGACTTGGGTGGTTTATGGTGCAGCAATAACTAATTGAAACAGGCAGTGAGTCAAGAAAAAGCAAAGTATAAATATTGAAAAGGAAGAAAAAATCTATAGTTATTTGCAGAGTGTCTAACTTTATATGTAGAGAATCCAAAAATATCTACAGATACATTATTGGAATTAATGAGTAAATTTAGCGACATTGCTAGATCTCAAGAGCAAAATATCAATTGCACTTCCATATAAGGACGATGTCTGAGTCTGTTCAGTCTGCTGTGGCAGAATACCATAGACTGGGTAGCTTAAACAACAGAAATTTCTCTCTCACAGTTCTGGAGGCTAGGAAGTCCAAGATTAGGGTGCTGACAGATTTGGTGTCTGGTGAGAGCCTGCTTCCTGATTCATAGGCAGCTAGCTACCTTTTCACTGTATCCTTACACGCAGAAGAGGCGAGCAAGCTCTCTGGGATATGTTTTATAGGGGTATTAATTCCATTCATGAGGGCTCTGTTCTCATGAAAGTGAAAGTGAAGGTCGCGCAGCCATGTCCAACTCTTTGACCCCATGGACTATACAGTCCAAGGAATTCTCCAGGCCAGAATACTGGAGTGGATAGCCTATCCCTTCTCCAAAGGATTTTCCTGACCCAGGAATCAAACTGGGGTCTCCTGCTTTGCAGGCTGATTCTTTACCAGCTGAGCTACCAGGGAAGCCATGACCTAATCACTTCTTAAAGGTCACGCTATCAAATAAATTGGGGATTATTTATTATTAAGGTTTCAGCATACAAATTTTGTGGGGACATAAACATTTAGTCCATAGCAAGCAACAAATGGAAATTTTTAAATAAAAATTACATATGGTACATGGGAATACAACTGACAAAATATGTATAAGATTTCTCACATAAAACTCTAAACCATTATTGAGAGAAGAAATAAATAGGATATATCATGTTCATGGATTGAAAAATCCAATATTGTATACATGATAATTCCTTCTAAATTGACTTATAGACTCATGATAATTCCAAATAAATCTCAACAGGCTTTTTTTTTCCTCTAGAAGTTGACTAATTCTACAATATACAAAGGGACCAAACTAATCACAGGTGTTTTGGAAAAGAAAAACAATGCTGGAAGATTTGCTCTGATATATACTAAGACCTATTATCAAAATATGGCATTTAAGGTGAGGATAACAGAGAGCTCAATGGAACAGAATAAAGTATCTGGAAACAGGCCCATAAACACTTGGTTTATGTAAATAGTAGTAATTTAGAACAGTAGGAAAAGGATGGCCTTTTCATTAAATGGGGCTGAGACAACTGAGTATCTATTACAGAAAACCTGAAAATTGACCCTTACTTTCCACCATTCACAAAGTCAATTCTGTGTGGGTTGAAGATCTAAATGTGAGAGGCAAAGCAATTAATGCTTCCTGAAGATACTAAAGGCAAATATCTTTATGACCTTGTTAAGTAAAAGATTCTTAATAGGCTATAAAAGAGCACTAATCAAAAAGGAAAAGATTGATATGTTGTACTATGTTAAAGTGACAAACTTTCTTTTCAATCAAAAGGCTTTTTAAGAAGAAGAAAGGGCAAGCCACCTAGTTGAGGAATTATTTGCAACACATATAACTAACAATGTATAATACATTCCTCAAATTAAAGGAAAAATAGTCAATAAAAAACAGACATGTAGCAAAAGGAGATATCTAAAATGTCCATTAAACACATACAAATATGCTCAATATCATTATTAGTCAGCGATGTGTGAGCTATAATCACAGTAAGACCCTACTATATACTTGTCAAAGTGCTCATATGAAGAAGACTGATCACAGCCAGAGTTGGTGAGAACGCAGAACAATGAAAGTGAAAGTGAAGTCGCTCAGTCGTGTCCAACCCTTTGTGACCCTGTGGACTGTAGCCCACCAGGCTCCTCCATCCATGGGATTCTCGCATCAAGAATACTGGAGTGGGCAGAACAATGGGAGCTTTCTTATACTACCAGAATGACGATAAATTGGTACATCACTTAGGAAAAAAGTTTGGCATTATCTACTGAAGTGAGGGTATGCGTACCTTGCTGCTGCTGTGTACCTTAGGATCCTATAATTCTAATCCTAGGTATATAGCCAATAGAAAGGCATGCAAATATAAATTAAGAGGCATATACAATAATGTTGTGGTAGCAATTTGCAAAACAGACCCAGATTGGAAACAATTCATATTTGTCTATCAAAAGTATAATGGCTAAATAAATTATGACATAATTATATCCTGGAATACTACACAGTCATGAAAATGAATGAACTACATTTACATCCCATAACACAGATGAACTTCACAAATATAACACTGAATAAAAAGAACAAGGCCCTCTCAAATTATATACTATGTGATTCCATTTATATAAAGTTTCCCAAATCTATCTATAAAAGATAAAACCAAACTGTAGTGTTTAGGGATACATGTAAATGGTAAAACTATGAAGAAGGTCAAGGAAGTATTTACCATAATGTCATGAGAGTGTTTCTCTTTGGGGAGGTAGGTGGGGGTAGTAGAGATTGGGAAGGAGGAGGCTTCTGGGGTGCTGACAGTGCTCTGTTCTTGACTGTAGGAGTGGTTACATAGATACTCATTTTCTGATAACTTATTGAGCTAAGTCTTCTGATTTGTGCCTATTTCTGTATATGTACTATATTTAAAAATTAAGTTTAGAAAGGGGATGGAGGCATATCTGCAGATGAACCAAGATGGGGGAAGAAACAGCAGTTCAGAACATGAACACCAATGGTTTCCATGAAGTTTTAAAATACTGTTCTACTATTCTTGGAATTATTTCTATTTTTTCCAAGGATCATTATTCTATTTGTCTTGATATTACCCTTCAGTCTTCTGGTTTTCTTCATGTCAGGCATTCTCACAGAGCTACTGTCTTGAGTCAATGGCACAAAAAAAACAGGTATTTAATTATATAATTTAAAGTTTAAAAGGTAATCAACAACAATTTAAACACAAAATTGTAAGCACTGGAAGAAGAGGGGGGTGAAGAAATTGAGATAAATGCACATCTTTCATAGAGGGGAGAGTAGATATTGTCTAAAATGATAAATCAACATCAAAGCAAATTATTCAGAGACATGATGGAAACCATTAAAAGAATTAGAAAGAAATTTAAAAAATGACTGCTTCTGGGAGAGGGACTAAGTTTGGGGCATTGAGAAGAATGCTCTGGACTGTTTGACTTTTGCTTTGTTTTTGCTATATGCACATTACCTTCATAAATCTAGTAAGACATCTATGAGATTCCAGTTTGCATCATTCTCATCTAGAGATTTAAGAATTTCTCTTTGAATTTGTGGCATTATAGCTAGTCAAAGAATAACATCTATAGTATGTCTTATCTATGCAGTAGCTGATAATGAACATCATATCTAAAGTACTGTTAGGAGCCATGATATTACTGAAGCAGTTATTCTATATGACCAGTTATTTTAGAGCTTCTGAATTATGATTTTATAATTACGTCTATTTCCTCTTAAACTTTATTTATAGATATATTTTAATTAGAAACAAGTCTGTGTATGCAATTGTACACAGACAAGTGGGAGATTATGAACATTTATACTCAACAGTTTGAACAGCTATCATTATCAAATCAAAAGTAGATGAATCAATGATGAAAGTGAAATTGCCAAAACTACTTATATTAATAACAATGTTAAAATCTATATATTCTATATACTATATTTTAAACAACAAAATAAAATGCATTTGTGTTTCTGCTCTATTTGCATATCTTATGAAAATACATTTAGGGTGAAGATCTGGAAAAAAGATCAAGACTCATTTTTTAAACAGTAAAGTTCAACTATTGAAAAATTGGCTCTATTTCTTTTTCTTTTAATGTTACAATTTCTGAGATCTTTAAATGCCTCATTTCATCATATGTGTTTGTAAAATGCTTATTAGAACTCTCCCCCTTTAAAACTTTGGTAACAATTATTTTTTCTATTTCCTCAAGTTTATTTTTTCAAAATCTAGGTACTCCCATGTGTACTATCGGCCAAATATTTTTAAAGTAGAAAGAATATTAAGAACATCTTTTCTAGGGAAAGGGTCTTGTTAGATTTTCATATCACACAGCAGTCTCACATACTGTTTTGCACAGTAGCTACTCAAAAGAGTTTGTTGCATTGGATCACACTGAATCATATATGGTACAATATGATTAAATAGGACTAGTCCAAGCTTCAGTGAAAAATCAGAGCTTATGGTATAAGAAAAGTGATCAATCACATATAATTAAAAGTAACTTTAGATATGTTTGTGTAACTAAGCCTCTCCACTCACTCAAGGGTGGGCATGTCCTTCTGTGCTGGGCACTGTGCTAGACTCTGTGGCCACTAAGATGGACAAGACAAGATACTTCCTCTGCAGCTACTCATGGCCTCATGGAGACAGACAACCAGGGAATGGACAGTAATAAAATAATGTGACATGAACTCTGATGGGTCCAAATTTTCTTTCCAATTCATTCCTTTCTTTATACTGTCAAGGTGATAAAGGTGTCTTAGTAAGGTGGAATAAAGAAGCAAAGCTTAATCAGAATAATAACTAGTAGGAGAGGGGTTCATTTGCCTTAAAGGAAGAATCTGAAAGGTTCAGACTTCTTCCCCTAAGCATGAAACATTATCCTGGCCTCAGAGATCTTGAGTGTATCCCTCCGGGATGGGGGCACTCAGCAATGAAGCCCCAACCCTGTGGTGAGGTGGGAAGGATAGAAAAGACCAGCAAAAGGAAAGAGTATGCAGTGCAGAGGTGACAAGGAAAGGGACTCCTGGATTTTCACAGGGGCAGATTCTGCATGGAATGATGTGGTAGGAAAAATAAAGAAATATCATCAGTGTCCTCAGGTGAGATTGTTACTCTCATAGATATTGGGGCATGAATTATGGGCATTGCTGTAGTGGAGGTATGCTCATGTCCCACAGGGACTCAAGAGTTAAGAAAAGGAGGGGTTGCCCAGCTCAGGCTACAGAGCAGATGTTGCGGGAGAGGGGAGTAGGTGATAGAGGTTGGAGAAAATTGTTTGGAATCTGAAAATTGTTCAGTAAGTCTCCAGCACAGACCACATGTCCAAAGAAGTTGATCCCATTGTACCTTTCTTATTAAATGACAGTCAGTGAATTACCATGATTGTTCTTACCCTCAACAGACTTGGGAGGCAGAAGGTATAGTTCAGGGTTGAGCAAAAGATGCCCCTTTTGAAGATGAAGAAAAAAAGAAAGGGTGGACTGAGTTGTCTTCCTCAGGGATAGAGTCCACAGGTGACAGAGATTTGTAATATTCATCTTCCCCATCAAGCACTTTGATTTGGCTGCAACAAAGGAAAGAGTTTCAGCAGAAGAAGAAAACAAGTGCAGCAGTCATCAGTGGGGCAGCTAAAATTGTGCGAGTTCCTGGAACAGGGCTGGGCCCTCACACTGGGTGGTGGGGCACAGTTTAGCGTAGCTCAGGGTCTCCCAGCACGGAAACCGGGGTCTGAGTCACGAAGCCTCTCACATCTGGGTCACACACTAATAACGGGCCCGATTTAGTGGTATCTGGAAGTTGTGATCGTATTGCAGTTTGATTTATGTGAATTAATTCGTCTGGTTCCCTCTAGATGACAAAGTTCCCCTCCGGACCATCTTTAGCTCTCAAACTACTACCAGTTACCTGTCTCACTGCTATTCGAGACGCTATCAGTCAAATCAGCCACAAACTCTGTAGTGCCTCCTGGCTAATCATTGGGAGAAAATTTCCTTTGTGTACCTTTAAGGCTCAAGGGTAGAGGAATGTGGAGGAAGGAGTATTTGCACTACATGGAGTGCTCTGATTGTGGGACAGTTTTATACAACCCAATACATATCTCGAATTATAAGGACAGTATAATTCCCTGGATAATTATGAGAAATAACATTTACTTTTTGGTGGCAATTTCAGTCTTTTCAGACAGAATAAATTCAAGTTTTGTGTACTTGCTACTGTGAAAAGTAGTTTCCAATGTCAATAATAGTGGTGATATCCCCACTGCATATTTTTAGAAGCCTCTCTAGAAAGTTTTGCATTTTCTGTAATATCACAAAGGACCCCTTCTGTTTACAGTTGCTTAGAACTAAGAAGACAGATATTTACCCAAGTTTTCTTGGCTTCCTCTTGCTCCCTTGATATTCTAGAGTTCCCTGTGGAGAGGGCCAAGAACACAGTCAAAGCAAAGCAGCAAGTCGTTAATTTTTAATTCAAAGTGATTTTGTGTTGAATGCAAGCAGATGCTGATAATATCAGAAGTCACAGCATAATTTTTTTGATCAAAGGGCTCAAGTGAGCCTGATGAAGCATGCATCTTGCTCGTCTTTGATAAACCACATCAATTATTCACCGTGAAGGCAGACATCCTGACATGAAAGCAACAGATAAAGAGCCTAAGCACATGTTCAAGACGAGAGTATAAGAGAGTGGGGGTGGGGCTGGAGGGGCTGGAACAGGTATTAATAACAGAATTATTAACTGGAAACAAAGCCAGTGAAACAGCTTTATGGCCACTTTGAACTCACATTTAACTGGTTATAGTACATGGTGTCCTCAGGGCTACTCAACATTTTGGGCTCCTGACATCTTCGGCGAGGTGTTCGCTGCTTCTGTGCAAGACCGTTTTCTGAATCTGCAACAGGATAACAGAACTTTTCTGTCAACTATCTGAGGTTTTGGGAAAATTAAGTGTAAAATTGCTCATCACATAAATGCATTTAGCAGAAACCCTGTCCTATTTTAACAAGCAAGTTAGAGCTTTGCTAATATCAGGAGAAATACTCCACACACACACACAAACACACACACACACACACACACAGACTGCTAAGTGTAAACAAGGGTAGCTATCAGGGACTTTGCCTTCATCTTTCTTATCTGAGTCAGCAGTCAACAGTGACAGAAAGCAAATTGGTTTGTCCATGCTGGTGAAGTAGAGGTTGGTGGTTAGCCTTTGTAGAGTACAGAATGCCCTCTTGGTGAGATAGTTAAGGCAATGAAGGCAATCTGGGGCAGTTTGTACCGCGTCCTACAGTGAGAGTTCAAAGACATCTGGAGAACACACATTGTTGGGTAGATGAGAAGCAAACCTTTTGGTGGGATACATTTTGAAGGCAAAGTGGCTTGAGCTAGTATTTTCTGAAATGCTTTGAACAATGCCACTGATCCATGCAGTCTCTGGAGGTAGTGTAAAGGAGAAGGCGAAAGGATGATTGCACGATTTCACGGAGCAGCCTCCCTGTCTTAGTCCTGATTTCAGAACCCTGGACCAAGGGTGCACTGGAGATTAAGAAGCCACGTGTACAATGAAGTCATGATTTATTTCCCTTCCAAGCAGGTGCTTTTTGTGAAACCTACTATCCTTTTGCACTATATCTGAGTCAGAATTCAGCAGTTCTAACTTCTTCCCAACACACACACAGACACAAATAAACACACAAACACACACACACACACACAGCTGCCATAAAATAGTGCTCATGAGTGCCATGGTCTGGAGAAGAGATATCATTTTCCTGAACCAAGGATATGTATACCATAAACTAATTATTTATAAAAGAGTGATTTGTACTTGGAATCATAGTTTGATTTTATTAGAGACTCTTACTCTACAAAGAAATTGTAGGGGAATTTTCTAAGTGAAGAATGACTCAGCAAAGTCGATTATGAAGAGCAAATTATCAGTTTCCTAAATATGAAGTTTTGCATTTTTTTGAACTGGAACATATCTATGTTTGAACAAGACTATTAGAACCACACAGGGCTTTAGGAACTATCTGTTCTAAATACCCATTTTTTTCACAAAAGGAAACTGAGGCCCATAAATGTGGAAAGACTCACTCCAGTTTAAGTGTCAGAGACCCAACCCTAGATCTCCTACCTCCTATTCTAGCAGTTAAAAAAACTATACCATATTATCTTCTTAATAAAAAATTCTTTTAAAAAGTCAAAGGTCTGCCTAAAAGTAAGCTCCATGAAAAAATATTAATTAGCATAGCAGAATGATGGTGCTTTCAGAGGATTCCAGTAGCCTGGACAGACATCCCCATCCACTTCTTCAGGAGCTGTGCAGAGAACAGGACTCCAGCCTCTTGTACTAGCACCAACCTCAGAGTAAAAGGAATCCAAAACTGAAATGGGTACTTTCTGATAGTTCCAACACACCTACTTCCATATGCTTTGCAAAGTCCATATTTTGTAATATGGTAGAACATGAGGTTGTGAGGCTCTTTTACGTTAGACCTTCAGATTTATAGATTAATGAACAGAAGTGTTTAGAGTTAAGGTTGCTTGTTTTAAGCATGTACTGGAGATCTGACATCTATTCTCTTTTAGACTTTCTACTATTATAGGAATTCCAACCCTGGCAACTCAAAAGACTGATCTTAAATAGTTTTGGGGTTCAGCTGAAGTTCAGCCCAGTTCAGTTGTTCTTTATGTAAAGATTACAATTGATCAGAAGCCTTTATTTATATTTTCCACTAGGAATGCTTAATATAAGACATGGGTCTCAATTTTTGCTCTTGATGAATTTGCTGTTCAGTGGGTGGGTGTTCTTTTCCCGATTCTTAGAAAGAATCAGTTATTGGATTGAATTTTCTCTTTTTAAAATTTCCCATAAATTAAAACAAAATATTAGTATCTGATGGTATCTATACCTACTAGAATCTAGTATAAGCTGGTATCTGATTTAGCATCAAATTTTAATTTTTATTATTTTAACTTTAATACCTCCATATTTTATGTTGCTTTTCAAAACACTGGAACAGGTATTTTGCTATTGGAGCAAAACTGAGTATTAGTGATATATGATCAATCACAAGCAGCCAACTAAATTGAGAAACAAATTCAAGTACTGCTGTTGCAACAACTGGACAGCAATGTGCAAAAATTTAACTTAAATATAGAGCTTACAAAATATATTCTATATATGTGAGGTAATTCGCTTGATGATGTGGGGAAGACAAAGAGAAATAAGACGAGGTCCTTGCCTTCAGTCTAGTAGAGGACACTGTGCCTTAAAAGGTTAGTGACTTGCCTAAGGCCATAGCTATTACTGCTGAACTCAAATTAGTTCTTTTTTAACTCTAAATCTTTTATTTTTCTCAATACAGTTCTTGGTTCTCAGAGGCCACAATACATTCCAGATGTGATATAGTTAAACATTTTGAATAGTCCCATGAAAACTGTAGAAGGAAATGAAAAAGACTACATATCTTAACTGTGGAAGAAGATAATAGGGACAAGGATGGGTTCAATTATATTAAAGTGAAATATTCTATATGATGAACAGTAATAAAACCTTAAGATGAAAGAAAGTGCAACAGAAAGATTAAAAACAAATTAAAATATAGGGACACGATATTATACTTAAGGTGGAAAGGCTGAGGAAAGAGAAAGATGGTGGTGGTGGTTTAGTCGCTAAGTCATGTCTGACTCCTGCGACCCGATAGACTGTAGCCCGCCAGGCTCCTCTGTCCATGGGATTCTCCAGGCAAGAGTACTGGAGTGGGTTGCCATTTCTTTCTCCAGGGGATCTTCCCGACCCAGGAATTGAACCTGGGTCTCCTGCATTGCAGGCAGATTCTTACCAACTGAGCTAACAGATATATTTCTATATTTTGAAATGAGATACTGAAAAATATTCAGCCACCTTGACAAAGAGCTTCAGTTAAAAGAATTACTACTGCCTTTCTATTAGGATAAATTGAAAGGTCAAAAGACAATGTGGGAGTGGCCCTGGATACACAGATGAGTCTATAGGCTCCCCCTCTCCTGAAGTGACTTGACAATAGATAACAAAAACTAAGTAACTTGTTTCAAGGACCATGTTCCAACAAAGTAAACTGAAAGAGAACAAAAAGACCACTTGTATAAAAATGGATGTAACACTTTCTTCAACAGAAAAAAGCTAGAATCATAATAAATATTTAATAATTGAGGAGAAATTACTGCTGAGATATAAATATGATGTCATGTCATTAGAGCACCAATGAGGATAAAAATGGGTATGATATTGATACATGAAAATTCAAAATTAAGAAAAAGAAGCAAAACACAAAATAGCATATGGTACAGTGATTTAAACCTATGTGTGTATTCACTTTGAGAAGTTTGTCAAGATTTTTTTCCTTGAAAATTAAAAAAAAAAAATAATGAGGCATGTAGAACAAAAAATGTTTCTTTCAGTATATAAAGAAATTACAGGTGAGAAAAACTAAGTCTGTAAGTGGCAGAGTGGATGCATGAATCCCTGTCTTTTAGCCCTTTAGCCAATCAGTTTGCCCATAAGAGATACAAAGCAACAGGATTATCTGGCAATTTCCTAGTTCATTTGACTAGCTTATGTAGATAAACTGTGCAATTTGAGTTTGAAGACATACATTAGAATATAAGTTATTTACTTTGGAGACAATGAAGTTCATATTCTGTAAGTAGCCAACTTCTGCTTCATGTAAATAGTTGTAAGCCAAGCCAAACTTCAGTTTGTAATACTTTGGGGTGTGTGTGTGTGTATGTGTGTGTGTGTGTGTGCTCAGTCATATCCTATGCTTTGTGGCCCATGGACTTTAGCCAGCCTGGCTACTCTGTATAGAATTTTCCAGGTGAAAATACTGGAGTGGGTTGCCATGCCCTCCTCCAGGGGACCTCCCTGACCCAGAGATTGAACCCACATCTCTTGCATCTCCTGCATTGGCAGGTGGGTTCTGTACCACTAGCACCACCTGGGAAGCCCATACTCTGGGCGCCACCTGCCTACTGTGCTTTTTAAAAGTATATTATATCATGAATACTAGTTTGCATTTAACATAGGTCTCTTTCCTTTTCAAGAATCTCTGTACATTTTTTCCCCCTGCACCTTTTTTACTTCATTTTTGAGATCTTGAACACACCCTCTCTTCTGAGTTGTCACAGAACTCTATAATAAACTGGATATAAATCTGTCAGAAAATGCAAGAAATATGGAGGGAGTTTCAATAGCACTAGGAAATGCTAAGTCACGTCTGATTCCTGCAGACACTTATTAGGGAATACTCCTTATTATACGTGAACCGTGAACTTCCAGATGTTCAAGCTAGTTTTAGAAAAGGCAGAGGAACCAGAGATCAAATTGCCAATATCCGCTGGATCATTGAAAAAGCAAAAGAGTTCCAGAAAAACATCTACTTCTGCTTTATTGACTATGCCAAAGCCTTTGACTGTGTGAATCACCACAAACTGTGGAAAATTATGAAAGAGATGGGAATACCAGATCACCTGACCTGCCTCTTGAGAAATTTGTATGCAGGTCAAGAAGCAACAGTTAGAACTGGACATGGAACAACAGACTGGTTCCAAATAGGGAAAGGAGTACGTCAAGGCTGTATATTGTCACCCTGCTTATTTAACTTGTATGCAGAGTACATCATGAGAAACACTGGGCTGGAGGAAGCACAAGCTGGAATCAAGATTGCCAGGAGAAATATCAATAACCTCAGATATGCAGATGACACCACCCTTATGGCAGAAAGTGAAGAAGAACTAAAGTGTCTCTTGATGAAAGTAAAAGAGGAGAGTGAAAAAGTTGGCTTAAAGCTCAACATTCAGAAAACTAAGATCATGGCATCTGGTCCCATCTTTTCATGGCAAATAGATGGGGAAACAGTGGCAGACTTTATTTTTTGGGTATCCAAAATCATGGGAGACGTTGACTGCAGCCATGAAATTAAAAGATGCTTGCTCCTTGGAAGAAAAGTTATGACCAACCTAGACAGCATATTAAAAAGCAGAGACATTACTTTGCCGACAAAGGTCCATCTAGTCAAAGCTATAGTTTTTCCAGTAGCCATGTATGGATGCAGAGAAGGCAATGGCAACCCACTCCAGTACTCTTGCCTGGAAAATCCCATGGACAGAGGAGCCTGGTAGCCTGCAGTCCATGGGGTTGCAAATAGTCAGACATGACTGAGTGACTTCACTGTCACTTTTCACTTTCATGCATTAGAGAAGGAAATGGCAACCCACTCCAGTGTCCTTGCCTGGAGAATCCCAGGGACAGCGGAGCCTGGTGGGTTGCCGTCTATGGGGTCACACAGAGTTGGACATGACTGAATCGACTTAGCAGCAGCAGCAGCAGCATGTATGGATGTGAGAGTTGGACTATAAAGAAAGATGAGCGCAGAAGAACTGATACTTTTGAACTGTGGTATTGGAGAAGACTCTTGGGAGTCCCTTGGACTGCAAGGAGATCCAACCAGTGCATCCTAAAGGAAATCAGTCCTGACTATTCATTGGAAGGACTGATGTTGAAGCTGAAACTCCAATACTTTGGCCACCTGATGCGAAGAACTGACTCATTTGAAAAGACCCTGATGCTGGGAAAGATTGAAGGCGGGAGGAGAAGGGGATGACAGAGGGTGAGATGGTTGAATGGCGTCACCGACTCCATGGACATGAGTTTGAGTAAACTCCGGAAGTTGGTGATGGCGAGGGAGGCCTGGTGTGTCGCAGTCCGTGGGGTCGCAAAGAGTTGGACACGACTGAGTGGCTGAACTGAACTGAATTCCTTATTCCTTAATTCCAAGTCATTACATGGCATGACTGCACAATTGTTCAAGCCTGTGGTGAGAAACAAATGGCTGAATTCAGTTGATGGCTTTGTTCTATAACTTTAAATGACTGACTTGGGAATTTAATATTTCAACTTTCTTTATTGAACATGCAGGTATATTCTAACTAGAGTGGCTAGATCAAGTACAGGGTACCTGCTTACATTTGAATTTCAGATAAGCAACTGATACCTTTTGAGTGTAAGTATATCCTGTGCAATATTTAGGACATACTTATACTAAAAAGTGATTGGTTATTTATCTGAAATTCAAATCTAGCCAGGTGTCCCATTTTCCCCCCTAAATCTGGCAACCCTAATTCAAACACAATTTTAAGTCACAAATGAGGCTTTTTGTTTTTCTCCTAGCATCCCAGAGATAAAGAAGGACTTCCTCTGTTCTCTTTGACTTGCTGAGTTAGAGCTATTTTGGCCACAAATGCTCTTCCCAAACATTGACCCTAAGAATGTCTCCCTTTTCATCACCTAATCTGGATGTGCCAGTTCTGGTAAATTTCCTAGCATGGTTACATCAAGGGAAGGACAACCACAGGGATGGCAGGATGGGTCATGCAGCCTGAATATTCTCTGGCTTGGTGGGACAGTATGGATTCCAAGTCTTGAGGAGTGGGCAGGCAGGGAGCAGGGTTCCAGGGAAAGCCAGTCTTTTGCACCCTCCTTGAGGGCCTCAGCAAACATGGATACTTTCTGAGCAGTAGGACTTTTGATCTGATTGCCATTTTGTGGATGAGGCATTTCCAGGGTTTCTTGCCAAGTAAAACATCCTCTTGAAGCAAACAGAGTTTGGATTTACAGATGGCAAATCCTATATGAGGTTATGAGATACATTCTATTTAGGCTCATTTTCTTCACACTACAGCAGATGTTCAGCTTTTAAAAGTACCAGTGTCCATATATAATAGAGAGCCAAGCTTGGTGTTCTGTGATGACCTAGAGGGGTGGGATGGGAGGAGAGGAGGGAGGCTCAAGAGGGAGGGGATATATGTATAATGATGGCTGATTTGAGTTGTTGTACATCAGAAACCAACACAACATTGTAAAGCAATTTTCTTCCAATTAAAAAATAAATTAAAAAATTACCAATGTCCAGATCAGGACCTACTACACATTCATGGACTATAGCCCACCAGGCTCCTCTGTCCATGGATTTTCCAGGCAAGAATACCATGCCTTCCTCCAGGGGATGTTCACAATCAAGGCATCAAACCTGGGTCTCCTGCATTGCAGGCAGATTGTTCACTGTCTGAGCCACCAGCCAAGCCCCATATCTGTATATAGATACATATAGATACAGATAGATAGATAGACAGACAGACAGACAGATGGTACTGGTGATAGTTTAGTCACTAAGTTGTGTTTGACTCTTGGGACCCCATGGACTGTAGCCCCACCAGCCTCCTCTGGGGAAATCTTCCTGACCCAGGGATAGAACCTGTGTCTACTGCATTGCAGATGGATTCTTTGCTGCTGAGTCACCAGGGAAGACCAGATGGATAGATATATAGATTTAATTTCCTTCGATGGTTCTAATGTGCAGCCATGGTTGAGAGCCATGGTACTAGACCAGTAAGAACTACATTGGCATAAAGTGTTCAATGATTTGCACTACTTTAAAAATGCAGTCTGTGGGACTTCTGTAGTGGTGATTCAGTGGTTAAGACTCCTCACCCCCATTGCAGGAGGCATGAGTTTGATCCCTGCTTGGGGAACTAGGATTTCTCATGCTGCTCAGGCACAGCCGAAAAAAAAAAAAAAAAAAAAGAATGCAGTCTATAGAAAATTGTATAATTATCAAGTCTGTAGAATTAGGGTTGGCAGACTTAGGAAAAGAAAAAAAAATTGTCTAGATTTGAATTTCAGATTAACAACCAGTGTTAATTAACAACCAGTGATATGCTGTGGGACATGTGCTATGTCAGAGAAGCTCAGAGTCTTGATAAGGAGTTGCTGTTGTGGTTCAGTTGCTCAGTTATGTCTGACTCTGCAACCCCATAGACTGCAGCACGCCAGGCTTCCCTGTCCTTCACCATCTCCTCGAGCTTGCTCAAAATCATCACTGAGTTGGTGACGCTATCCAACCATCTCATCCCCTGTTGCCCCCTTCTCCTCCCGCCTTCAATCTTTCCCAGCATCAAGGTCTTTTCCAGTGAGTCGGCTCTTCACATCAGGTGGCCAAAGTATTAGAGCTTCAGCTTCAGCATCAGTCCTTCCAATGAATAGACAGGACTAATTTCCTTTAGGATGTACAGGTTGGATCTCTTTGCAGCCCAAGGGACTCTCAAGAGTCTTCTCCATGTGGGAGAAGGCGAGGGTGGGATGACTTGAGAAAACAGCACTGAAACATGTATATTATCATATGTGAAATAGATCACGAGTCCAAGCTCAATGCATGAGACAGGGTGCTCAGGGCCGGTGCACTGGGATGAGCCTGAGGGATGGGATGGGGAGGGAGGTGGGAGGGGGGTTTCAGGATGGGGAACACATGTACCCCTATGGTTGATTCATGTCAATGTATGGCAAAAACCACTACAGTATTGCAAAGTAATTAGACTCCAATTAAAATAAATAAATTTAAAAAAGGAGAGTATTCTCCAACACCACAGGTCAAAAGCTTCAATTCTTTGGCACTCAGCCTTCTTTATGGTCCAACTCTCACATCCATACATACTGGATACAGTAAGTATATATGTACAGTAAGTATCCAGTATGTATGTACTGGCTACATATGTACTGGATACTTCGTTAAGGTCCAACTCTCACATCCATACATACTGGATAGGGAGTCAAAGGGGAGAAATTATGCCTTGGAAGTTCAAATGTTCCATTTTAAGTCATGATATGGAGGATGATAATCTCTGTGGTTCAGCACCTTGCTTTTATGTCTAGGGGTTCTGAATGTCAGGGAGCTTGGGCCCCTCTGCTGACCTCTGCTCAGAACCTGGGCTTGGACTCAGGTCTTTTGATTCGAACCCCACGGCCTAGGTATTTTGATGCTTGTTCTTTAACTGAGACATTCTGACAAGTTTTCAGCTTACTATATCTAACTTCAGGAGAGACTAAGGAATTCAGTAGGTTTTTGTAAAACACACACACACACAACCAGAAAGAGATATTTTCTCCTGGGGTGCATGTAATTCAGATCTTCCTTTCTAAGATGAAAGGAAAGCTACAAATTTTCCCAGTTGCCATGTTATGTCATGAACAATCTTCTTCAAAATTGCAAAATTGCTACAAAGAAAACATTCCTGAGTTACATTAGTGCCTGTGGAAGATGGTGGAGTTTTAAATTGTCTGTGTGGAATTTTCTCCTTATTAGTAAGGGAAGTGGTAATAACTTCTCCTGAAACTATTTCATAGCTCAGGGCTTGACATACACTCACCAAATAATGAATGAATGAATAGTGACTATTCATCATTTTTGTCAAGTCCTGTTCCATTTCTGTGGTCCACTCTTTGTTTCTATCAATTGGGATATTATTGCCAAGGACCTTCCTATCCTGGGACACCTCTGGGGAACCTTTGTCTTCCAACGAGGGAGATGAAAATGGCCTTTAACAAACAAGGTTTGTTATATAATTTTTTCTTAAAATCATTTCAATATTTTTTCTAAGAATACATATTCACTTTTTTTAAACAAAAAATTAGTCATTCATATACTTTGTCACTGCTTTTCCTCACACTTAACAGTAAAGTTATAAATATTTTCCCATTTTTTAGCCTAATTTAAAAATAGTATCATACTTTGAGTTACATTTTTAAAGTAATAAATGGACATGATGTTCAAATAAGTTAAGCAATGAAAAGAGAAAAAAAAAAAAACAACAAAAAACCCTGATCCCATTCCCATAATAGCAGCAAATATTGGAACAGATTTCTTATCTGTCTTCCAGATTTGTCTAAATGGCATCAATTCTAAAATTGCATGCTATTTCATTTTACGAATGGACCATAATTAACTTATGTAATTTCTTGTTTTGGGCACAGAAGTTGCTTGCAGTATTTTTCAATAATAAAAAATGCTGTGGGAAACATATGTTTCCCATACTCATACTCAACTCATACAACAACATACTCAAAGCTCATACTCATGAGCTTTGACAATTCACATTATTTTCTTAGGATAAATCCCTAGAAGTGGAATTATTGGCCACAGATTATACATATTTTAAAAACTTACAATTTTTATTTCCAACTGCCTTCTAGGAAGTACGTAGCAAAATATACTTCTATCACCTGTACCAGAGATGACTTGTTTTCGAAGGCTTTCAGCATCATGGACCAGCATCTTTAAGAAAAATCCTGACAATTCAATAGGTGAAAAAAATGGCATATCATTTGTTTTGATCTGCATTTCATTAATTACTTGAGAGGGTGAATGCCTGCCCTTCCCTGCTGTCCGTGCCATGTAGTAGGAAAGTAGTTTTCAAACTTCTGTCATTCAACTGCCACATAAATTTTTTTTTTTTGCGCTATATTCAAGACACCTGTACTGTTCTTTAATATTTTAAAAATCAACTTAATTACTTTTTTCACTTAAATACACTTCTTTTAAAATGAAGCTTTACTCACTATTGTAAGTGGAAAACATGTGCTATTTGCCATAAACAGAAGCAAATAATAAAGTAAATACAGTGAGAATAAAACAATATTATTACACCTGAGCTAGATTCTATTTCCCGCAGAATGTTCTGGGCTTCTTAAAGTTTTGTTAAAAAGACAGGTGAGAGGAATTTAAGACATACTAATACCACTAAGACTTTCTCCTTAATCTGAAGAATTTAAAGTGAGAATTGTAAAAGGAATAACTTTCTTTCACATACTTCAGTGTTATTTAAGGTCATACCCACACACCATCTAAAATCAACGTGCAAACTATCAGAGATCTACATCCCACACTTTGAGAAACATGAATGTTGCAGAAGAAGAAAGGCAGGGGAGTCAGAAAAACCCGAGTATGAATCCCACCTCTAGCACTTGTTACAAGTCTGAACTTACTGATGATGATCACCTGCAAGTAAGGCTGCAGTGAGGATGACATATAACATATGGAAAGAGAAAGCAGGGCAGCAGAGGCAGAGCAAGCGCACCTAAGTGGCTCTCATAATTCTTGGTGTGTGAAAGTGGTTCTCTGCCTTGTTTGTATGTTAGTATCACCTAAAGACCTTTTGAAAAACACTGATGCCTCAGCCTCACCCCTGGAAATCCTAGTTCAGTTGGTTAGGATTAGGTCTCTGGAATTGTTATTATTTTAAAAATGCCCCTCCCCCCTTCAGATGATTTTAATTTGTAGCCAGGGTTGGAAAAGACCAGAGATTTAACTCTTTCCTAAGAGCTTAGATTGATTTTGTGGATTTGTTAGTTGCCATCTTGAAAGTTGGCCCAGGATCAGAGAGGTTTTGCAGGATAGAAGGAATTCTGGGAAGGGGAAGCATCTCCAATAGGGCCCTCAACGTCAAGCATTTTCTTAGCCCTGGAAGCTGCATCAAATGGCTTGAGTCCAAAGCAGAGATTGATTTTCCTGGACATTGGGAAAATCATTTCTCTTATTCCAAAAGAAAAGTTTTGCTGATCATGGAAACATTATATCTGGTTTCCAGAAGTACAATGTTGCTCAGTACTCTTCTGGAAGTTTCTATGTGAATGTGTGACAAAGCTGAAAAGCCAGTCGAACCTAGTAAGACTTCCTTTAAGGCAAAACAAATGCAAGGCAAAATCTCTGAGGTGTTAGGAGGCTTGAAACTGGTCAAAAATGTTTAAAAGGTACAAGCTTAGAATCAGTTATACAGATTCTAGTGGGTTGTGTTGCTTTTCCTTCTTTTTCTTTTACTTTGCATAGTGGTCAGAATGTTTACATCATGTCCCATCTCTCTGCTTTTAGGAGTTTTAAAACTGCTTATTTTGAGGCCTCACAGCACTCCTTTCCAGCCAGGTGTCTTCATGTGGGGATGACCCACTTCTGTTCTATAACTTTGGTCCTGTAGGGGGATAGGAATTAAGGCGAAAATGGCTGCCCAAAGTGTGCCCAGTGGGAAAACAGCATTAATTCAGCTTTTTCAAAAATGTCAACATGAAAAAAAAAAATCCACAACCTGGATCTGCTGCTTAGCAGACCCACAATGCCAGGCAGCAGGCTGGGAGATGTCATTTCTGGAGCTCCTAATGAGATGCAAATCACCTAGTGAACTACTTGGGTGCTGGGAAACAATGTCCTGGGTAAAAGCAGATAAAAATGGAACGAAGAATGTCTTTGAAGATTGGAACGACATTTTAAATGCTTGAGGATATGGGACACCAGATAGTGCTGGTTTTACTAAACTGATTGTGACTGGGTCTTTGATTCCTCGTGGCAGGGGATTCTGGGGCGTTCATCCCCAGCTCTGCCTGGCTCTCTAAATTGGGCACCTGGTTCCGGTTTCTGTTTTGAGTGTGCAAAGGGCCAGTCAGCTGTACTGACACCAGCACTGGACTTGGGGTCAGAAGGCCTGGGCATAGTTCAAGTTCTGGGTGAATTGCCTACCTCCTTGGGCCGCCACATTTTATCTGTAAAATGGAGTTGGACTAATACAGTGATTTTTTTTTTTTTCAACAGAGGATGGTGATGTGGGACGTTACATCTGTTCTTGCCTGGAGATTCTGAGTTGTTCTCCATGGAGTCACACTCCTTCCCAGTGTGTGAGCATCTGTATACAGTGAAAGATGTGCCTGATGGAGGTTTGTTGCATGAAACCAGTGTGAAAGCAGGTAAAGGCTGAGAACTACTAGCTGAGAGGCTCTTTAAGGTCCTTGCCAACTTTCAGTTCAGTTCAGTTCAGTCGCTCACTCATGTCCAGCTCTTTGCGACCCCATGAACCGCAGCACACCAGGCCTCCCTGTCCATCACCAACTCCTGGAGTCTAAGATGCTGTAACTACAGACTTCCTGCTATTTGGCCTCTTAATACCTCATCTGCAAAATGGACATAAATGCTGTTGACCCTACTGGCTTGCTGGAATTTAAAGATGATCCATCAAAATACATTTGGGGAAAAATTCTCCATAACTACACCAGAACTTCATGCTAACACAATTCAGCCATTTAAAATACAATGCTGCACAAGGTGGCCTCAGCTGAACCCCTTTCTGGGTCATTTGGTTACTGATGGACTAAAAGACCACATTTTAAGCTCACTTAGTCTTTCCCCAGGTGTGAGCAAAACCTGCAGTTTACAGATTAATGTCATACAGCTGTACAAACACCCACCCAGGTTCATAAATTCTACACTATTTTTTACAAGTAGAGCAGTCATTAGTATGAATGAGTTGGTTTGAGGGAGATAATACACACAAATGACTGACAGGTATGTGTGTACCTGTGGGAAACAGTAGAGAATGTGAATAACAGAGGAAATGAAATCTCAGGTATGATTTTTGTTTGCATTAAACTAATGAGATGCAAAAGTGAAATCAATGTAGTATTAGTGGTGAAAAAATAGATTGCTTTGGTTCTTTCAGTTTTAATCTCCCAAAACCCAATAAAATAGGAAGTACCTAGGGGAGACAAAGTTAAATAGAAAATAATTACATTTGGGTTATTTTCCTATTTTGTGCTTCACGTTGGAAAAAAAATTCTTTGGTACACTGTAAATTAAATCTGGTTCAACTATCCAGTAAACATTTAAAGATGTATAAAAATAGTGAGACTCAAAGCTCTCAGTTCTCTGCTCAGATTAAGAGTTCAGACTTTAGTTCTGTAGGGTCATATGGAATTACTTAATTTCTTTTGCTTGTTTTCTTACAGTTTGATATGAGGTTAACAAAAACCTCATATGGTTCATAGTGGTATGAACTCATAAACAAAATACTGATCTCTCATGCCCTCTACTTCCCTTTATTTTTATAGAAGGTTATTTTGTCATAAGCAGGTCATACGAGACCTGAATTTTAGTTTCTCCACTGGACTCAAGATCTCTCAACAAATGAATGTCATCCACTTTCTTCCCCTTTAAATCCCCCTTCTCTGAGTCACCTGACTCAGCTATAAGCACATTCCAACATGTTGCAGAAAAAAACAAGCCAAGTTTAACCAAAGTAAATACTTACAGCTATTATCAGCATACTTGAAATGGGTATCTCCTGGGTTATACAGTGATTTAGGCCTTGAGAAGGAAATTTTCACCTTCACTCAGGCTTCTTTTGGAGTGATTTTGTATACTGACACATATGAGTCATTCTGATTACTAAATTTGACCAAAAGACACGCTCTGGTATAATTTTAAGTTTCCAAAAAAAAAAAAAAAAAGTTTCCAAACTAACATATTTCAGGGGATTCATACCAGGAGTCTTCAACCCTTGAACCTACAGGAAACACTCTTTCAGTGTTTCCTGGCTTATTCAAATGAAATTTTAGCAATCAGAAGCCTGGTAGCATTTATGTGACAATGTAGGGAGAATCATGTTAACAGGAGCTGTCCACTGGAGCGATCTTGGATAAGCATGATGGTGAGAGGAAACGCGCCACTAGTTCTGGAAGGGCAGGAGCTGCTGGATGACTTGGCACCTTCCCACTTCCAGCTCTCACGGCCTCTAACCCTGCATGAGCCGCGGACCCAGCAGGGAGGGGTTAAACGGGTTGAGGAGCCAGTCCAGCTGGGGGTCATTAGCAATCAAGGACCAGCCTTAAAAGGCAGCAGGAGACTAAGGGTCTCTGACAGGCTTGGCTCCGTGCACCATCTGGAAGAAAAGAGGCTGTCTAAGCTGGATTTAAAAAAAAAAAGACTTTGTGGAGATCCCCTTCTTGAAGATACAAACATGAACAGTGATGTTATTTTCCAAGTGGGTCCTTCCTTTTTGAGAGCAGGGCCAAACAGCCACATTTCCAGGTCAATCCCTGGCCATAATGGACCAGTCGCTGGCACCTGGGGCTGGGCCAGCCCGGGAACCTGTCTAATGGCTTTATAGTGGCTAGTGATCAGAACATCCATGCTGGATAATGAGGTGCTGGCATTGTGAAGCCTGAGTGAGGGGCAGACTTTGTAGCAAGTAACATATTTAACTGTATGTCTGTGCATTATAAACCAATCTGTGACAAAAAAAGAGAAAATCTGACAGCTTTACTTAGGATATTCCAAGTTGATCATTCAAGTTATAATTTTGGACACAATGAAAATTTAAAAACAAGCTAAGCTCACTTCTTAAGGTCATTCTAAGGCAATCTGTACAAAGAGGTAGCAAATACGGGCAGTCATAGATGTCACAATTACATCTTCCTGGTCACTGACAGTCACATTATTCACTAAGTTGCTTTTCTCTCTTTTTTCACTTTTGGGTCCCTCTTCCCCCTTCACCTTATCTATAAATAAGAAAGAATCAAATGTTTATAATACAGAATTGTACTTATTTTGGTCACAGATTGTTGTAGGTTTACAGAATGAAGAAGCCTTATAATGTGATCCCTAAGATATATTACAAGACTAATTTAGAACAAGCTGTTAATCTCTTTGTAAGAATCATTAATATTATAGTTGAATTTCAAGAGGAATTTGCATTCCAAGTTCATTACTGTGTGATTCTAACACTGGTCTTCAGTATACCTTTAAACTCTGATAACAAAGAAGCCAGTGCAATCAAGCAGACTCAGGGTTGTATTTGTTTTTACAGGGTTGGACGTACTCTTCTGGAATTGCTAAGAATGAATGGTAGGTAAAATCATCCTCAAGAAGCTTTTGGCAAGTTTATAGATGCCTGGGAAAGGGAAAAGTAGCACGGAAGATCTAGGACACAGTAGTCTCTCAGATTTAGGGTCACCAGAGTGAAGTGGAGGGTCAGATGAAACTGGCTGCTGATCCAGGTGATATACATAATTTGGAGAAGAAATCAAGGTGGTTGGCAGGCCAATAGAAACACAAGATTCTGAGAGTTGGGATTTGGATAATTTTTAGTCATCCTATTCTAAACTTAGGACAAATTTATATCCATTATTGGCTATCCTGTCAGAAGTATAAAGGTCCAGTCACACAGGACAGAGCTTATTTAAAAGGATATATACAAATCCCCAAAGACAGAACATTGTAGACTCAAGGCATGGAGGAATTCTATGCTTAAAGTTCTGTAGCTGGGCTCATGCTGATTTTGATAGTTCCCATGGGAAGTTTTCTTAGGTGGATAAGTGTGATTACGTGAACATGACTTCTAAACAATGGAAACTGAGCACTGATTAGGGTTATGGGTTCCTGGGAATGGATATGAGAAATTTCTTTCAAATAAATCGTTTGGTAAAAACATCCAACCTTGATACAAACTTACTGCCAATCTCATAACTAAAACTCCACAAAAGATCTGTCTACAGATTACTCTTGTCTCTTTATTGTGCCATTTTTTATTTTATTGAAGGCAAAAGCAGAAGACTTTTGCGCTCTTCTGCCTTGTTCTCTCCCATCCCTAGGAAGAGAGTCCTCAGAGAGGAAATACTGAACTACTGATTCCATTTCCGATCTGCAGAGTTCCCTTAGGCTCCCCTGTGACTGATGCTTCCATTTTGTGCAAATGGTGAAGTTTTGCTGCAATAGATATTATTCCAAGAGCTAGTTGTTGGATATTCCATTTTGCCAAGTGACTCTGGCCCTTGCTCTTTAAAAAGATAAAACAAACAAAGAAACAAACAAACAAAAAAAACATAATCGTTTAACACATATGACTTGCTGATAGAATCTTTATTTAGACAAGTTTTCCCAATCTTGGGTTAAATGTCCTGCTTCTGTGTGATGTTACATAGGTTACTTTGAGGCACAGCAACCAAATTTCTGCTCCATAAAGATTAGGTGATATATCATCTAACTGCCAACAGAGCTAAGCTTCTAATTCTATTCATTCCAGAACATAGTTGGTTTGCAGTGCTGATGAATTTACTGTGCAATTAACTGTGGTTGATCTGTAAGTCCTCAGGAAGGTTAGTAAAATCACAAACAGTAAAATAGACTCAGTGAATTTTTCTGACCTCCAAGATCTACAACTACTTGCTCCAGAGACTTTAGTCCCTTTTCTGTGATAACACAGCTTTGAAGAGTATATTGCCAGCTTTGTCTCTATGTACTGAGAATTACCTGTACAAGGCTCACAATATATAAATTGCTCAATAATTGGAACAAGCATCTCACATCAAAATATGCAGTTCAGATTCTATCTACTACCTAAATGCAAAATCCTCGAGAGGGCTGAGCTAAGAAATTATTCAAACATAGAAATATTTCTAAAAAGTTCTCAACTATACCCTGTTTCTTTTTCCTGGGTATGATTTAGTAATAATTAAGTATCAGGATATTTAGTGTAAATATCAATAAGTTCTATGAAATAGAATAATACTTACACATATATAGGGAAAGCATTTTAATTTATTTGTGAGAACTACCATAGCTGGGAAAGAAATATCCAAAGGTACTTCACTTCTGCTCTTCAAGACCCACCAGCAGTTTTGTTTAAAACTTATAGAACAGCACTGACCACCTGATAGAGGGTAGTCAGTTTCATCAACAGAACCTAGACATGTAATCAGAGATCTCTGCCTCAGCCTCCCCTTTTGAAAATTTGCTACATTCAGCCACAGAGCATAATGAATATGTTGGAAACAAAAATTTCTAGGTGGATACTGGTTGTTTGCCCTACTATCTCCTCCCCTCTGCTCTAGTCAAAGAGCTTTATCTTTCCTGTGGGGAACATATTCCAGGAATGTGGATGTGGCTGCTTGCCCATCCTCTGCCTCTTCCCCAGACCAGGCTGAACACATGGTCCAGGTCTGGTTCCAGGCCTGGGAGCCTGGAAGAGTGTCTCCTACAGAGACTAGTTCATGGGTGGACACACAAGCCACAGGGCTGGAGCTCCTCTAAGAGATCTGAGACGGGGCACTGGAGGAGAAAGAGCCTTTTGCTCTTTGAGATCTAAAGTTCTACCTAGTGGATATTGGCTCAGGGCTGGCAGTGGCCATTTTACTAACATTGAAAGTGACATCCTGAAAGGCTGAGCAGCGCTGAGAAAGGGAGACATAGACAGAGGCCTAATGACATTATTTAAACCCTAATAAAGTGCATTGTGGCTTAAGCTAGTTTGAGATGGGTTTCTGGTTCTTGGATCTAAATGAGACCTTGCATAGTTCTTATAAACGAGTAACTAAATAGTTATTGTTCTTCCTGCTAATTACCAGCATTGACCCTCCAAACCTGCACCCAATATGGAGCCCACTGGGTTCTTTTTTCAGAAATGCCGAAGTTTCTCAGATGGGTGTAGTCCATCACAGATTAGGTCATTAGGTCCTTCTGAGCCACTAAAAAGTTAATACATGGAGGTTCCTAAAGAAATATCATGCTTGTATGGTATGGGTGTGTGTGTATAGCATTTCATAATTTTAATATTAGCTAGGGGTGGAACAAGCTAAGTGTGCCAGTGTAATTTGTGAGGCATCCATTTCTTATTAATGAAGTAAACAGAGGCATTTATGAGGAAACATGAGCAAGGAACTCAGCAGGCACGTGGGCAATTTCCCACCTACATCAGACAAAACATGAAAGAGTAACTCTTAATTACAACCAAATATTAGCTGGCCCCAGGGAACTCATCATCCCATCTCAAGGTCTATATTTATGAAAATTTAAGCAATGTCTTAAAACATGTTAATTTGTTCTTTGTTTATTTCTTTCCCTGACAGATTAATTTATTCCAAGGGACTTTGGTTCTCAAGCGCTAATCTATCGATCGGGCCCACGTACGACATAACTAACAGCCTGGGGAGGAGATTTTGGTGGAAAACAAAAGTCTTTCTTGTAGTTTTCCTTAGGTAATTAACTTTGTATTTGTGGGCCCTGGAATGCTTCCAGTTTTCTTGGGATTTGCATCTCTGACTTTCAGATCAATGGTTAATTTCACAAGAGAGGCTGGGAGCACGGGGAGGGGAGGATGACGGAGAAAGGACTTCAGGCTCGAATGAGATGCTCAGAGTACATGGAGGCTATAAGATAAGTCATGGTTTTCTTCCCTCTACTGGATGATATCTTTCCAAGAGCTTCTATGTAAAGGGCATTTAGACATTAATAAGAACTTGCAGTACTGGCTCTGGAGAAGGGAAGGTGAGGAGCCTGTGAGGAATGTTATTTGTCACTTATGGAAACATTTGTGAGTTTTGGATCTTTCCATCTTATATAATCCCACTGGGAAGTCCGAGCAATGCTTACAAAGTGCCATTGTTTTAACTTCTGTTAATTGCTTATCAGTTATTTTGAGGCCCATGAACTGTACGGAGAAGTCTATGGAACTTACACACTATAAATATTTATATCTTGTATAAAGAGAAAGTACATAGCAAGTAAGACATGGGATTAACCCTACACTCTGTTCCCTCACCAATATCATGCTTATATTACAAGACTAACTTAGCAGAATAGAAAGCCTCCAAAAATGAACCTGTCCCCAGATTTCAGCCAACTTCTTAAACATCCCTGGATTTTGTCTATAGGTTGTTTTAAAGGTATACAAGTTTTAAAAAGTATATAAAAATCAGTGATCCCTAATCATATTATTTCCCCTTCAGTAATTTTTCAAATCAGCAAGCAGAGAGGTTTCTGTCACTCTCTGGAATTCCTGATTTCTACAAGTTTTGTGCCTTTACCTAGAACTTATCACATACAGCAAGCCTACATTATTACTTATAAAATGCTAAATACAAGTCAGAAATCTAAGGTACATATTCTGACTGTGTAATATTGCTTTTACAAATGAGTTAAATGGGATAAACCTAGTCCTATGTACTACTAGGACACAGACCTGAAATTTAGGTACCTCCTACCAGGTGAAAGCAGCTTCCTGGTGGCTCAGTGGTAAAGAACCTGCCTGCCAATGCAGAAGACGGGAGATGCAGGTTTCGATCCCTGAGTTGGGAAGATCCCCTGGGGAAGGAAGTGGCAACTTGCTCCAGTATTCTTGCCTGGAGAATCCCACGGACGGAGGAACCTGGCGGGTTGCAGTCCATGGAGTCGCAGGGTCAGACACAACTGAGCACACATGCATGCACATGAAGTGAAAGCAGTCGCTGCTCAGGATTACTGTAATAGAGTGTTACTTTTACACCAAATATTTCTACTGCTACCCCTAAAGTGCTTCTCCCAGCAGAAAGATTCACATCCCTGCCCTGTTGAACTCAGGAGTGGTTATGTGACTTTTTTAGGCCCATGAAACACAAAAGGATGCATGTATTTCTAGGTAGAAGCTAGAATGTGGTTCATTCAATTTCTGCCACAATCTCTACCAGCAATGATCTGGACGAAAACCCGCTATAATAGCCAGGGCCCCGGAGTGAAGCTGACACAAACCAAAGCCACAGCCAAGCCACAGTGGCACAGCATGAGTGAGAAATGAGCCTTTGTGGTTGTAAACCACTAAGATGTGTAGGGTGTTTGTTTCTGCAGCATAGTCTAATCTATCCTGACACAATATCTTAAACTAGAGATAGACACTTCATTTAACTATTTGTTAGCTGGCATCTTATGAAATTGCCATTGGTAGTGACAAATGATCTAATAGAGCAATCTTATGTGATTCAGCTTATTATAATTGAGAAAAATTGTAATATAAATTTGTATTCATGAATGCTTTCCTTCTAAGCTATAATTGCTTATTAAGAGCACAATTAGTACTCTTATTTTCCTTTTATGAGGAATATCATAGCAAAGTCAGAAAATGGTGGGAATGCATTCCTAAATCCACAGCAATATCACTGATCAACTGAGTGTCTTCTATGTGTCAGGTCCTAGGGATGCATTGGTGAGCAAGACAGACATGATCCCTGTCTTCACAGAGAGTCCATTCATTCTAATGGTGGAGTTCAACTCTAAACAAGTAGATTATTGCAAATGATCCTAAATGAAGCAAATTATCCAAGGCTTTGATGTCCGTGGAGGGAATTTTAATTTTAAGCCAATGGGAAGCTACTGAAGGAGAATGGGAAGAAAAAAGACATGCAATAGTTTACTTCTTTAATGAAAATCATTTTCTCTGGCTGGAGTACCACATGTGTGGAGGCACAAGTGTGGAAGTAAGAAGACCAGTGAGGAGGTCAGAGGTGATGGCTATTTGGACGAGGCTGTGGTGGTGAAGAAGAAGAGGTTGAGAGAAAATCAAGAAATGTTGACGTCAAAACAAAAACAGAACTTGTCAAAGGACTGGATGTAGAAGGTGAGGGAAAGGGCACAATCAAGAGAGGCTTCCAGATTGCTGGCTTGGGTCTTTGAATGGATGGTATGCCATGTACTGAAATAGGGAACACCCAGGGAAGACAGGCTTCTGAGGCTGTGAGGAACTCAGGGGTTTGGTTTTGGACACGTGAAGCATGGGATGACTACGAAACATCTGAGTGGAGATGCTGAATGGGAAGCATGTGTGGAATGCAGAGAAACAATCTGGGCTGGACGTAGGAACTGAAGAGTAATCAGCACCTCAGTGGGATTTCAGGTTTAGGGCATAAATGTAGATAAAGAAGAAAGAAGATTCTTGGATGCCTGAGGAACCCCAGTATTTAGAGGTTTTAGTAGGAAAGCAAAGAGTAACCATGAGATTGGGGGAAAGCCAGGAGAGTAACCTTCGCAGACACTAAGAAAGGGGCTGGTTTATGAAGGCCGAGAGAAGGGAAATAGAAAAAGGACAGAGAAGCTCCCCTGGACCTAGCAAACCGGAGGTGTTCCAATGACTCGGAAGTGTGTTTCAGGGGAGTGATGAACCCAAGAAGTTCTGTAAGGGAGGAAATACAGGCAATAGGTACAGTCAAAGATGTTTTAATATTTGGAATTGACGTATACACACTAGTATATATAAAATAGATAAACAACAGGACCTACTGTATATGTAGAGCACAGGGAACTCTACTCAGTACTCTGTATGACCTATATGGGAAAATAAAAAAGAGTGGATCTATGTATGTGTATAACCGATTTAGTTTGCTATATAGCAAAAACTAACACAACACTGTAAATCAACTATACTCCAATAAAAATGTAAAAAAAAAGTACATTTGCAAAATCTGAAGTAGCAAAAATAATTGGCTAAGAAGTGGAACAGAGAAGAAGGGTGAGGGAGGAGAGTTCAGAATTAACAGTGTTTATTTTAAAAAGACTGTGGAAAACCCTGGAAATGATTGAGCTTACCTAGAAGCTACCAGATTGTTTTCTACCATTAGCAGAAATGTAGGCTTGAGAGCTAGCTAGCCAGTTATAACCCTGCACATCTGTAATACATGGCCACTTTCTGAAATACCATGTTCCTCAAGCATAGTCTCCTCCTCCACTTTCTTTTCCTATATTTATGGAAAATGCTGACCTAGCTGGATTCTGTATCTCTTGGTACAGTTCACTTTCCTTTTAGCTTGAGGGTTATTAGATGAGAGTAGAATTTCATTATACATTTTAGTCAAAACAATGTTTAATTAATATTTTTAATTGAAAAATTTACACAGTTTAGGTATAGGACCAGACAAATAGCACAAAAGATGACAGAATGAATAATTCCTCTCCAGACCCTTAGTCCTTGCTCCAGAGAAATCACTGGCATTACAGTATTGTGTGAAATAGCCTCTGTAGATACAATTAGAAAGCTGTCACTTCAGCTGTTAGAGCAAAACCCAAACCCCCAAACTCCTCAAATGTAGCATATTTCTACACTCTGTCTTGCTTTTCTCATATTTCAACATAATATGGAGACTGTTCCATAAGAATACATATGGATACAACTCACTCTTTGTGGCTTCCTAATATTACATTTTTTATGGTTGCACCATCATTTGATAAGTTTCTATTGATGAAGATGTAGGTTATTAGCATTTTAAAACCAGAAAAAAAAAGTCAAGTGATTACACAAAACTTTGCCTAAGATTAATTAAACAGCTGTTATCCCCAATCCCAAGAAGATTAGACTGGGAATAACTGATATTTTCATATTTTGGGATAAGAAAGATAGTTGGTGTTCTTGTGACTTTTTCATTTATGATGTTTGGGGATATCAGCAACTTTAGCCTTTAGAAATAATAAGCATAAGTCATAGGAGTACTAAGGAAAGAATGAATATGGAAGTTTTAAATCATTTAGAATGATTTAGCTATCAAATGACTTACATAACAAGTACATGGTGTTTTTTTTTCTTGAATAATAAACATGCTACTAGATTTTTTCAACATGGCAAAGTTTTCTAAAGATACTTTCTTTCACACTTTATGTTACATGAACAATTAGTATTTTCAACTTCAAACAATAATGCTGCTTTTGGTTGGGGCGGGGGGAGGAACAGTCTGAGAGTTCAGGATTGACACGTATACACTTCTATATTTATAATAGATAACCAACAAGGACCTACTGTTATAGCACAGGGAACTTTGCTCAATATTCTATAATAATCTAAATGGAAAAGAATTTGAAAAAGAATATATGCATGTATATGTATAACTGAATCACTTTGCTGTATACCTAAAACTAACACAATATTGTTAATTGACTATGGTCCAATGCAAAATAAAAATTAAAAAAAATTAAAAAATTTAGAATCCGTCTACCAGTGTAGGAGATGAGGGGTCAATCCCTGGGTCAGGGGGATCCTCTGGAGAAGGAAATGGCAACCCACTAGAGTATTCTTGCTCCCCCAGTAACCCCATGGACAGAAGAGCCTGGCAGGCTATTGTCCATGGGAAACAAAAGAGTGGGAAACAGACATAGCACCTAAACAACAAAATTAATGTATTATGGAAGTATAGGGCTCAAATGCCCTCTCCTAGTATCATCACTGATTAAGAAGGTGTGTTTCAGGGGTTAGGGAGCTGGACATTTGTTTGAAAACACATAAAATAAGGTTTGGTTGTGAAGGTTTGGAAGTCAGTCTTAACGATTTTGTGTTTTATCCTGTGATCCTTGGAGAGGCACTGAGGTTTCTGATCAGGAACACGACACGGTACAGCTGTCTCTCAGAATCTGTGGGGGACTGGTTCCAGGGTACCCACGAACACCAAAATCCATGCATGCCCAAGTCCCTTATATAAAATGGCCCCTTGTATCTGTGGTTTCAACAAGTCCTCATACAGAGGGAGGGCTGACTGTAATTGGTAGTAGTGTTATAGAATGAATTAGAGGAGAGGGAAAAGGGAAAATGGAAAAGGGCACAGCAGGAGTCCAACTGAGGTGATGAAAACCTTGGCTGGAGTGACAACAGAAGAGACAAAATGTGAAAAGGACCTAAGAGCGAATCTTAACCTTTTTGTCTCTGTCCCAGCACCCCTGAGAAGTGAGACAAATCCCATTAATTAACACTGACTCACTCTGCATTCAAAATTTTGTTATAAATGCAGCAGAAAATGCAATTAAAAGGCTAAACCATTAAGGCATGTCACAACAAATCATTAAAATATATAAACAAGGAAGTGAGTGTCTTCAGAGTTTTCTATTGCTTACATTGAATGGGCTGCTTTTGCTTTTTTTTTTTGGTGCCTTCCATGAGCCATTGCTGTTATAAGGCAGGAAGGCAAGACCTCCAGGAAGGGAAGATAGCAATGATGGTTGATTCATGAACCTAATAATTTGTGCTAGGTAAATTCCAGATGGTTTAAGAATAAACACTTTAAGGATATTTATATTAAATCTAAATGTTAACGAAGTCTTTAAAATGATAAAAGATATGGGTGAATAAATAATTGGGGTGGGAAAGAACTCTATAAGTATTATACCAAAGGCAGATACTCTAAGGAAAATATTGAGTTGACTACATTAAAATGAGAAAAAATAATCATAGAAAACTTTTAACATGTAGCATGTTTAACAGTGAAAGAGCAAACAAAAAGAGAAAAAATATAAAACACAAACAATAAAGTGAAAATATTCACAACTTTTATATTTAACAATAGATCACTATGCATAATGTATAAACATCTATCATAAATCTTTGAGAGGAAGGTATTTCCTACTCAGAGCTCTCTTCAGGGAATACAGCCCACTGGATAAACCTGAAATGCCTCTCCTTTGATGGAAAGGCAGTCATCGTTATCCAGAGTATGGCCAAAGGATGCTCCCAGTGTTAACAGAATTATATACCTTAGCTTGATATAGTCCATTCTGCTGATTGGTGAGGAGACAGGATGACTAAGAACATGATGGAGAAGGGGGAGGTCTTATAAAAATGAAGAAAGGATGCGTGGAAACATCCTTTCTGTGTCATGTTCCTGATCAGAAAAAAATAGCAGAGAAATAGTAAATCTATTTTTCAAGCAACACAACACACGAAGAACGTGAAAGCATCTAAAACACAGGACCCAGCCTGCAGTAAGATACTTTATTAAGAGTGTACTGAATTTAAGCAAAGGTTTGACAAACTAGAGGCAGAGAGGAAGCAGGCCCTCCCTTTAATAATAATTACAATAATAGCTAATTATATGATTATGACTTACTAGGTACCAGAGGCTTAGCTTAGCTCTGACATAGGTAATTTCATTTAATTCTCATAGCGACTCCTGAAAATTGGTCTTATCCCCCATTCTACAGATTTGGAAACTGAGACTCAGAAAACTGAAATGCCTTGCTTGGGCTCACAAAACTAGAAAATGGCCAGGGGATTAAAATTTGTTCTTACTACTACACTCTGGTCATTTCCTCACTGGCCATTTCTTATTAGCAGGGAGACCACATGTGGTCTGAATGGATCCAGGTTCTCAGCCTGCAGCCACAAGCATGGCTCTTGGTAGAAGGACTGTAGTTCTGAATTTCCACATAGGATGGCTGAACTCTTCAAGTGCCATGAAGTATCAGGCAAGGCTGGGAGGCTGAGAGACTTAAAAAGGAAAAACCACCACAAAAGAAATGGTCTTTCTAGGCCTTCTACTTTCCAGTGACCAAACTGCAGTCTGTTTATTCAGATGGAGGCAGACCCCGGTGCCAAGCACTGTACGTTGTGGGGGAAGTTGTCTGTGTGGTCCTTTGATGTCACGTGCATCCCAGGAAGATCCAGCTAAAACAGGGAGAGCTGCTTCGTGTTTATGCCTCTAAATAGAACCATTTGAGTATACAGACCAAAGACCTGGTCTAGGAGCACTGCGTTTTCTCCAGTAGGGTGATTCATCACTAATGTCTTCATTTTGGACACTGTAGTTGAATGTGAAGCCATATGCTTTAAATTAAAAGCACACTAAGCAAATCACAAGTTTCTCAAGATGGTGCTTAAAGTCTGTTTTGGCATCTGTTGGTTGCCAAGAGACCCATATGATCCTGTAATTAAACAACAAATATTTTCTGCAAAATCAATCACTTTAGCTGTCCCCAAATGCTATGATTACGTTTAGATGCTATGTTGAGAAATAAGTTGCACAACTAGACCCTTTTAGAATTGTTTGTTCCCTACTCCAGTACTGTCCTGATCTTTCTCTTAGCCATTTTATTCCAATTCATTATATCAAAATGCAAAGCTTTTTAGTTCCAATAAACATCAGAGCCACAGAGCCAGAAATATTGGCAGCAGAACCACCACTAATAGATACTGTTATATCGACTTGGTCAGAAGAGTCCTTCACCATGTGGTTGGTACCAGAATCAGCTATGGGTCTTGGCTGCAGTCATCAGAAACCAGTTAAGATCATCTTAAGTAAAAAGGGGAATTCACTGGAAGGAAGTCAGGGACTCACAGAATGGATTGGGAGGTAGTGAACCCAGCCTGGTAGGATCCAGAGGCAGTCTGGAGAGCCAGGGAGTGGAAAGAAGCATGACCACTGCTGTGCTGATGCCTCCACCTCCTCCCTCCCATGTCCTTGCATGGTTGGCTGGTATCCAGGGGGGCACCACCTTGGCAGGACCTCTTTTAAGGGCTGCTCCATGGCTGTTCTGTAATAGAAGGCAGGATTGCTCATACTTTCCACCTAGATGGTGAGGAAATTACCCCCAAAAGATGGGGTTGCTGAGAGCAAGTCAAGGCCAATAATAGGAAGCCAAAAATTCTGGTTCCACACTTCTAAAATGGAGACCATTTTCAGGCCATGTTTTCCTACCTAAGCAGGAAAATGTGTGGATAAAAAACCAACTTTATGAGGGTCACAGAAGATGTAAAGGTAGGATGCAACACCTAATAAGCAGACACTGGCAAGTGAAAGAGACTCCTTCCAGAAAGAATTGAAGCTTTTTTCACAGGTTTTTGACTGGTGAATGTGTGTTTAGAGCAATGGCTTCCTAGGCCTACTTCAGCTGGGAGGTTGCCTTCTACAACATGATTCATTTCTTATCCTCTCACAGGGCCTTCTCCATTCCAGAAGTAGTGAGGCAGGTGGGTAGTGGTAAATAAAGGCAGAAGTGGAAAAAAGAACAGGGGAAGGGATGCTTATTTAAAATGGCTTGTTCTTCCCCCTTGTCAATGTTATGGGTAGGAAGAAAACACATAATCAAAACTAAGGAATTTCATGGCCAAATTAAGGCCAATTATGAATGTGCAGTAATGCTTAGGTATGTGGAACAGCTAGAAGCAGCGTTCTGCACGATTTATATTGTACTCTGAGGCCCAGCTGAACTTAGGTAAGATCTAGCTCAGATGAGGAGGGGCAGTTGGAGAGCCCCAGGCTGGAACCAGTCAACAGAGGGTCCACCTAGGAGGTGAGACATGGGGGCTGATGGGCCCACTCTCTCTGGGGGCTGGTACCAGAAGCAACAGCTTCTTGGGGGACAGGGGTTAAGGGAGGGATGCCTCTCAGAATGGTTGTGATGAGGCTTCTTAGATTATTTTCAGTATTTGAAAAAACCCAGCCAGCATCAAAGACGGGCTAATTACAAACTCAAATTTCTTTCCTTTTGGCCTGAAATGAACTTACTCAATGTAGTGCCATTGACTGTATCATGGTGGGTTAAGCCCAAATGGCAACCATTCTCATAATTAATAAAGTGGTGAAATTAATTTTACTAAATAAACTGTATGCTTGGGAGAAGATAAAATTTCAAAATATATTATCCACAAGAGAAATAATAGTAGGTGTTATAAGTGACAAGACATGTTGGGAACACCTGTACTTGGGCATTTTGACTGCAAGTGCTTAGTTGCTCTGTTGTATCCAACTCTTTGCGGCCCCAAGGACTGCAGCCTGCCAGGCTCCTCTGTCCATGGGGATTCTCCAGGCACAAAAACTGGAATGGGTTGCCATGCCCTCCTCCAGGTTTGACTGGAAAGGCCTCCACTAAAATGCAACCGGTTTAGGAAGCGTGAATTCATGAGGTATAGGGACTACAGGAGCCTCATTCATTCATTAGACTAGCTGAGAAAGGGGCAAGAATTGGTTGGGGTTAAGACCTGAGAAGGCCCAGATGGTATATGTCCTTTGGAGCTGGGAGACCCTGGAACACCCTTACGGCACTTAGAAAGCAACAGAAAACAAGAAGTGGGCTGTGTTGGGTCGGGGCAGAGGTGTAGGGCTAATAACGGCTTCTACCTCATCATCTAGTCTTGCCTGTCTAAGGTTGTACTGGACAGCTCACCTCTCCAGCAGCCATGAGCTTTCCACCCACCATCTGGCCATCTTTAGTTAAGGCAGCAGTGCAAGAACTACTGCCATTTTTTGAACACCTCCTATTCATGAGGGCTGGGCTGCCTGATTAGCATATATTATCTTTTATCCTCCCCACAACTCTGTAAAATGGTGGTCATGGTTCCTGTTTTACAGATGAAACTTGGGAGGGTAAGTGACTTGCCTAAGATCCCAAGGGCTAGTGAATATGGGAGCAGACAGCTCCAGAGCCCACATCATTCTCTTACACAGGTGTTCTGTAGATAGGAAATGGAGGGGGACTTCCCTGACCTTGGGCTCCACACAACCCTCACAGCTGAGTCAACTGGGGCCAGTGAGGCTTTAATGATCACCTCTATTCCTGGTACTGGGCTGCCTTCATCAAAATAGATAGAAAAGTAACAGATGAAGATGTGTAAGTGCAGTTTGGCCCTGAGGGTGTGTGTCCTGGGAGAGAGTGCATGGCCACAGGGTGGCCAAGAGCAACAGGGAAAAGCAGGGGGAAAGCTGCAAGAAGGAGGGGGTTGGAACATGGGTGGGGTTGGGGTTTGCATATGAGGGGCTGGTCTTGGGGTACAGTTTACCTCAACACATCTGCCACTGGCTGGGGCATCAGGAGATGCTCGGGACCTGCCACCCCCAATAATCTTGTAGCACAAGTTAGCCATTTTGTTGTTTACTTCTGTGGTAAAGTTGTCATTTGCTATTAGATAATGTGTTTGATGTTTGTTAGCTGAGGTGATAGGAGCCACTTCAAGTCTGTTAACCCAGCACAGGAAACATTGGTTTACTTGACCTCACAGAATAGTCTGTGAGGAAGGGTTGGCTTTAGGTGTTCTAGGGGGCTCACATCATGTAGCCTGGATTTCCTCTCTCCTACTGTCTCCTGTATACCCAGTGACCCTGCTTTTCTCTGTTTCTAAGCTCTGCTCCTCAATAGGCATTGACCACACTCTTATACAGCCTTCCTCTCCCTGGCAGGGATGGGGGAGTAACAGTGCCGGAGGATGTGATCTGGGGGACGGAGGCAGCCATATGTGAAATCACAAGTGGGCCTAACTTGAGGCGTTTCTTCCACCCTGCACCAGTCACAGTGGCTGGGGGGATACCAGAGATACCAGGCCTAGATCACATAGTCCAAGTTTAGACCAGGAATTTGCATAATTTGCCTGAGAGCCTCATCAGAACCACATGAAGTGTGTGTGTCAGGGAGCAATTTCCCAAAGGAAGGAAAGTTACAGGATCAGAAGTGGAGGAGAAGGAATGCTGACAACACTAACCATTGCTGGTTACAGCGTCATGAATATCACAGTGAACAAATTCAGAGAGCTCCACGAAATAATATGGATTCTCTAGGAAAAATGCGCTAACATCTCATGACATAGGAAAACCTCGCAGATGCTCCTGACTAATGACTACCAGGGTGCACATCAGAGAGAACTGGAAAAAAAAAAAAATAACAGTGGAAAGCCAAGGCTGCATCGTGTTCAAGTATATGGAGCTCATTTATTTTAAGATGTGCAGTTCTCTTTTAATTATTTATGATACCTCACAGCATACTGTAAGTGGATCTCAGTATGTTTTGTGAGACTAATGACGTCGTAGGAGTCACAGACCTCACTTGGGTCTGTGTTCTCAGCTCTTGCTAAGAATTGGGAGAGAAGCAGGAAAGTTGATATTCAGACCTATTTATCTGCTTGGAGATGTACGTTTTCTATGCTGATGTGTGCAAGAGGCTATGGGCTCTGGATCACTGGACTTAGAGAAACTCTGAACCTGGGTGAGGTACATCAGGTCACTGAACCTCAGTTTTCTTCTTTGTAAAACAGAAATGTTAAGACTCATTAAAATTGGTGAGAGAGTCATTCATTACTATGTTCAAACAGTGAAGAGCATCTAGCATGGCTATGTGAAGGGCTTCAAGGATACAGCACTAAACAGCATGGACAGGGTCCCTGACATCAGCAAAGGAGACCAGTGAAAGGAAATAATATTCAAAAGACACCTGGCACAGAGCCTGGTACACAGTAAGTGCTTAATAACTAGGAATTACTTTCCCACCCACTGACTCACTCATCTTGTCTTAATCCAAAAATAGTAGCAAATCTCTTAATTTCTCTGAGCCTCAGTTTTCTCATGGGTTTATAGAGGGGTTTAGAGATATTCTAATATTTCATATTGCTTTAAAATTCTGCAGATCTTTGGTTCTCTTTCCTTTTCACCCAGGGCACAGAAAATGGGCTTAGTTAAGGGAACCTCCCTGGGGACTGTCACTTAACTCTTGCCTTTAAAGGGCAGCTTCATTACTGTTGCCAAGCTGGCACCCATGCTATCAACCTGACCCCAGTGTAAAGCTTGCAGAGGTTTACACCCACCCCATCTAAATCAGCCTCAACAAGCACCTCAATAAACATAAAGGCACATATAAGAGTGATTTCATAAGACATGGAAAAGAGTGTGGTTATGAAGGGGGCTTTCATTCAGATAGATTTGGCTGAAATCTCAGCACTAGTAAGGAATTTTTGGACACATGATTTAACCGCTTCATGCCTCATTTTCCATATGCGTAAATGAGAGGGAAAAAAATCTGCTTCAACAGGGATATTGTGAGGATTGAATAAGATAATGTATGGGGCTGGTGACTGGTGTGGAGTGTATTAGTAAATGGCATATACTACCTCGAGTTGAGAAGTGATTGGATGTTAATTGCAAAATGGTAAATGTAAGGAACTTCTGCTGGAAAGTAAAGCACCTGCAGCTGGTTCTAGATTTAAACTATCAATCTTATGTTTTAAATGAGTTTAGTATATAATATTTGTGCATTCTGTAAGTACATTATTCTTTCAGCAAAAGGTTGGGGGAAGAGATATCATGAAAGTTAACCAGAAAGTGCAATGCTCACCTATGAAACAAGAGGGCTGGATCAGGTCACCTTGAAGATTCTTTTAAATTCTAAAGTTCTAGAATTCCAGGCTTTGCTAAAAGTCTGTGGGGGAATTTGCCAAAAAATGGGGAAAAAAGTCTTTGGTCCTCCTCTGCTTCACTCTCTCTTTCCAAAGTGGACTTGTCAAATAATGGCCACCAACCTCTCTTGTCATAACCTTATGTTTTCATAGAAAATCTGTTTTGTTCAGTGAAATGTGGAAGTATGGTTTACAACCCCAACACATCTTTGATTTTTAATTTTTTATCTTAGAGAAAGTGGATGGAACTCACTTAGCATAATCATGAGAAACAACAGAGGCCCTGTGTGCCTTTAACACAGAGATGCAAGAGTTCTAGGCCTCCTGGGAATGAGCATGAAGGTCTCAAATTGCAGGTGCATATTGACACTGAACAAGTTCTTAAATCCCCAGGAATCCTCTGGTGCTCAAAGGAGAGCAATCAAAAACCTAAACTAGTTATTGTGTCAATAGATTTTGTGAAGGAAAGGAAAAAATTATCATGCCTGAGGCTACTGGAAAAAAAAGTTCCAAGTAAGGAGGAGAGGTAGTAAAATATCCAAAGGCTCAGCTTGGTGATGTTCACTTTTAAATGTTGAGAGCAAATGTGGTATTATGACTGTTTTCTTCTCTTGGACCATTGTGACAGGACTCTGTGGCCTTTGAGTATTGGGACATACTCTTTCAAGTTAATTTACTCAAAGATCCCACTACAAAATCAAAAGCCTGAGGGATGGCAAGTGTGAAGAGAGTGTTTTTCCCAGCAGCACCCTAGAGGTCCTAATGGAGAGAAGCCATGTGAATACTCCAGCCCACATCCCAGGAAATTCTAAATTTGGCATCAAAGTGCAGCACCCCCTCCCACCCTTCCATCGTACATTTAAAAGAGAGCAGTGGGCCATTTTTGTTCCCTCCAAATTCATCCAGATTTTCTTAGCTCAGTTCTATGTCTGTCCTTCACAGAGATAAATATGCAGATGAAGAAAGATCTTTCTCAGGAAATGATTCAGAGAGATTTGAGGCAAACAAAACAAAAAGAAACAAACAATCATATAGTGCATGACTTCTGATAATGGAAAGGAAAATGTTTGGAAAAAAAAGTTTGAAGGCAGTAGTCTTAGCTGGTACAAGGAGAGGAGCATTTGGGTCCTGGCCTTCTTGAACCTGGCTCCCTCATTATAGATGTATTAAAAATAAAATATGTTAAGGTAGGGGTGGGCCACAATGAGGAATTTCATTAGATGTAAAACTAAAATATTGAGTAATTCCATTTGTTTCCAAACAGCTAGGGTGCCAACTCTTATTCTCAAAGCAGAAAAGTTAGGATAGAAATTTACAGAAAAAAAAAAACAACAAAAACCAAAACTTTAAATTTTGAATCTTTGTCCTTTTATTCATAGGAAGCATTTTGGTTGTTTTCAGAGAAAGTAACTGTACCAAGTATTCTGTTCTTGAAAGTAATTTCTTATCATGTATACATATATTTGGGCTTCCCTGGTAGCTCAGATGGTAAAGAATCTGCCACAATGTAGGAGACCCAGGTTTGACCCCTGGGTCAGGAAGATCCCCTGGAGAAAGGAACGGCTACCCATGCCAGTATTCTTGCCTGGAGAATTCCATGGACAGGGGGCCTGGTGGGGTATAGTCCATGGGGTCACAAAGAGTCAGACACGACTGAGCGACTTTGAGACAGAGATAGATACATATATTTATATATGTTTGTATATATGTATACTTATATATTTATGTGTATGTTATTTGTTTATGTATATATGTCTATGATGTAAAAATATATACTATATACCTATGTGTATATATAGTATGTCTCTGTATATATACACATAGACATATGTGTGCTTGTATGTGTGTGCATATATATGTATATATACATACACCTATCTATCTATATATATATATAAAACACTTTTCCAGTGGATATTGGCAATTTGATCTCTGCCAAAAGTGTTACATATATATAACCAGGAACCAGAGATCAAATTGCCAACATCCGCTGGATCACAGAAAAAGCAAGAGAGTTCCAGAAAAACATCTACTTCTGCTTTACTGACTATGCCAAAGCCTTTGACTGTGTGGATCACAACAAACTGTGGAAAATTCTTCAAGAGATGGGAATACCAGACCACCTTATCTGCCTCCTGAGAAATCTGTAGGCAGGTCAAGCAGCAACAGTTAGAACCAGACATGGAAAAACAGACTGGTTCCAAATTGGGAAAGGAGTACGTCAAGGCTGTTTATTGTCACCCTGCTTATTTAACTTATATGCAGAGTGCATCATGTGAAATGCTGAGTGGGATAAAGCACAAGCTGGAGTCAAGATTTCTGGGAGAAATATTAATAACCTCAGATATGCAGATGACACCACCCTTATGGCAGAAAGTGAAGGAGAACTAAAGAGCCTCTTGATGAAAGTGAAAGAGGAGAGTGAAAAAGCTGACTTAAAACTCAACATTCAAAAAACTAAGATCATGGCATCTGGTCCCATCACTTCATGGCAAATAGATGGGGAAACAATGAAAACAGTGACAGACTATATTTTTTTGAGCTCCAAAATCAACTGCAGATGGTGACTGCAGCCATGAAATTAAAAGATGCTTGCTCCTTGGAAGAAAAGCTATGACCAACCTAGAAAGCATATTAAAAAGCAGAGACATTAGTTTGCCAACAAAGGTCCATCTAGTCAAAGCTATAGTTTTTCCAATAGTCACATATGGATGTGAGAGTTGAACTATAAAGAAAGCTGAGCACCAAAGAATTGATGCTTTTGAACTGTGGTGTTGGAGAAGACTCTTGAGAGTCTTGAGAGTCCCTTGGACAACAAGGAGATCTAACCAGTCCATCCTAAAGGATATCAGTCCTGAATATTCATTGGAAGGACTGATGCTGAAGCTGAACTCCAATACTTTGGCCACCTGATGTGAAGAACTGACTCATTGTAGAAGACCCTGATGCTGGGAAAGATTGAAGGCAGGAGGAGAAGGGAACAACAGAGGATGAGATCATTGGATGTCATCACTGATTCAATGGACATGAGTTTGAGCAAACTCTGGGAGTTGGTAATGGACAGGGAAGCCTGGCCTGCTGCAGTCTATGGGGTTGCAAAGAGTCAGACATGACTGAGCGACTGAACTGAACTGCTAACACTTTTGCCTCTGAGATCACATAATTTAGACAGTGCTTGTGATAAGAATATTAACTATAGGAAGCAATAAGTTTGAGGCATATTTTGACCAAGCTAATACAGACATAAATCCTTTATGGTTTTGGGTTTGGGAATAGTCATTTTCTTTCCTTTACCTGTCTTGTGATTTCAAAAAAACAAAAACCCATACCATGCACTGTTGCAAAGGCAGGTGTGAAAAGTTATCCAAACCTTCTGTGCTACAGTGGTTGATTTTTCTTTATCACAAAGTGTCCCTTCAGTAAAGGTGCTGCAGTTCTTACTTTGCTGGCACTGGGAAGAGTTGGCAAGACAGAAAACATCCATTTATTAAAAATATGAATTGAGTTCCAGAGATTTTACTTAAGTGTTGTTTACACAAACTGTTAAATATTTGGATAATCAATTGTCAAAGTAGCAGTTTCTGGAAGAATTATTTTTCATGAAGCTGCCAAAATATCTGATTTCAACATCAAAATTAATTTCTCAAAATTTTAGATTTAGTTTAAATCAAATTTAGATTTGATTTGGAGCCATCAATAATTAAATTTTATGAGCACACAGCAGAATCTCTGGTGCCTGGCAAAGTCTTCAGGGCCACTGAAACCAAAACTTCCACCATGTGACCTTTATTCAGGGGCAGCTCTACTTTTAAATTAAGAACTTTTCATCTCAAAAATAATGAGAAATTTCTTTGAGTCACATATCTCTGTTGCCAGAAAAATAAAAGACATCAAATTTTTCAGTAATACACACAAACAGGCACCATTTTTGCTTTTATGTAAAGTATCAATTCCACATGTAATTGCTGAATATTTTCTAAATTAAGAGCCCATGTGGTGAGCGGGTGCACACAAAAAAGATAATCAGAAAAATCTCAGCATTAAAATATAGCCTGCAAGTAAAAACACATAAATCACTTTGGTGAGGCCCAGCCTGCTGTGCAAATGACAGCTCTCAGCCTCATATTTCTGTTGAGTCTAGTGCAGAGGAACCACTGGGCCTGTGAACTTTAGGTCATAAGGTAAAGGCAACTGAAACAAATAGCTACAGAGCATGAAGTCAAAGGCCAAACCTGAGCTTATGATACAGTCTTATGATAGAGTCTGTGCTAGAAGGAGACCTGCATTCTAGTTTCTACTATTCATTCCACTACTCAGTAAATTCACTTCGCCAAAGGTGCCACTTTCCCAACTGAGGATAATAAAACCTCCTCTCCCTCTGCCTACACCGTGTGATTTTTTAAGGTGATTTCCAACTCCAAGAGTTGTGACTTTACTTATTTCTTTATTCAGCTGCTTGTTCAGAGCCTGTTGCTAATGAAGTCACAGCTGTAGGTTATCTGGGTCTGTTCCATTGTTCACAAATGGTACCCCAATGCTGGCTGGTCATCTCACAAATGTCACCAGAGGCAAGTCTGAGAGCACAACTGTGCCTGATGTGATCCTGTGTCTACTCCTGGAAAACCATGAAAGCATTTGCAAAAATGGAGGTGGCTTTACAAGAGCTCAAGGCCCTACAGTGTAGGGTGGGAGGGATGGGGAAGTAGAGGGTAGTGGGGTTGAGAAAGTGAGCAGATCGCACAACCGCACTACTTCTTTCCACCCTGAGAAGCTTTCAAAGGTGACTGAGGTATAAGAACAGATATTTTTTGGTCCCCTTTAGAAGAAAGATATGCTCAAGTGACTCCTGAAACTCTTTTTGACTCAGGATACAAAGAATCACTAGGAGCAACACATTATTCACCTGGGATGCATTATTCAGGCTAGTAGAAACATTTGCAACTTGAGGACATGCTGGAATTTATGTGCAAGACTGATTTGTCAGGTTTCCTCTCTGCATATGCTCGGAGCTGTAGTCTTCAGCCTTGGCTGCACGTTAGAGTCATCTGGGGAACTTTCAAACAATCTTGATGGCCAGACCACACCCCAGAACAATCACATCAGAATCTCTGCAGGTGAGATCCAGGCAGGTCAATATTGTTTAAAGCTCCCCTGGTGATTCCAACATGTGGCCAAGGTTGAGAAGTGCTATATTAGAGAAATGACAGTCTGAAGCACGGACCCTGACTCAGGAGCTGAGAAAGTTGGAAATGCTGTCAGTTACGCTGACTTGTTAAAAGTGTCCCAGATTTCTAGAGTAACTACCTAGTGTCTCCTGAAAAGTTATTTCAGTTTTCCTATTAAAGGTCAGAATCACAGGCAGACTGCCTAAAAATAACTCATCAGCAACTAGTTTGGCTGATGAAAATTTTGGAAGTTTTAAGCTGTTTTTTAACTTAAGCTTATTGCCTTCTCCCTTTGAAATATTTTAAGTATTAAGAATCACCTTACAGATCAATAAAAAGTCTTGTTCACTGTGTTAACAAGTGTGAAAGGTCCAAAACAAACCCTATGAATATTCCCCAGTGCCGACATAACCTTCTACCTAAAATTCAAGAGACACTTAAAGGGGAAAAAACCAGCAAAGATATTTGAAGAGAACTGTATTTCCTTAAAGGAATGGCGAGTGATACATTTTCCACATTAATTTATATCTGCCCTTCATCTCCACAGGCTCAATTAATAGAAGCTATGCATAAATCATAGGAGAGATCATTAAATCAACCAGTTCACAGTGCTGACTAATTGGTAAATAAATACTTCATGAAAATGGTGATGGGTCTACAGATTCTGTTTTTCTTTTAAAAAGAAAAAATAACCATAAAAAACTCTTCACTATAGCTTCAGTAGAGATAACCACACCTCATCCACTTTGATTTTATAATACTTCTGAGTTTGTTGGAAGGAGTTATACCACAAAGATAGAGCCCTACAGGGTGGGCCACAATTCTGGATGAAAAGTTTATAATTAAAAGAAAAATTCAGATTTGTTTAATTAGCCAGATGCCTGGTAGCATGTACACAAGACATCCTAAATCTGGGTGTTACCACACTTCTGATTTGGTCCAATTGTTTGTCACTGCATGAACTAACTAGAGATAGAGGAAGAGAAAACAAGACAGGCACAGGGGAGGATGAAAACAGGTCTTTGCCAGGATACGCTGAAAACAAAGAGACACTTTGTAAATTAGCTTGCTATCTGAGGTTTTATTTATTTTTAAATCTTATAATGTCTGCTATATATGAAAATTCCTGGGTTGGGAAGATCCCCTGGAGGGGATCATGGCAACCCACTCCAGTATTCTTGCCTGGAGAATCCCTACGGACAGAGGAGCCTGGTAGGCTGCAGAGAGTTGCAAAAAGTCGGAAATGACTGAGCAACTAAGCATAGCACAGCACATATATGAAAATAACATCTTCAGAGAGAAAATTTTTTTCCCTTACCATGAGACCTGGGCTTCTCTGGTAGCTCAGTTGGTAAAGAATCTGCCTGCAATGCAGGAGACCCCGGTTTGATTCCTGGGCCAGGAAAATCCGCTGGAGAAGGAATAGGATGCCCACCCCAGTGGGTGGGCTTCCCTGTGACTCAACTGGTAAGTAATCCACCTGCAATGTGGGAGACCTGGGTTCGATCCCTGGGTTGGGAAGATCCCCTGGAGAAGGGAAAGGCTACCCACTCTAGTATTCTGGCCTGGAGAATTCCATGGACTATATAATCCATAGGGTTGCAAAGTCAGATACGACTGAGCAGCTTTCACTTATAAGACCTGAGTCTGAGGTCAGGTAGTACTGCTTGATCACTGCATCAAAACAGGGCACTGCATCTTGGGCAAGATGCTAAACGTCTTTCCCCATCTGGGGAGAATAATAGTACCTACTTATAGAGACATTGTCTTATTTAAGATACTGTGTGAAAAACATTTGAACCAGGTGTGGGCAGAGAAGAAAATGTTTTTGAAATACTTATTATTGCTGTTATTTACTACCAGCCTACTACCTGTTTTGATTTTTCTCAGAGAAACTCAATTCTTACAGAAATAGATCCAACAGAGCAAAGACACAGATTCAGATGTAAATACAGATCAATGATCCTTCATAAAATAAATGAAAATTCAGGAAATTGATGCCTTGAGCATCTCGTCTCTCATGGAGATCTTGGATGTGGCCAAGGGAATAGTGAAGGCAAACTTAGAAGGGAGGCAGTGTTCCCATGGCCTGTGGAAAAAGCTCAGGGAGAATGAACCTGACTGTTCACTGGGGGCCTCTGCCTCAGGAGGACAGCAAGGCTGAGCTTCCCTCCACTGAGTCAGGATGCAGTGGGGCCCAGAGGTGGACCAGCGGGGACCTGTTCTCAAGAATCTGTCAATCGATTAGGTGAGACCAGAGTTAGCTAAACACACAAATATGCTTAAACACCAAAATCAGAGCCCCTTGAGCTCCATTAGGACCTGGGGGTGGACTCTGCAGTGTGGCAGCAGTCCAGGGGCAGTTTGAGGGACAGGAGTGGTCAGAGGGCCTGGGGCAAGGTTGGGCTCCCAGTGCTCTGGCCAAGGCTAGTTTTGCATTTGTGGAGAGGGGTTCTGTCTCCTTGCAAGCTGTGACCTTCACAGCCTTTGAAGTGAGCATTTGCAGAAAAAGACCTGCCAACTTCTAGGGAGTAAGCTCAGGAGGGCATTCTGTGGGAGAGTGAAAGAAACAGTCCCATTTCCTCTTCCCTGGACCCCAAGAGAGAAAAGCCACGACTATGAAAGGTTTAAATATTGAATGTTTGAACATTGCTGAGTACTCATTTCACTCTTCTGGGGACCTCAAAGTCACAACTCCAGCTGGGATTTGTATTTTCTTAAAGAAAGAGAGAGGAAGAAAAGAGAGGCAAAGAAGAAGAAGGAGAACTGGGAGTAAAAGCAAGAGGGTGAGGAAAACTGGAGATGTGCGGCTGCCAGGGCTAACACCATGACAGGCGGCCCAGACCTAAGTTTAGATTTCCCCCGAAATGGTAAGATTCCCTACCCCCATCAGGCCACCTGGAGCCAGCCAATCAATATGCACCCAGTAAGAAAAAGGGAACCTATCAGGGGAAAGCTGAAAAGCCCGCAAACGCCCAAGTTTGAAAAAAGCCGGCGAAGGTTTGAGCCAATAAGATTACTTTGCAAACATGTAACCAATCCGCTTAAGCCAGCTACCAACTACTTATGCTCACCCTATAAATTTGTGTAACAGCTTGGGCTCAGCACTCTCTGACCCCGCACCACTGCGTTGGACGCGGCAGGAGCCCTGACTCGAGTCAACAATAAACTTCCCTTTTTTTGCCAGTTGCATTGTCTTGGAAGCCTTCTCTCTTCCCGCTCAGGGATTCGGACATCGGGCATAACAGAGAGTTCTCACTAGGTCCGATTAGAGACTAGCCAATGATATATAGAGACTAGCCAGGGATGTGTGTTTAGAGACTAGCCAGGGATGGGTATTTAAATGCAGCAATCCCAAGCTGGAGGGGAGGAGGGAGAAGTGGAAGAGGGATGGACTAGGAGTTTGGGGTTGTAGAGTAAACTGTTGCATTTAGAATGGATAAACAAGGTCCTACTGTATAGCACAGGGAACTATATTCAATATCCTGTGATAAATCATAAAGAAAAAGAATATAAAAAAAGAATGTATATATGTGTATGACTGAGTCACTTTGTTGTACAGCAGAGGTTGGCACAACATTGGAAATCAACTATAATTCAATAATAAATAAATAAGTAATTAAATGCAGTGACCCCAACAATGGGTCCAGAATTAAAGAGAAGAGTGGTGAAGTCATCCTTCCTCAATAACAGTGCTTTTCCCCCAAGACTTCATTCTATCCTGCACACATTTGTCTCCAAGCCTATATTGTTTTGTTTTCTTCCAGAGTCTAAGACAGGAAGTAGCAGTTGTCCACCAAACTTCCTATCTTCACCCTCAACCCTTCCCAAACTGTTTTCTTTGAGTAACATCAAATCCCAGGAGCTCAGGTTCCTTGCTTCCTGGGAATTTTCCAGACCTACTTACTAGTAGCGTGTCTCTCCAGACATCACCAACTTCAATCTGCTTACAGTCCTAGAACCTCTTCCCCACAAAGTTATGTAACATGAAAGAGCCTTTCCTTTGCCCCTGCCAAGGTTAAGTGGTTAGAAGGAAGTTTACAAATCAACTGGGTGCCTTACAATCGTTAGCCTATCCAACTCGAGGTTATCTTACATTGTGTGCGTGCCTGCTAAGTCACTTCAGTCATGTCCGACTCTTTGTGACCCTGTGTACTGTAGCCCTCCGGGCTCCTCTGCCCACAGGATTCTCCAGGCAAGAATACTGAAGTGGGTTGCCATGCCCTCCTCTAGGGGATCGTCCCAACCCAGGGATTAAACTCATGTCTCTTATTCTCCTGCACTGGCAACTTCTTTACCACCAATGCCACCTGGGAAGCCCATATCTTACATTAGATTAAGATAATTCTTGGCTTTCTGGATTGTTTTCACTTGTTAATAATGACACATACCTTTCAGCTCCTTGCCAACACATATTTTTTAAGTTTCATTAAAATTGCCACAAAAGATTCTTGCCTGAAAAGATAGCTTATTAACATATATGATCATCAAGAGCATAATGTTATTATTGTATCTAAAGTAAATATTAGCTTTTGTAATAAATCAGATAGAAATTAAATTGCTTAGCCAAAATTGTGAGAGTTAAGCAAGACCCAAGCTTGCAGAGAAGGCTGTAGCCAATCAGAAGGCCAAATGAGAGTTGGGCACGGCTTGGGGTTCCTCCTCATAATCTGACCAGCAGCCCTTCCACAGCAGCCTCAGTAAGCACACAGTATCGGTAGAAGCTGGGGGACTACAGTGTAAACACAGCTTCAAGGCCAGTCTTCTAGCTGTTCTCCAAACAGCTTACAGTCCCTAATATCTGCCCATGTAGGGATTCCAGAGCCAGCACTGGCTATAGCTATCTGAGAAGCAGTGTTTGGAGTTTCCCATTTACTGAGGAGATGCAAAGAAAGAAGAAAATCCAACTGATTTTGTATTAAATCATTTAACAAACATTAATTAACATCTACCAGGGAGCAAGGAGCCCTACTAAGATGTCATGGAAAATGTCCAGAGTATAACATCCCAAATCCTTAGCCTGTTGACAAGACCAGCCCTTTGCAGGTCGACTCAACTTCTTCCAGTCCTTCAAGTTTTGTGAATGTTCCTTGCTTTCCTTTTTCTCCCAGTTTTTTCATCATTCCCTTTGCCTGAAACATACTTTCTGCTATATTGTATGAAACTAATTTCTTCTCATCCTTTAAATATAAGCTTAATTATAACTTTTCTAGGGTAGTCTTCTCTGATCCTTGGGACAAGGCTATGTTAATTTTCTATTTGCTCCCATAGCCTCCTGAACTTCCCTTTTCACATAATCCCTTTCATGTTTATCACTGCTTAAATGTCTTTCTTCCTGTCTTTAAATTTCATGAGGCGGGCGCTCTCTGTCTTCTTTATAACTATGTGCCGATATCTTAAAACTTCATGCCTAGTACATAAGTTGCTTCATGTTTATTATAAGAATTATTTAATTGAACATAATGTCCCCTGCCTACAAGGACTCCTCTAACAGGAGAGGGGGTAAAAGTACAGATAAATGCCAGAGTATATATGTGTGTGTATATTTAAAGTATACAAAATTAAAACTGGACAACAGCACAAAGAAAAAATTCCAAACCAAGACTTGCCAGTTTCTGATTTTCCTAATGTTGAGTAACATCACATGGATTTCAATTCCTCCCTGTGGTCATTGTTACTATTGTAGATATTTAGCCACTGCTCATGAGAATGAGTAAAAGGAACTAAGTCTCAATTTTGTTCCTCTATATCTCAAGTTTTAAAATGTGTGTGTGGGGGGGGGTGGGGGGGTGTGTATTTCAGGGACACAGTGTTCAGTCTTAGCTTTCTCTAAATAGGCAAGTTGTCTGCAGTATTATGACTATCAGTGAAGTGACTTCACAGGGGGTTTGACTGACCAAAAGCAGAACAGTAAGAAAGCACCCAAGAGCTCTGTCAGTCAGGATTCTGCATATAAACCTCTGCAAAACATTTACATAAGTCACTGACTCCACAGAACTATGCTAAGCTCTGAGGAAAAACTACAAAACTATATCTAATGCTATAAAGCATTAGCAAGAAAAATTCAGTGTATAAAAAATACATTATGATCAAATAGAATACCAAGATTTCAAGGATGGTTCAATGTTTTAATAGTTTTAGAAATGTGTAATGCTAATATACCACACTACCTAGAAAGTTAAGGAAAAACTTTAGTTCTGTGATTCATCTAAATCGATGAAGAAATAGATTTTGACAAAATATGGTACTCTTACATATTATCAAACTAGGAATAGAAGATAATTAATCTCATAAAATGAATTTATTAAAAATTTACAGTACATATCAAACTTAGTGGTGAAACTTTAGAGGCATTCTCATTAAGGCCAGGAAATACATAGTCATACTCATTAGTTCTGCTAATATCCAATCCTGTATTGAAGCTTCCAGAGAACATGATGGGGCAAGAAAAAAAAAGAAGCTATCAATGGGAATGAAGAGATAATTTTTCTCTTATTTGTAGCATTGTTATAGGCTCTATGGGAAGCCTTAGACAATCCATAAACTATTGAAACTAATAAGTGTCTAGCAAGTTGATATTCAAAATCAACATATAAGAATCAACAGTGTTTCAGATCCACTTGTAAAAATAACAGAAAATATAAGTGTTGCAGGCCATCCCCAAGATGATCTCAATGAACCCCAGCCCACAAACCCTGCCTTCCTGGTATTCCTGTGTAAGCAACAGGAAAACACATAAATAACAATGTATAACTTCCAAGGTTGGGCTATTTAAGATACTGTGGGTTCATCTTTTCCCTCTTGGATCCCTTGTGGGTGGAAGCCAGTCACCGGGTCATGAAGACACTAGAACAGCCCTAAAAAGAGACCTATGTGATGAAGAAGTAAAGGCTCTTGAAAACAGCCAGGAACTGAGGCTTCCTTCCAACAGCCATCTTGGAAGCAGATCCTCTAGCCTTAATTAAGCCTTCATATGACTGCAGCCGTGCCTGAAATCTTGACTTAAATCTCATAAAAAATGCTAAGGCAGAATCACAGTTAAACTTCTGAACTCCTGGCCCTCAGAAACTGTGAGATAGTAAATGTTTGCTGTCCTAACTAACTAAGTTTTAGGGTAATTAGGCAACAATAGATAAATAAGTTTCAGAAAAATTTCCAAAATTAATATAAGAAAAGCTATGAAGACATAGAAAATTATTCCAAAAAAATTATTAAATGACATAAAAGACATATTGAATAACTACAATATGCTTTACTAAAGGGGAGAAATTCTTTCCAATTTAAGCTACATATTCAGGGCAAAGTCCCAGTCTATGTCCTCTGCAACTTGCTAAGCTAATCCTAAAATTTACATGGAGGATCAGAAGAGCAAGAATACTCAAGAAAAATTTGAAGGATAACTCCAGGTATCCGGAGTGGGATAGATAAGGCTTGTATCCCAGATATCAAAATTTATTACAAAGCTGTTCTAGCTTAACTAGAACATGGCATGGTGTTGGCATAAGAATAGACAAACAAATCAATGGAACAGAATAGGAAGCCCAGAAAGAGAGCTGGAATCTTGATTGATGTGATAGGCAGAATAATGCCCACCTGCAAAAGATGTCCATATTCTAGTTTTCAGAATTTGTGAATATATAATAAAGGTGAATTAAGGGTTCAGTTCAGTTCAGTCGCTCAGTCATGTCCAACTCTTTGTGACCCCATGAACCGCAGCACTCCAGGCCTCGCTGTCTATCATCAACTCCTGGAGTCCACCCAAACCCATGTCCATTGAGTTGATGATGCCATCCAACCATCTCATCCTCTGTCATCCCCTTCTTCTCCCACCCTCAATCTTTCCCAGCATCAGGGTCTTTTTCAAATGAGTCAGCTCTTCGCATTAGGTGGCCAAAGTATTGGAGTTTCAGCTTCAACATCAGTCCTTCCAATGAACACCCAGGACTGATCTCCTTTAGGATGGACTGGTTGAATCTCCTTGCAGTCCAAGGGACTCTCAAGAGTCTTCTCCAACACTACAGTTCAAAAGCATCAATTCTTTGGCACTCAGCTTTCTTTATAGTCCAACTCTCACATCCATACATGACCACTGGAAAAACCATAGCCTTGACCTTTGTGGGCAAAGTAATGTTTCTGCTTTTTAATATGATGTCTAGGTTGGTCATAACTTTCCTACCAAGGAGTAAGCGTCTTTTAATTTCATGGTTGCAATCACCATCTGCAGTGATCTTGGAGCCCAGAAAAATAAAGTCAGCCACTGTTTCCACTGTTTCCCCATCTATTTGCCATGAAGTGATGGGACCAGATGCCATGATCTTACTTTTCTGAATGTTAAGGGTACAGATGGAATTAAGGTTGCTAATCAGCTGACTTGACTTTAAAATAGGGAAATTATCCTACGTTAACTGGGTGAGCACAGTATAATCACAAGAGTCTTTAAAAATGGAAGTGAGAAGCAGAAGAGTCACTGTCAGACAGATGGCCTTGTGAGAAGGGCTTGGTCTGGTATTGCTGGTTTTTAAGATGGAGGAAAGAGGTAATGAGCCAGGGAATGCAGAAGGCATGCCGAAGATGGAAAAGCAAGGAAGTGAATCCTCCCCTAGGCCTTCAGAAGGAATGAAGCTCTGCCTAGACTTTGATCTTAGCCTACTAGGACCCATTTTGGACTTCTGACCTCAAGAACTGTAAGATAATAAATTTGTGTTTTTTACACTACCAAATAGTGGTAAATTGTTACAGGAGTCATAGGAAATGAATATAATCTATGTTACAAGCCAGTAGGTAAAGAACGCACTATTCTACCAATGGAGCGAGACCAATTGGTTACCCATGTGGAAGAAAAGAAAATTAGTTCCCTCTCTCATGTTATATACAAAAATAAATTTGAGGTAGAATGAGTACCTACATGTGAAAAGCAAAATAGTAAAACTTTTAAGAGACATAAAGTTTAATATTTTTATGAGCTTGGGGAGGAAAGAATTCTTAAACAAGGCACAAAAAGCATGAGCTATAAAGAAAAGAAACTGGCAGAACTATGTTAAAATTAAATCATCTGTTCAGGAAAAGATACTATACATAAATACAGAAAACAAGACACAGACTAGGAGAATATATGTGCAATGCATCTAAGGCACAAGAAATTAATATCTACAATATAGAAAAAATTTTTCCAAATCAATGAAAAAAAGGCAACCCATTGGAAAAAAATGAAGGATATGAATAATTAGTTCATAAGAAAGAAATTCAAATGCCCATTAACATATGAGAAAGTGCTTATCTTTATTATTAGTCATAGATGAGCAAAGAAAGCCATGCATCGTTGTGTATCTGACTGGAAAGTTTTTTTTTAAATCTGAAAATTCTAAGGATTGGTGAGGATATGGGAAAAAGGAAGAGTCATAGTCTTCTGGAATGAATACAAATCTGTACTTTATTTTTGGAGAGAAATTTGGCAATATTCTGAACATTAGATGTGCATCCTCTGTGACCCAGACTCCTATTTAGGCAGGATGCGCCCTTGTATATAAGGTGACGTGCACAAGAACATCTGTCATAGCATCATTTGGAACAGTGAAAACTCATGAAAAACCTAAATGCCAATGAAAAATAAAATAGATGCTGTGCTGCTTCCATGAATTAATAAAAGAGTGCCACATGTGTCAACATGGATAAACACTGGAAACATTTTAAGGAAGAAACTAAACTTGCAGAGTGATGAATACATTCTGCAGTTGTAATGCTTAAAAGATATACTATTTATAGCCAAGACATGGAAGCAACCTAGATGTCACCAACAGATGAATGGATAAGGAAGATGTGGTACATTTACACAATGGAATATTATTCAGCCATTAAAAAGAATAAAATAATGCCATTTGCAGCTACATGGATGAACCTAGAGACTGTCATACAGAGTGAAGGAAGTCAGAGAAGGAGAAATATTGTATGATATCCTTTACATGTGGAATCTAAAAAGAAATTATATAAATGAACTTACAAAGCAGAAAGAGACTCACAGACTTAGAGAACCAACTTATGGTTGCCTGCCCACACTGCTGTATTTAAAATGGATAACCAACAAGGACCTAGGGCATAGCACATGGAACGCTTTTCAACATTATGCGGCAGCCTGGATGGGAGGGGAGTTTGGGGGAGAATGTATATGTATCGCTGAGTCCCTTTGCTGTTCACCTGAAACTATCACAACATTATTAATCAGCTGTACCCCAATGCAAAATAAAAAGCTTAAAAAATATATATACTATTTATGCTTTTGTATAGAGAAGCTTGTGTAGGATCTGAAGCTTATACAATTGCAGGTGGTATACTCATTAAGAAAAAGATTATAAACAAAAATTTAAAATATAAAATAGAATATAAAATTAGGTACAGAATGGAATATTAATTTTGAATAATAAAAACACAACAAATCACAAATTTTAAAAAGCTGACAAATATCTGGAATAATAAAATCCAGAAAAACAACATAGTATGATTACTAGCTATTCAACACATCTTTACATAACACAATGTTTTCTTATATTTGTTAGCTTCATTCTCCTTGACTGCAATTAAAAATTTTTTTTAACTTTTTATTTTATGTTGGAGTTTAGTAAATAAACAACGTTGTGACAGTTTCAGGTGGACAGCAAAGGGACTCAGCCATACAAACACATGAATTGATTCTCCCCCAAGCTCGCCTCCCATTCAGGCTGCCACAGAACACAGCAGAGTGCCCTGTGCTATGCAATAGACTCTTGCTGGTTTTATATTTTAAATACAGCAGGGTGGACATATCGATCCTGCACTCCCCCTCTCTTTCCCACAGTCTTCACCATTCCCCACAACCTTAAGTTCATTCTCTAAATCCATGAGTGTGTTTCTGTTTTACAAATAAGTTCTTTCTACCACTTCTTTTTAGATTCTGCATATAAGGGATGTTACATGATATTTCTCTTCTGTGTGACTTATTTCACTCAGTATGACAACTTCTAGGTCCATCAAAGTTGACTGAAATTTTGTAACAGATTTTTTTATAGTGAGTGTTTAAAGACAATTCCACGGCTGGTCAACTAATAAAAGACAGAAAAGGACCCTTTAGAGAAGATTCTTTAAGCATCACAACTCTAATTTCTGTCCTTGCACAGCAGAATGGCAATTTGACCTTTCTGGGCAGGGCTCCCAGGACAGCCTGGAGCCTGGCTCCTGAGTGAGGAGCAGAGTCTTCTCTGAGGTTAAGGGAAATCAACCAGGGGGAATCTACCAGGGGCAGAACATCTCTGGCTTCTGGGAGCTGGAAGGGTACAGAGGTGGTCCTGGCATCCCCAAGGGTCTGAAAATTAGACTGACAAAGACAAATCAACAGGATGAAAACAAATTTATTTAATATAAATTTTATATGATACAGGAGCCTTCATAAGGAAATGAAGACCCAAAGAAATGGTTAAGACCCAAAGAAATGGTTATGCTAGGTGTGTTGAAGAGTAGAAAGATGTGCTAGGAAAAAAGGGACAAAGGTGAGTAAGTACAGTAAACTAGGGGAAACTTAGCAAGGTGTGTTTAATCAGATTGTTCTATGTATCCCTTCCCTTGGGAGATAAGGATGCTCCTCTCCTCTAGGCATAGGAGAAAAATCTTGTATGAGAGCTTCATGATATGTTCTTATCACAAAGGGCAGAAAGTCCTTGCTGCACATGACATTTCTCAAATTCCTTCAGCTTGAAATAGTCAGCATTCCAGCATGTCATATTTTGGGGTAGTGTGTCCTGAACCAAGTCACTACACATTTAACAAAAGATTAATAACTTGTTAGGGTATGGAATGAAAATTCAGTATAGTGATGACTGTGGGGATAAGAGACAAAGGGTAGGATTGGGATAGGGTAAGGGTGGTTTCAACAGTATTTCAAATTAAAAAAAAAAACTTGATGCAAACTTATGCGCCTATTTTTGTACTACTTTTCTTCATGTTTGAAAATATTTTATTACTTTATGCATATAGATATATAAAAATCAAAGCACTGACTGCTGGGGTTGTAACTGGCAGTGGCCCCTCCATGCTCAAATGACTTGAAAAGGTCTTGTCCAAAGAAAAGATACTGTTTAAAAATAAGAGCTCTTTAAATTTGGTGATGCTTATTCTCCAGTCCTTTGCTGGTCATAGTTTCTCCATTGTATTATACAACCAAGAAGCACATTTCATAGCCTTAATATGAATAGTTGCTTCTATAGTGATATGCTGAGTAATTAAATTCAATCCACAAACTTTTTGTTGCCTAGGATTTATGGACTAATTAGAATATGAATTTCTTAAAACGAATAATTTGTTCCCCATAATATATAGAATTTCTATAATAAAGTCATTTCTCTAAGAAAGTGATAAGCTCTTTGGAGCTACTGCTAAAGATCCAAGCCTTCAGTAAGCTTTCCAGGCCCTTCATGTAATGCTGCCATCAGTCAGGGAAAACACAATTCCTGGGGGCTCTGTTCACTTAGACCATAATATCTACTCTTTAAAGCAAGTTTCACAAGTGAACAATGTGAATATTTTAACAGTTCAGAGAAATATGTGCAGATTGTGGATAATACAGCAAATATATTAATAGCCTAAGATATTTAATACATTTCAAACAAAGTATAAATTATGTAAAATGCAAATTTTAAGAGTAATTAAGAGTGTTCACTGTATTTACCTTAGGATGCTTTTGAGATCCTATAACAGGAAACGTTTATTAAGCTTCCAATACTCTTTCACAGGGAATTACTTTTGATATTATTTGTTTAAAACAAAGTACCTCATAGCAACTCAGGAGAGGGTGAAACTTCAAATACAGAACAGCTGTTCTGTGTTTAAAGTCCAGGCCAGCCCTTAATATTGTGTTTTATAAAACAGATCTAATTAACATTAAGTTGCTTGGTCACCTTTTTGCCCACTCCTGCCTCTTCCCCTGAAACAAACCATGTTGAGTCACCAGACGTTATAGCCCTAAGAGAGTACAGTGACCTTGTGTGTGTGAGAACCCACTTTCTCTCAGGCTGACAGCTTGGCTGTATTTGGGAGAGGGCACATGTACCTCCTACTTCTTTTTAACGAACCCTGGAGAATGCCCCAAACAGGTATTGTTTATGCAACCTTGTTTACAGAGGATTTGGGCATAAGATTAAATTTATCTCAGAAGTATTAAATGAGAAACACATATGGCATGCGTGCACGTGCGCACGCACGCAGAGACATTCTCACATACCCTGCAGTTGTAGAACACTTTGCAGTTAGAGCAAAATCTTTCCTCTTCACATTCAATATCTGGAAATGCTTGAGGTTTGAGGAAAACATTTTCATTAAGTGTTTGATGTTGTGAAGGAGCTCCAGGCAGTGGAAGACTGCTTTGGTTCACATTTCAGAAGCTCCTCAGAATTTGGGAAGAGGAGCTAATGAAATATTTCCCTGTTTAAAGTCACAGGAAAATGAACCTTCTAAAAATTTAAGATATTCCATTTTAAAGTGCATAGTAATATAAAACACTACCTGAAAGCCATGATACTCCAAAGGGAAATAGGGACCCATCATCTCCTTAAAGAAATTCACATCCTACTAATCTTCAACCCAATACTGATAAATGGGGTACTGAGTCACAGATTACTAGAATTTATTCTTTTTTTTTTTTTTTTAGAATTTATTCTTAAGTCCAGAGACTGAAGAAACCTAGCTTTTATGTGTGAGCTAGCAATATTAAAGTGAAAACGAAAAAATGTTTAGTCTTCTGATACAAACCAATTAGCCCATATCTAGCTATCTATTTACCAATACATTCAACCAGCATTTATTGACTGCCTCTCAGGTTACAGATGTTATAAAAAGGCCCCATTAGGCATCCAAACAGGAATGAGCTGCAAACTTTGTCCTCCAGGAGTTTAAAGTCTAAAAGCAAAAACATTTTTCCCAGTGGGTAATAAATCAGATAACAGGCCCATTCTACAACTTTTTATTACTTCCTAAATAAAATAGTTAGATATGAAACTTTTGCTTCTTATCCCCACAACTTCTACCTCTCCTAATCTGAAGATCTTGGTACCTAAGAGAGGAGTGTCTCCACCTGGGGATATAACAGTGGTTCCACTGAATTGGAAGATGAGACTGTCACTTGGCCTTTGTGGCTCTATATTTCATTGAGCCAACAGGTTACAGAAAGGGATTACTGGATGGATTGATCTTGATTGTCAGAGAAATGTGATTACACAGCGGGGCAAAGAGGACTCAGGATGTTCTCCAGATACCTCTCAGTATTTCCATGTCCAACAGTAAAAGTTAATGGAAAACTACACAAGCAGAAATATGTAGAACCAGTGAAGGTTCAGATCCTTTAAGAATGAGGTAAGCAAGCTGAAATCTTGTCTGAGAGATCACAGGGTAAGGAATAAGGATATTATAAGCATCAACTATGGCATGAGGGCTTCCCCACCTGGTGAAGAATCCACCTGCAATTTGGGAGATGTGGGTTCGACCCCTGGGTTGGGAAGATCCCCTGGAGGAGGGCATGGCAACCCACTCCAGTATTCTTTCCTGGAGAATCTCCATGGACAGAGGAGCCTGGAGGGCTACAGTTCATAGGGTCACAAAGAGTCAGACATGACAGCACAGCACAGCATAACACATGGCTTTATGACTTTTTCATTTACAATAAAAAGTACTATAGCAGTTCTACACATTTTCTTTTAGCCTTTCTTATGCACAAGTGTGTATTCACAAGTACACTTATTTCTTTTCCCTTTTCTTCTTGTTCTCATACTATTAACCAATACTCTCGGTTTCACACAGTTTGTGACGGTGGGATGGGACCTGACAAAAATCACGTTTCCTTTGCTATATGACTTCCTATTAGGCTCTGCCAACAGGAGGTGCTAGAGGGAGACTGTGAGGCTGGAGGGGGGAAGGTGGGGTTTGAGTTCTTCTGTTTGCTCCTGTTCCAAACATCACCACAGCCAGGAATCTCCATCCTGGCAGCAAGGCTTAATTCCAGCAGTCACAGTTGGTTCCAGCATGCAGTGTCCGCACACTGCCAGAGCCAGCCTCACTGACTCCCCTCAGATAACAGCACCAGCTGGACAGTGACCCTCCCAGGGGTCTGGACTTCAGCTCTGGGAGGTTCCTCATCCAAGCCTAAATTCTAACAATATCAACATCTTTTGTTCCTCAAGCTGTAAGAGTGATAGCTGCTTCCTAAAGCTATTATCGCCAGGAAACTACAGGGTCTTTCCCTTTTGCCTTTTCATTTCTCTAATACTGGTAACCAACTAAAGAGCTAAATTTTCCCAGTTAAAGTAACTGGTGTGGTTTCTGTCTCCTGACTGGACCCTGACTGATAAACACTGTTATTTCTCCAATATCCTTTCTATCCCTTCAACTATACAGAGAAGTCCTATCTGGGAAAGACTGACCCTGCTCCTGACCTAGGGATAGGCCCTAATTGGTCTAAGTCAGAGCAGCTTCATTCCCTTCTTTAGATGATTGGTGTATACAACCCAGGCCTCAGCCAGTTAGCTCACAGCCATGGGGACTGGTTAGGCTAGTCCAGTCAAATTGTGGGAGGTGGAGGCTCTGTCTCCATGGGAACAGGGCTTTGTTTAAATGTAAAATCTACAACTGCTGTAGTCATTTTGCCATCTTAAGGGAAACCAAAGAGAATGAAGCTAAACCAGGCAGGATGACCGAGTCAAGGGAATTTCAAAGAACAGAGCCTGAAGTCCTGAGCATGTCATGCCTCATACACTCAGGACATTTCAATTAAGTGAGCCAATAAATCCTCTTTACTATTTCAGCTATTTTGAGTTAGGTGTGCAATTACTTGCCAGCTAAAGCCTTACAATGAAGTCATCTTATAATTAAACATATGTGTGACTATAAAAGACCATACTGACTTATATTATGATACTGTTTTATATACATGCTTTGTATTAAGCACTCACAGAGAAGGTAACCCAAATGGGGAGAATACAGTAAATACTGAAGAATGGTAAGTTCTTCACCTTTGTTTGGGTCCTTCAACTAGAGTTATCTCTTTATAACCTGTCTTCTTCCCTCTGTATCTTAAAAATTTTAAAAAAATCATCTTTTTTTTATCTGAATAGGAAAAGTTTTTCTGAGTCTGTTTTTCATATTCATCAGGACAAGGGAATGTGTTTATTTAAAAAAATTTTTTGTTGGTATTTCTAATATTCTGGGGATAGGAATTCAGATCCATTAGAATATATACAAGTTCAAATGAATCAAAACCTGGAAACTAATTTCCATCAGCTCCGCCTTCAGCTTCTTATGCTAGCATGTTGACAGGCCAATCAGAAGCAACGTGGCAGCCTGCTCTGATTTCTAGAAACAAGAGATCTTCAGGGCCTACCTCTGCCTCTGACCTCCTATTTTTTTGGCCAAGCCATTGAACCCATGCCCTCTGCAGTTGAAAATCAGAGTTCTAACCACTGAACTGCCAGGGAATTCCCTGTTCTCCTTCTTAAACATTCTTAAACACTGTCAAAGCCTCAACCCTGGGCCTTTGACCCTTTAGTGAGGAGAAAAGGCACCAGTAATAAAAATCACCCCTCATATTTGCATAGTGCTCCAATTTTCAAAATACTTTAGACCGATAATTTAAATTGGATACCAAACTTCCCGGAAGGTGAACAGGGGAGGTATTGCCACTTTATTGACGTGGAAGGTCAGGGCTATGACTGACTTATCCCCAGACTGACTTCTGTCCCCAGGCTAACCTAGCAAAGTGACCTCAATGCAACTAGAGGTGATCAGGAAATGCAGGCTAGTGAATGAAAATGAAAGACAAAGGAGCTTTGGCACCGCGGCTTTCCTTACAACATCCTTTGGGCTGCAGAGTTCAGTGGTGGAACTAGGACAGGAATAGAGAAACTCCTCTGGAGGGGGCTGGCTTGGGACATGTTCGCACAGAGGAGGGCTGACGGTTAACCACCACACCGAGCCTTCATAAACTGACTCATTTTCTGACAAAGCTGACTATGCAAACCTCCTTCCCCATGTGGGACTCTCTTATGGAGAATTATTAGGCCACCAGGCCTCTGGTGTTTTTGCACAATGGCCTACAGAATTGGCTATGGGATTAAAAGCAAAAAGAAAGGAACCTCAAAGAAAAGGGAACTATATAAAATAAAAGTGACTTGGAGATTCCCTTCCCCCTCCCACACCCCTGATCCTGCCTCTATCTAATGGTCCCTAGGGAGGAAGTAGAAAGAGCACTGTTCTGGGCTGGGGCCTAGAGCTGCTGACTGCCATGTATCTTGAGTGAGTTTTGGGAGTCTTCACTTCCTTTTGTAAAATAAAAGGCTGGACTCTTCACACATCTCTAAGGACTCTTCCAGTCATGTGATTCTAGAGGGCACTGGGTATGGCAGAAAGGGTTTCTCTGTCTAAAGCCTTCCCTTGCCATTTACTATTTGTCAAACTTGGACAAATTCTCTCTTTAAAAAGAAATAATGCTTATTTTTTTCTTCCTATCGTTAAAGTATAATATATGTACTATAGAAAATGTAAAACATACAGGCAAGTATGTTAAGGAAGAAAATAAGGATCTCTCATAATTCTGTTACCCAGAGGTAATCAGCTGTTTTAGGGTATTTCTTTCAGTGATGTAAATTAGGGGTTGGCAAACTCTGACCCTCAGGCCAAATCTTGTCCACTGCTATTTTTTTTATGGTCTGTGACCAAAGAGTGGTTTTTACATTTTAAAATGGTTGAAAAATAATCAAAAGAGTAAGAATATTTTGTGGCTAGTAAAAATTATATGAAATTCAAATATAGGTGTCCATAAGAAAAATGTTATTGGAATACAGTAATGCTAGTTAGCTTACGTACTGTCTTTCACTCAACAACAGCAGATCGTGTGCCCCATCAAACCTAAGATATCTGGTTCATCACAGAAAATAGTTGCTAACCTTTGATATAGATAAATATAAATATGTAGGTTTATGTATTACATTATGTATCTTATATTCTACTTTTTTCTCTTAACACTTATATACAAACACTTACTGGTCACTATAAATATTCTTTGTAAACATGACTTAATAGCTTCCTAATATTACATCATCATTCAAGATGTTGTTGGATATTTGGTTTATTAAAAATTTTCACTTATAATTTTCAGAAACATCCTTAGGCATAAATATTTGACTATGTCTCTTATTATTTCCTAAAATTAGATTCCTAGAAGGGAGATGACTAGCATAAATTATATGGATAGTTATAGATACTCTAAAGAAATAAGTTATCAATTTATACATCCATTATTCTCAGTGAGTGAGAGTGCTCATCTCTTAGTACCCTCTGAGTAACCGTCATTAAAGGAGAGAGGGGGAAATAAAAGGAGAGGAGGAAGGGGAGAGAAAGAGAAAGGGGAGGTTAACATTGAGATTAGGTCCAGGTCTATGAGCATAGTTCCTCTTCAGTGATATGCTGGTAAGAGCTCTAGGAACTAAAAGGTTTGCTTTGAGGGTCAGAAAAGATGTGAAAGCATTTTGTAAATTGTTAAAGAAGGATCACTGTCTCATAATTATTATCATGAAAGCTACCTATATGAAACAGCCAGTAATTCACCCCAAGGGTGGGAAAGCCATGCACCATAACTGTCCTTTTTATGAGAGAATCGGGTCTTAACTTCCCTGTGTTACATTCTTAAAATTAGATCCATGTGTTTCTTTTAATTAGTATTTGATACAGTATTAATATTCTTATTTATCTTCTGCATGCCATATGGATTAAATTCTCATTACCTTTGATCTTAATACTTTTAAAATATGTAAATCAGCAGACACCCTCTTTAAAGCAGTGTTTGCATCCCTGTCTATTATTGCCTTGGGCAAAAGGAAAATATCTGCATTGCAAAAAATCCCCAAATTGTGTTGAAATCTTGAAAACTATATGTTACACAGGTCAATCTCAATAGATTAAATAATGGCCAACTGAAAATGAAGCCAATTAGAATTAAATATTGCTTAAACCTGATGAAGGTTAATGAGAGCCCACCATGCATGCATATCATCAAGATGGTCACGTTTCAGGGTGAAACTGGGTAAGGCTTTGTGATTTACTTAACTTCAATAAACAGAACACAATAAAGATTTTCTGATTTACAAAGATAAGCATGCTATATTAAGTGCTTCAGTGTTCTGGGTAAAAGTCTTTTCATTTGTTTTGAGCTATGGCAAGTCACTTTACTTTCTTGGTCCTTAGTTTCTTTCACCATAAAATGGGGGTGATTAGGCTGTTGAATTCTAAGGCATATTCCAGCTCTAAGCACTAATTGGAAGTAATAACAGGACTGTTATGTAACATATTTTAAAGGAACTTTAAACTTAACTGGGACTGTAGTTACTAATTAATTTAAGAACTGGAGAAGAAAAAGTGCACCTATGGTTGATTAATGGAAATTATCCTAAACAAGACCATTTATATATCCTTCTTAAGACCATCCAGTCTTTTAGAAAGCTTTTTATTAAAAAATGTATTGTGAAATACATATTGGCACTATCTTTCCACCTCTTAACTTGAAATATTCTTCTAGTTAATGCTGGGATAGTTTTTCCTTCCCCTTCAAGCTTGTTCAATTAATAGTATAAAATATTTTTGGGGAAACTTTGTGTCAATCAAAGGTCCATAATCTGCATGCCACTAAATGACACAAATTATTCTTCTTATTTTATAAGGTTAATTTCCTTTTGTCAGCTGTTCATTTTATTTTGGAAAATAAAGTTTCCCAGGCTCATAATGGAGTTGAGAACCCTCTTTGGTTTGTAGGAGGGCTAGAGTTCTTAGGTCCAGATGCAGTTCTTTCTGCAAGAGTGCAATCATGTGTTCATTGTGAATCAATTACCAAAATAGCCACTCTCTAATTTCTTGGATTTTGATTGACAAACATCCTATATCCTACTAGTTATTATATAATGCAGTTTGATTATCAGTTCAGTAAAACTTTGCTGATATAACAGTCTACATACATATCTCCTAGAAGAAGTTGAATCTCTAGAATAACAAATATCTTCTATAGAGAGGGGTTTTTGCTTTAGAATTTACAATCCTTTAGAATTTACAATTTACAATATATAATCCATACACACACACACACACGCACACATCTTTTGTTTGAGCCCTATTCCTGAATAGTAACACACAGACCAACTTCAAAGTATAGCTGAATATCAAGTATGGAAGATTGGAGTTTATATGACAAATTACTGAAGGGATGAGGAATACCTAGAGCAAAACCAGACATGACACAGATTAATTCTCATAACAGACTGACCTGGAAAAATGAGAACAGGCATAGATTCACAATTTTGTGAATTTGTTTCCCTATGTTACACTGTGAATTACACTGCCAATTTGTTTCCCAAATTTAACCAAACATGCTTATGGATATTTATGCCTATCAAAATCTGCCATGTTGCACCAGGGGGTGTCTTATGTAAGTGGGTGCCAACCTTGACCATGAGACGGGGCCTGTTCCATTGTTAGGTGGAGAAAATGCCAACCTTTGACAGCCTCCTCCACTCTTCTACTACCTGACCACGAAGTTTCATTTGTGCATTAAAGACAAACCATTGTTTCAGACTTATTTCTCTAGCTTCATTTTATCATAACCTTAACAGCTGCCATTGAGACTCTTTGCCTTAAAAAGTTATTGGAAAGGCATCACTTGTCTACAATGTGTTGAGGAAGAGCACAAGCCAGAATCTCTCTCCAGTAGTTTCTACCATGAATCAATCACCAGGCCCTTTTAGCTTCCCTGTGGGAATCACTCTATCTATCATCACTTCAGAAGATGGCACTCTACAGCTCAGCACACAAGGCCCTTTCTGATCTGACACCTACTTACCTCTAGAGCTCATTTCCTACTGCTCCTCAGAGCTTGGCCTATGCTCCAGCACAAGACACTCTGTCTGTTAGCCCTGAAGAATCATCTCAGGTTGATCTCCTGGAACCTTTCCTAAATGCAAGTTGAATGCCCTAACTCTGAGTTTCCATTTCAACCTATACAGAACAACATAATAACAGTTATCCCACCTGACAGGTATAGAATCATATTCATCCTTCTCTTTCTGTGGCTTATATCAAAGTATTTACTTTATTTATTATTTAATAAATGAGTGTTTATTTAAGAAATGAACCAATCTTTTAGTTGCTATTGCTTAAAAACATCCACCAACATCTCCAGTTCCTTTAGAAATTACTCACTGTTAATGAAAGCCAGCTAGTCTGATAAATATGTGTTAACTATCTTGATAAATACAAGGTTATGTAAATAGCAGGCTTTTAGAAGGTAATCCTAAATCAACAAGGGAGATGTTATTGGTGAGTCTTTTAGGATGATCAGATAGAATCATTTATTTCACAAAGATGAAGTCCCAATTGTGTTCCAAGTACCATGTTAGGGAACAACAATAGCAAAAGGCTTAAGGAGAAGGCTGTGAGAACTTCAGATTCCTGCCTATCATTCACAGATGGGTTGCTGGGGTGCTGATAATTTGTAAAATAAATGTTTATACAGATATCTGTGTGATAACTGAGAAACTGTCTGGGGCGCTGCAAAACTACAAAGAAAAAATTGCAAATAAAGAATCTAAAAACTAGCCCAGAATAAAACACAAATGGTTATTTCTTCAAGGACCAATAATCAGAATGGCCATTTGCTAAATAGAATCAACCCTGCCAGTCATACAAGAATGATTAAGGAAAACCACCAAAAAGCAGGGTTAGGTATCTGCTACACCAGAAGTTTGTGTCCCCCCACCCTGATTCAGCTGATTAATATATTGAAATCCTAATCCCTAGTGTGGTAGTATTTGGAGGTGGGGCCTTTGGAAGGTGATTAGGAGCCTTCAATGGGGCTTGTGCCCTTATTAGACCCGGGAGAGGTCGCTTACCACTTCTGCCATGTGAGGACACCCAAAAGACCCCGTCTATGAACCAGGAAGTAGGCCCTCACTAGACACTGAATCTGCTGGCACTTTGATCATGGACTTCTCAGCCTCCGAAACTGCAAGAAAGAAATGTCTTGTTTAAGCCACCCAGGCTGTGGTATTTTTGTTAAAGCAGCTGAAACAGACGGAGGCTGTGTGTAGTGACACCAAGTGGAGTAATGTATTTGCTGTGGAAGAAGATAGAGCGGTCCAGAGCCCAGGTTTTTCAGTGAGAAAAACCCATGTGGAATCTTGGCTCCTGGCTGTGGAGTATGGGCAAGGCACCTAACCTTTTGGAACAGCAGTTTCCTTATCTGTGAAATGGTGATATTTTGCTACTTTGTTCACAAAGATCCAATTTTAAAAAGATTAATTTTATCCAGAGTAACCCAAGGCTACCAAGCATAAAAGAAAGAGCTAAATAAAAAGGAAGACAGAAAACTAACTCAACTCTAACCCTTTAAACCAATTTTTTACACGCAATTTCTTTCCTTCAAACACCATTTTCATGCTCCTGTTACAGCAGCGGGGAGAAGTTGGTTTTCACTCCAAACTGGAAAACTCTTTTTCTTCAGCCAAGAACTTGTGTATGAGATCTAAATTTGATTTCACAATGTTTGAAACAATAGTTCTGGCAGCTCAGTACATTAATCTTGGCTCTTCCCCCTGGATCATACTCATGTCTGAGTCTCCTTAATCCTCTTCCAAATTAGTTAAATTAGGTTTAGGTGGATGAAGTATTTACTAAATACTCTCATCTTCAGATAATCCCCGTCACCTTATAATGAAAACATTGTTAAAAGAGCCAGATCGTGCAGGAAAAAAAAATTAGCAAAATAGCCTGAATTCTAGAATTTAGGAATTAAAAGAGCAAAATATTTTCCATGACTTTCAGTTTTCTATCACTCACAATTCAAAACTTGAAGTTTCAGAAGATAACCCAGTTTGGTTTTATAGAGTCTCTTTCTTTCAAGGTCCTAGGACGGAAATGACTCCTCTGCTTATAGGTTAACACACAATTCAAGTGCAGCTTCATAACTTCCAGTGAAATATCCTTCAGAGGCTGTTGGTGATGAAACATGTATCTTCTTATATAAACATTTTTACCTAAGACATCAACCACATTAGTAAAGAGAAGAACATATTACTTGAATATTACTGGAAGTTGCATTTTTTTGTGGGGAATGTAAAAGTGAGACACTGACTTTAGCTAACTTTTGGAAAGATGGGTGAACAGCCATCAGAGAAAACTAAACACAGACAAAAGGAAACAAAACTGGCACGCTAATATTCCTTGGAATGATATTCAGGTCCCAGCTAATGGGAAAGTATAGGTATGACGATTAACAAACAAAAAAGTGACTTTTGCAATTTTATGAATCACTAGTATTTTAAGCTTTTTTTTTTTTTCTCTCCTCCAACCTCCTTCACCACCAAGGTTGAAAGAGAAAATGACAGACTGGATGTCTAAAAATATCTGTGGATATTAAATACCAACTTATCTAATAGGACACACATGCCACTGACTTCATTTTTGTAGGCCTTGTCCCTGGCAATCCAACTTTTCAAAGAAACAGTTGGCTTCATCGGCTCTAGTATCATGACCAGATTCCTACGATAGTAACTGCATTCTGGAATCAAAATATCAAAGTATTTTGGTCCATGGAATTTTCACAGCCTCCATTTATGCCTTAACCTTGATACTCCAAGATGCAACTGAAACCCACTGTTGAGAGTCACTGAAATCTCACTGACAAGTACAGGTATCTTAGGGACGAAAGCCTGTACCTTTGCAAATATAGGGAGGCAGATCACGTAATCAAACCTGGGAGCTGGATGTTTCAAAGAGCTATGGTTCTCATCTCTTTATTGAGCACAAAAAGATCCAAACAAAGTCACACAACAGCTAAACCAATGCCATCTGTGTGGAAATCATATTTTAAACACAAACAAAATCAAATGCTCCATATGCCACCACTCCTGAACATTTGCTAGAATGTTTCTGAGTATTTATTGTTAGAGTGTCAGTGTGGTCAAGTGAAGAAAACAAAACAAAAGAAACAAACGCAACAGGAAGTCCCCTGAACTCCTCCAGGGCCTTCTTCCACACTCTGCCCATTATCGCCATGCATGTCAGGTGTCCTGTTTGGGGATGCTGTACTCTTCCTGCCTCTGGCTCTGTCCCTTCTTTAGAAGAAGGGACATGTAAAATTATGAGACTTTAGGAATTTTACAAAGCCAGTTTTCAGCCTCTGCCATGTCCTGACACATACAGAAAAAGAATACTATTTGTGTTGTGCAAACAGAAGCACTCCTTTTACCTGGTTGGACCCTACTGCTTCAATATCTTGGCACAAACATAACTCTCCCACAACACACCAGTGTACAGTGTACTGCAGCACATCAGTTGAAGACCTATTGCAAACTGCATTTAACTAGGTGATGCTAATACTGTCACTTTAAAAAGTTCCTAAATGGAATATGAAATCTGTATTTGGAAGCACATAAAAATGTGCATGACTCTTCATCATTCCATTCTTAAATCTCACTGAGCTTTCCACGGTTTAGATCTGTGTTAAGACTACTTCAGACCCTAATTTCCAAACACTTGTAATTATTTCTGTTCCCCATAAGCAGCAGTAAAAGGTGTAGCTTTCTTCACAGTGACATTCACTTTGTGACTCTGGCTCTGTGTTGTTCTTTTCCATTGGACTTTCTGCCTGGAGGCATCTCAGCATCCACTCAGCAAGTCAAGTCATTCCTTCCAACTTCAGTTAAAGGCCCCAAACAAAACATCTAATGCTGAAGTGAAGCTCAGTGATTTATTCTTCACTGCTCTGATTAGATCTGTATCCTGTTAACTTTCTTAAACCTTTCATTACATGATTTTATATGAACTAAGCAATGTCATACTTCCAGGTCCAAAGAGTTTCAAATATTTCTATAAGTCCCTTTCTTTGAATCTTCCACAATCTTCACTAGCATCACCTAAAATTCACTGGTAGGGGAGAAATTTAACATTTTCAATTGAGGAACTTAGAGAAATTTACAAGGATCTTCCTGAAATTCTTATTAATTTCATTAATACTCATCTAGTTTTTATTTTGGCATCAGGATGACAGTTTCAGTAGAAATATATTATAATAATTATTGTTGTTGTTCAGTTGCTAAGTCCTGCCCAACTCTTTGTGACCCCATGAACTGTGTAGCCCGCCATCCTCTATCCTCCACTACCTCCTGGTGTTTGCTCACACTCATGTCCATTGAGTTAGTGATGCTATCTAACCATCTTGTATGCTATCTAACCATATAAATATATAATAGTAATATAATAATAAGCTTATAACTAAACATCAGGTTAATAACTGAAATCATTCCCTCTTCATCCTGCATTGCATCATTTTATTCTTGCTCTTAGAGTCTCTGGAAAGACAACATTCTCTTCATGACAATGAATGCAGTTCAAATTTTTGTTTTAACTGAAGGTTGCTAGCAAAAATTCTATAATCTGTTTCCTGCAGGCCACTGGGTTGAGTTCTCATTTAAAAATATGACAATATTAAAGGTTAGATGGCTGACAAATATCCATGCTAAAGTTCTAAGGCTCTTAAGTGTGTGACTAAGGCAGAGAAGGCTGCATTTCTTCATCAGGTCACTGCCCTCCTCTCAAACCTGGACTCAATCATGCTGAGATGTGAGGACCGCATGCACTCTACTAATCTTCCTGACTTCTAGGAGGTACCAGTAAGACAGCAGGACACTAATCAGAAACATCTGAGCTTCAGAATTATACAGAGAGGATTTACGTACTGAGAATGAGACCCTTTTCAAAATGCCAAACCCATTCACACTTGGTGTATAATTTTTTAAAAATTGAGCTTTCTTTTGCTGGCATGATCTGATAACACCATAGATTCCCATACTTTGAATAAGTTTGGTGCAGATAACGTTAATGCTGTGGAAAAAATTAAGATTTTTCTCACTAGCCACTCATAGCTTTCTCCATAAGATGGGTAATAATATTTAGTTTCCGGGATAAGCAGAACTTAGAAAAATTCAAATGATAGAATTCTAGCCATAATGCATATTCAAAATGAGCCTAAAATGTAAGCTTTATTTTCTTTAGTTGTCTATAAAATTTACATGGTAAAAATTCTCAAGTATTACAATCAGTAAAATAATGCCATAGCCATTTTCTAAAGCTCATTTTTTAAATTAGATACCATGTTATGCATGTAAACTGAATTTTCTATTCAAAGTCCTTCTAACTCAGCAGCATTACTTCATCCTTCCCTTTGTAGCATAAACAGTGAAGAACAAGTCTCTTAACCTATTTTAGATACTTTCTTACATTAAGTGATTTAAGCATATTCTGTTGGGAATTTCTGAGAAAATAATACAACCTGCAGAAGTTTCTATTTCAACATATTTTCATCATTAAAATCCAAGAGTATTTTAATGTGCTATAACCTGCTGATATGAAGTCCAAAATATTTCAAGTTGTCTTCACTGATTACTCTAGTCAAATTCTTTTGCAACAAAGGTTAGGGGATTTTTCAGGTGTGTTATGGGAAAAGTGTTTGAGCAGAGGAGGAGAAAAGACTTTAAAGTAAGCTACACCCTCCTTTCAGCAGGGCCTGAGATCATCTCTCCAGACTATGCAAATTTATCTAAAATGATTATGCTTGTCAATCAGATGACCCAGTTTAGTTTCTCTCTCAGTCAAAGCACTGCATAAGCTAAATAAACCACCGAGCAACCTGATTTGGTCTACCTTGCTCCCTACAGATTTTTCCAAGGCTCACTACTAATCTCTTTCTCCAGCCTTGTTTGGAGACCACATTCATTTTCAGCTGATTTGTACAAGAAAGAAAAGATAAGAAAGGAAAGACAGACAAACAGAAAGAAATCTCATCCCTAAAGTCTCCCACTGTTCTTGACAGATGGCTGTGTCCTGTTTCCTAAGCTCTAGTCCGTGGTTACCAATGTTGACCAGAAATATTTACAAGATGAGACTAAAATGCAAGATGTTCTTTGAGACAAAACTCATTTTCCCCTAAAGTGTCTACCCATCTGAATTAATTTATCATTTAATAAACATTTATACAGCACCTACTGTGTGCTAGATACCATGTCAAGCACTTTCTCGTTTCTCATCTATCAAAATTCTCAGAATGACCAAGAATTAACATCATTGGGTTCTTTTTTATACTTCAATACAACTAGCCACAGAATAGTATAAATTGCTTCCTTTTCCAGTTTTTTAAGAAATCTCCACACTGTTCTCCATAGTGGCTGTACTAGTTTGCATTCCCACCAACAGAGTAAGAGGGTTCCCTTTTCTCCACACCCTCTCCAGCATTTATTGCTTGTAGACTTTTGGATAGCAGCCATCCTGACTGGCGTGTAATGATACCTCTTTGTGGTTTTGATTTGCATTTCTCTGATAATGAGTGATGTTGAGCATCTTTTCGTGTGTTTGTTAGCCATCTGTATGTCTTCTTTGGAGAAATGTCTGTTTAGTTCTTTGGCCCATTTTTTGATTGGGTCATTTATTTTTCTGGAATTGAGCTGCAGGAGTTGCTTGTATATTTTCTCAAGATTAATCCGTCTGTTGCCTCATTTGCTATTATTTTCTCACAATCTGAGGGCTGTTTTTTCACCTTGCTTATAGTTTCCTTTGTTGTGCAAAAGCTTTTAAGTTTCATTAGGTCCCATTTGTTTATTTTTGCTTTTATTTCCAATATTCTGGGAGGTGGGTCATAGAGGATCCTGCTGTGATTTATGTCAGAGAGTGTTTGCCTATGTTCTCCTCTAGGAGTTTTATAGTTTCTGGTCTTACATTTAGATCTTTAATCCATTTTGAGTTTATTTTTGTGTATGGTGTTAGAAAGTGTTCTAGTTTCATTCTTTTACAAGTGGTTGACCAGTTTTCCCAGCACCACTTGTTAAAGAGGTTGTCTTTTTTCCATCGTATATCCTTGCCTCCTTTGTCAAAGATAAGGTGTCCATAGGTTCGTGGATTTATCTCTGGGCTTTCTATTCTCTTCCATTGATCTATATTTCTGTCTTTGTGCCAGTACCATACTGTCTTGATGACTGTGGCTTTGTAGTAGAGTCTGAAGTCAGGCAGTTGATTCCTCCAGTTCCATTCTTCTTTCTCAAGATTACTTTGGCTATTCGAGGTTTTTTGTATTTCCATACAAATTGTGAAATTATTTGTTCTAGTTTTGTGAAAAATACCGTTGGTAGCTTGATAGGGATTGCATTGACTCTATAGATTGCTTTGGGTAGTGTAGACATTTTGACAACATTGATTCTTCCAATCCTTGAACACAGTATATTTCTCCATCTGTTTGTGTCCTCTTTGATTTCTTTCATCAGTGTTTTATAGTTTTCTATGTATAGGTCTTTTGTTTCTTTAGGTAGATATAAACCAGACCTGAAAGAGACACATGCACCCCAATGTTCATCACAGCACTGTTTATAATAGCCAGGACATGGAAGCAACCTAGATGTCCATCAGCAGACGAATGGATAAGGAAGCTGTGGTACATTAATAACACCCATGGAATATTACTCAGCCATTAAAAAGAATTCATTTGAATCAGTTCTAATGAGATGGATGAAACTGGAGCCCATTATACAGGGTGAAGTAAGCCAGAAAGATAAAGACCATTACAGTATACTAACACATATATATGGAATTTAGAAAGATGGTAACGATAACCCTATATGCAAAACAGAAAAAGAGACACAGATGTACAGAACAGACTTTTGGACTCTGTGGGAGAAGGCGAAGGTGGGATGTTTTGAGAGAACAGCATTGAAACATGTATATTATCTAGGGTGAAACAGATCACCAGCCCAGGTTGGATGTATGAGACAAGTGCTCAGGCCTGGTGCACTGGGAAGACCCAGAGGGATCGGGTAGAGAGGGAGGTGGGAGGAGGGATCGGGATGGGGAATACATGTAAATCCATGGCTGATTCATGTCAATGTATGACAAAAACCACTACGATATTGTAAAGCAATTAGCCTCCAACTAATAAAAATAAATGGAAAAAAAAATTGCTTCCAATATGCTTGTCCAATTATGTACAGAGAATAAGTTTATGGCACAGGTGTTTCTGAGTCAAATGATATATTGGCAGATTTGTCCTCAAAGTAGGGTGTTGCCCGACACAAACAATACTATGAGTGCCCTTGTTTCCTTGTTTTCCTGACAGCCCAGGTATTATCTTTTTTTAAAAAAATAGCTTGGGGCTACCCTGGTGACTCAGATTGTAAAGAATCTGCTTGCAGTGTGGGGACCTGGGTTTGATCCCTGGGTCAAGAAGATCTGATGGAGAAGGGAAGGGCAACCCACTCCAGTATTCTTGCCTGGAGAATTGCATGGACAGAGGAGCCTGGCAGGCTACAGTCCAAGGGGTTATAGAGTCAGATACAGATGAGTGACTAACACTTTCATTTTCACTTGTAAAGCAAAAAAGAAATTTTCATTTTTTTTGTATTAAATTTGAAGTTGAACATTTGCATAGAGTCCTAGGTCATTTGTATTTTTTTTTTCCTTTTATGAACTTCCCTTTAAAGCTCTTGATCAATTCTTTCTAAAGGGGTGTTTTTTTTTTTTTTTTTCCTTCAGTTTGAGGTGCTAATGGGCAGTTTGAGGGTATAAATCCTACTATTAATACTAGGATAGAGGCTCTGGTCATTTCAGTGGCTATTAAAGGAAAAGGAGACCTAGAGAATTGAAATACTCAAGAAAAACTGCAGCAGAACCTTGGCTAATGTGATAATGAAATCAATTCTCCCAAGCTATCATAAACACTTTGTAATATAATTTTAATAGTTATATATTATTCCACAATATATGGGTTTCATTAGTGCCTGCAATGCAGGAGACCTGGGTTTGATCCCTGGGTCAGGAAGATCCCTTGGAAAAGGGAATGGCTACCCACTCCAGTATTCTTGTCTGGAGAATTCTATGGACAGAGGAGCCTGGTAGGCTATAGTCCATGGGGTATAGTGGTATCAAATTTATTTAATTGTTCTCATAACTTTTTCTAGGCTTTAAAAAGGCAGATTATGAGTCAATTATTGGGATAAAGGATCTGACCATTTTTAGAAGTCCCTCAATATACACTGAAAAATATTTCTGCATAAAAATTGTTCCTTTATACTTCTACCAGCATTCTAAAAGTGTGTCTTTTCCATTGCTCTCATTTCTAGACTCTACCATAATAAGTAGCTTCACTTTGTTTAAACAAACTGTTTCCACAAAACACACTTGAATATCTGTCTTAGAATTTTATTTGTTGTTATTGTTCAGTCTCTAAGTTCTGTCCAGCTCTTTGCGACCCCATGGGCTGCAGCACGCCAGGCTCCCGTCCTTCACTATCTCCCAGAGTTTGCTCAGATTCATGTCCATTGAATTGGTTATGCTATTAAACCATCTTATTCTCTTCCATCCTCTTCTCCATTTGCCTTCAATCTTTCCCAGCATCAGAGTCTTTTTCAATGAATTGGCTCTTTGCATCAAGTGGCCAAAGTATTGGAGCCTCAGCTTCAGCATCAGCCCTTCCGATAAATATTCAGGGTTGATTTCCTTAAGGATTGACTAGTTTGATCTTCCTGCAGTTCAAGGGACTCTGAAGAGTCTTCTCCTACACCACATTTCAAAAGCATCAATTCTTTGGCACTCAAGGTCCAACTCTCACATCCATACATGACTAATGGAAAAACTATAGCCTTGATACTAGATGGACCTTTGTTAGCAAAGTGATATCTCTGCTTTTTAATATGCTGTCTAGGTTTGTTATAGCTTTCCTTCCAAGGAGCAAGCTGAATTTTATAACCATCTCTTATAAGTGGCCTCTTTCCTGCAGGCCTTGATATTCCATGAAGAGAGATCCAAGGCTAAATCTGATCATTAAGGAGGGACAATTTGATTCATATGACTTGAAAATTCCCCAGTTCAGAAACCAGCATGAGCTATGTCCTTAGCATATGCCTGAGATGATTAAAGTCTGTCTTGCGTAGGTACTACTAGTTGTCTACTCAACATTCATTCTTGCTTGTTTCTTGCCCAAAAGAATGTTTTCTCATAGGGGCAACAAGCTGATTAACTCAAATTTCTTTTAGGTCCTCCTGCAGATAAAGGAGGGCCCCAAGAAGTAAACAAAAGGCAATTCATAGGGCCTCCAGGAAAATCCTTTTTGTCCTTTCAAAAAGAATGCAGCCATGATGGCTGTAGCTCCAGCAGCCATCTTGAGATCATAAAAAAAAAGGCAAGAGAATTGCAGAGGCATGGCCTTGCCTGACATTCTTGATCTCCTCAGTCAATATAAAAAACTGCCTACCCCCAGAGTTCTGGTAGCATGAAGAAAATGAACACTTATCTGTTGAAGTCACTGTATTCCAGTCTGTTTATTTAAATAGAGAACAATTCCTAACTAAGGCACTGTTTTAAAAAATATATCCCAGAGAAGTGTTTTCATCTTTCATCTGTCAAAGAGTATGTGAACTATTTATTAGGAACTGAAGTTATATTGGGTACTTTTAAGTGGTACAGCATTTCTTCCCAGCATATCCATTCTCCATCTATTTCTACCACATTTTCTGACCCAGAAACTGACCTGTATGGAGTACTTTGGCTTCCCAGTGGCTTGGCCAACAGGAGTCCTAACAGGACATCAGAAGGAAGAAAGGAAGTGAGCAGGGAGAGATAAAATACTTTCTCCTATTCCACAGCTCCCTTCCTGTCAGGTTGTTGTGTGCTGACTCTATTGTTTTTTTAAATTTTTAATTGAAGGGTAATTACAATATTGTGTTGGTTTCTGCCATACATCAACATAGATCAGTCATAGGTGTATACATACATATATATCATATATATATGATATATACATCTCCCCTCCATCTTGAGCCCTCCTCCCACCTCCCACCCCATCCCACCCCTCTAGGTTGTCACAGAGCCCTGCTTTGAGTTCTCTGAGTCATACAGCAAATTCCAATGGGCTTCCCAGGTGGCACAAGCGGTAAAGAACCACCTGCCAATGCAAGAGACTTAAGAGATGTGGGTTCAATCCCTGGGTTGGGAAGATCTCCTGGAGAAGGGATTAGAAACCCACTCCAGTATTCTTGCCTAGAGAATCCCATGGACAGAGAGCCTGGTGAGCTATAGTCCATAGAGTCACAAAGAGTTGGACACGACTAAGGCGACTTAGCATGCACTTATTTTACATGTTAGTGTATGTTTCCATGCTACTCTCTATTAGTCCTACCCTCTTCTTCCTACCTGCTGCCCCCCCTCCACCCCACCGTGTCCATAAGGCTGTTCTCTATGTCTGCATCTCTATTGCTGTCCTGCAAACAGTACCTTCAGTACCATCTTTCTAGATTCCATATATATGTATTAATATATGATATTTGTTTTTCTCTTTCTGACTTACTTCACTCTGTATAATAGGCTCTAGGTTTATTCACCTCATTAGCACTGACTCAAATGCATTCCTTTTTATGGTTAAATTAATATTCCACTGTATATATGTGCCACAGCTTCTTTATCCATTCATCTGTCAATGGACATCTAGGTTGCTTCTATGTCCTAGCTATTGGATGCAGTGCTGTAACGAACCTTGGCATGCAAGTGTCTTTTCAGTCTTGGTCTTCTTGGGGTATATGCCCAGTAGTGGGAATGTTGGGTCATATGGTAGTTTTATTCGTAGTTTTTAAAGAAATTTCTATGCTGTCTTCCATAGTGGCTGTATCAATTTACATTCCCACCAAAAGTGCAAGAGAGTTCCCTTTTCTCCACAACATCTCCAGCATTTATTGTTTGTAAATTTTTTGATGATGGCCATTCTGACTGGTGTGAGGTGATATCTCATTATAGTTTTGATTTGCATTTCTCTAATAATGAGTGATGTTGAGCATCTTTTCATGTGTTTATTAGCCATGTGTATGTCTTCTTTGGAGAAATGTCTAAGTCTTTTGCCCACTTTTTAATTGGGTTGTTTGTTTTTCTGGTATTGAGTTGCATAAGCTGCTTGTATATTTTGGAAATTAATCCTTTGTCAGTTGCTTCATTTGCTATTATTTTCTCCCATTCTGAGGGTTGTCTTTTCACCTTGTTTATAGTTTCCTTTGCTGCACGGAAGTTTTTAAGTTTCATTAGGTCCCACTTGCTTATTTTTGTTTTTATTTCCATTACTCCAGGAGGTGGGTCATAGAGGATCTTGCTGTGATTTATGTCATAGAGTGTTCTGCCTATGTTTTCCTCTAAGAGTTTTATGGTTTCCAGTCTTACATTTTGGTCTTTAATCCATTTTGAATTTATCTTTGTATATGGTAATCAGGAAGTGTTCTAATTACATTCTTATACACGTAGCTGACCAGTTTCCCCAGCACCACTTATTAAAGAGACTATCTTTGCCCTATTGTATATTCTTGCCTCATTTGTCAAAGATATGGTGCCCATAGGTGCGTGAGTTAATCTCTGGGCTTTCTATCTTGTTCCATTGGTCTATATTTCTGTTTTCATGCCAGTACCATACTGTGTTGACTGTGTTCTTGACTGAAGGTCATCTGTCTTCTCAAGACCCCTCTACTCACACGGTTCTTTCCTTCTGGGTTCCAGATGCCATGTTCTTTCCTTACCTTTTAGGTACATATGCTAACAGCTCTGCTCTCACTAGCCCCCAGGGTACTATAGTATCCTATGTAGTTTCCTTATATTCTATCCATAACCTTTTATTATAAAATAATCCCTTGATTTAACAATTCTCAATCTATCCTAATTTGACTGTGCAATCTATTTCCTGCTGATATTCTGTCTGATATGTTACTTATTATACACATACATGCATATATCCATATATATATATATACACACACACACTTATATATAGACTCATACCTGCAGGCCTCTGTGTCAAGGTAGAGAGCACTAATTCTAATAGGATAGGCAAGAAAACAGTGTTAGGTGGTGAGTAGACTCAAAGGAGGTATGTAAAATGTTAGAATAGTTAATCACATCATTTTCTGAAAAATATTTTCTAACATGCAGACATTGCAATCATTTTACTAGCTGGGGGGAAGATGTCAAGAATCTGTCAACACACATACCTCATTACCAACTCAGATATCTTCTCTTTACAGAATTATATAACTTTTAGGGAATTCTGGCATGACTTGATCCAATCTACTCACTTTTTAGTGAGGGCTAACCGACTGCCTAAAATCAAGTCAAATACCTAGTCTCTAGACATTTGACCAGGTTTGTTGTTATAATTTTGGGATTTTATGAGGTTTTGTTTTATCTTTACCTTGATTTTTTTCTAAATTCTATCTAGTTACTATTCAGCCTTTGATGAAAGAGAAAAACCAACAGCAGTTTTAGAACTCTAAAATACAACATATGAGATTCCTGGGACCATTAATATTTTTACAAAATTAGTGGCCTAAGAAGTCAAAGCAGGGTAGCATCTAAGTTCAGACTGATATTAATGAGAACCAAGAAGAAACTGCTTTCAAGGAGAGCATAAATACTAATATATGTTGTGCATAAATTATCTGAGCATTTACAAGTGGCTCAGAAAATATTAACCCCATTTTGTAGGGAGTTCAAAGTAAAATACAAAATAATTTTATCTCAATCTTTAAGTTCTAACTTTCAGTCTAGAATTCTAAGAATTCTCCTTCTCTATAAAGCATGGAAAATTGAACAATAGCTAAGTAATATTTTTTAATTAAAAAAAGAGTTAAGGTGATGGAGAAATAAATGGGGTTCAATATTTTAGTCTTTTCAAGAATTCTGAGGTTTTGAAAAAATTTTTTAAGGGATCAGTGTTTTTTATTTTATTTATTTATTTATTTTTTGGTGTCTGGTCTTATTTATTTGTTACTCTTAGAACATCTCATTTTTGACTGGACTCAGACATAGAAGCTCTCAGAGAGGACAGCCTCCGTCTCTTGGCAATCTGTTCCTGTCATTTTTTTTTTGGCCTCCTTCATTCTCTTGGCCAAAGTTTAGCATATTCTGCAGCCTCTTCTTTATTTTTCTTAGTATGCTGTTTCTTCAGAGCAATACACCGGCGTTTGCGTTGCAAACTCGTGGAGTCAGGAGACGCTGAATCTTGGGTGCTTTAGTCCTCGGTTTCTTACCGTCTTTGTTTAGGGGCTTTTGCACAACATACTGGCGGACATCATCTTCTTTAGAAAGATTGAAAAGTTTGCGGATTCTGCTAGCTCTTTTGGGACCCAGGCAACGAGGCACTGTAGTATCAGTGAGTCCAGGAATATCCTTCTCCCCTTTTTTCACGATGACCAAATTGAGAACACTCAGATTAGCATCCACAATGCAACCCCGTACAGATTTGAGCTTTTTCTCTCCAGTCCTCCCTGGTCTGTAACAGGAATGCCCCTTACTCAGTAGCAGGCAAACTCGGCCATGGGTCAAGACACCCTGCTTCATGGAGAAACCCTGCTTATTGTTCCCGCCACTGATTCGGACCACATAACCCTTCCATTCTTCACCCAGAGTGTCAGCAGCAACTTCTGCGGCCATACACTTCTCGTAGAAGGTACGAAGTTTTCGTTCATCGTCCACTTCAATGAGCTTCTGGCAGCCAGTGGCCGGGAAAGAGATGTTCAGCTTCATTTTGAAGCAGCCGACAGCCTCTGAGGCGCCACGAAAAGGAGCGTTTTTTTATTTTAATGAAGAAGGAAAATATTATAGCAACCTGCCTTGGCATTTTTGAGAACTAGGTAGCTCTATCTTTTTCGGATAGCATGTGTGTCTTCTAGTCCCAAGGCCTTAAATCTTGGCATTAATAATGTCCTGGATGTGGTCATAGCTTTTAAAGGTTATTTGATGAATTACAGAGTGAATGGCCCCAAAGAGAAGTCTCACTAAGAAAGCTTTAACAATCTACAAATAGTTGAAGAACTAAACCCGGAAAAATAAGTAACCTTTTTTTTCCTTGTTCAGTTATTGGGAAATAGGAAGAAGTCCTTCTATCAAGCTTTCTAACTATAAAATTGATAGTCTTCAAAGTTAGTCAGCTACTCTCACCAGTACACATTCTTAAGCTGGGATGTAGACCCTGATGGGACTATGAAGATGTTTGGGAGGAGCCTGGCATTATGCACAAATAGTGTAGCTGTGCATTTGCCCATTTTTCTGGAGTTTAGGGGATGTGGATTACATTAGTTTCTCAGAGGGGCTCTGGATATAAAAAGGTCTGCAAAAGAATGTGTGAAATCAGCCTGCATGACCATTTGTCAGGAGTGCTACAGAGAAGATAATCACTCTAAGCTCAGTGTTTATAATTCAATGGTTACAGATAATGTAAGCAGAACTTTAATGCAGTGTGTGTTCAGTCCTCTAACCACTCAGTCATTATTTATAGGTTGTCCTTCAGATGGGTTAATTTGCTTTGAGTGGTGGGTTGGAGGGAGCATCTATTTTAACTTCCCCTTTATGGGGCAAGATAATGTGATGTACTTTTTCTCAACGCTTTCCCACAGAGTTTGTTTGGTAGAAGCTGCAACATGAAGTGGGTTCACCATTAATAAACTGAATGAGAGGATGCAGTCTAGAACAAAGAATGGCAGCCCACAACAGATGAGAAGAGCCTGGTCCCCAGATGGCAATCCAAGTTGAAAATCAGAGCACAGAGTGCAAGTGTGAGGCTAGGAGCTGAATTGCTCTGGGCATGGATAAATATAGCAGTGAAGGACAAACAGAACGGACACTTTGTAATTTGACCCTTGGAGATCTGGAGAGGATCCTTGGATGCTCTGTCTCCGACTCATACCCCAAACATTCAGACCCTGGGTAATGAATTAGAATGCAAACTGTCCTTTTGGAGGACAAATCAGTTAAGAGCTGAAACAATCCTCAAGTTCTTTGCACTTATCTGATTTCTACACAAAGGCAGAAATTGGCATTTAAAGCCCACTGGGAGAGCCCAGCCATTGTATCCTGGCATCAAAACTTCTCCTTTGAAATTAGGATAGTGTGTAACTCATCCCTCAAGAGCTTTGTAGATCTCTTGCATTTGTTTCTAGGGCCTGTTTGAATTTGTTCTTTTAAAGAGGCTGCTTAGAGAAATTCCTGGCACCAATGTAATGAAAAGGGATATCATTAATTTCTTCCTTTAAAAAGGAAGGGTCCCTTTGGGACCACTGATCGCCACGTATATTGGGTTAGACAAATCCAGCCTAATATCTGGGTAGACTGCCTGTTCTAATTGCTGACTTCCAAGAAGCCTAACGGACCTTCTGCATAGTGGAGAATGAAAATGGGGTTTTGAGTCAGAGGGAGCTATCAAAATCCCTTATACCATTTAGGTGTATTAATGAAACATAATTCCTTCCCAATACACAAACTGCCAGACAAAGAAAATATCAACCAATTAGTCCAATTTTTAAAAAATGTGGTAAAGTTTCAAGGTGATAAACTCTTATGACTTGTGGTGGCAATGGGAAAAAACCAAGTGCAGTTTGTAGAAATCAGCACACTCTCTAAGACATGACAACTTGAACAGAAGGAAGGAAGGAGTTGTTAACGTGAAATTAAGTACTTTCAGAAGGATTCCCTGAGGAGTGGGAAAACACAGTGGCAATAGCTAAACATTTATTAGGTGCTTTATACATGTCAGGCTCTATCTTCATGCATTAAGCCCATAATCTGGAGTGAAACTATGGTATTTAGGATGCATACTTAGGGGGTGACCTCTAGGGAGGAGGAGAATCATAATCAGGAAAGGGTATCAGAAGGCTTCTGAGGTGCTGGCAAGTTCTGTTTTCTGATCTCAGGTGTAATTGTATAGAGACTTCATAATAATTCATTATGCTGTCCATCTCTTTTATAAACCTTTTTTCTTTTTTTTCTGTCAGCATGTTACATTTCAGAGTTTTAAAAGGTGTTTGATGTCTCAGTGGGTAAAGAATCTGTCTGCACTGCAGGAGACACAGGTTCAATCCCTGGTTCGGGAAGATCCCCTGGAAGAAGAAATGACAACCCATTCCAGTATTCTTGCCTGAAAAATCCCATGGACAGAGGAGCCTGGCAGGCTACAGTCCAAGGGGTTGCAAAGAGTCAGACACAACTGAGCAACTAAGCATTCACACACATTAAAACAACCACAATCTTATATCTGTCATGAGAGAGCCTTTCCTGGTGTGAAAAGGGAACAGACAGAGGGTCAGAGACATCCTTCTCCATTCTGTCTGGTCAGTTCCTGATCCCCTTCAGTTCTCGGCTTTGATGTCAGCCCACTGACCCTTTTCTGCTCCCACAAGATCACAAGGGTATCCCTGTTGTAGCATAGCTCCAGGGGCCACTCTTATTAACATCCTGGCCAGATATTTGGTTTCAGGTTTACTTGTCCATTTCTCTCTTAGAATGTAAACCCACAAGGGCAATCCTGGCTGCTGCTCCATTATATACCATGGCACCCAACACAGCACCCACCACCACTTAATAACTGCTCAGTAAATAGCAGCTGACCGAATACTTGAATGAATGAGTAGTAAAGGTGCACTTCATGCTCCCCCACCCCTCTTTGAACTTAAGCCAATAATTTCTCCCTTGTTAAATTCAGTTGTTACTGAAAGAAGACAGCCCCAGAGTCTTCCTGGGGCTAGTTTAAGTAACTAGGAGTTCTAGCTACTTTAAAGAGTCAGATAAAAATGAAAAGAGAGAAAAACCTTACCATGGTTCTTCACACAGTCATATAACCACAGATTCCGCGCCCGCCCCCGGCCAAACCCCCGCTTATGTAATTTTGGACTATGTCTTTCTTGTCTCCCTGTAACACTTACAATTGATTACATTTAATTTAAGGAACACACTCGTGTTATGGTCCTTACACGCTCAACTACTGAACAATCAATCACCTTGTTCCTCTTAAGCTGTTTCATTTTCTTGGATAGGGAGTAGGTACTATTCTGAGAGTCAGGTTTATTTAAAAAAAATTTTCTCCTTGATTACATGCATAAAAAAATTCATTACTGCTCCACAAAATACGTTGCTAAGAAAATGAAAAGACAAGATCCAGACTGGGAGAAATATTTGCAGAACACATATCTCACAAAGGACTGGTACTGAAATATACAAAGAACTCTTACACCCTCAAATAAGAAAGCAAACAGCACAATTTAAAAATGGGCAAAAGATCTGAACAGACACTTCACCAAAGAAGTTATACAGATAGCAAATAAGCATATGAAAAGATGTTCCACATCAGGGAAACAAAAATTAAAGCAACAATGAGATACGACTACACACCTATTTAAATGGCAAAAAGCCAAAACTCTGGCAACACCAAATGCTGGTAAGGATGAAGAACAACAGGAACTCTCATTCACTGCTGGGAGGAATGCAAAATGGTGCAGGCACTTTGGAAGACAGTTTGGCAGTTTCTTATAAAACTAAACATACACTCTTACCATATAATCTAGCAATCACACATTTTGCTATTTACACAAAGGACTTGAAAAACTTATGTCCACATAAAAACCTGTACAAAAATGTTTATAACAGCTTTATTCATAATTGCCAAAACCTGGAAGCAACCAAGACATCCTTCCATAGGTGAATGGATGAACAAACTGTGATATATCCATATAACAGATTATTTTCAACAATAAAAAGAAATAAACTGTCAAGCCACATAAAGACATGGAGGAACCTTAAATACACATTGCTAATGGAAAGACGTCAATACAGAAAGCCTAAATACTGTCTGATTCCAACTATATGACATTCTGGAAATGGCAAAACTATGTGAAAGTGAAAGTCGCTTCCAATTCTTTGCGACCCCATGGACTATACAGTCCTTGGACTTCTCTAGGCCAGAATACTGGAGTGGGTAGCCTTTCCCTTCTCCAGGGGATCTTCCTGACCCAGGAATTGAAACTGGGGTCTCCTGCATGCATTGGAGAAGGAAATGGCAACCCACTCCAGTGTTCTTGCCTGGAGAATCCCAGGGACTGGGGAGCCTGGTGGGCTGCCATCTATGGGGTCTCATAGAATCGGAAACGACTGAAGCAACTTAGCAGCAGCAGCTCCTGCACTGCAGGCAGATTCTTTACCAACTGAGCTATCAGGGAAGCCAAAATTAACAGTTGCCAGGAGCTTAAGGTAAGAGAGAGAGGGATGAATAGATGGAGCACAGGGGATTATTAGGCAAATAAAACCATTCTGTTTGATATTGCAATGGTGGATACATATCTTTATATATTTTTCAAAACTCACAGACTATACAATGCAAAGAATGAACTGTCATGTAAATTATGGACTTTGTTAGTAATAATATATCAATACTGGCTCATCATTGTAGCAAACAAGTGACTAATGCAAGATGTTAATAATAGGGGAAAATGGGGAGAGAGGGAAAGGTGAGGAGAGTAAATGGGAACTGGCTACTTTGCACTCAATTTTTCTAAAAACCCAAAACTACTAGAGAAAGCTATTAATTTAAAAAAACTAATAAAATTTATTACTTCAAATCTTGGAAAACAAACAAAAGTAAAATAGAAGAAAAATCACTCCATTCCTACTACACAACTGTGTGTTTCATTTTAAAGTTGAAAAGAATCCTTTAAAATGAAACAAAGGAGGCAGCCAAGGTTAACAATGAGTTTATGCTGTTTCAAATACATAAAGTAAGAAAAGAATGTAAAAATAAAATTCCTCTTGGCACATTTTACAGCCACGCCATCAACATCCAATTCTGGAAGCCAAGCACCCTAACTTGACTCACCCCCTCCACCCCTCCCCACCCTGCTTGTTTGGCAGCTGTGCTCCTGATGTCCTGGGTCAATGCCAGAATCTAACTTGGCATCGGCAAAGAGTGCATCCTGACCTAATGCACTCAGGAAAGCACCAGAAAAGTTCCTGCTGATCCTCCTCAGATACGTTTACAGTAACAATCTAAGCAGAAATAATGTCCAAAAACTATCCAACTTTGTAACATGCTTTAATGAGCTGCAGGAATGAGAACATGCTGTCACAGGGCTTTCCCTGAGGTACATGACCATAAGAACTGTGGCTGACAAATGACCTCCATGTCTTCTACCCACCAGCCCTCAAAGGGCAGCCACTTTCCCCTCTAGCCTCAACTCCTGCAGTGGAGACAGAATCTCGCAAACTCAGTTGGCTGAGGGGTGGATGGTGCCAACCTATGTGGACTGCGTCCTTTCTTCCTTATCATCATCACTCCCAAATTTCAGGGAAAATGTTCTGTCAAGGAATCTTTGCCTCTTGCTAGGTATTCTGCACAGTTCCTATAGAAAGCCACAATTTTGCACAGAGGCCTCAGTCAGCGTAAAGTGCCATGAACAGCAACTGATGACCCAAGCACTCTGCATTCTCCAAAATTATGAAATTAAGTAAGACAAAACCAAACTCAACACCCAGACAAGATCTAGTAGGAACCAGGAAAGTCTTTTAAAGGAAAGGTGTGTGATTAATATAAATGGCACTAGGTTAGAAATCAAATTTGGGATTAAGAGAACTATAATCCCTCCCTTTTTTACTTCCATTTATCTACCCTCATGCCTTCAATTCTTTTGCAAAAAGCCAGGACACAAACTTTATGGCAATGACATATGTATTAGAGATACATGCAGATATTCATATCTGGTAGAGTTTAGAGCAATTTTGCCTTGTGGGAGGCTGGCAGAGGTAGTAGAGTTTATAAAAGACAAAAATCTTTTAGAGACAGTAATTCCTAATAATTTTATAAATTGAGACACTTTTAAAAGTCTGGGACACTCCCCTCATCTTCCTCTACAGCAAAGTGACAAGGAACTGTAACTTTGTTCTGGACAACTTCCTGACAATTCGATGAGACCACTTGAGATAAATACCAAACTTGTTTTGGAAAATGACAGCTGCAAAGACCAAGCTGTTATAATTGCATTTGTCTCTTAAGTGTCTTATTTCACTGCCTGGCCTGTGTTTGGTATACAGTAAATGCTCAATAAGTGTTTGTTAAGTGAAAGAATAGAAAGGCACCTATATAAAGTTTACTTTTTCTGGTTCAACATAATATCATAGAGATAGGGGATGTGGTTCTCAAAGGGTAGCATTTTGGAACCTGGGAATGTGATAAAAATGCAAATCCCTCCTCATCTGTATCCCACACAAAATTGGAAACTATGGAATGGACCAGTAATCTGCATTTTAACAATCACTCTGGGTGATACTAACACTTACTGAAATCTGAGAATCACCAGTTTAAAAAGGATCCTTTAAGAAAGAGATTACCTCCCACACTAAAGGTTAAGAATTCCGCACCAATAGTACCTTCACTATTGCACTAAGAAAAGTCCTGAGACCGAGGCTTCATGATGAGAGTTTATGGTGAATTCTGTGGCAAAAAGAAAAGATGGATCAGCATTATGGGAGTCAAAAAGAGCAGGGATTCGAGGCTTGAGAGATTATTAGTGGTCTCCAAGTCTTGTATGTGGCTTTCTGTCATGGCACTGGGTGTGGGACAAGGAGGCCCAGTAGCCTTGCCTCCATAGGGTCTGGCTCCCATGTGCTTTCCCAACAGGGATTATGTTGCCTTTGAGTCTCAGTTGTAGGAACATGCTTTCCTTGTCAAATGGGTGACATCTGAGCCCTTTATGATCACAGTGGTTGTGGTTTGGCAAGCTGCTTGCATCCCCTTCCAAACACAGGCAGCAGTGTGAGCTGATTCTGTAGCATAAATCTAAGGCTCAGTTTTGCCGGATACAATGATCTAATTAAAAAATTAGTTTTCACCAGTCAAGTTCAACTTCCAATATTATTATAGGGTGACCAACTTGTCCTAGTTTGCCTGGGACACTTCCAAAAAATCCACATCTTGGAAAACCTTCAGTCCCAAGAAAATTGAGATGATTAGTCACCCTAATGATTTGGGGTTCCAAGGATAAAAACACAGCCCAAGTTTGCTTTCTGATAGCTGAACTTCTGCCAAGACCAATAAGATTTAGTAATGATCAGTGAGAAAGGCAAAGGAAAATAACAGAGTAGATGGCATTAGAGAAGCAGTGGGTGAAAGAAAATGTGTATGATTTGCTCAGCAAATCTGAAGATGATATGGAACCAGATCACTGAATTCTAAAGCCACTTTAATGGAGACTCTACCATACCCTGACACTGCAAGCTACCAGAGGCAACCCCCTTCGGGGGCTAGTACAATACCACCTCTCCCTGGCTCCCTGAAAATGTACTAGACTCTATTTTAAAAAGCCATATAGCTAAAGTTACTCTTAGCAAATGCAATGACTCTTTTTTACCTTCCAAAAGAAATACGAATAATTTATACTACTTGCAAACAAGAAGATAACCAAGGGCAGGACTACCTAATGTCAGTGAGGTATCACAGGAAACCCAGGGGCTGACAATGAAGGCCCTTGAATAAGCAGGTCACAAACTTAAACTTGTATACTTTACACCAAGAAAATACAGGTGAAACACCTAGTATGTGCCCAAAGTCGATACTTACTACATCTGTAGCAGTTCCCTTTCTTTCTTTCACTGGGATTTCCTTACATCCCCCACTCAGATACCCTTTGTTAAAATGTAGAGAAAAACAATTAAAATTTGGTTTTTATACCAAAACGAGGAGAAAAAGAAGGCAAAAAGAAGGTATGTTATAAAAAATGAGCACATTAGCAATAGCAGGAAATAACAGCTTTGTGTGGAGAGAGAAGAAAGTTAAAATAAGCAGGTGTATTAACTAAAAATCATAACAGTTGAGGGTCATTTATTTTAAGGGTAGATGGCTCAGTGGTAAAGAATCTACCCACCAATGCAGGAGACATAGGAGACTAAGATTCAATCTCTAGGTCAGGAAGATCCCCTGGAGAAGGAAATGGCAACCCACTCCAGTATGCTTGCCTGAAAAATTCCATGGGCAGAGGAGCCTGGTGGGCTACAGTCCATGGGATCGCAGAGTTGGACACCACTGAGTGCCTCAGCACACAAGGTGGTCCCGTTTCGCAGTGATCTCCAGGGATCTCTGCGTTAGCGCCAGTGTGAACAACTCTTACTAATAATCATGTCCCAAGACATTGTGATAAGGAGAACTGTGTCCAAGACACTCAATATGAAAGGGGAGTCATAGTTTTAGAAAGTTTCAGCTGTCTGGAATATGTAACTGAATAGAACATCTCATTCATTGATGATGTCTATCATCTCTCCTCAGACCAGTCGTTCCCATTTCACTGAGTTTACACCCTTGCTACTCAAAATGTGGACCTTGGGTCAACACCATGGCACCACCTAGAAGCTCTTTAACACTGCAGAATCTCAGGAGCCACCCAGACCTGCTGAATCAGAACGTTCTTTTTAACCAAATTCTCAGAGTTTGGTAGGACATGTATCACCTGGCTCCTTTCCTTCTATGATTCTCTTTCTTGCTCTCTCAGCTCCAGTCACCCAGGTTTCCTTCTACTCCTCATGTATTCCACACTGTCTCCTCAGGGCATTTGCCTCAGCTGTTCCCTATATAGCATTCTGCCTATAATGCTCTTCTCCTAGACATCCACGTGGCTAATTAGCTTACCACCTTCAGGCCTTCTCTGTGCAGTGCTCTCTGACCACCCTGTTTAAAAGGAAACCATCCTCCATCCTCGTCCTCCATGCTTTGGCCACCCACAATCTCCCTTGCTATATTTTCTCCCCTATAACACTTCACCTTTCTAACATCCCACACAACTGATTTAGGATTATGCTTATTGTTTACTGTCCCTTTTCTAGAATGTCTCTTTGCCAGAATGTAGCATCATGAAGCTAGGACTTTTTGACTGTGTTGTTCCTTGATGTGTCACACATGACCAGAACAGTGCCCATGAAGTGTGGTCTACAGGCTGACTCTTGCCTCTGGTCTCAACTAGATCACTGAAGAAATTTAGAGTAGTTTAAGTTAGAGTAAGAAATTTAGAAAAGTATAAATCAACTTGATATTGACGCAACACCTAAATGGGTGATTATTTACCTAGTAATTCATTTCACTGTATTTTACAAAAATAGCAGGTTGTGCAATTTGGAAATTAAAACATCCAACTCCAATTTGGTCTTTTTTTTTTTTTTTTCCCAATATGGTCTTTTTAAAAATAGTTTGAGAAGCACTGGCCCAGGAAAGTTCCTGGCATTTATTAAGTGTTAATAATTGTTTGCTGAAGAAATAAAGAGAAGAACAAATACCTAAAGAATAAACTTTTACATAGTAAAGGACTGCTGCAGTCCATGGTGTCGCAGAGTCGGACACAACTGAGCAACTGAACTGAGTAAAGGCAAATCAGGTTTGTACATATGTCTGTCAGTCCAATTAAATAATTTCTGCTTGGATTAGTGGCAAAGTGATTCATGTTATGTACTTCCTCAATATACTGTGCTTTCCTGTCCCATGTGAAAAATATAAGGCTCAAATGATCAATGAGGGAAATTTCTGAGACTCTCTGACTAACTGAAGATAGCCTTTGTCCAAGCCCCACATTTGGACACTTTTTTGCCTGGCTGTTCTGAGCAAAGCTGGCCTGATTAAGTAACTTTAGATTTATTCCCTGCTTTCCCTTACCCTCACCTCCCTCAGATCTCTTTATAAAACAATGAAGTTAGCACTCACTGAAAGTTAGAGGGTAAGCTTGTTGGATGTTAGTGTTTTCTTAAAACTGAAAAGGTCATAATATTCTCAGGCTTCTATAAAATCATGGATCGCAATAATGGATCATTTAAGGCAATGAATTAAACACAAAGGTATAACCAGCTAAAATGTCTCTTATAGAGTAAATACACTAATTTCTGTAGCTTATCACTGTGAATACATAAATAAAACTGGAAATCTTTTGTTCTTCAGCCATCTTTGTTGGCTTCTAAGGTCAAGAGGAATCCGATTTATAAAATGCTTTTTCCTGCCCAAACCTTCCTTCCCTCTCCCCCTGTTCAGAACAACAACAACAAAATGAAATGGCTTGGATCTTTTAAACTTGTTCCACTGGTATGCTATACCTCTTTGGGGGTGTTAAGAGACCATGGACAGAGGAGACTGGCGGGGCACTGTCCATATCACAAAGAGTCAGACATAACTGAGCGACTAAGCACAGCACAAGAGACCTTTATTTTGTTCCAGGATTGTTAGAAGTATAGTTTAAAACTTCTCTGACTTATTTACTTGAGTTTCATTTCATTCTTGCTTCCGCTATATCCTATCACAGTTGTGAATGCTTAAGAATTCAATTTGGGGACCCAGGCTAGTTTGCAAGGACAGAATTTGGAAATGAAAAGATGTGGTTCTAGAGAGTTTAAAATCTAGTAGATGCATGAAAATAACTGTAATACAGGAAGGATGTGATAAGTAGTAAAGGAAAGTCAAAGCGCTCAGAGAGAGCCATGGTGGACTCTGAAGAATGGAGGGGACTTTGAGAATGAACAGTGAGGCAGAGGCAACAGCATGAACAAAATCACAGAGGAGAGAAAGAACATACTTGGCATGCATGGAGGGTAGAGAGTAGTTTGGTATTCCAAAGCACAAAATGAGGGAGAGAGATCAGTGAAGACAGAGCTAGAAAGGAAGACAGGAAGAGCTAGAACAGAGATGGCCTTGTACGTTGTGCCAAGAAGCTTAAAGTTGATGCTAGAACAATAGGGAGCCACTGGAGATTATGGTGGAAGAGAAAGTTACGATTAGGGAATGCTTTAGAGCTCCTCAGATATCCATGCATGAGGCAAGTTGAGAGAGGAAAAGAAGCAGTTAGGATACAGTTTACAAGAGTTTAAGGAGAAGTCATGGTGATGGTGGCAAACCAAACAGAGAAACCTCTAGGTGGGAAGGAAGGAGGAATTGACAGGAAGTACAAATGAACATTTGCAGCAACTTATTAATAAGTTTGACTTTTGCAGACACTTATCTAAAGACAGGGAAAGATGATTATAATCCAACATGTCTCTTCAGTAGTTAATTCAAAATGCAATATATTTTTACTCCTCCTAAACGATACCACCAAAACTTGATGCCTCAAAATAAGAACTTTATTTCTCGACCCATTTTTCATACTTAACTTTGCATTTGTATAATGTCAATAGCATAAGTACCATTGCAACATCTGACAAAACAGTGTACCATTATGATGAGCCAGACCCCATGCTGTGCCCTTTACTTCTACTAGCTTATTTAGTCCTCAATACAACCTTTTGGCTATGAATTACCATTTCCCTCATCTTACATGTGTAAGTACTGAGGTAAGGAATTGTTACATAAAGCTATGTAACAGGAAAGCAGAGATTTGCATCCAGGCAGATCTGACTCCAAAGGCAGAATCTGTGCCTTTGGCTATTCAATCATGCTTTAAAAATTTCTTTTTACATGTATTTTAAAGTAGAATGCTAGAAGAGAACAAAGACCAGATGGAACAAATGGAAAACAAATAGCAAGATGACTGATATAAACCAAAATATGTCAACAGTCACATTAGATGTAAATGGTCTAAACATCCAAATTAAAAGGTAGAGATTATCTGTCTGGATAGTGAAAAATGCCAACCAAATTCTTGCATAATAGATTCTATTCCACCACATGATCTTTTTCCTCAATTTTCATTTTTGCACCACTCTTACCCTTACCTCATTGTGGCCACCTCATTGTGGCCTTATTCCTGAATATTATCTGGCTGTGAGGAAATTAGTCCATTGGACAGATTTATCATTTTCTGCATGTTTAATTAAAAGGTTCTGCTATAATACACTAATCCTCTCTCATCTCTCTTGAAGAGTTTAAGTTTCATATGGACTAAAGGTCCTAACACATATATTACACATTTTCCACTTCATATTTTACCATTCTGTCACTGAAAAACAGACTAAGAATAAACTTTGAGAAACCTAAGAAACTACTATATATTGCAGAAAAATAAGTGAGGTCAACAGTACAGTAGTTTCTTAGTATTAGTATTTTAAGTTGAAAAGATTTCTTCCTTGGGAATGATCCAAAATGTGTTCAGTATTTTCTGGTTCATAAATATTTCTTATGATCTTGCTTCTAGTTTATCTTCCAGAAGTATTGATTATAGCCACTCATAACACCCCAAACTGACTTTTACCATATTCTGAAGCAAGTATTTAGAAAGGGGGCAAAAAATACCATTTTCCATGAGTGTGGCAAGATGTCTGTATTCTTGCTAAAAGAATAGCCATGTTGCCAAAAGGGCAGAACTACTCTCTAAATCCATATTCTTTACCAAGCCCTAGATTTTTACTCTGAACTATTTGCTTCACTGAAAGCTGGTCAGTTGTCTATCTTCCCTTTAAGAAAATTAAGTTTTTTGTTGTTTTTTTTTTTTTTTTAATATGGAATGCTTTGCAAATTGGCATGCCATCCTTGTGCAGGGGCCATGCTAATCTCTGTACCTTTCCAAATTTAGTATACGTGCTGTTGAAGTGAGCGCAAGAAAAGTTTTAAAGGAGTTTCTTAATTTAGGCTTCTTACAGGTAAAGGGAAAAGTATGGTCTTTGATATTCATTTTTTTTTCCTTCAGAAAAAGTAAACAAGTGGCACAGGTAGGTAGTAAACTGCTACTCTTAATGAAAGTTTTGTTTCCAGTCTTTAAGGCTTTCCATATCTGAATTTTCTGCTAACATTAGCCCATACTAGTATCAGAGTACTGCCTTCTACACAGTCCTGTCTAAACAACTCATTAAAAAGTACACAAGCATGCAAATAGTAGAAATAGCTTGCAATTCAAAATGTTCTTCTTACCAGATTTTGCAGGGGCTCCCCTCGAGGGACTCAGTCTTGGGCAATCTGGAGCAGCATGGCATATCTGAGAAGACAGAGAATCAGTCCCAGAAACTGAGTGCTTCAGAAAGACCAGTAAAATAATTATTATTTTTATCCTCTGATGAGGCAGCCTTAAGAACTTGGCTTCCATTTAACTAACGGACCCTGAACTTCAATCGTACTAGGGAAAAATTTACGTACATTGGGGTCATGTGGTGAGTTGCTCACGCCTTACAGTAGAATTGAGTGGAGGTCCTCTCCTTGGGGCAATTAGCTGCAAAGTCTCAACACCTTTGCCTCATCCATTTATTTCTTCCTCTGAACAAGCCAACCTAGCCCCCTTATAAATTAATTATAGCCCGTATAAAAAAACAGCTTGTGCTGGTTTTCTCCTATACTTAATTTTTATCCCTGAGAAAGAAAAAAGAAAACCTATAGGAAGGTATTAATCTACTTAACATTTCTAAGTACATCATCCAAAGGATTTTGTTTTTTTAATCTTACATATGCTCAGCAGAGTTACTGGCAAAAACTGTACATTTTCTTCATTTCATCCTTTCAACATCAAATAGTAGGCAGCAAAAATTGGATCAGACTTCAAAGCCTGCTGTGGGCTCCAAGTCACAGAGAGACGCCTCCATTTCACATATTGAATTCGAGCAGGATATCAAAGTGCTACCAAAGAACCTCGGGTCCTTACTCAAAAAGAGGCTCTAACATCTGTAGAGAGTGGAGTGCACAGACAAACCACCTCAGGGATCAGCTAGCATTTATTCTCAGCAGCAAATTTCCAGGCTTTTGATTCTCTCTTCGCTGTACCTCCCTGCCTCTCTGCTGAACCAAAATTCTTAAGCAAGCTGGGATTTTGTCTCAAAGCCTTCAAAATATCACTAACAGTTCATGTCTGGATGGCTCAACCAAGCAGCCACAGATAGGCACCATGACCACAGACTTGGACGAGCCTATAAGAAGGATAGACAGTTACTTCAGAGTCAAGGATGTCCAGCTACCTTATTTGAGTGTCCTGCGAAGACATCACACCCTTTGGAAGAACTCTGGGCTTGTGAATGCCTAAAAATAAAAATATAATAATAATTATAATAATAATATTTTTAGAAGGCTTGAAAATTATAATTAAAAAAAAAAAAAACTTACAGAGGATTGCTTTCCTCCAAAGATGGATCAGAACAAACTCTCATTAAGCATCTATTGTATTCCATTCCAATCCTTGGTTAGAAGGACATGGTCAACTTAAGGAAATGTATTCTGTCAGGTGCGGCTCATACACCCACAGACAGCCTGAGATCCTAAGACCCAAGAAACTGCCCTGTTTAAAATCATGTGATTTAATCTACTTTACTACTGGATGTTCACAAACATTACCAAGTAGCCAACCATGATGCTAAGGCTGAACTTCCAATCCAGCACCTTAATCACATTGTTAAATAATTCAAAATAGATCTTGTAGTCAAACAAGTTTGGGGAATGCTAAGATGTGTGTAGTTTAAGAGGTTTCCTTACTGCAGAATGATCTTTCACAATCACAATATGCATTTAAGGGTTTCTAAAATGGGGTGTGTGTCTGGGGAGAATTCAGTTCCCTAAACTACTTTGAGCAAGAAATTTAAAAAGTGATAATTAACATCTATTTAAATACTAATGTTTCATGGAGCAAAGTTTGGAAAAATCAACTTGTATAAAAAATCCAGAAATTGGAACACATAGTATAAAAGTGTGATGAGGGTCTTCCTTGGCAGTCCAGTGGTTGAGACTCTGCACTTCCACTGCAAGGGGCAGGGGTTAGATTCCTAATAGGGGAATGAAGATCTCATATGCTGCACGTTACAGCCAAAAAACAGTAGAAAGTATTATTCTTTAATGTTTAAGAGTATGATGATTATAACTCACTCACTGCTAAAACCGGCTCTTACAATTCCTTTCAGATGGTAGCCAGGAGTATGGAAAGCACTCACTAGGCTAAGGGAAGTCTGGATATCTAAGTCCTGCTTCAAAATCCATCCTTTCTCTCTGGGTGTCTCTGTCTCTCTTACACATACACACAGGCATGCACATTTACACACATTCGATTGGGTAAATTTCTATGGTATTCTGGGTTCTAGTTTTCCTCATCTATAAAATGAGGGGATTGAAATAAGCTATTAGGACTCTCCTAGTTCTATATTAAAAACCCACTACAGTATTGTAAAGTAATTAGCCTCCAACTAATAAAAATAAATGAAAAAAAAATCTTATTGTTTATTTAAGCTGAGCATTTCATTTTCTGAATTTCTGTGCATGGTTCATTAGTATTATCTTCAAAAATACATCTATATATAGATTATAAGCAATGTATCTAAGTGCTCAGTCATATCCAACTCTTTGCCACTCTATGGACTGTAGCCCGCCAGGCTTCTCTGTTCATGGAATTTTTCAGGCAAGAATACAGGAGTAGGTGGCCATTTCCTACTCCAGGCTATAAGCAATATACACATCTAAAAATACCATATCAATATCTGTGGAGAGGAAACTATGTTGATATATTTATTTGTGTATATACTTGTTTGTCATATGTTTCCCACTATGGAATGTTAGATTCCAAGAAGGTAGGGACATGGTCTGCTTTATTATGTACTCTGTATCAGCACTTAACCCTGTACCTAGTACACTCAAAGTGCTCAATAAATATTTCACAAGTTGAATGAATAAAAGGATGACTAGTGGACTCCCAAAATATGGACCATAAAGAATACCCTTTACATTAAAATTAAATTAACTAGCACTTATATAGTTTTCATATTTTAAAAATGTGTTTATATAGCTAATAAGGATTTCACAACCATTTGAGCTAAGTGCTTTAATTGCCTGTATTACACAGATAAAGAAACTAGATCGGAGAGGGTAAGAGCTCTGCCCAGGAATCATGGCACATACCTGGCAGAGCTAAGACACTGACCCCTGTTAGTCTAACTCCAAATACTCTGCTCTTCCTCTGAAGAATGACACCCCCATGCCCTTGGGCCCATGGAACTCATTCCTGTCAGCTTAGGCAGGTCCCAGTGGCAGTGGGACACCTATAGAGAGGTGGATTCAGGTCTCTCAGGAGTCCTGGTGGGCTCTGGAGAAAATCTAAGGAAGAGAATTTGGCTGTTGAATTACCATGGGGTCTCCAATTTCTGCCTTTCCTGCCCCAACAAAAGAATGAAAGCTTTTAACCCCTCTAGTTTGCAAGTATTTTCAGGACCCAAAGGTCAGTGCACATACCTTCCAACAATACACTGAGGGTTGGCTCATCAGTTTGACTACCTTGTCATTCAAACCTTTGGGAGGATCTAACGCATCTCAATATAATTTTTACATGTGTTACTTGGTTTTAAAAGGCAAAGGTAGGATGAGTAGTGTCCAAAAGCAAACAGATTAGAAAAGACTTGATTAAACAAAGTTAAGCAGGTTTCTTTCCTAAGAAGATTTCCAGAATCTTTAACTTAATAACATGCACAATGAAATCTCAAGAGTAGGAGAGAACAGGCAACATTTCCCAAACATTATCCTGACAATGGAAGCCTCCCTTCACTGGGGCATGTTGAGGCCCTGGTTCTCACAACACATCTTAGAAAACACTAATCTGAGCAGCCCTTATTTGAAACAACTTCCAATTTGCCTTAAAAGAAAAAAAAAACAAAGGGTATAAGTCACTTTTCTTCAAAAGTCTATAACTGCCTCAACTCTTTTGCAGCAATTTTATCAGATATCTTGTCATTTGCCTCAGGGACTTGAGCCTGGCAGCAAATGGATAACACTTTGCAAGTTGTCATCACCAAAACACAGTCAATACTTATTGCCTGTGTACATGCCACCAGACCATGGTCAAAGCATGGATACATGGTTATCTCATCTAATACTTTCAACAACCATGTGGATTAGTTCTATTTCTATACCCATTTTACAGGTGAGGGAATTAAGGATCAAGAAGCTAATGACTCCCTGGTGGCTCAGCTGGTAAAGAATCCACCTGCGATGCGAAAGACCTGGGCTCAATCCCTGGGTTGGGAAGATCCCCTGGAGAAGGGAAAGGCCACCCACTCCAGCATTCTGGTCTGGAGTATAGTCCATGGGGTCGCAAAGAGTCGGACACAACTGAGCAATTTTCACTTTCAAGCTAATGACTTGTTTAAATGTCATAACTAGTAAACAGTGCAGCATAAAACCTGCCTACATAAAAAGGAGACTCCAAAGGGAAATTACTTATTCAGATACAAATTATCAATTACTGATAAAATGTTAGACAAATGGTTGATGGTGAATAGGACGTGCAATATGGTGCCAAAGCACCACAATACAGATTCCTTCTTTAGGTCACAAGGGGAGTAAGGGAACTGCATACTGGATATTTATAGCACCTCAATTCAGTGCCAATCTTAGCACCACTAATGTCCACACAACACTGTCTTGTGATGTGAGACAATATGAAATATTCAACATCACCCAGGATACTTATATTTTTTCATTTAGTTAAAAACTTAACTTTAATCAAAGCTTTTAGATCTAATGTATAGTTTATCTAAAACACAGTATAGAGGGGGAAAACTAGGACTGCAAAAAATCAAGCAGGCAATCATAGAAGATGAGTTATTTTATGGGATAACTGGTTCATTCTTCCAACAAATCATTGTCATGAAAAAGGGGAGTCTTATATATTAATAGAAATAGGGGACATAACAACTTGATATAATGTAATGTCCTACATTAGATCCTGACTTGGATAAACAGGTATAAAGGACAATTCTTCAAACAACTAGGAAATTTTGATTGGTATTAGATGATAATAACAAATTATTTATTTTAAAGCATGGTATTATTTTGAACCTGTAGGAGAAATTTTTTGAAATAACATTGTTCTCAGCCTCTGTTAGGAATCTGACGCTAAATGATAGAGGCAGTCCATTTGGTTATCAAAGGGTGGTGAATAGGAGGTAGTTGTCTCTCTGGAAATGATCCACTGCATATTTCCAGGGCTCCTGTACCCTCTCAGAAGCCATGACTGAAGTCTCAAGCAGATTGCCTCAAGGGCTTGGCCACTCCACTGCTTTACTGCAGTCAATTCATTGAATTGTGGGTTCTTGGGGAGATGAAAACTCTGTCACCATTGAAAACCCTTCTGCTCGGTCTCTCCCTTGAATAAGCCCCCCAAACTCACTCAAATCTAATTTTCTTTTCTTAAACCAATTCCAACGCAACCGGATGAGAGGCAGGGTGAAGGCTGGCTCTCGAGCACAGGGCTGCTGAGAATGCCACAGCATCTCTGTTGTGCAGCAAAGATCCACGAGGCCAGCTGGCTTTGTCATGCTGGGCTGGCAGCACTAGGTGAAGTCACCTTGGTCCAAAACTGGGTCTCAGCTTTGCAGCCTCCAAAAATTAGTCTGCCAGTTCTTTGAGGGGTAATGTATTTTTGGGAGCTGAGTTGTACTAACCAAACTCAAAAGAGTCATATTTGAAAAGTAGAATGCTATTGTGTGACTTTACAGTAAGCACAATAATCTGGACCAAACGTTCCCCCTGACTAGTTCATTGTTATACTCTGCAGACCAAATTATATATTAGAAGGAAAACAAAGGAAGCAGGGTGCTCTTCAAGGATCTGACCAATCAGGCTGGTCTTATAACTGGCCTTTTTCAACTTTAGGGTTAGAATCAGTCACTTTTTTCTTAGAAGGGAATAGAGACCTGCTGGCTACTCTTTGACTTGCCATTTTCTAGATTTCATTTAAATTTCTTTGTGCAGTTTTTATTAATTTTGATAAAACTTGCAAGATTGTGTCTTATATCAATTATAATGTAGAATGGTGTCTAGAACTGAGAAACCCACTAGTTGTTCACTAATGAAAAAATTAGTCATTCACTTACAAGCATATTCTATTTTAAAGCAGTTTATTTTGAAATCAAGGTTGAATAACCTTAATTCCTGCAATCTCTGAATAAGATGGCAGCTATTCATTGTGGGTAGATTTTTCTTAGCTTCCTATTGTCTTCAGATTTGGGAATAGTTCCTGGAACCTCTTGTCTTACTTGGTAGCCCTGGGAGAAAGGCTAATCAGCATAACCAAGCAAATTTGTTCCTGCCTCTTTGATAACTCTTGAGAAAAAACCTTTTGTACATGGAGTTTTTAATATGAAGAGGTCAATTTCTTTCTTCTAAGAAGCAGCAATCAATCCACCCTGCCAAAATTATGCTCAGACTAAGATATTTTAACACAGTAGGAGACCCATGAATCTTGAGGGAGGCACGCTTCAGACAAATAAGTCAAACAATTTTCCTTCTGGAAGTTATTACTATGAAAGATAATAGAAAACATAAACACCTTGAGAAATGGTTTCAGTAAGTTCAAGTTCTGAAGGTAAATTAAGACCTTTAAGGGATGGTATCAGAGAAGAGGACATTGTCCTTTGTAAAAGATCCCATGTGAACCTGAGTGCTAACAAGGCTTCTATATGAGCTGGCCATAGGCTGAACCCAAATGGCAACTCAAGAATTCTTGTTTAGTTCTTATATGGAATGTGAACAGTCCATCCCTCAAAGGGCTGAGGGTATAAACGTGAAACAACACCCAGATCTGAATCTATCAACATTGTATCAACTACGTATTAACTCTTTCCTGAATTATATCAGCTAGGTGTCATTGCGTATTCTTACTGCTTACATATTTAAACAGCTTTAAGCACAGAATATTGGAGGATAATGTTTTAAGAACACAAATTATTAAGTTGGAAGGCACCCAAAGTGTATAAGTTAATCCATGTTTATTACAAAAACTGGAAAGTTAAGATTTCTACAATGCTGTGTTGTTTTCTATTCACCACCACCACCACAATAAATATTTGCCAAGCACATTCTAAATCTTCCCAGGGTTGTATTCATATTTCTGTGCTTTTATCTGCAATGTCATCTTCTCCCTTGACCACCGGGCCATTGCATCCTTACCCTTTAGCTCTGGTGTTGGCTCCTCTGATGAGTCTTTCCTGCCTCATCCCCACCCCGGCCACCTCTCCCACTTGGGGCAGAGGTGGAAGTCCTTGGTGTATTTCCACAGTCTACTAAGCATAACCATACTGAAAACTTGGTTCTGTAACTGACTTATCTGGTACTACATCCTGACCAATTAAAAATGTCTGAAAATCATCTATTGAAGGTGAGCTTTATCAAATTTTGATCAAGGGAGAGAAAGCAAAGAGCAAGTATCATAATACACTTGGCTTTTGAGATATCAGAGCTGTTCCTATTGCTGTGTTCATCAGTTTTACCTTTTCTTCTCTAGTTTTTATCTGATGAAAATTCTCTCAACTCCCAAGTGGTCTGAATATTCACCAATCACTAATCAACAAAAGTGCAGCAATATCTGACTTTCTCCCCAAAGTAAATGACTAAATGAACTGGTGGCAAAATGTTTCCTGTTTTCCCTCTTTCTGATTAAAGGTTTTTTGATTAAAAATATATATTCACTGTTGTACTGTATAAAATACAGATATTCAAGGAGAAGAAAATAAAGAAATGGAAGAATATCCACACCCAGATATAATATCTTGCTTCATATATTTTCAAATGCTTTTCTATGTATATAATACATGTTAAAAAATGGCTCATGATATGTTTGCCATTATAACTTACTTTTTGTATTATGAGCATCTTCCCATGTATTTATGTGGAATACAACATAACATTTATGTAGTATACACCTCTGTCATATTTATGGCTGTACAATACTACACTGGTTGGTATCACAAGTGATGTAAGTAATCTCTTATTTTTGGATATTTGTTTTCAGTTTTATGACATTATACATGTTACTCAGTCATGAGTAACTGAGTAACTCAGTACTCAGTTACTCAGTCATGTCTGACTCTTTGTGATCTCATGGACTGTATCCCCCAGGCTCCTCTATCCATGGGACCTCCCAGGTAAGAATACTGGAGTGGGTTGCCATTTCCTACTCCAGGGAATCTTCCCAACCCAGTTATTGAACCTGCATCTCTTTTGTCTCCAGCATTGGCAGATGGATTCTTTACCACTAGAAAAAGTGAAAGTGAAAGTGAAGTCGCTCAGTCATGTCTGACTCTTTGCAACCCCATGGACTGCAGCCTAACAGGCTCCTCCATCCATGGGGTTTTCCCGGCAAGAATACTGGAGTGGCTTGCCATTTCCTTCTCCAGGATATCTTTCCAACCCAGGGATTGAAGCCGGGTCTCCCGCGTTGTAGGCAGACGCTTTACCATCTGAGCCACCAGGGAAGCTACCACTAGAACCACCTGGTAAATAATGGGTCATTAAGGATATATCCAATTTAATATCCAAAACTTTTCCAATTTTTGATTAGGATAAATTTAATTTAAAGCTATTAGCTTAAATGATGAACAAATTTTCTATTTTAAAGCTTTTGAATTGCATCATCAAATTCTCCTTTAAAAAGTAACAAAAATTATCACTCATAACTATAAAAGTATGAAAGACCCCACTTGTCATATCATCAACACTGGGTATTATCAGTCTTTTTCATCTTTGCTTACCTCTTAAGTCAAAAAAAAAAAAAAGGTAACTCATTTTTATTTTAATTGACATTTCTTGATTCTGAAGAGGAAAAACATTATCCCTGGGCTTTAATATATGATATGAAGGAAATACAAAAAGCATAGGAGAAATGAAAAGAGTAATCATACAAAATAAGATCACCACTACAGTAGGAAAAAAGGAAACAAAAAGGAATGATCACAGCTTTTGTATCATTTTTTTTCATTGGGTTTGCTACTTGGTAACTTTGCTGTTTTGAATGCATGCACTGTATCTTACCCCAAGTCAGTGTCATTACTCAATAAGTTGAATATGCAAATTTTGCTTAAGTATACGGATATTTGTTAGCTCTTGGACACATTCTAAATTTTAGAACATGGCTAAATTTAGAAATTCATAAAAGGGCTCAAAAAGGCTGACAAATGTTTCATGATGCCATTGCTCCAGGTTAGCACTAGTAGTTTATGTACTTATGCTAATTTCCCAAATCCCACTGAGCCCTTTAAATTTGATCATATTTGTCTGCCTCATTGCTTTTCCCCAAGCACAAGCCCATACAACCTTAATTTGCCACTTTTGTATTCTCATTTCTTTTATTTTTTTCTCCTTTACTATTTTATTACAGGCAGCTGTCACTGGGTAAAGTCAAATGTAAGAGCAGAAGATTTTCTTCATTCTGCTGAGAATTCTTATCTTATTAGGGAAAAAAAAAAAGAAAAAGGACACTCAACACAGAGTAACCCATAAAGCTGACTTCAATTCTTTGTCAGCAATCAAGGAGCCATGAGAAAATCTGACTTCAGGCTTGGGGATGGAGTTAAGATATAGTAGTGAGGAAGAACACATGACCCAAAGGGCTTTAGTGCCATGGGCTGAGGGCCCCAGCACAGCCAGAAGAGCTGACCATTCAATCGCCACACCTATACGAGCAATATAGATCCTACCAGGGTCTCCGCTTCACAGCTGAAGCTTTAGTCTTTTTGAGGAGCCTGCCCTGGAGGCACCTAGATCTGCAGATACAAACCCAGATCCCATGGACACAGAGCCTGTGCTCTCAGCCTGCAGTGCCATTTTGTTACTGGACTATTCCAGATATTCACTCAATCATATCTTGGATCTTAATAAATGACACCTGGGGTGACAAACATGTAACTATAAAGAACATGCCAGGGGGCAGATTAAATTAAACTAGGTCTGGAGATAACTCTTAAACCTTGACCTGCTGATCTTTTACTCACCTTATGACTATGGGCTAATATTAAGATTATAAATATTTATGCCACACTCAAGGCTCCAATTTGGTGGCAAGCTTTGAGATTCTGTACGATTGTAATAACAATAGATACTACATTGAACAATATAAGGTCCTGAACAGCTTCTCAGGCATCACTCATTTATTCCACAAATATTTATTGAGCCCCTTTAATTTATGTCCTACTGTTTTGGGGGATACAGATGTGAACAGGAAATCTAAGATGCCTCTGCTCCTAAGAACCTATATTTCTAGCAGGGAAAGTAGACAATAAATGAAAAAATAAGTAAATACGTTAGCATGTTAAACAGAAGTAAGAGCCAAAGAAGAAAATTAAAGCAAAGAAGGGGTAAAAGAAGTGTTGGAGGCAGGGTCTGCAATTTTAGATTAAGTGGGTACAGAAGGTGATATATAAGTAAAGATCTTAGTAAATAAATATATTTCCCTGGTGGTTCAGACAGTAAAGAGTCTGCCTGTAGTATGGGAGACCTGGGTTTGATCCCTGGGTTGGGAAGATCTTCTAAAGAAGGGAATAGCAACCCACTCCAATATTCTTGGCTGGAGAATTTCATGGACAGAGGAGTCTGCTGGGCTACAGTCCATGAGGTCGCAACTAGTCAGACATGGCTGTGCGCCTAATACTAGTTAAAAAAAAAGAATTCACATCTTTGAATGTTGAGTTTTTTTTTTTTTTCACTTAAATACTTTATTTATTTATTTATTTTTTCATTTATCTCCATTAGTTGGAGGCCAACTACTTTACAATATTGCAGTGGTCCCTGTCATACACCAACATGAATTCACATCTTTGAAGGTGTTGTCAATGAAAAACTCCTAATGGGTAAAAAGAAAACTTTATATGTTATGGCACCTTGGGGTTTGAGGACTGATGTAAACACTTGGTAAAAGTTTAGTAACACACTTGATATATATACACATATTCATGATACATTAGTTCCAAATCACTTAGGCTAGTGCTGTTATATAAAATACAGGACACCCAGTTAAATTTGAATTCCAGATACAAGATGAATAGTTCTTTTACTATAAAAATTTTCAAATACTTCATGGGACATACTTATGTTAAAAAGCAATCTGTTTTTTACATAAAATTAAAATATCAGTGGGTATCCTGTATCTTTATCTGCCAAATATGGCAACTCTAACTTGGGCAAATCGGCACCTCAGCTTCTTCATCAGCAAAACAAATAAAAAGTCTTACCAAACTGAGGCAAAAAGATTAACCTGTCCTTTCTGGAAGAATAAAATAAAAATATAAGATAACAGAGCTTTAAAAGGGTTAAATTGAGATGTGTATATGGTTAGAATTTAGAAATAAAACACACACTCAGTAACGTGTTATCCTTATTGCAGTTCTGCAAGACAAGTCCCTGAACATGGACACTTCAGCCTCCACAGGATAGAGAATGACAGTGAAAAGTATCTGGAATGGCTTTCATTCTGTAACCTTCCTCTCTTCTTTGGGTGGGGTCATAGGTAACTTGTGGGTTGTTACAGTCTTAGCACTTTAAAGACTTGTAGAGGCAAAGCAAACTTCAGAGACCATTCACTATACCTTTTTTCACATTGTAAGTGGGGAAACTGAGGCCCAGGGGCTGATAGAACGTGTTCAAGTGAGTTAGAGGGAGAAACGGGTCTAACAGCCACATTCATTGGATGATGCTCCTGTCACCAGTGCAGCCCTCAAAGATAATATTTATCCCATTTTCCTCCCTTAGTTCTGAAAGCAGTGCTCAGTTTGAGGAGAGAGAAGCAAGAAGCACGGAAACGCAGGGCAGGATGAGCATGGCATGAAGTGATGGGACCCACAGACAGAGGAAGGAAGGGGCATAAGAGACACTATTTAGGAAGTGTTGAAAAATGAGGTGGAAAAGTCCGAACAAGACTGTGTGTGGGGGGTGCTGACTAGTCAGTGAGGTCACAGCGGAGAAGCTCGAGGACAGATACCTAGCAGTGCCATGCTGATGTGGACAGACGTGTAGGTGCAGATGGAGAGGGATCAGTTTCTAAGGAGAAAGTGGCTGATGGACTGCCCTGTCTAGAAGAGGGAAGTAGTACTGTCTTTCTTTTTCATTTTAACATTTTAATTTAACTCAACTTCATGTTTAGGAAAAAGACACAAGAATAGTGTGTGGAATTCTGTATGTTCCTCAGCAGATTCTCCAGATAATATAATGTGTGTGTTTGCTTTATCCTCTCTTTGTGTCTCCGACTTTCTCTTGGTACATGTATACTGATAACCACACACACACACAAATACATACATTTTTTCCCGAATCATCTAAGAGTCAGTTGTACCTGATACTCCTTTATCCCTAAATACTTCAGTGCGTGTTTCTTAAAAGCAAGGGTATTCTCCTATATGACTATAGCGCAACGCTCAAAGTCAGGAAATTAATATTACTACAATGCTATTACCCAATGTATAGATTACATCTAGATTTTGCCAATTGTCTCAATGATGTCTTCCACAGAAAATTTTGGATCGTACATTATATTCAGTTGTCATGTTCCTTTAATGTCCTTTCATCTGGAACACTTCCTCAGTCACACTTTGCATTTGATTTTGAAGCCCACAGGTCAGTCATTTTGGAATAAGTCCTTTTGTTTGGTTTGTCTGCTGTTTCTTCATGATTAAATTCAAGTTATGCCTATTTTGCTGGAAATCCACTGAAGTGATGTTGTTTTCAGTGCATCCTATCAGGAGGCATGTGCTGTCAACTGTCTGATTACTGGTGATACTAACTTTCATCACTTGGTTAAGGTGGTGTCTGCCAGGTTTCTCCCACTGTTCCTTTGAAACTAATAAGCATCTTATGAAGATTTCTTCTAAAACACTGTTACCCCTTAAGCTTTCACCTATTAGTTTTAGCATCTATGGAAGATTCCTGCCTGAAACAAACAATGACTGTTTTGATGGCTGCCAATGGTGATTTTCTGCCTTCATCATTCTTTTTACATGTGTTTCACATTCAACTGCAAGGAAAAGCTTACTCTGTTTCTTCCTTCCCCACCTCCCTTCCTTCCTCCCCTGCCTCCCTTCCTTCCTCTGCCTCTTTTGTTCCTTCATTTCCTCCTTCCTTCTATCAATGTGGATTCATGAATTCTTACTTTATTCAATATATTATATTCTTTTATCATTATTTACTTTGATAGTGAAGTTGTCCTCAATTTGGTTTAATTTTAATGGGTTGGGAGTAACAGACTTCAAAACAAGGACTTCAGAAAGGAACGTATAATACTAAGGAGCACATAAAGAAAGGTGAATTCCTCCAAAAAAACAACAATAACTCTCCTTATTACTAATATTTATGAGTGCTTTTGTACATCAGATGAGATGCCGTGTGATTTGTATAAGTTGTCTCATTTAACTTTCATGACCTTGTGAAGCAATCATTATGTCAATTTTACATTCCATTTAAAGATAAGGAGAGAAAAAAAAAAAAAAGATAAGGAGATAGAGACTCTGAGAAAATAAGTAAGTTCATCAAGATCTTACCCTTAGTAGTAGCAAGTCTAGTGGACTCCAGGGTCCCTGCTGTCAACCACTAGGCAACCCTACAAATAGGTGTGGAAACCTTCAGGAAAGGAAATGGTACTTAGAAGCAAAGCTGCACTCTTCCTGTGGGCAGCTGGACATTAGTACCAGGATTTGCAGAGTCATCTAAGCTTTTTGCATTTTTACAAATGGGGCAATAATTGCCTATAATTCTGTCATTAGTTTAGAAACTTCCCTAACCTGCATTGTGAAAAGCATCTAACCCTGCCTAAAATCCAGGGAGGAAAGCATAAAAAGGACTCATTTGTGCCAATGTCAGCTGACACAGATCCAGAAAGACATGAGTTGGCCAAGTCACCAAAGGAAGCGTTCCCATGGGTCGAGACAAGTGAAACCCGAATTTAGGCAGAGAAGAGACAACTGCGGGAACAGTAGAGCAGGGATTCTGAAGAAATTCAGTATCTATTCAACTCTTGAGATCCCAGGTGAAGACAGGGTTGTTAGCCCTCCCTGCAAGGCTAACATACAAGATCCTTCTTCCTGCAACAGTATTAGCATCTCCATCACCACCACACCACTTTTATTATTATATTTCAGATCCTATGAGAATAAGTTTGGGTGAAAAAAATATATTACCTGCTAGTGAAACTAATTCAAACAACCGTTTTGCCCTAGAGGGAAAAGCACAATTGAATCTGAGAATAGCATCCTTACCCTCCCAGGAGAAAGAAACTAAAAATAAAAGACAACAAGGTGCTTCCTGCCAGTCAGTAAATCCAATAAGCAAAGAAGATGCCTCAACCTGGCACTGGGCAGTTAACAGTCAGCCCGACTCCCTCCATCGGAGAACGGCCATGTGGTTCTCAGAGCTAACAGCTGCCAAGCAGAACCTCTCAGATTAACCCATAGGTGGTGTTGAACCACTTCCCATTAAGATATTTGCAAAGCAAACAAAAATGATAGCCCCATTCTGAGTGCTGGGAGCCGGCCAGGAGCTCTAGCTGTTCTTGTTGACACAAAGAGCTCTCCAGGGAGGGTCTGGGCCAGAGCGTGGAAGGCTAGTCCTGCCTGCCTCTCCAGACTGTGTTGATCTTAGGCCTTTAGAATCTCGGTATCAGGGACTGTTTATTATCTAATTTCCCAATCACAGCAGGTGCTGGAGCTCTGTTTCACCAGAACTCTCTCTTTCTCTGTCTCCGTGACCTACACTATTCAGATGGAAAGAAAAAATTCAACTCTCCTCCTGTTATGTCTACTCTTTAACGAGCAAGCCTGAGAAGTTACTAAGATGCATACAGAGAGTGTGGCATTGCCACTGTCAACAGCTTCTGTGGCAAACACTTGTTAGGGTTCCTTCTGAATTTAAAGTAACCATGGCAATGCTAATGGGAAATATGCTTGCATATTTGTGTCCTACAGGTAGGAGCAAGCTACTGTTTAGTTCACAAAATACACTTGGAGCTGAAACACTAATATTTTTTCCTTCTAATCCAGAGGGTAAAATGAAATAAGGTTTAAAAGGCTGTGGACACATGTAAAGTTAATCTTCTTTCAACCTGGAGGATTACAGTATCAGTTTTTTTTAACTGTTCATAAAGAATTGCTTTCATATAGAATTCATTTTTATACAAATATTGTTTCCTACAATATTTTCAACTTGAGCAAGTTTTCTCAAGTTTCTTTTCTTTCAAAATAGCCTCCCTATGCAAAGGTGTAAGTGAAATGAATGTTGCTCAGTCATGTCCGACTCTCTGCGGCCCCAATTCTCCAGACCGGAATACTGGAGTGGGTGGCCTTTCCCTTCTCCAGGAGATTTTCCCAACCCAGGGATCAAACCCAGGACTCCTGCATTGCAGGTGGATTCTTTACCAGCTGAGCCACAAGGGAAGCCCATGAATACTGGAGTGGATAGCCTATCCCTTCTCCAGCAGACTTTCCGGACCCGGGAATTGAACTTGGATCTCCTGCACTGCAAGTGAATTCTTTACCAACTGCGCTATCAGGGAAGCCCCACATGCAAACTTATTTTTTGTCAAAAACTCATTCTGAGCTTGAACTGAGCAAAGGTCCTGATGAGGATACAAGCAAAAGTTGACAGCAGAAATGTGCTGAATTTCTAGAATCTCCTAAACTCATGGAATGAGTAACGCAGGAAGGGAACAAGGGATGGCAAAATGGTCAGAAGAATTTGTCAGATTTTGTCATTACTGGAAATTGTCCTGAAGTTGTCCTTTAGGTTAGAAACCAGAATGTTAGAGATAGAGGTATTAATTCTATAATGAGAGAGACAAAGAGAGAGAGATTGAGAGAGAAAGAAGGAAAGGGAGACAGATAGAGGTTGAGATTTCTTTAGAAAAAGTACAGGCATTATCATTCTAAAAAAAAGGGGGCTTTTTTATAAAAAGGAAGAGAACTGCTTGATATTTACAGTATGAAGTTAGAAAGCAGCTTTTTAGACTTTTGAAAATATCATTCAGTTTTAGATGATGTTTCTCTAACTGTTGCTGGACCCAAGCTCTCTGCAAATGTGCAAGTTTTCCAGAGAGAAAGTGAATCTAACACTACAGGTCAACTTTGCTGAACTCAAGACATTGTTTGCTGATGTTCTTATCATTCGCTGATGGCAAATATGATTAGGGACAGATTAAGTCTTTCCATGGATGATCACGTTAAAGATGTTGCTGGGGTGATAGAGTAACCTCGTCTATCTGTAAGATGTGTTGGACATATCAGAAACTAGCTCTCATGCCAAACTGTCCAAATTGTTTCTGGACATGCTCTTGTCTTTGTCTGAGGTACTAGACACAAAAACATTGCCTTGAAGTGTGGATCTCACATAGGGGTGGAGGTGGCCAGAGAACCCAAGTCAAACACGCATTCTAACATCATTTCGCTTAAGTTCACTACATGCTGGTTCCTGGCAACTGATATCTTTAAGATATCAACCATAGACGGCTACCTGCCAATACCTAAGCTTCTAAAGAAAACACATAATGAAGCATCTTTCCAAACTCAGGGCTTATTTTTGAGCTAGGAAAGTATATCCACTACAGAATAATTACACAGTGCTAACAGCATCTCCCTTCATTTATATTGTTAGCACTGTTGTCTTTTGAGAAAGTCAGCTTCCTACCTTATCAAAAATTAATTATTGTGTTCAAGCTAAACTCAAGATAAATAGGAAGCATTTCTTAAGTAAAAGTAATGAAAGTTAGCTTTAGATCCAACAGAAATAAAAATTCAAGGAGAGTATATTCATGCATCCATTCATATCCATTCATTTTATTTTATGCCTACAATAGCTGAAGATTTTAGATTCTAGATTCAGTGAGTCATACAGAAATAAATGACAGTTTCAGTGCTGGAGTTTATTATCTCATGTAGAATATAGTAATAATGGCTAACATTTCTGTGTACTTACTACATTCTAGGTAGTCTTTAAAAATTTCCTATGGCTCATTCTCACAATAGCCATATGAGATAGATACCATTATCAGAAATATGTTTAACTTGCCCAAGTGACAAGTGTTTAACTTGTCACTGAGCTACTTGGACACGGACCTGGGTGAGAAGAGAAAACAATCTGTCTCCAGAATCTGTAGCCTAAGTTGCTTCCTCTACCTTCACAGAGGCCCTAATACATGTGGGCAGGAGTCAGACTCTCATGCTGGTGGGGCCAGGCCATGAACTAAGCAGGACTGTGAGTTACTGTCAATGGAAAACAGCCTCTACTCAGTTCTAAGTGATTGCTGCTAGATACTCCAACTTTCAGGAGCCATCAGAATTCTGAGTTGTGATATGAAATATTTCTATTTTTATATATTGGAAACATTGAGAATTTCAAAGATATTGTTCAGGTTAAAGAAAATATATCTGCAGACCATATTCTATCCAATGACTGTGGGTGTCCATCTTTCGGCTGATAGAATAATATCCACAATATCATGCAGCCTTTAAGGTCTCTCATATCCACCTCCCATCTGCCTGATTCCCTATCGTAGTTCTTCCTGCATCACAGCATTCCTACCCACAATCAGTCCTTATCCCACTGAACATCTCTTCCCAGAACCCCCCCCCCCAACACACCCCCCCATACATCCTGCCTCTGGGCCAGGGCCCACTCTGTTCTGCCACCTAGGCCACTCTTCTCCTGGCTCTAGTCTGCTTCAAAGCACTGCACCATGAGATGCCTCATGGGTGAGCCCTTGAAGGATGGTTAAATACCAACAGGTAAAGAAAGAACTGGCAAAGGAATTCTATTCAGAAGGAACACCATGAAAAAATACACAGAAATAGAAAAACAAAAGATTTTGAAAACCATCAAACAATTCCAAATATTTTAAAAGGTTTTTGGCCCTGAGAATCTGGTCCTATAAACAGAACTCTGATTGCTGACATCCTGGACATCCACGGTCCTTCTAAAAGAGTTCTTTGCATAAGGATCACTGATGATTTAAGGTTTGCTGAAACAGTTCAGATAAATATTTATGTACAGCCATAAGCAAATCCACAAGGAAAAATATAATTCAAAACAGACTTTTTGTTGAAGATCCTTTCAGCTGATGATAAGGTTTCTGGTTTCAAAAAGGTTTTGAAAATACATGTGATCAATTACTATTTTAAACAACATCTAGAAACTCTAAGAAGGCTCTAACAATCAAGGAAGCTCTGAAAGTTATCATTTGAGGGTGTTGCCAATGAAACCTAGCTATATTGATAAGGGTGAGTCTTGGGCCCAAAATCAACCTCAGATTTACCCCTGAGGTAAGAGCCAGGAACACAGACAAGAAAATTTGGCTCTCAGTTTAAAGCTGAGAGTGAGCATTGTTCTAAAGTACTGGAATCCTCAGTGCTCATTTTAGATTGTGGCTCAGACGGTAAAGCGTCTGCCTGCAATGCAGGCGACCTGGGTTCAGTCCCTGGGTGGGGAAGATCCCCTGGAGAAGGCAATGGCAACCCACTCCAGTATTCTTGTCTGGAGAATCCCACGGACAGAGGAGCCTGTTAGGTTACAGTCCACGGGGTCGCAAAGAAGTCGGACACAACTGAGTGACTTCACTTCACTTCACTAGAGCTAAACCAGAGGGGTCTTAACTCTTCATATAAGAGTAGCTTTGCAGGAACCTCTCAAATACTATTACTACTATTATTGCTACTACTTCTATCACCATGATCAACAACAGCTTGCCATCATCTTTTATTGGGCATATATTATGTCTAGAACCATGCTAATTCCTTTGTATAGATTACATCTAATCTTGTATAGATCTAATCTCAGATAACTTATTTTTAATTTTTTAGTAATTGATATTGGAGTATAGTTGCTTTACAATGTTGTGTTAGTTACTGCTGTACAGAAAGTGATTTAGTTATACGTACACATATCTCCACTTTTTCTTAGGGTCCCTTCCCATCTAGGTCACCAAAGAGCACTGAGTAGAGCTCCCTGTGATATACAGTAGGTTCTCATCAGTTACCCATTATCTATTTTATATTCAGTAGTGTCTGTATGTCAGTTCCAATCTATCCCACTCTCTTCCCCCTTGCTAATGATAAGCTTGTTTTCTACATCTGTGACTGTTTATGCTTTGCAAATAAGGTCATCTATACCATTTTTCTAGATTCCATATATAAGTGATATTATACAATTATTTGTCTTTCTCCTTTTGACTACTTCTGTATGACAATCTCTAGGTTGAGCCATATCTGATTTCATTCCTTTTTGGCTGAGGAATACTCCATTGTATATATGTACCACATTTTCTTTATCCATTTCTCTGTTGATGGACATTTAGGTTGCTTCCATGGCATGCTATTGCAAATAGTGCTGCAATGAATACCAGGCTGAATGCATCCTTTTGAATTATGGTTTTCTCCAGATATATGCCCAGGAGTAGAGCTGCTGGATCATATGGTAGCTCTTTTTAGTTTAGTTTTTTTTTTCCAGTTGTGACTCCAGACAGGATCCAGAGAGGAGTTCTAAAAATCTCTTCTCTGGGTTTTATGGAAACTTTCTTTACCCTCCTGTGTTAGCCTCTTAAGGCACTGCATCAGCCTTAAAAGGGCATCTTTTTAGTTTTTAAAGGAACCTCTATACTGTTCTCCATAGTGGCTGTACCAATTTATATGTCCACCAACAGTGTAGAAGGGTTTCCTTTTTGCCACAACCTCTCCAGAATGTACTGCTTATAGATTTTTTTGATGATGGCCATTCTGACTGGTGCGAGGTCATATCTTGTAGTTTTGATTTTAATTTCTCTAATAATTAGTGACATTGAGCATCTTTTTCTGTGTTTTGGGCCATTTGTATGTCTTCTTTGGAGAAATGTCTATTGAGATCTTTGGCCCATTTTTTTTATTGGATTGTTTGTTTTTTTTGATATTGAGCTGCATGAGCCATTTGTATATTTTGGAGATTAATCCCTTGTCAATTGCTTTGTTTGCAAATATTTTCTCCCATTCTGAGGGTTGTCTTTTTGTTTTGTTATGGTTTCCTTAGCTGTACAAAAACTTTTAAGTTTAATTAGGTCCCATTTGTTTATTTTTGTTTTTATTTTCATTACTCTAGGCAGTGGATTGAAAAATATCTTGTTGCAATTTATGCCCATGAGTGTTCTGTTTAGATTTTCCTATAAGAGTTTTGTAGTAGTATCCAACCTTACATTTAGGTCTTTAATCCATTTTGAGTTTATTTTTGTGTATGATATTAGGGAGTATTCTAATTTCATTCTTCTACATGTAGCTGTTCAATTTTCCCAGCATCATTTCTTGAAAAGATTGTGTTTTCTTTTGTTTTGTCTCCTCTGTTGTATACTAGGTGGCCATAGCTATGTGGGCTTATCTCTGGGCTTTCTATCTTGTTCCATTGGTCTATATTTCTGTTTTTGTGCCAGTACCATACTGTCTCAATTACTGTAACTTTGTAATAATCAACATTGCTTTGATTATTTGGAATCTTTTGTTTTTCCATACAAGTTCTAGTTCTATGAAAAATGCCATTGGTAATTTGATAGGTATTACACTGAATTGTAGATTGTTTTAGATGGTATAGTCACTTTGACAATGTTGATTCCTTCTGTCCAAGAACATGGTAAGTCTCTCCATCTGCTTGTTTCATCTTTGATTTCTGTCATCAGTATCATAGTTTTCTGAGTACAGTTCCTTTGCCTCCTTAGGTAGGTTTATTCCAAGGTATTTTATTTTTTTAATGTGATGTTAAAGGGGATTGTTTCCTTAACCTCTCTTTCTGATCTTTCATTGTTAGTGTATAGAAATACAAGAGATTTCTAGGTATCAATTTTGTATCCTGCATTTTTTTTACCAAATACATAGAAGAGCTCTAGTAGTTTTCTGGTAGCATCATTATATGTATAGTATCATGTTCTCTGCAAACAGTAACAGTTTTACTTCTTCTTTTCCGATTTGGATTCTTTTATTTCTTTTTCTACTCTAATAGCTGTGACTAAGAGTCCTAAAACTGTGTTGAGTCTAACATGTCTAAAACTATGTTGAATAAAAGTGGCAAGAGTAGACATCCTTGTCTAGTTCCTGATCTTAGAGAAAATGCTTTCAGCTTTTCACCATTGAGTATGATGTTAGCTATAGGTTTGCCATATATGGTCTCTATTATGTTGAGGTAGTCAGTCAGTCAGTTCAGTCGCTCAGTCCTGTCTGACTCTTTGCGACCCCATGAACTGCAGCACCCCAGGCGTCCCTGTCCATCACCAACTCCCGGAGTTTACCTAAACTCATATCCATTGAGTCGGTGATGCCATCCAACCATCTCATCCTCTGTCATCCCCTTCTCCTCCAGCCCTCAATCTTTCCCAGCATCAGGGTTTTATCAAATGAGTCAGCTCTTCACATCAGGTGGCCAAAGTATTGGAGTTTCAGCTTTAACATCAGTCCTTCCAATGCACACCCATGACTCATCTCCCTCTAAGCCCAGTTTCTGGAGAGTTTGTTGTTGTTGTTGTTGATAAATGGGTGTTGGATTTTGTCAAAAGCCTTTTCTGCATCTGTTGAGATAATCACGTGGTTTTTACTTTTTAATTTGTTAATGTGGTATAGGGGAAGGGGACGACAGAGGATGAGATAGTTGGATGCTATCACCAACTCAATGGACATGAGTTTGAGTAAACTCCGGGAGTTGGTGATGGACAGGGAGGCCTGGCGTGCTGTAGTCCAAGGGGTCGCAGAGAGTTGGACACAACTGAGCAACTGAACTGAACTGAATGTGGTATATCATATTGATTGATAGTGTATATTGAAGAATCCTTGCATCCCTGGGATAAATCCCACTTGATCAGAGTGCATGAAAAGTATTATAAACCTATTACAGTACAGACCTATCTACCCGATTGTGTTAGTGGGGCATGTGTGTGTATGCTCAGTTGTGTCCAGTTCTTTGTGACCCCATGGATTGCAGCCTGCCAGGCTCCTCTGTCCTTGGAATTTTCCTGGCAAGAATACTGAAGTGGGGTGGCCATTTCCTACTCCAGAGGAATCTTCCCATCCCAGGGATCAAACCTGTATCCCCTGCTCTGGCATGCAGATTCTTTACCGCTGATCCACCAGGACAGCCCTCCCTGTCAAACTGTGTGTGACTTAATGAACAAATTTGACTTATGAATGTGCTCTCAGAATGGAACTCGTTTGTATGCAGGGGACCTACTGCAGTTAAACTAAGATTCAATCCCAGGTCTGTCACCTGACTTTCTACTGGAAGAAGGTAACACACAGCATCATAAGCATGTCACGAAAGAAGGCCCCCACCCCTGCCTCCTCTCACACCTGCTGATATTCCCCCCACCGCCCTGGTGTCATGGGGAGGTGGGGGTGTCTCCTAATGCGTTAGTGCACTAGCTTGACCACAGGGGCAGGAAATGTGCACTAGCCCCCTGCGTGAGTGAAATGAAAGTGGGAGGAAAATTAGCATAGGAATTGAAGGGTGGGAGAGGAAAGGTGGGAAAGGAGAGCTCCTCCGGATACTGACATGGAAAGAAAAGTTTTGTTTTGTTGAATCTTCTTAGCACTGCCACATATTTCTACAATGACCCCCACACACAGTCTGTCAAGATATGTGGCAATCTGTACTTCACAGCCCACAGGAAAATCTGGTCCACAGTCAGCCCTGATGGGAAGGCTGTTGCTCTGGCTCATCAATTCTGAGGTCAGCCCGATTGGCTTCAAGCCCCGGGCCATAGAATGACAAACGGGAGAAATATGTGTTCATTTTCCCGTCTTGCAAAGTGCCAGCTCCCCTTGAGCTGTCTGAGTCATGAAGTTTCAGTCTTTCTTGAGCCTGAAGTGGCCCACGATGAAGAAGCTTCTCTGGGGGTGTGTTACAAGCTGCTGGGTAAAAACATCTGCACCAGCATGATCAATCTGCTGCCTCCCTCATAGGGGCTTCTTTTTATACGACAACAGGCTAGCTGTGCTAAAGAATGTCAAATAAAAGCCTTGTGAGAGCTTTGCCATACGCAGGCCAAATTAAATTAAGGGGCATAATCCTCACTATTGTACTTATCGGCATTAAAATGGAGGATTACCATCATGGGAACAAAGCTCCATGGCATAAAAGACTACTTCCATTCTGTCATTCACTGTACACAGTTCCAGGCTTACACAGGAAGTGGAGCAGAGAAGCACCAGGCCAACCACTGACTTGGACTTGCAACGAGAGGCTTCTCTCTCCCCAGCCAAGTGAGCTGCCCCCCCCATGTACCCATGGGAACACCATTCCCACGAGGCCAGAAGCTTTCTCCCAAGGTTCAGAGCTAGAATTTTCTCCACCAGTTACAGGCTGAGAGTAAATCAGAATTTACTCCTTAGCTGGCTGTAATTCAAGATTTGTTGCAATGACAGTTATAGAGAACAGAGAATAAAAAAACCCCTGGGCTAGGCATTTGGAGCCTGGAGAGGCAGCAGAATGTACTGGCTAAAAACATGGGCTCTGGAGTTACAGCTGTGTTCAAATCTTGACTCTGTCACTCTACTGACTAGGTAACACCAACAGCAAGTTCCTTGTACTCTCTAAATGTCAGAAATTATATAATATGCACCTCTTCCACAGGATTATTATAGGATTAAAAAGAATCATTCATGCGAAATCCTTAACACAGTGCCTAGGAAGTTGTTAATGAGTATCAAATATTAGTTGTTACTACTATTATTAGAGATAGAAAATCCCTAGACCTGCCATTTATTCTCTGTGACAGTGAGTGAACCCCATGCTAACCAACTGGGGCAGAAGTAGGAAAATCTGATGCCTCCAACCCAGAGGTGGTCTCCAGTCCAGCATTTGGGAGCTAATTGAGTAGCTGTCCCTGTGTTCAGCTGAGTCAGAGAACATCATCCAAAAGACTAGTGTGTGCATTCTGTGAGATAACTGTGAGGAAGCCTCACCACTGCCATAAATGTTGGGTGAATCAGAACAATGTCCTCAATATGTCCTTATCATCCTAGTCTCACAGCGTTTCTTGCCATGTCTGGGTCTTCCTTATAAACTCTTCCTTCTGACTTTGCCTTCCCTCCATCATTCCCTGTACCTATCTGTTCCGTCACTACCTCTTTAGGATTTTTCTAGAACACTTTATTGGTTGCTTCTCTAACCCCTTTATTCTTTGCTTACTTTCTTCTGCAGAAGCTGAAAATGCTCACATTTCCAGCTTCCCTTGCTGGACTCCTCTCCCCTGCAGAGACACCTCTGCAAATTTCATCTGATAAGATGTGAGAGGAGTGTCCTGGGGAGTTCTGGGAAAGGTCTCCCTCATGACCAACAGGGAGAGACTCCTGAGGATAGGCCTTCTCCATCCATCTCTTCCTTCCTTCTTTAAACAATACCATGTGAACAAGGGATCCTTAGCATGCTGCTTCAGCTACCTTGTGCCTCTAAGTGCTGACGTGCTGGGATAGCAGAGCAAAGTAATGGAAGGAGCCTGTGTCCACATATCTGAGTGGCCAGCCCAGCACTGGAACTTATGTCTTCGGACCTGTTACCCTGCGGGATCCCTGAATCTGCTGAGTTTTGTTACTTGCTGCTGGAAGCATCACCACTGGCATGACCCAGCTCTCTTCTCGTTATGCCCCACCTGACCCCCTCAAGACTGCCTTCCTTTCAATCCCTGGGTTGATCCACAGGGCATTGAGGTGAACATCAAACACAGAGGGGAAAATGGGCTCCCACCTTCCCTAGGGCACGGATGACCTGAAACACTATCTGATGAATTATTCTGGATCCTGTTGTTGTGCCACCACCACTTAAAGATTGAGGAGGGAGAACATTCCTTTCATAAAAATATGAGTTCTGAAGAGTGGTCTTGGAAGTCAGCCTGACAGATTTATTGAGACCCATTGCATGTACTAGAAACAGGAAGAAGGAAAATTTGGCCCTTGCCCTTGAGAAGCTGAGCTGCTGGCACATGGTCAACCACAACACCAGACAAAACTGGAGAGCCAGAGAGTAATGTACCAAAGTGACCCGAGGACCCAGGCTGTCAACGTCACCACTCACAATGTCACGGAGAGTTTGGGTCAGAATGCAAATCAGTTCAATCCATTACCAAGTCTCTTGTTTCGTTTGGCTGAGACTATATATGGGGGGCGGGGAGCAAAACTTCCTTGAAGAAAGCAGTAGCTTGATGTACATTAGGACACAACCTCATTTTCTTATGAACCAGCCCTTTGAGTAGTACAGTCATAAATGGACCACGATGGTTCAAGGAGTGTTAAAGAGAATTAAGGACTCTGTCGAGAAAAGATATATGATGTTGTATCTTGATGAAATAGGTAAGAGCTGAACTGAAAAGAGAGGGCAGAGAGAACAGAAGGAGGTGAACTGGTAGGAACAATATGAAAGTCTGACTCCAGGAAGCCAGAGGGTGCATATAGGATCATGCAGGAGCTGAGTCTAGAAGACAAACCGGAGTGAGATAGAGAGAGGCTTGCAAGAGCAGACTGAGGCGTCTGAACCTCTTTTGGTCTAAAACAGGAAGCCATTAAAGTTCTTTGAGAAGTCAGAATATGCTTTAAGACAATTGATCAGGTGTTAGAAATGAAAGCTGATCTGTAAAGAGGAGAGGGTGGAGAGAGACAGAGATAATGGTAGGTCTGGGTCAGGGAAGGATGCTAAAAAAGTGACTGGAGGTGGGGTTAAGTGAGACGTAGAGATCAAAAATGAGCACCAGGTTTGAAGACCAGGTCACAGGAGAATATGTGTAGCACTCATGGAAGTGGCGAGGTCTGGTGAGCTGGTGGAGGTCCTTTGGTGGGCTTTTCTGTTGAGGCTCTGGTGTGTAGCTCAGGAATCTATGGGCAACAGGAGGTAGGTGTAGTAGGGTGGAGCTCAGAACAGAGACCTGAGAATCATGCTCTCTCAGCTGAGAGTTGGTACCAGAATAACACTAGCGAGAGAGGATATCACCCAGGGAGAAGTGAAGAAAGAAGAGAGTCAAGGACTTGGAGAATTGCCTGTATTTCAAGGTGGGTGGAAGACGAGCAGAATAAAGATGGAGGACATCTGAGAGAAAGAAAGCTGAAGACCACGGCGCTGTAGAAACCATGGACGAGTGCAGTTCATGGAAAGCACGGCCCATGGCACCGAGTGTGGCACAACCTGATGAGCACAGGCTCTCTTAAGAGCTTAGCTTCCCAAGGACTGTTCGAGGGATGCAGTGAGGGCACGGATGATTTCGGGTTTAGAGAGGTAGGGGTTGGTGAGGGAACGAGGCAACCGAGCTGGATGTCATTCTGAGGAAGTCTGAGGTGTAAAAGTAAAAAGAGGAAGGGACAGGGCCAAGGGAAAGACTTTTGTTAGATGGGGAGAGGAATCAGCAAATGGGGAAGAGGCAGCAGAGGGAGAAAGATGTGAAAGCCAGGGCTGGTCTGACTGATGGTGGCAGGACCTGGAGAGCAGGAACATCACAGAGGTGAGCCAGGGAGAGCTCACCTGGGTGAATAAAAGGAAGGATGGACAGCTGACTAGAAGGAGCAGTTCTAAGGTGGAGGGAAGGGAAGTGGACATTGCTCACAGCACAGCCCTGATATTCTGAGTAAAGCTGGTCATCAGTGGAGGTTGACGGGAGTCAGGCTGGGGCTGGAGCCATTTCCCAAACTATATTCATTGACTTGCCCAAGATCAAAGGGCTGGAAAATGTTTAGCTTTAGGATCAGAACCCAAGTCTTCCACCTGCCAAGTTCAGTGGTCTCTCTGCTGAAAGACATTTTGAACTTTGTTCAAAATATGAGAGTATCTCTCATATGAGATACTAGGCCAATAATATTTCATCAAGTACCCTGACATGAGCTATTCTGACTATTAAGTACAATCTGCCCTCCATTTCTGTGGGTTTTGTGCAAATCCAAGGTTGCTTGAATCTGTGGTTGTGAAACCCATGGATGTGCAGGGCAAACTATACCACAACACTCTATATGTAAAGGACCTGAGCAGCAGCAAAGTTTGGTATCTGTTGGGGCTCCTGGAACCATTCCCTGTGGTTACTGAGCGACAATCACAAACTACTTTAAAATCAGCTCAAGCAATTTGAGACTTGCTAGAGAAGTACTGAGGATTTAATTTGTCAAGTTTCAAAATATTAATAAGATGTCTCAAAAAATTATTTTTAGAAGTTACAAATTAAGACCACCTCTTTTTCCAAAAAGATGCAATGAATTTTCTAATGGCCTGCTTATTTCCTCAAAATCCTGGAGTAAACTTTTAATGAAAATGATATACCCTTTTTGCATTAGCTTAAGCCACAGTTTTTTGTCCTTTTAGGCTAGTCAGTTATTTTGTGGGGCAGGAGCTGCCTTGTGCACTGTAGACTGGGCAGCAGCATCTCTGGCCTCGATCCACTAGACGTCCTTCACACAAACCCCCTGTGAAGAGTTGTGGCAGCCAAACACATCCTCAGAAGGAGAGTGGGAGGGGGCAGAACTGCCCCCGTTTGAGAACTGCTGTTTTAACCTACTGAGGTCAAGTACAGGTTTCACTATGAGGAGAACCCACAAGAGGGTTGTAAGCAGATTGCCCTGTAGATCAAAGACTTTTGCCCACAGAGTAATGACTTCTGACATAGGGGATTCTGGTGGGCAACACTTTTTGTCTCCACTCTCTCCAACTCACCAGAATAAGAACAGTGTAAGAAATACTTTTGTTTCATTGTCTGTTGGAATAAAATCTTACAGATAAGACTCACCAATTTTTCTCAGTGACAGGAGAGGTACTTGAAGTGTCTGCATGGCCATTGCTGGATTCTGCTTGTGGGCTGCTTTTATGATCGCCAGAGCCCCTCAGAACTAAGAGAAAACAAACAAGTGCTTAGAGACTGAGGATAAATTCAGAAGTAGGCAGGGTTTGATTTAACTAGCCATCTATTCTCTCTGTAGCACCTCACTGCCTGTCCTCATGCTGCTCCCTGACTTTCTGCAACCTTTGTCTAAGAGGACACATCATCAAAACTGGGTTTGCTTTGTCGTCAGTCCCAGCTGGCAAACTAGCTAAAATAACTCATCTTGTAGGAAAACAAGCCACCTGTCTATGACAATAGATATAAAGAGCGGACAGGTTGGAGGCCCCAAGGTGAGGAAGTTGGCGAGCAGCAGAACACATGAGCTGGAGTGGTGTGGTGCTGGACAGTCTCAGGAGTCCAGCTTCCAGTCCTGCTGGGCTGGGCAGAGCTGCCTGAGGATGAGGACAGTGGTCAAGAAATACCGTTACAACGTGTGTAAGTAAGGGAAAGTGTTAGTCACTCAGCCATGTCCAACCCTTTGCAACCCTACAGACTGTAGCCTGCCAGGCTCCTCTGTCCATGGGATTCTCCAGGCAAGAATACTGGAGTGGGTATCCATTCCCTTCTCCAGGGGATCTTCCCAACCCAGGGACTAAACCCAAGCCTCCTGCACGGCAGGCAGATTCTCTACCATCTGAGACAATATGGGTAGGATTACTACAACTAGGGATTCATTTCAGGAGGAACTCAGTTCTGTACTGTGGTGGAGGACAGCTCACTGATGAGTCTTTCAAGAGTGAGAGTGACAAGTAAAATTCCTCCTTTTTATGACCAGGGCAGCTGTGACTAACTAGCCATTGCCTTCTTCTCTTGAACTTTCATTTGGCTTCAAGTTCCTTTCTAACACAATGTTTCATGTCAGTGGTTCTCAAGGTGTAGGCCCCACATTATCACAGCTAATCGAAAACACATCACACAAAGCATCAACATCACCTAAAAACTTGTTAGAAAACAAAATTCTTGGGCCTCACCCTAACCTAAATGAATCAGAAAGTCTGGGGTGGAGGCTGGCAATCTGTGTTTTTAACAAGCCCTTGAGGTAATCAGGATCTATGTTGAGGTCTGGAAGACACTGCTCCAGATCAACAATTCTTAATCTTGACTGTATATTAGAATCACCCAGGAAGATTTTAAATATGCCTGAACCCAACTCCCAGAGATTCTGAAACTGGTCTGGTGTGGGGTTGGCATCATTTTTAAAAAGCTCCCTAGATAATTTTAAGGTGTGGCCAGGGTTGAGAACCATAGTTCCACATAGTTACCACCAATCCATTAGGGTCAGAAGGAGACTCTGTACCTATTTGCTGTCCTTATTTTAGATCATCTAGAAAGAGCCAAACCAAAATACAACCAATGAAGATAATCTACACATTTTTCAATTGTGACATAGTGTGGAAGGTGCATAAATTATTGAAGGTTTCTGTTATAATGATGGAAAATATAACATGATAAAAATGGAGTGCATTAAAAGAAATATGGAAATCAATTGTTTTTGTTTTGTCTATTCTATGAAGAGTATGCTCATTTTATATTATTCATTTGGTTCCTTAGGCATATTTATCTCTTGTGTAGAAGAAATGTGATTTTTTTCACTATCAGTGGTAGATAAGACCATCTGTTATTACTATTGCTATAAACACCAAAAGGATAAAAAGAAAACTTTATATGGAACATTATTACATTTTTATTATTACATACACACACTCACATGCAAATACACACTATGACCAAACAGTGAAACAACAATATTAAAGGAAGTGGGAAGCAGAAGTCAAGAAAAATAGCTTCAGCCTTTTAGAATTTCACACCGATCCCCTCTCCTCCCTTCCCTGCCTTCTCTTGATTGAACTCCTCTGGTTAGAGGACCAGGCAGGCTTCCCCCTCCTGGAGATTTTAAAACATTGTTTGACCCAAGCTCACTTGTAATACTGTGAGAAACAATATAAAAGTGAGAAATGATATGAAAAGAAAAAAAGAGAAGCCAACTTTAGGGACAAATATGTTTCCTTATTAAGAAGGAAAATCAACAAAAATCATTTTTAATCTTGTTCTCTGGCCCAATTCAGCAGCACCAAGGGCTACCACTCACTGACCAAAGCCCAGATGGTCTTGTCCACATAGGAGGTTGACATTGTTGCTGTCTGCATCTATTTTGAGATCATCAGTATGAAAAGGGGAAATAGCAATTTAATAGCAATTCAGAGAGGAAGAAACACAAGCTAAGCTAGGAAGACCACTAACCCCATTTGGTTTGGGCTCTCCTTATGAAGGTGCTGTGTCCACGACCAGGAAGAGGGGAGGCAGTGACACCTTTATCTGACACTTAGCAAATGCCCCCAGTTACTCTGCCCAGGTTTCCAACAAAAACCCATAGAATTTCTGATCATGTAATTAAAGGGAAAACTCATTCATGCTTCTTATTCACTTGCACTTTAGTCATCAAAATATTGATTTTTGAGAGTTATTTGAAGTTTAAAAGCCAAATAGAAAGGTAAAGAATATTCTTATTAAATATTGGACGAAGTCTGCTCCTTGTCCCCCAGCTTTGTCAGAAGAGCAGCAACAAGGATTTGAGTCAAAGAGATAAACTTAAATCAGAAATGCTGTACACCTGACACAAATATAATGTTGTAGGCCAATTATACCTCAACTTTTAAAGTTTCTTAAATGAATAAAAAAGGTTATCGAACCACTGAATTCAAAGAAAAATCCTAAGTTGTCAAATACTTTTAAAAATATGTATTTGGCTGCACAGGGTCTTAGTTACATGCAGGATCGAGTTCCCTGACCAGGGATTGAACCTGGGCCCCCTGAATTAGTAGCACAGAGTCTTAGCTACTGGACCATCAGGGAAGTCCCTGTCAAACACTTTTAAGTATATTCAGTGACAGTTGGGATAATTTGGCATCTCTCTGGCAAATTAATTGTTAAACAAGGAGACTGGAGAAATGGAAATATGGAGAAAAAGGATAGCGTAAAACAGGGTTACTGATTCTAAGTGAACAGATCAAGCTAAAGGAATTAAACCAGTGACCTGGCTGACAAAACTAAATGATGCATTTCAATAGCAGAAATGTTCACAAAATATCAGACTTGAGGTATGTGCAGGTGTGACAACAGAGGCTCCTCCAGACATGGGTCTCCTGTCTCCAGGGAAGCATCCTGAAGTGTTCTGGTTAAATGAAATAAAGAGATACTGGGAGGGACTTCTCTGGGGAATCAAAGCCTTCCAGAGTCAGACTGAACTCTAGAGCTATTCATATTTCCCAGAAGAACTGAGGCAATTCTTCACATTTTGAAATAAAATGGAAGAGCATTTGATCATCAGGAGGAAAAAGAAAAAACAACAACAACATAGCAGGTGTTGCAAATAAAAAATGCCTTTGGGGTCATTCAGGTAACACAAATGAGGTTTGTGGAGAACCAGAGGATGTACACCTGATTTGAAAACATTTGGGTTCAATGTTTTTTGTTTAAAAAAAAAGTTGGTCTGGCCAAACAAACCATACCTGTGTGTTGATTACAACAGGAAGACCTCCTATTTCTGACATCTGCTAGGGAGAATGGATCTAGACTGTAGGTCTGTAACATCTAGACAGCCTTCTTTTGAAACTGAAGTGTCTCCCTGTCTCACCTCCAAGCCTCCTCAAGTTCAAGAAAAACTGCTGCTCCTGGGGCTCCCTTTCTTCCCTTTTTACCCTCTCCCTCACCTCCTTACCCTGAGAGGAGGTTCCAGTTGTGCATTTTCTTGAAACCTAGGCTGGGTTGCAGATTCCAAAGAAGCTGGAAGCAACCCAGACCTCACTGCTAGGCCTGGAGTTACATTGTACCTCCAAGCTCTATGGTGAGGTCCAAGGCAACTCAGCCTCACATTTCATACATGTGAGCATCAGCATTAAAAGGTCATATTTTTAAAATCATAGCTGCTTCTTCAGGCAGAAGTTCAGGGACCTTCAAACTGAAAAAATGGAGGATTCTAATGTCTTTTAAATGTTTGAAAACCATTGATCTAGTCCAATTCTCTCACTATACAATGATGATAATTAATGGAAGTCTTAGACTAGATACTCAAGTTTTAACTTCTTGTCCACAGTGTTCTTCCCCCTATGGATGTGTTCAGTGTATCAGTGTCAGGATCATAGAAAGATATTCCTGAGAAGCTGAACTTTCATAATGTCTTAAGGTAAATAAGATAGAAACATGTCAGTGTCTGCTCCAAGAGGATGGACTGAAGGGAGGCAGTTGGCAAGGAGAGCTGCCACTAGCCCATCTTCCCCAGTGACAGGTAACTGGGCGCCCAGTCAGCTGCAGAGGGGTTGAGCCCCAGAGATAAGGGGCTCCCCTGCAAGGCTACCCCTGAACTTAATCAGCTGTCACCTGTAGAAAAAAAAAAAGAGTGCCAGACAGAGGGATCACATCAGGTGATCATTTCCAGCTCTGGAATCTTCTCTGGAGTGTCCATAAATATAGGACACCCATCCCAAACTTCTAATGACCTCACCTTTGTGGTCACCAGGCTTACTGGAGAACTGAACCTGCGCAGTTCCCCTGGGACCCCCTGTGATGGCGGCCTGTGGATCACTGCTTTGGTCTGAAGGGCACCCTGTGGAATGAAACATCTTCTCAAGGTTATGCCTTCCACCTGGATGAATGACCAAAGTGGGGAATACAGCATGGCTAAGGAAATCCACATTTTTCTTATGGTTTGAGGCTCTGAGGTGATGAATCTCAGCCACGGACTTGGAGCTTATTTTGAAGAGTTAACACAGAGTGGTTGTGAAAGGGCACAAGTATAGGGGATAGGAGACTTAGTAACTCTCCTGGCTTGGTGACATGGAGTAGGTTGGGTAACCTGTCTCATTAATAGCATTGGTCAGATAGGGAGTTGGGTGACCAAGGTCATGAGTGCACCAGGTGAGGGTTCCAGGTGTGACAACTGGACAGCATTCCCACTATCTTTCAGCGGTACCACCTGAGGAGAAAAAGAGGGATGGGGCCTCCTCTGTCTCTCCACATGTCTATCCTGGGACAGGCCTCTCTTATTCCTTTTGTCTTGCAGTCCTGTTCACTGACCTTTGTGGGTCCATGGTCAACTATGCTGTCATGGAAAAGGCAGACTACACACTATCTTCAGTGGAAAAACATCACCAGTGCAGTTTTTCATAGTCCAGTTAGCTTACTTCAGTAACTACAGTTAACTTAATGCAAGGAGATCCAACCAGTCCATCCTAAAGGAGATCAGTCCTAAAAGAGATCAGTTCTGGGTGTTCATTGGAAGGACTGATGTTGAAGCTGAAACTCCAATACTTTGGCCACCTGATGCGAAGAGCTGGCTCATTTGAAAAGACCCTGATGCTGGGAAAGATTGAGGGCAGGAGGAGAAGGGGACAACAGAGGATGAGACAGTGGATGGCATCACTGACTCAATGGACATGGGTTTGGGTAGACTCTGGCAATTGGTGATGGACAGGGAGGCCTGGCATGCTGCGGTTCATGGGGTCACAAAGAGTCAGACATGACTGAGCGACTGAACTGAACCGAACTAGCTTACTTCACAGTGGTAAACATCTAAAGACTTCTCTACCAAGACCATTAATGGCTTGGGTTGGAAAGTGCTGCAGGGATGTTCCTGGCTGTCCCAGGTCTTCTTCCATGCTCCACGACCCACAAGGTCATAATGGGTTGAAAATGTTCCTACATCTCAGACCACCTCCGGTATCTGGAGAAGCCAGGTTCTTTCCAACTAGACCCCTTGGCTTTAGAAGGAACTGTCCTGCCAGCGGGGCCCTCCTCTCCACAGCAGGCTCCTCCCTGAGGTTTCAACCCTAACTCTGTCCTATCTCCTTCCTCCCTGGCCTGTGGTCCGGAGGCTGTTTGCTCTCATCTTGCACCACTTCCTGACTCAGGCTGTTTCTAATTCTGCCAAAAGTGCTTCTAGACATACCATACTAGGATATTTGGGGCCTTTCTCCTTTTTTATTTCCTCAGATGTGTTTCTCTCTATCCTGTCTCTCTCCCTCCTCCTGGATGGCTCTCCTCCCTCAAGCATGGCCCTCCTGGTGGCACCATGTCTCCCCACTCCTTGCAGGCAGCCCCATAAGTATCCTGTGATAAGTAACGCAGCCTGCCTTGGACCACACTTAAGGAGGCACACAGAGTCCCTGTCCTCATGCCGCTGGCATTGTGACACAGAGACTGAGCATACCTAGAGATGTTTACCCTGTACCTCAGAATGTAACCTTCTTTGGAAATAGGGTGTATGCATATATAATTGGTTTAAAATAAGGTCCTATTGGATTAAGGTGGGTCTTAAACTCAATCATCAGTACCCCTATAAGATGGCCATGTTAAGACACAGGACATGTTAAGGCCATGTTAGGACACACTCTCTCTTAGGAAACCTGGGTTCGATCCCTGGGTCTGGAAGATCCCCTAGAGAAGGGATAGGCTACCCACTCCAGTTTTCTTGGGCTTCCCTGGTGGCTCAGATGGTAAAGAATCCTCCTGCAATGTGGGAGACCTGGGTTCAGTCCCTGGGTTGGGACGATCCCCTGGGTTGGGAAGATCCCCTGGAGAAGGGAATGGCTACCTATTGTCCTAAGCTCTTTACAAAAATTAATTCTTTCACCCCTACAGGAACTCTCAAAGGTACAGATCACTATCATTCCCATTTTACAACTAAGGAGACTGAGGCACAGGGAGCTTAAATGGTTTTCCCAAGAAAGTCACATACAGCTGGAGGCTGGCAGAGTCAGGACTCAGACTCATGCAGTTTTGCCCTGAAGTCTGAATTCCTAAATATTACAGGGTGTAGCCCATTTATTTAAACATTTAAAAATCATTAACCCCCACTGTCTTAGTACTGGAAATAAAAATTCAGACTTTATTTCATTCACGTGCCTGGGCCTTTTAGAGTCCCACAGCTCAGCTGCTGCAGGAGACGGCTCTGGCACTGCCTGGTGTTTGATGACCGACCTAGAGGACAGACACGGCACTGCTTCCAGCAGGGACACTGTCTGGGTAGGTCTCCTGGCTGGTGAGCTACGCCTGGTGAGCTTTCCTGTCCTCACCATGGACCTGGCAGAGAGGGCGCTTACAGATGAGGCGCAGAGACCCAAGCTTCCCCTCCTCACTACTGCTGAGTGGAACGAGAAGCCCATGCGGTTTCTGGCTGGAGTTACAGCTTGTCAGTAGCCATTTTACTAGAATTTAAAGAGGCCAACTTGTGGGAAGTCCAACAAGCAAATGCCACCAAAAGCAGCCCAAAGTCTAATTCTTTTCTTAAAGGACAGAATCTCATTGACACATTTTTTTTTCCTACAGCTGTATCACAAAGCCTGGCCTCTGCCTCTACCACACAAAACAAATCTAGTAATTTTAGGCCTATGAGCATTTTCCACTCTGATTCTCCACTACTTAATTCCAAATTAATCAAACTTTGACAGAGTTCAAAGAAAGTCTCATCTGGTAACCACTTTCTCTAACTTGGAGGCTAAGGAGGGAGGCTTTCCTCTCCCCTGGAGATGAGCTTCCTGTCTATCCTGTAGCATCACTGAGGAATTCCTATTCCCTTCAGGCATCTAGGGACAGTGGCTCTCCTGTCTCCTGACTCCCAGCAGCCTTAGGTTGGATTCACTTCTTATAATTTATGCCCTGCTTGCTTCCAAAAAGGATTGAGGCAGGGACGCATCACAGATCATTCGCTCCTTGTGACTGTGTTAGTTGGACCTGGCTTAGTACTCCTTTCAAGCCTGTGGTAGGCCAGGTTTCATCTGAGACTGTCCCCCTCCCTTGTTAAAAAGTCTGTATTTTTAAAACAATTTTAGGTTCACAGTAAAATGAGGGGAAGGTACACAGATGTCCCATATACCCTTGGCCCCCACACATACTCAGCCTCCCCAATTATCAACATCCCTTTTCAACTGTACATTGTTACAACTGATGAACCCACACTGGCACATCATACTTACCCAGATCCATAGTTTACATTACAGTTCGTGCTTGATGCTATACATTTTATGAGTTTGGACATTATAATGACACGTATCCATCATTATGGTACCATACAAAGTATTATCAACGGCCCTAAAAATCCTCTGTGTTTTACCTATTTGTCCTTCCTCACAGCTCCTCACCCCTTGACAACTATTGATCTTTTTACTGTCTCCAAAGTTTTGCCTTCTCCAGAATGTCATACAGTTGTGATCACACAGTAAGTATTCTTTTCAGATTGGCTTCTTTCACTTAGTAAAATGCATTTGAGATTCCTTCATGTCCTTGTGTGTTAGTCACTCAGTCATGTCCGACTCTTTGTGACCCCACGGGGTGTAGCCCACCAGGCTCCTCTGTCCATGGAATTCTCCAGGCAAGAATACTGGAGGGGTTGCCATTTCCCTCTCCAGCATTGTGTCTTTAATGGCTTGACAGCTCACTTCTTTTTAGCACTGAAGACGATTCCATTGTGTGGCTGTGTCATGGTTTATCCATTTACCTACAGAAGGACACCTTTGTTGCTTCCAAGACTTGGTAATTATAAATAAAGTTGTCTTAAACAAACATTCCTGTACAGGTTTTTGTGTGGACATAAATTTTCAGCTCCTTTGGGTAAATACTAAGGAGAATGACTACTGGATTACATAGTAAGAGTATGTTTAGTTTTATGAGAAATTGCCACATTCTCTTCCAAAGTAACCGCATCAATTTGCATTCTCACCAGCAGTGACAGTTCGTATTGCTCCACATTCTCACCAGCATTTGGTGGCTGTTAGTGTTCCAGATTTTGGCTATTCTAATAGGTGAACAGTGGTATCTCGTTGATGTCTAAATTTTATTTCCCTGATGATATATGATGTAGAGCATCCAACTGTCTTCCCATCTTTTGAAGGAAAAAAATTCAGTATTTTTATGTAGTCTATATGACCACCCAAAGAGCATCCAGCAGAGTGTTCTGAATGACAGGATGTTCAAAATACATTTTGAGGGAAGGACAGGAGATCAGGAGTTATGCAGTCTGAATTGCAGGGAGGTTTCTTAGCCACAATCTGTAAAATGAGGTAAAATCTCTAACCTCCTTCTCAGCATTACTATGATATTATAGGAATAAGGAAACTATAGTCCTATGTGTGAATGTATGAATTGTAAATTGCTGTGCAAAAAGTATAAGATATTATAAAAATAAGTATTTCTATTGGTTAGTCAAGAAAGAAGCAACTCCTACTTCCAGTATCATTCTGGCTTCTTATAAAACAAAGTTATTTACTTTCCTCTAAATTTTTCTTAAAAAGACAAAGCTCTGAATGTTTAAAGTAGCTTTATTCATCATCACAGGAACTGGAAACAAATGTCCTTTAGCTGGTAAAGGGACTTAATTGTGGCAGACCCGCAGACCAGAATTCTGCTCAGCAATGAAAAAGAACAAACTACTGATAATGCAGCAACACTGATGAATCTCCAAAGCATTAGGCTAAGTGAAAGAAGTCAGATTCAAATATCTACGTACTATACGACTTCACTTACATGGTATTTTAGAAAACATAAAATTACAGGGACAGGAAAACCAGTAGTGTTCACCAGAAGCTGGGTTTGCGGAAGGGATGTACGACAGCAAGGGCATGAGCGAACTCTTTGGAAACATCTTTTTCTTGATTGTGTTGGGGGTTACCTGACTATATGTGATCATCCAATTTTATCAAACTGAGTTTCACTATATGTAAATTATACCTCAATAAATCTGACTTTTAAAAATTTACCAAATTAAAAAAAAAAAAAAAAGAGGGTAAAGCCTCCTTCTCCCCAAACTGGATTGTTTCTGGACAGCAGGATTCAATTGCTTCTAACCCACTAGGAGGAGAGTCTGGGGGAAGAGCCTTGCTGTCAACGAGGGACACTTCACAAAACGTTTGCATCACTGACCGTAGCTGGTTTTGACACTAAGCACTTGGCTCAAAGTCTATGAAATTAGCAGGCTGTGGTTGCTTATACATCTCACCCATCACAACTTTATTGACGAGAATGGCTACCAGCTGTCACATCTGCCTCGCCTCTGTGCTTGGTGATTCAGACTGCATGGCCACAGCAAATCAAGCCACGATCCTGCTATGGCTCTTCATGTTGGGGTTTGAACTCCTGGCCAAATGGCTGTTGCTCAGCTGTTATGCTGCCAATCACCCGTCACCGCGGGTTAAATGTGATAGGCTCACCCATATCTTCCAACTCTTCAGACATCTCAAAGGCAACTTGCCTTCCACAGCAGGAGGCAGCAGTCTTGGTGATATTTAACTCCCGGATTTTAGAATTTCTGACTTCTGGGAGCAGGTACAGAGGAAACTTGCTATTTTACAGAACAAGCTGCAGAAGGGCCTCAAACCCATGAGTGAGAAAAATGACGTCAGGAGCATATCACCTAAGTCATAACAATTTTGAGTCACTGAAAAATGTATCCACACAAATGAACCAAGCTCTTGGCATGATAGATCATATCTCATTACAGAAAGAAAGCCGCTTGAAATCTTTCATATGCTATTGCTGTGTTTTAATTTTTCCCTGTTAGATAGGCAAAGACATAAGATTCAGAAAATTCTCTCTTTTATAAAGGTTTTATTATAACTGTATTTGAGATCTGACATGCACTATCTTTTCCTCCAAAAGTGAGAGAAATAGTTTCATCTTTCTGAAGTTACAACATTATTATTCTAATCGTAGAAGAGTATTTCAGACTGATTTTTTTTCCCCTCAAGTAACTTCATACTTAGGAAGTGGGGACAGAGAGGAAATTGACACTTACTGAATAGCTGCCATGTGCCAGGTCCCACACGGGATACTTTGTGTAAATTACCTGCTATGATCTTCACAAAAGTCCTGAGAATTAGACCTTAATGAGTCCCATTTTGTAGCTAAGAAAACTAAGGTTCAGGAGTTAAGCAATTTCCCCTAAACTGTATGACAAATCTGGTGGTACAGCCAGGATTTAAAGTAATTTTGACTCTGAAGTCCACATGCCTAGGATGGTGTATAAAACTCTCCACAAACCTTTGACTGGTGCCATATCCAAGATGGAAACCAATGTTAGAGCTGGTCTACTAAAGAGGGCATTGGGTGAAGACTCAGAACAGAGGGCTCTGATATTAGTCATTAAGCTCACATAACACATAAGGGGAGACAGCTTATGTAGACTCTCTGTGCTTCTGTTTCATCTGTTTGGGGAGAAAACAAAATCTGCCTTTATATACACAGTAGTCTTTCGAGGAAAAAAGTTCAACAATTCTTTTCACAGCACAATTAATTCTCCCCCTAAAAGTTTCTTTACTATTATTTGGACAGAGTCCAAAAACTAATAAGGGTTTCATAAAATGTGACATCACATTTTATGATTCTATGTGAAAAAATAAAAGACATAAATGCAATTCAAGAGTGTTGTTGACATTATTATTAATCAATTATTGACTATAATGCTGCTTCACTCAATGGTGAGGTGGTAAAGCTACCATCTGAAGAACTGCCTTTTTGCAGCCAGATTCTGGAGCTCTACATGAAGTCCATAAGGGAGGAAATGATTCCCACCTGAAGAGGCTCTAGCCATGGGTTTACTCTGAAATTCAATCTTGAGTCCCGGGATGCCAACCGCTGCACCAAAGTTTCATCTTCAGCATTTCCATGCCATGTCAGTATGATATCAGGAAAAAGCAGACCTCAGTTCCACACTGGCTTTGCAGCTTATTCTCTAACTGTTAATTAGGTTAACAGTACTTTACCTGCTGGGTGTTTAATTCTAACACGGGCAATAATTTGATTTCAGAACAAAGGACATTCCTTTGCATCACAAGTTACTTCATGGTGAGAATTTTACTGCTTGTGCCCAGTGAGGTTTGGCAGAGCCCATTTCTTGACAGAAACCTCGAGGCTAAGGCCAGACCTGTCTCTGCTATACACCACTTCCCTGAAGCCATGTTTCTGGAGCTCTCTGTATGTCCTGACCCAGCTCACAGACAAGGCACATTTTCCCAAAGTAAATCACAATCCTTAACCCCCCAAACATTCTCCTTCTCTAAGAAGTTATGCCTGTGGTTGTCAGAAACCAGTCACAGACCTTTACTTACAGAGAGTCAGAGAAGGCCGAACAGTGCAAGTGGACTCTGCAGGACCCTCACATAGCCTGAAAGGCACCTTCCTTCAGTTAATCAGAGCTTTGGAAGACAGCGGAGCAAGCGTGAGCTCTCCGTTCATCTCTAGCTCAGGTGTGCCAGTTAATTCCTTCTCCTAGATGTTGTTTTACTCTTGTGTGGAAATGGCCTGAAATACCAGGAATGGAGAGGCAGCTGGACCCTGCCAAAAAGAGTTTGGAACTTTTCTTCTGTCACATTTTGAGAAATCACATTTTTTGTACAAAACGACCAGGAATATTTCCAAAAGACAGAAACAGAATGAGTGAAGAAACAATGGAATAGGAAGGAATGATAGAGATGCATAAAGGAGCATGCTTGTTTTCCTCCTATGTGTCCAAAATGGATATTCTCCCTCACTGGGTACATTCATTTGACTTTCCTCTACTGTTTGACTTGCGATCAACAACGTGCTTATGCACAGATTCATCAAACTGAAAAACATCTGCCTAATCATTTTTACCTTCAAGAAGCATGGGCCATTTCAATGTATTGTTGTTGGTTGTTTAGTCGCTAAGTTGTGTCTGACTCTTTTGCAACCCCATGGATTGTAGCCCACCAGGACCTTCTGTCCATGGGATTTCCCAAGCAAGAATACTGGAGTGGGTTGGCATTTCCTTCTCTGGGGGATTTTCCTGATCCAGGGATTGAACCCATGTATCCTGCATTGGCAGGCAGATTCTTTACTACTAAGGTACCAGGGGAACCCATTTCAAAGTATATCCTCAGCTATATATTATAATGATTTTGACTCTTTGGTGTTTAACAGAATTCCCTTCAAAGGAGTGCTGACATAACATAGAGTACTTGATTATACAAACAGTGTCCATTTGAGGGAAGCATGTTTTTTAATCCTCTGTGTTGAAGATGAAAAATCTGAAGCCCCAAACTAAATCCCATTGTTCACCTTGAGAGTAACTCCAGCATAAAGCAGTTACTTAAACAGTAGTTGAATAAGTGAATGAAATAAAGAAATTTCCTAATTTAAAATATAGTTGTTCTGTGCACCTAGGTATATTTCTGGAAATCTAGTTCTAGGAAATTATTGCAACAACCCAGTCATTGCCAACCCACCAACAATGCTAAAGGAATCAGCCTTTCAAAATTAGAAAAGACTAGGAGGAAGGCTTACCCTGAGAGAGGTTTAAAAGTTCAGGCGTTTTAAGTATTAAAACTTGGTTCTGTCATGATGTGGGGTCAGACTTTTAAAAGAAGTTAACCTGGAGAAGGGGGAGAGCCTGTCTGGATTCTGTGCTTGCTTTCCTCTTTGGAAACTGCATTTAAAGCAATTCCCATTGGCTGGTGTCACATGATGCGCCCAGGGTTCCAGCTGCAGCTGGTTTAAAATGCCTGCTCACAGGCTCAAGGAAGAGGGCCTCTCACCCTTGGCAGGACTGAGGATGCCGTTCCAAAAACCACTCCCCTCAGAGGGCATTAGAAGGAGGAATGGCAATAGATTTTAGTGCTGTTATCCCTTGTAAGACCAAGGAGGGGAGTAAGTAGGAAGCTGATCAGATAACAGAGAGAAAGAGAAAACAATTTCCAAAGCACTGAAGCAATTAGATGAGAAAGTGTTATAAACCAATGGGCTCTTCCTGCTCCTGGAGGGCTGGGGGAAAGAGGGGAAGAGAGGCTGCGAGAACCAGCTCCTCCTGGAGACACCCTTTGAAGTTCCTTCCCAGTCTCTTGGGCTGTCACTGAGGGCTTCTCCCCTGTGAGATGAGGAGCCTGGCACTTTGCTCTTGCTTAAAAAACAGACCTTGAGTCAGAGGGGTAATTTTTAAAAATTGTGCTGTCAAAAACTTAGAGAATGAGACATTGTAGATCTTTTAAAAAAAATTCCCTGCAGGTTTTTTGTTTTGGTAGTATTTACTGTGGAATGTATGCAATGTTATTTGACAAAATCTAGTTATATCCATTCTCTGAAACTTAAGAATTCATTAAGAAAAAAAAACAATACATTCGTGAGGGGGTGACAACTATTAGTTTTTACTTAGACTACCCCATCTATCCAAACAGGAATATGTTTGCAATTATTTTTCTGATTAAAAAAGTACATATTTTAAACTGTTTTATTATGTTTCCCCATAGCAAGAGCCTATTATCAGCATTAATCAAAAATAAAAACACAATAAAGCTTGCCACTTCTCTCCAAGGTGACATTTGAAGCTGTTTCCCTCTCCCTGAAAAAAGAAACCGAGGAAGGCTACTTTTGCCCAGATCCTCAGCAGGCTCTCTCCCTGTGAACCCACATCTCACAATGGCCCTTTATTGCCGGCACAACGTTCTGCACACGGGAAATGCGTGTGCGTGTGCCTAGCATGTTTCCCCGTTTGTTTTCTTTTCCAGCATTGCTCACTGGCTGGTGAACGGTTCAGGCCCACAGAGAGCTTCAGACCACCAGCTCATGCATTTGAAAGGCATCTGTTTATTTTGAAAATGCAAATGTGGCCTACCTCAAAGACTGACAGGCAGGAAAATACCAGGGAGCAAAGGGAGAGGTTTCCAGTCTGGAGCCCTGTCCCTCCCTCGATCACGCCCGCTGAGATCACTCGCCATCAGAACCACTTGAACAGCTCCGGGAATCTGAGCGAACGGCCCACAGTTCAAACGAGCAGGCTCGTCTCTCCCAAGTCTAGCCCGGCAGATCATAGCTCACCTGATTTAAAGTACTGATGGAGTCATTTCCAAAAAAACCCTGGGACTTGGAGATGGTGGTGCCCAGGCCAAGTACCGCCTGGCGGAGGGCCCCTAACACGGACACAGGCCTCCTAACAGCCGCAGCCCTGTCCTGGGGACAGATTCCTGGAGAAAGCCCGGGAAGGTTAATACCCTGACTTTGATCTCTGTCAAGGCATACCAGCAAGAATTAATTTACATTTCAGATGAAAAAGGTTGACAGCATGAAAAGGCATCTTGTTTCTGGTATGTGAATGTGCCGTAATAGATCGGGAATTCTGAAAGGAAGTTCTGAGGAAGCTAAAGGGATAAGCCGAGCGGCTGCTTTTATTGGGAAGGAGATGAAAGGAAAACAAATTTCAATATGCGCCGCTCTGTAGCAACATGTAGGCCAAATGCTTCCTAAATTTCAAGGGCTATTCTTTCAAAAACTATATAACAGAGCGTTGCAGCATGATTTAAAAAAAAAAAAAAGACAATAGGCCAGAACTTGAAATATAAACCAAACACATTGCAGAGTCTACATTTCAAATGAAATGATTTGTTGAAAAAATAATAAATTAGAGAATAACCTTAGAAAATATCCAGAAAATGTTGTACTGTGATAGCATCCCGAAGCCACTTCTGCAGGATTCAAAAGTAAGAGTACCCCTATATTTGGGGTTTGTTCTACTTGAAATGTCCCAGGGACATGAAGAGCTTGTAATGAGAGGATTATACTTTAGGAAGAGCACACCCCAAAACACAGACATCGGAATAGCTGCCTTGCTTTTAGATCAACACCGCCTTTGAATCGAAAGATAACGAAAACATTTCCAAGTAAAAGTAATCTGCCCATAAAATTGCAAATGTCGTTACCCTATCTGAGTATCTTTACCACTGACACAAAACCAGCCCCTCAACTCCTGTCCGTGATGCTGGCTGAAGGGCAACGAGACATTGCCCGCCTTTGCTCTGGCTGTCACTCTCTCCTGCCAAGAGGGTGAGGTGGTGTCAGCACCACCCTCAATAACTACATGCCCGCCCAAGCCCATGGGGACTTGGAAGCTCCCAATATCACTTGATATGTGGGACACTAGCTGCTAGGCTAAGAAGGAGGTTGTTTCCAAGGTTTAAAAAAACAGAAGCTACTTAAAGAAACGTGTTCTCTCTAGTCCCACGAAACAAAAGGACCCTTCATAGTGTACCCACCCCACAGGTGCTGCGCTGAAAAGATGCAGCCGAGTGTCCTGATATAATGGAGCCACTCACCCGTCTGTTCTTATGCATGTTCATGTGGCAATAACAGAGTCCAAAAGGGAGCCATCTAAAGATGATTTTCAGAGAGGGAAAATTTGATTTATGATCCTACATACTTTATGATAAGGGAATCAACAATAGATAAGCTCAAAGTTTATATTTGAAAATATACATTAGGCTTTGGCAGTATCTGAAACCCTCTCTCTCTCTCTGCTGCAGAATCCATTGGCCTGGTCACTTCTCTCTCGTTCTGTCTCTGATATCTTGTGTTCTCAGAGCCTGGGTGTATGTGCTCTGGGGCCCATCTCTTCCAAAGCCTCAATTAGGCACATGCAGCTTCAAAAGACAGAGGGAGCTGAGCCCCACAACTCCTGCAGATATTGCCCTTTGTAGAAGAGCAGAGTGACCCGGGATCCAGAGCTTGAAGTGCTCAGGCAGCTACAAGCTGAGCTGCTGCATGTTAACCCCATGGGGCCCAGAGGACCACTGAAGTCACACACAGGCCTGGGTGTGGGAAACACAGTTTGCCAGGCAAGTACCTGAGTTATTCCTATCTCTGTGCTATGAAGAGACAGGCTGAGCATATAGTTAGAGAATTCCAAGTTTGGAAGACCTTTCAGACCTTTCTAGCCAATGCTCTTGTTTGCAGACAAGTGACTCCAGGAGAGGAAGGGAATTGCTCAGTTGGCAGTATGTAAAATGGACTCTATCCAAACTGTCTGTGAATGAGTGCTGACTCGGCCTCTGACCAGCTGTGTGACTATGGACAAGTTATTTCACTTCTCTGTGCCTTGTCTTCCCCCTCTATAAAACTGGGAATACAAGAGAACCTACTTGGAGCATTCTTAGCCAAGGTATGGCATGCGGCCAGTGCTCTCAATCATCACATGGAGAGGGGTGAATCAGAACAAACGCTAGACCCTACCAGAACTCTTGACTCCTCTTCCAGTGCTCCTGAATTATTAACCTTTCAGCTTTTTGAAACTCATATGAACTTAATCACAGAAGATTTCCAAGTGGATACTATGAAAATGATGTTTTAATTACCTGCGTGAATATGAACAGCAGACTCACTCCTTCTGTTGCTTATTTTCTTAAATTTCCTCCGAGCATCATATCCTCTCCAGGCTAAAAATATAAAACCATGTGCTAGGAATGACATTAATTTAAGAACGTGCCAGAGAATTGATATAAGCTGTTTCCCTCCAATCCTCTACCCCTCTCCTCCTCCCCACTGCTTTCTCACTGAACAAAATAAGCAGAGCTACGTGAGTGATGGTGGGGCCTCTATGTACTCTCAGCTCGGCCTCCAAGATGCTTTGAGAAGGAGTCATTTTGGTTCAGGCAGTGAATTTCCACAACCTCTGGATTCCACTTATGAATCACTTGGAGCCCTGTCCAGGTGAGGTGGGTCCCTGTCATTCCAGTCCATGGAGGAAGCTCTGCCTTTAGGACTTGAGGGGTAGGAGAGGACTGGAATGACCTGACTCACTCTGTATTTTTATTGGGAGAAAGGTATAAAACATGAAAGTTGAAGGAGAGAAAAATAAATAATAATGATTAGTAGCATCACATTTGCATTTGTGGAGGGGGGACTATATATAGAACTGCGTTCAGGGAAGGAATGCGTGACGGAAAGGGAAAATGCATGGGAAATGAATGAAGAGAAGAGAAAGGGAACAAGGGGCGGGGGGCAGGGTGTTGAGTCCTTCAGAGTACCAGGCACTGAACTGCTACCAGGAGCATGACCAGCTCTCCTTTCCACTTCCTCCCTGAGTGCTATAGCTCTCCATGTCACTGAATGAGGTCATGAAGTCCAAGTGGACGTTATGATTCTAGGTTACAAGAACACAAAGGAAATCATCTGCTGCAGTAGCACAGGGACTCAGATGCTATTTGTGACACAAATGACAGATGTGTATGCCAAGAGGCACTGACAGGGCTTGGGCATATGACAGAGCCTAGTGATTAGCTGCCAAGGTTTACAAGCTCTGTCTGAGCTAGAAAAGCCTCCTGGATGTGACAGACAGTAGCAATTCTGATGCTGAAAACCTGGTAATGGACATGAAGTGTGTATGAGGTGGGTCAACTGGGAGCTGGGGCACATGTCTATGTGATTTGCGTTTCACATCCATCCACTGCTACTGCCTCTTCTTGCCATGGGTAGGGATGGCTTGTTTGCTTATCTGGAGGTCAGAGACTGGCAGTCTTGCTCACAGCTATACCCCCAGCACCAAACACAAGGCCTAGCCTGCAGTAGATACTTGATAAATATTTGCTGAAGGCAGGAGGGAGGGAAGAAAAGGAACCACTGGGAAGAACAAAAGGTGAATGCCCTCAAGCACTTAATGAAACGCCAAGATTCAGGGCTGTTTACCTGACTGGATGGCAACAGCCCCCTTCTCTCTCTTCTCTCTGACTCTTCTGTATCTCCTGGCTCCCAGCCAGCCCTTGGCATAGGCCTGCAGCACAACCACTCTGCCTATGACTTCCCTCAGCAGCAAATTTAACTGCTCGACATGATAATACTTGAGAAAAACCTGAAATAAGACATCAGTTTTAGCATTACATGTAGGCTCCCAAGAGCTCCTCTGGTGCTCAGGGGTAAAGAAGTGTGTTAGTTGCTCAGCTGTATCTAACTCTTCGCTACCGCATGGACTGTAGCCCACCAGACTCCTCTGTCCATGGGATTCTCCAGGCAAGAACACTGGAGTGGGTAGCCATTCCTTTCTCCAGGAGATCTTCCTCACCCAAGGATCAAAACTGGATTTCCTACATTGCAGATTCTTTACTGCATTCTTTACTGTCGGAGCCACCAGGTTGAGATAAATCCTGCCAATGATTCTTCAGTGGTAAAGAAACCACCTCCCCATACAGGAGATGCAGGTTCGATCTCTGGGTTAGGAAGATTCCCTGGAGAAGGAAACAGCAACCCACTCCAGTATTCTTGCCTGGGAAATCCCATGGACAGAGGAGCGTGGTGGACTACAGTTCATGGGGTCGCAAAAGAGTCAGACATGACTGAACGACTAAACAACAATAACAGACTCCCACACAGAAATTCACTCTGCTCCAACAAATTAACATAAATATTAAAACATCATCTAAATAAAGTTTACAGTGACTTGATTTATGCTAACATTACTGATTTCTTGGAAGCAAATATAATTAATTCCCCTTGTAAGGTTGAGCCAATGTGGGACTATTAATATACACAGACGATGAAGTTAACAGGGTTTTAGGAGATCCTAAATGTTCTCCAGGCTGGCCTCAGTTCTGCCATGAGTTCCATTTTCTCAGCTTGATCTTTTCCCCCTCAGCTCTGATAGAGGTGTTAAACCAGAAAAACTGACCAGGGCCGACAGAAGTTCTGAGGGAATGGGACTTGAATGGGCCACAGTGATCTAATTTCTGCCGAAAAGCAGCAGCACTGCCATCCACAATCAGGCTAAGGCTGGCATTGTAGGGCAATTCAGAGTGGACCACTAAAACCTGGAATCTTGCAGGAATATGATGTTTCCCTAAATTAAAAGCTAGATGTGATGAGACTACTAATCAGAGTGGGCAGTAAACAACGCGAGTCTAATGAAAAAAGGACAAGAGTATAAAAGATACTCATTGTTGTCATTAACATGATTTGTGTATTTGCCTGCAGTGCTGGAATAAGCAGCACTGAAAAAAAGGACATTTAAAAATGAGCTCAAAAATCTCATTCTAGAAATGTTAAATGGTTCTCAAACTATATGCAGAACAGGAAGCAAACTCTCCTCTTTTGGCCCCTGAGGTCCTAGGACTCCAGACCCAAGACCAGCAAAGATCACTGTTAGGTTGGGGTCTTGTTTGGTAAGTTACAAAACTTACAGAGCTATTCAAATCACTGATAAGAGACCGAGGTACACAGCAGAGTATCTCAAGTGACAATCTAAACAACAAAGAAAGAACTACCTTTGTTTTTCCCAGCAGCCAGTGATCTAATCTGGACTTTTCCAAGATAGCGATGCAACTCTCTTTGCTAGCAAGAGGTGTTTGATGTGCTCTGAATGCCAAGTAATAATACCTACAAAATAGAACAGTGAAATAAAGCATTTTTAGTCACCATTTGATTCAGTATCATAGAGTTGCTCTGGGCCCATTGACATGTCTTGTTTTTTTAATATCAAATATTTGTTGAGCATAAATAATAGTGTACTAGGTAGTGGAAGATACACAATTCATGCTTATTGGCTCTTATCTACTTTCATATTTTCTGCTATGTGTATTTTCCTTTTAGCGTTGCTTGTAATTCATATTCAAAGCATACGTGGCATCTTTTACATGCAAAATCAAAGTATCTAATCCTTTAAAAAACTGAAGTTTAGACAGCTCTCCCAGCAAAAGTTATCATTTTAAATGTATTACTCTTTTAAAAATAATTTGTCATCTCACTGTATGAATTTTGGCTCTGCTTTGAAAATTCCATCTGAAGCAATGTGTAGATAGCAAAAATGATCACAGCCTGACACTACTGATTTTGTCTGTTAAGCTCTATGTCTCTCTCAAGGTAAAAAGTGGGTATGTTTTCTTGAGACAACCACCAAAACCACATTTGTCTTCCTAAATTACTCATTTTAATAAACTTCCATACTTTCAGATGAAAGAGTTTCTGGGTAGATTCAAAGAACATGACCAAATTTTATATATGTGTGTGTGTGTGTGTGTGTGTGTGTATATATATATATATATGTAAGCTTGTATATGTATATGTCCGTAGGTATGTCTATGTACATGTATATGCATATATATGTACATGATGTTGAATATATTATCTTTTTAGAAAACTTTACTTTAGCTTTTCTTTTAAAAACTTTCAAGCATCTTTCCTCTGCTCCTTGTTGCCGTCTGTAATTAAATTCAACCACTTGGAAGTATTTCTTTGTCAGAGGATTTTCCTATCATTCCTCGGACAAGGGTGATCTGTTATTTTAGAATTGCTTTAAAATGTAGAGCCATTTTCACTTTTTAAGAAAATCACCAAAATAAAAAATATGTCCTTTCCTCTTACCAAATATTCCCATGCTTTCTGTTTATGGAAAGATAAACATACTTGATTAGCACTTGAGCCATTTAACTTTATCTTTATGCTTACAAGATTGTTTTACAAGTTAGGATCGAACGCTGATTTTGCTGAAAACATTTGCATTCAGAGATTCTGAGAATGTTTCTAAGACTCTGAGTCTCTGTTTCCACCTTTGAGGAAGAGAAGCAGTTTTCTCTCAGAACCCCTGAATGGTGGCCAGGACCATGCTAGGTCATCTGGCCAAGCCCAGGAGCCTGTTCACAGCACATGTTCCTGGAGCTAAGTGGGAGGAGGGACAGCCAGGGGTCAGGCTGAGGTCTGGGCAGTTCGTGGCATCAGCACATATTCTTTAGCCCTAGTTTCTCAAGGACTGTAGTTTGAGTCATGGGTTCTTGGGTTTGGCTTTGGCTAAAACAAAAAGATTGTGTACTAGAGTGCATGGGGATGGTAGAAATAGATGGCAAATCTCTATGGGGTGAATGTTTTGGGACAGGTAAAGTACAGATAGCTTAAGATGTAAAAGTCATTGATAAAAGCAAGACTTCCCTACTTTCTTTTCCTTTAGTCCTGGCCATTTATAAAATGGACTATATGCTATAAATAACATATGGCATGATTATATGTTTATAATATGATTAAGGGCTTCCTTGGCCTTAATCAGACAGGCTTGCTTAGGATGATTGCTCAATACTCTTGGTGATGAAACATTTAAAGAGAATCTAATGAATGACCAGGACTATGCAGTATGTGAGATTACAAGATATGTTCTAACTATCCATTCAAGGATTTATCCTTGTTTTGGGGGCATCCATGGATGCTTCTTAGCAATTTCTAAATAGGCAGAATATATCTTGAATTAATATAAATATTAGAAATTAACTTTGATTTTTAGCACTTCAAATCTCTTATTATGATAATAACATTCATATATAGTTTTTAGTTCAGAAAGAGATGGATAACAGTACTGTCAAGATGTGACAATTTCAAAAAACATTAAGGAAGCATTTAAGTGATATGTCTACAGTAGTCAGGTCAGAGAAGTATGAGTACAGTGTGTTTTCTCCACAGAGTATTCTAACAGATAATACGGTTAAAAACAAAAAAGACAAACAAGCACTTCGACTGAGCTTCTCTATGCTTCAACACTTCAATATAAGGGCAAAAATGAAATGAAAGGTACAAAGATAACAGGTCTGCCACCAAGGGGACATCTTTTCGAGATCCATTCCACCCCCTTCTTGAAGCAACTTGATGAGTTAAATAAGCAGGAGACAATGCAACAGCAAAATAATACATGTAAAGATTTGTCTTGAGGGTCTGAGTACTTGAGAACATTATAAAGATCAGTTCTATCTCTCTATTCACAAGTTCTATCCTGAGCTGTTCACCAGTTCTGCCCTGAGCTATCTCTGATCGGTAGAATTCATCTCTCAGATTGGAGTTTGAGCCTTGAGTTAAGAGTGAGAAGGTCTTTCATCTCTAACCATAGGTAAGTCACTTGTATCTGAATTTTCACAGGGAGCAATGGGAACCAGATAAGTGGTTCTTAACTCTTTGGTGGGGGGGAGGGTGGTGGAAGACTCTATGAAAATCTGGTAAAAGCTATAAACATTTTTTCTCAGGAAAATGCTCTTGATACAACATATTGCACATAGTACCAAGGGTTCCACATAGTTCCTGTTGGCCCTCCAACGACCTAAGAGCCCTTCCCTATTTCAGAGCTCTATGGAAAGTGATAAATTTTACAAGATCTTATCTTATTAAAACATATAAGTTATTAAAAGAGTAAATATCCAGTTGAAAAATATCTCTATCTAAAAATGTTAGTTTTCTGCCTAAAATGTTTTATTGTATGAAATACAAATTTTTCAAGGAAGAGTTTTTAAGCTAGTTAAACTAGATGTACCAGTTACTACATAACAAATAACTTCGAAACTTAATGGGTTAAAGAGCAGCCATTTACTGTCTAACAGTTTGTGAGGGTCAGGAATTTAGGAGCAGCTTATCTGGGCATTTCTGGCTCAGGGTCTTACATGAGATTACAGTCAAGATGTTGGCCAGGGCTTCAGTCATCTAAAGGCTTGAGTATCTATTTTTAAGATGGTGCCATCACAAGGCTAATGGTAAAAAGCCTTAGTTTCTTTCTGTCTATTGACAGGATGCTTCTCAGTTCCATGCTACATAGGCCTCTTCAGATGACTATTTCAGTATCTTCGTAACAGAAGGTGGTTTCACCAGAACAAGGGATCCAAGAGAAAAAGCAAGAAGGAATCTGTAATGCCTTTTATGACTGAGGCTTAGATGTGATACACCATCACTTCTTCCATATTCTTCTACTCATAAGAAGCAAGTCACTAAGTCCAGATTACATTTAATGAGAGAATTTAAGTTTTACCTCTTAAAGGGATTTAAGTATCATGCAATTTGTGGCCATATCTTTAAACCACTGCAAAGAATCTCTCTGAATCATCAACTCTTATCAAAAAATGCACAAATATAAAATAAGTTAAAAGTAAAAGAAAAAGACATACCATACTAATACTAGTCAAATTAAAACTGGACTGGTTATATTAATATAAACAAAGTAGATTTCAGAGCAAATAAATATTATGAGGGATAAAGAAGTTTATTTCATAGTGATAAATAGGTCAACTCATCAAAAAAACTAAAAATTCTAAGCATTTTTTCACTTAAAAACATAGCTTGAAAATACATGAGCCTAAAAGTATTAATGCCACAGGTGCTAATGTTGTTAATTGTGTCTTGTTAATAGTACACAATTATAGTCAGAGAATTCAGTACCCTCTTCCAATAATTGGTAGGACAAGTAGACCAAAAAAAAAAATCATCAAGGATATGGAAGGTTTGAATAACCAACCTAACCTAACCGACATTTATAGAAAATTCCAGCTAAAAATAATAGAACACATTTTCTTTTCAATTACGTATGAAACACCTACCACAATACGCTATATTCTGGGCAAAAAAAACCTATGACTTAGTCACACAAGGTACATTCTCTGTTCATAGCCGAATTAAATTGGAAATCAACAAGATATCTGGAAAATTCCCAAATATTTATGAACAGACTTCTATGAAAAAATAACCCATGTATCAAAGAAGAAATCAAAAGAGAAATCAAATTGATCAAATGTATAAGAAAACACAATCTGTCAAAAATTTGTGGGATACTGCAAAAGTAGTAGTATTTAGAAATGTATACCATTAAACACCTATAACAAAAAAGAAGAATGGTCTCAAATACATGAGTTCAGCCTCTAACATATATTAGGAAAAGAACAAGTAAAACCCAAAATCAGCAAAAGAAAGGAAATAAAGACCGTAGTGAAAAATCACTGAAATAAAGAAGAGACACTGAATGAAATTGAAAGGTGTTATTTGAGAAGGTTAATGAAATTGGTAAACCTTTAGCCATACAGGTTAGGAAAAGGAAAGAAAACAAAGGTATGAGATTAGTGATATTCTATAGATTCTACAAATATTAAAAATACAATAAGGGAATATCAGAAACAACTTTGGGGGCCTCCCAGGTGGGCCTAGTGGTAAAGAACCTGCTGCCAATGCAGTAGATGTAAGAGACGCGGGTTTGATCCTTGGGTCAGAGGAGGGCACAGCAGCCCACTCCAGTATTCTTGCCTGGAGAATCCCATGGAAGGAGGAGCCTGGTGGACTATAGTCCACAGGGTCACAAAGAGTTGGACACGACTGGAGCGACTTAGCATACACGCACAAACTTTGTCATGTTAACAAGATAAAGGAGAAAAAACATATGATCCTACTAAATGAGGAAAAGGATTTGACAAAATCCAACATCCAACACTAATTGAAAAAAAAAAAAAAAGAAACTTTTCAACAAGCTCAATTCAAGGGAATTTCCTCAATCTGAAAAAACAAAGTATCTATGAAGACCCTACAGCTAACACCACATTTAATGGTGGAAGACTGAATACTATTCCCCTAAGTTTAGGAGCAAATAAAGGATGTCCATCGTTACCACTTCTATTCAGCATTGTAAAAGTTCCAGCCATTGCAAACAAGAGAAAGAAATAAAAGGTATCTCTATAAGAATGGAATAGTAGAACTGTCTTAATTTGAAGATGACACATTATCTATGTAGAAAATCCAATGGAATCTATGAAACAAACAAAAAATCCTACCAGAGCTAATAAGTGAATTTAGTAAAGTTATAGGCTACAGATCAAAACCAAGATCACAGCATCCGGCCCCATCACTTCGGGGCAAATAGATGGGGGAAAAATGGTAACAGTGACAGACTTGATTTTCTTGGGCTCCAAAATCACTGCAGATGGTGACTGCAGCCATGAAATTAAAAGACGCTTGCTCCTTGAAAGAAAAGTTATGACAAACCTAGACAGCATATTAAAAAGCAGACACATCACTTTGCCAACAATGGTCCGTATGGTCAAAGCTATGGTTTTTCCAGTAATCATGTACAGATGTGAGAGTTGGACCATAAAGAAGGCTGAGCGCTGAAGAATTGATGCTTCACAACTGAGGTGCTGGAGAAGACTCTTGAGAGTCTCTTGGACTGCAAGGAGATCAAACCAGTCAATCCTAAAGGAAATCAACTCTGAATATTCATTGGAAGAATTAGTGCTGAAGCTGAAGCTCCACTACTTTGGCCACCTGATGAGCCAACTCATTGGAAAAGATCCTTATGCTGGGAAAGATTGAAAGCAGAAGAAAAGTGGGGAGCAGAAGATGAGATGGTTAAATAGCATCACTGATTCAGTCAACATGAGTTTGTGCAAAGTGGGAGATAGTGAGGGACAGGGAAGCCTGTCATGCTGCAGTCCATGGCATAGCAAAGAGTCAGATGAGACTGAAAAACTATATCATTTATAACATTTAAAAATGTGAAATACAATAGTGATAAATCTGACAATAAATGCCATTTCTTCAGTCTTTGTTTGAAGACAACAGCCAGAGTTCTACACAGTAGAGGGCCAGTGTAGATCTGAAAGGAACAGTGTATAGTGTTTCTGTTGTCTACAGGTGATTTGGAGATTCAGCCTTTTTTTTTTTTTAACTTTGGTCTTTTTTTCAAATATTGTTTAATAAAGTTTAATTAGCTCCAGAAAAAAAAAGACCTGTGCACTGAAAATCATAAAACATCAGCTAAGAAAAATTAAAGAAGACCTAAATAGATGGAGAGAGATATTATATTTCTGAGTCAGAAGATTTAATATTGTTAATATTTGAGTAAAGCATATTACCCTTCATAATGCAGTGAGCCTCATCCAATCAGTTGAAAGCCTTAAAAGTCTGTGGTCCCCTGAGAAGTACGGAATTTTATCACCATGCTGCCTTTGGACACAAGACTATATCAACTCCTGCTGGAATTTCTAGCCTGCAGATTTCTAACTTGCCAGCCCCCACAACTACATGAGCTGATTACTTAAATCAATTTCTCCTTGAGAGAGAGACAAATCTATATCTGTATATATAAATACACACACATACTATAAGTCGGTTTCTCTGGTGAAATCTAATATAGTCCCAGTTCCTTTTTGCTGTTATTTAAACATGGAGTGGAGATAGAGCCAACTGTGGTAATAAACTTCCTATTAATGGTAGAGGCAAGTCTTGCGCAAACCCATGAGTTTGGTAGAAGGTTGTTTTTTAGTAACTTCCTTTCCTCTCTCTCATTTCTTCCCCCTTTGTCACTGAACTCCCCAAGTTTCCCACAGATGTTGGGTTTGTGTACCACACACTGGGGGTCCAGGACATTCAAATGCAGCTGTTCCTCCTCATGTTCACAAACAGATCTTCCCTGTCCTGTGTCAAAACTCTCCGTGCCTGGGCATTGTTGCAGGGCCATCTGTGCAGGGGATTAGCTGGCTCATCTAATAAACATTTAGATCCTGAAGGGAATTTAGACTCATCAATAAAAATTCTTACTTTGTTTAGAGGAGAATGCCTGGGAGAAAGCCAGAGAGCCAGAGCAACTGGCTTCAAGGCCACAAACTTAGAATTAGAGCTGAGGCTTTGCCAGGTCTTCTAATCCCAAGTTCAGGCTTCTTTATACTCATCTAACCTGTGTTTAGATGAGCCACCAGAGACTTCCCTGCCTACAATGCGGAAGACCCAGGTTCAATCTCTGGGTCGGGAAGAACTCCTGGAGAAGGAAATGGCAACCCACTCCGGTATTCTTGCCTGAAAAATCCCATGGATAGAGGAGCCTGGTAGGCAAAAGTCCATGGAGTCGCAAAGAGTTGGACACGACTGAGCGACTTCACTTTCACAACCTGTGTTTACTCTTAGCTATTATTATATGCATAGGTAGTATCATTGTCTCTCTAACAGGGACCTTTGATCCTCCAGCACTTTCCAGCTAACTGGAGTGTCTACAGTGATCTGGAATATTGGGACTTGACTTAGAAGTATTTATTACCTACATCTAAAAATCAGCTGTCAGGCACTCCTTGACACATGATCCAAATAATACTCTATTTGCACTAGTGTATCAGTAAGGTGTTGCTGTTTCAATGGAAAACTACATTGTCTTTAGCATATTCTCCAGGGTTATCAGATTCCAGCCCTGGTTCATCTTCTTTGAGCTATTTCGCAACTCTTTCTAAATTGTAGGTAACTGATAGATACATAAATTCTGTCCATTCTGGTGGTAATTTTAATTGACTTCTTCTCCACTGTGGAAAAACCAGTGGTGTTCCTATTCATGATTCATCTTAACATTCCTTTACTTTATATAAGCCTGTGCTGGTTTGACTTTTCCTTTGAACTGATTATAACATCTGTCTGGTTCCCTCATATCATGTGGATAAAATAAATTCTTTAAACACGTTCATTTTTATATCTGTATGTAAGTCACGATTATATCTTCTGAAAATTACCTTTAAACAAGAGGAAGAAAGAAGTCGAGAAATTCAGGCTATGGAGTTTTGACCCAAACGAGCACAAACACATGAGGAAGTGGAGGCAGGAAGTCCTCATACCTAGGTAGACCTGGTGCTACCAACCAATCCTAAAAGGTCTAGTGTGCTCAGAAATACTGCCACTCTTCCACCTCTGAAGTGCAAATACCGGTTAGTGCAATAGGTTCATTTTGGAACTTACTGAAAAAATCAAGTTATTTTCCAAAGTGATCACACCAATTTATAGCCTCAACAGTGGAGTACAAGAGTCCAGCTGCCCTCTATCCATGCAACCCTGGAGATTGTCAGATTTACTGATTACTGCCAAAATAGGTATGAAGTGGTATTTCACTGGTTTTAATTTGTATTTCCTTAATTACTCATGTGGCTGAAATTTTCCTCTTGTTTTCAACAGTCTTCTGACAATGACATCTTCTAACAATATATATAATGAATTTAATTCTTCTAGTTTTTCCTAATGATTAGCCATATGCCTAGAATGGGAAAGGAAGAGAAAAAAAACAAAAACACTAACAGTATCTAATTTAGGTAAAAATTGTATTAGCATTGGAGATCACTTATTTATGTTATGCCTGACATTTTTAATCTGTACCTCTTACCTTAATCATTCTCCTCCTGCATCTTTATGTTGTTTGAGAAGGATGTGCCTCTTTTAAAGATGCTTTTGAAATCCCAACCTATACTGAATGAGCTCTGCTTTTCATTGCTCTGGTTTGAATTTTGCTCTCAAAGGCAAGCAAAACATCTATATTCTAAATGAAGATGTACACTATCTAAGTCAAGAGTGAGACATTTTAAAAAAGGTTAATTATACAAACAATTTTACTTTCCTTTTTCAAGAAAAAAACTTTAAACAAGTAACTTCCTTTAGGATGGGTCATTCATTCTGTATACTTCCAGAGCTCTGATATAACCATGTTATTACTATTCATCACTTTCTAAATTTAATTGACTTTTCATCCCCTCTCTACTCATTTGTTTGGGCTTATCAGGCAGCACTAGTGGTAAAATCTACCTGTAATGCAGGAGTTATAAGAGATGCAGGTTTGATCCCTGGGTTGGGAAGATCCTCTGGAGGAGGGCATGGCAACCCACTCCAGTACGCTTGCCTGGAGAATCCCCATGGATAGAGGAGCCTGGCGGGTTACAGTCCATAGGGTCGCAAAGAGTCAGACGCGACTAAAGTGACTGAGCACGCACTACTCATTTGTTCATTAAATAAAACTTCATTTAGGACCTATTAATGTGCCAGATACTGATGGAAGAGCTGGAATGACATGAGTGAGCAAAGCAGACCATTTCCCCACCCTCACAAAGCTTCCATTCCAGTGGGGGTAACAAACATTAACAAGTACACAAAGGACATCATTTTGAGTAGGAACAAGGACTATGAAGAATAGCAAATCAGGGTAGAGAGGGTTCATTAGTATATTTGGGGATATATTTTGGCAGGCAGCCTTTAGCAACCAGGATGGTGAGGGAACTCAAACCATGTTATTTGAGGAACTGGTAAAGACATTGGGGGCTTCAAACTGAGAAACAAAAAATTTAACAGGGTCTTATATGGGAGGAAAAAGTTTTGACTCTCTTAGGGTCCCTCCCTGTCGAGGGTCTGAGAATTAGACTTTCACATACCAGATTCACAGAAGAAAAGCATTCAAATCTATTCACACAAGTTTTATGTAACACAGGAGACTTCATAAGGAAGACATGAAGAAATGATTAGATGTGAGTGTTTTTACGCTGGGTGTGATGAAGAGTGGAGAGCTGTGGAAATGTGTGATAAGACAGGGGATGAGCTAAGTATAGTAAACTGGGAGAAACTTAGCAAGGCCTGTCTGTTCAGATTCTGCTCTTTGTCTTTTTGTGTCCCTTTGTCTTCATTGATAAGGATGTTTATTTTCTCTAGGTCTAACAAGGGTACCTTTCACAAGACAGTCTTTTGGTAAGGTACTCAAATATGTTTCAAATTTTAATAAGATTCTCTATCAGTGTGTTAGTTGCTCAGTGGTGACCAACTCTTTCTCTATACATTTATTTACTATAAATATACATTTACATATAATAATATACATTTATTTACTAATGAAAATTGAAATAGCACATCAAAAGTTTTATTACAGTTCAAATTTTTGAAAACCAGATAATTTAGTTAATACACCTTTCTCTAATTATGCTCTGGCCACATCACCCAATGTTTTCTTTACTTTCCTTCCATACAAGTTAATCTGTTTCAAATTCCTGATATTGGGTTTCATCTTACCGACTTCAGACTTTTAAAACAATGTGCATGCTTAGTCATTCAGTCATGCTCAACTTTTGCGATCCCATGGTCTATAGCCCCCCAAGCTCCTCTGTCCATGGGTTTCTCCAGGCAAAAATACTGGAGTGGGTTGCCATTTCCTTCTCCAGGAGATCTTCCTGACTCAGGGATTGAACTGGCATCTACTGCATCTTTTGCATTGGCAAGCAAATTCTTTACCACTAAGCCACCTGGGAAGCCCCAAAACAGGTAATACTTGAGACCTATTAGTGCTTCTTTGTGCCAAATCAAGAGGTGGAACTAAAATATATTCAAGTCACCCAAACGCAAGTTTCTGTATCAAGGTAGAAAAGAGATGTAAGAAAAAAAGACATCACAGAACTTATATCACAGGTATTACAATACTGGTACACAGTCTGTCCCTAGTGCAGAGTAGCTTTCCCAGGCTGCTTAATAATGATCCTAAAATTACTAGAAAGAAAAAAACAGTACAAGAACAAAGTTTATGGCTCAACTGACTCTATGTCATAATTATTCTCCATGAGCGTATCCTCAGAAGGATCTCTATGTACAGGCAATAATGACAGCTACATTTAAATCTTTCCAGAGATGGAGTCTCAACTACCTTCTGCCAAAGGTAGTTCTCTCTGAGTCAGGGGAGATTGGTTTCCATAGTACTATTTCATAATCTGAATCATTCTATCTTTTCTTTGTGAGCAGTTAACAATGTCCTCATTCTTCTCCTCCTATAGAGTATGCCTTTACTAAGTCTCTGTCCATCCTATTGAGGTGGATATTTTGGTAGAAGAGAAGAGAATTTGGTACTAGAGTTGAGAGGTGAGTTACTAAGATTCTTTATAAATACTTCAGAGACAGGTTAAGAGGCAGCTGAAACTTCTTGGAAATTTTCTTTGACGGACATCTGAGGAGGCTCCAGGGTCCAGGTGGGGTTAAGCACTGATGAGTCCATTGGAAGTCTAGTCACAGCTTGAAGATTCTCATAGATCTTTGAAGTCCAGTAGAAGGTGATGCTTCAGTTCAGTTCAGTTCAGCCACTCAGTCATGTCTAACTCTTTGCAACCCCATGGACCACAGCATGCCAGGCTTCCCTGTCCATCACCAACTCCCAGAGTTTGCTCAAACTCATGTCCATTGAGTCGGTGATGCCATCCAACCATCTCATCTCTGTCATCCCCTTCTCTTCCTGCCTTCAATCTTTCCCAGCATCAGGGTCTTTTACAATGAGTCAGTTCTTCACATCAAGTGGTCAAAGTATTGAAGCCTCAGCTTCAGCATCGGTCCTTCCAAAGAATATTTAAGATTGATTTCCTTTAGGATTGACTAGTTTGATTTCCTTACAGTCTAAGGGATCTCAAGAGTCTTCTCCAACACCACCGTTCAAAAGCATCAATTCTTATGTGTTCAGCCTTCTTTATGGTCCAACTCTCACATCCATACATGACTACTGGAAAAACCATAGCTCTGACTAGATGGACATTTGTGGGCAAAGTAATGTCTCTGCTTTTCAATATGCTGTCTAGGTTGTTCATAGCTTTTCTTCCAAGGAGCACGTGTCTTTTAATTTCATGGCTGTAGTCACAATCTGCAGTGATTTTAGAGCCCCCCCCCCCAAATAAAATCTGTCACTGTTTCCCCATCTATTTGCCATAAAGTGATGGGACCAGATGCCATCATCTTTGTTTTCTGAATGTTGAGTTTTAAGCCAGCTTTTTTCCACTCTCCTCTTTCACTTTCATCAAGAGGCTCTTCAGTTCCTCTTCACTTTCTGCCATAAGGGTGGTGTCATCTGCATAGCTGAGGTTATTGATACTTCTCCCAGCAATCCTGATTCCAGCTTGTGTTTCATCCAGCCCAGCATTCGCATGATGTACTCTGCATATAAGTTAAATAAGCAGGGTGACAATATACAGCCTTGTCATACTCCTTTCCCGATTTGGAACCAGTCTGTTTTTCCATGTCTGATTCTAACTATTGCTTCGTGACCTGCATACAGATTTCTCAGGAGGCAGGTTAGGTGGTCTGGTATTCCATCTCTTGAAGACTTTTCCACAGTTTGTTGTGATCCACACAGTCAACAGCTTTGGCATAGTCAATAAAGCAGAAGTAGATATTTTTCTGGAACTCTCTTGCTTTTTCAATGATCAACAGATGTTGGAAATTTGATCTCTGGTTCCTCCACCTTTTCTAAATCCAGCTTGAACATCTGGAAGTTTTTGCTTTACATACTGTTGAAGCCTCATATAGAGAATTTCGAGCATTACTTTGCTAGTGTGTGAGATGAGTGCAACTGTGCAGTAGTTTGAACATTCTTTGGCATTGCCTTTCTTAGGGATTGGAATGAAAACTAACCTTTTTCAGTCCGGTGGCCACTGCTGAGTCTTTCCTTTGCTGGCATATTGAGTGCAGCACTTTCAAAGCATCATCTTTTAGGATTTGAAATAGCTCAGGGAATTCTATCACCTCCACTAGCTTTGTTCGTAGTGATGCTTCCTAAGGGTCACTTGACTTCACACACTCCAAGATGTCTGGCTTTAGGTGAGTGATGACACCATCGTGATTATCTGGGACATTAAGATTTTATCTGTATAGTTCTTCTGTGTATTCTTGCCACCTTTTCTTAATATCTTCTGCTTCAGTTAGGTGATGCTTGCTGCTGCTGCTAAGTCACTGCAGTCGTGTCCGACTCTGTGCAACCCCAGAGACGTCAGCCTACCAGGCTCCCCCGTCCCTGGGATTCTCCAGGCAAGAACACTGGAGTGGGTTGCCATTTCCTTCTCCAATGCATGAAAGTGAAAAGTGAAAGTGAAGTCACTCAGTCATGTCCAACTCTTCGTGACCCCATGGACTGCAGCCTACCAGGCTTCTCCATCCATGGGATTTTCCAGACAAGAGTACTGGAGTGGGTTGCCATTGCTTTCTCCAAGGTGATGTTTAGGACTCTCAAATTGCTACAAACTAGCAAGGAAGAACTATAGACCTAGAAAGAGCAAGAAAAATCTAAACTCTTAACTGTGGTGAGAGAAAAATCTCACACAAGACAGTTCTGTGGCTTGCTTCATGGAAGGTCAGTCAGGAAGTCCTTTCTATAGACACCATTTCTCAAATTCCTTCAGTTGAAAATATTCAATATGCCACGTGTTGTAGTTTGGGGTAGTGTGGCCTGAACTCAGTCCCTTAAACTGTCAGACCACCTTCATCAGATCCATGTGGAGATTTCATAAAAGATGTGGATTCCTGGGCCAGACTCCAGATACAAAATCAGAATCTCTGGGTCAGGGCTCAAGATCTCTATTTTAACAAGCTCCTATGGAGATTTTGATACACAGTAGAATTTGAGAACCACTGACTCAGGGGACCATAATAGCTGACTTAAGTTTAAGTGGAGAACGCAGCTGATTGTTGTCTTACGTCCAGAGGGAAGAATTCGGATGGCTGCATAGGAGTCTCCTGAAGGCTGGTTTTGGTCAAGGTTAGGAATGACATGGTTGTGATCAAACATCTGAAAACATTTACTCTCAGGAGCCAAAGAGTAAATTCTCAGACCCAGAGCTTTTCAGGAGGAAGCAGACTGACAAGGCCAAGCACGTTGCCAAAGAAATTCTAGTTTTAAGCTATGTACTTGAATTGAATGACCCTTTAAGAATCCTTCCAATAGAGTCTTTGTTGAATTGTCCTCTGGCCTATAGAACTACTCCTGGGATTTTAGAACTGATGTCTACGTTAACCCAGTACGGCTATTGTCACAAATTCTGGGTTATTGTTATTACATTTGGGTAAGTTGGAAGTCTCCTACAGTAGCAGCGTCACCTGGAAACTTGCACATATACCTCCCCACTGAAGCAGAGACTCTAGGGCTCAGCAATCTGTGTTTGAACAAATTAGCCATCCGGGATAGTCTGATGTGGGAGAAAATTGAAAATCACTGATTTGGAGAAACAGAATCCTATGGAAGTCAGGTGGCTTGCCTAAGGTGATCCAGTCTATCTGATGAAAGAAACTGGCTCCTATAGCTGTCATCTTTTTTCTTTTTTAGGCCCAAATGACCTTCTGGAGCACTTCACTTTTTCTTGGAAAGGGCAATCACTTAAAATCTACGCTAAAGACTTTCTCACACATGTTTAATATTTAGGATTGTTTATTGAGCCTTGTTGGCAAACAGTTGGACACTATGTCAATATCCACAAGGAGAGGAATGGCTAAATAAATGTCACAGATTTCAATAATGAAGCTAAAAGGAATCAGAGCTACAGAACACCATGAATTTATCTCTAATACCTATTGTTAAATAGGAAAGCAAGTTGCCAAATGGTATAAAGTGTGATTCAAGTTAAGCTGAAAATTTAGGGGTTTTTCTTTTCTCATCAGTTTCTCTCCTGGAATTTGTGTGTGTGTATTCTGAAAGGATAAAACTACCCTGAAAATAGCAGTGGCTACTCTAGAGGAGAGACATAATGCAGATACTGGGAAATGGAATTAGAGATGCAGAAAGAAAGACTTTAGCCTAACATATAATATTTTAAAGTTTTAGAGGAAAAGGTATTCATATACTATTTTTACAATTTGAAATTAAATTTCAAATATTAAGAAAAAATTGTTATGATTTAATCACAATGGGCCCAAATCCTGGTCAAATATTGATTTGGCCAGGTTTGATCAGTATCTCCTCCATCTAAGTAGAAACATTCTTAGTCATATGGCAAAAGAGTATCAGTTCTTTTCATATTTTAAAATATCCCCTGAGGAACCCTAAATTTCTATCAGTGACCACCCAGATTGTCTACTCAGACACCCAAAATACAGGACAATTATCTGAACAAGTCAATCCATAATAATAATTTTCTATTATGTAGATAATAGAGGAAACTGAGCTATTTTGGCCTGAATAATCTGATAATTACTCCCAATTGCCCATTTCCCTTTAATGTGTATAAAAATCCAGATTTAGTTTATTAACTTCTTTCCCATATTTACCATAAGTCCCTTTTATTTTAATTTTTTCCCTTCATGTTTGGCCTTTAATAAAGAGAGAACAGCTGGCCACCATCTGCTACCCCCAAAAAAAGTCATTATACCCATTATATCCTTAGGAAGACTCTTCAAATTTGGCCTTGCGATAAAAAGTCACATTGATCTGTGTTACTAGACTGTGGAAGTCCTGAGACTGTAAATTCTAATTCAGTATTACTACAGCACTTGGTGCACACAATAGGTGCTTAATAAATGTTTCTGATGCTGTTGCTGTCTCCTCATAAGCTCTAAATGGGAGGCTTTCTAAAGAAAAAAGAACAGAATTAGAGATTGTGTCTTAGCTTATTCACAAATTAATTTGTAATAGAAAGTTAAAATTTAAACTGATCATTCTATTTCACCACTAGTAAAATTATTAATGTTTTTTTTTTTTTTCTGCCTGAATTCTACTGACTTTGCAAATCGTTATTTGGATGTGTTCAACTGTGTCATTTATGTATTTTAAGGATGGGCTTTGAAACCAGACTGATTCTCATTTCACGTCCTGACTGTACCATACAGTATCTGTGTGATGACTTTAACCAGTTTCCTCATCTGTAAAACTGGAATAATTTCATCTATTTGGGGGGCTAATGGTAAATGTAGGATGCATATGTAAAGCACTGACAGGAAGTCTGCCTTAAGCAGATGGTCAATAAATGTCCCTCTCCCCTTTCTTCTCTTCCTTTCTTTGACAAAAATGCATTTTTCTCCTCCCCAACTCAAATGTCTATGACAAATCAGCTAGCAATCTTTCCTCTGAGTCATCCCTAAAACATGGTTTTTAGGGTTGGGCTGATACGTACCATAAAGTGAACAGAACACACTAGAACAAGAATGACTGAGAGGTCAGTTGATGGACTGTGCAGTGGTTTGCAAGAGCACTATATTAAAGGGAACGACAAAGCCCCATCTGGGCTCTGTAGGAAATGTGCCTTGACTGAAAAGCCAGGTCTGCAGCTGGGGCTGGAGACCGAAGTGGCGCTCATTTGCCATCTCTGTGCCAGGAGGTTTCATTTCATACTCCTCCTCTTCTTCCCTTTGTTCATTATTTTCTTCATTATTTTTTCTCTCTGCTACTTCATTGTTATTATCCAACAGAAGCCAGTTCACTGGAAATTTGTTTTAAGGACTCTCCAAGCAGGAACACAGAGTTTTAATTTAGCCTCTGATTTTCATAGAATAAACTGGGCAGCCAATCCAGCAGTCTAGGGTGGCAGTCTTTTCAACTGCAGTGATACTGTCTAACATCTTCATAGCCTCTTTCTTCTGGTTTTCCTTTATTATTTCTTTATATACTGTTTCCATAGCTGTTCCCTATTTCTTTTTCTACATGGGTTCTTCCCTATCACTGAATTAGCTCATGAGGCTGCACACAGAGCAGACACTAAGGAAAGCAAGAAAGACAGCCTGGGCTTATTACTGCTGCTCCTCAGTATATTTGGAGAGCAGTGAGATTGATATTACTTCTTGTATCCACTTTTTAAATCACTATTATAGATTTTAGGCTGAATTTTGCAGAGCTTTCAGCTATAGAAATGATTTTTATGAATAGATAAGAGGTAGCTGTCAGCAGTGTGGGCTTTATGAGAAAGGCAGGACCTTACAAGAATGAATTTTGGGATTCTGAATCATCTATAAGCAAGTTGGGAAGGATCGTCAGGCCAAGCAAAGCAATTCTAAATCCATACTGCATGCTAAGAATGCAGAGGTGGTCACAGAAATTCTCTTCAGTCTATAGTAACCTGGAAAGTTACTGATATGGCCACTTTCTTGAGATGGGACCTTGGGAAAGCTACTTCATCTTTCTGGCCTCAGCCTTCTCCTCTGTGAAATGGAAGAGTTGGATCAGGCCATCTCTTAGAGTCTTTTAATGATATTATAAAAGGTACTTTTAGAATGTTTTTTGTTGATTGTATTAATCAAAGTTGTAACAATGGTAATATAAGAGTTAAGAGAGAAAAGAAGTCATCCAAAGTCTCACCTACATAAAACACATCAACACACAGTTAGGAACCAGTAAGCAACTTTTTCAAACAAAAAACAAGGGTGGGAATGACAGTACACAAGAACAGCAGGTATTCTAGATCCCTCCCAGAGAATGCTACCACATAGTTGCTGCCCCTAGAAGGGTAAATGCAGAGACTGTTCACATAAGCATGTGATATGTTTTACTCACAATGCTGAATCAGTCCATTATCCTCCTTAAGTATTATCTCTTAACATGTCCCTCACAACTATGTAAATCAATTTGCATTGATTGATGCACTGAGAATTCTGTTCACTGAGTTGTAGATATACTAGCTTACCTAAATGGCACATTGAAATCTATTTCATGTCAGGTTCTCACCTGTGTGATTGCAAGTGAAAAGAAAAAACAAAAAACCCAGTGAATCACCATCCTAGCTCCTGGAGGATTTGTGTTTTCTTATTCAGTGCCAACTACCCAGAGAAGAAAGTAGCAGCTTTATTCTTTGAAAACTGAAATTTGGATTTCAGTCTTTCTTGAGATGTCTGGATTCTTCCGTGATCCTGATTTTTCTCTCAACTCCTGTCCTGTGAGCTAGAACTAACTCTGGGGCTCTGTAAGGAAATGTCAAGGACCTCGTCCTCATAGTTGAAGTTTTCACAGGGTAACTGATAATAGTTCAAGAGCTAAAAGAATTTGCTGTAGGCTTAAAACTGCAAACATCCCTCTCCATGACAAAGGAATTAAATGGTCCTCAATATCTTGCCATTTTCTACTAAGGCACTTCTGTACTTTTTAATTCTAAAACTACAATCCTGAGGAAGAACCTAGGTAGCCAGGAGTAAGAAATGAGTGAGTTGTGAAGACCTGAAATTATATATTCAAATTCATCCAGCTCCTTAGTCATTCATCCACTCCTTTATTCAATTAATAAACATTAGATTTCTTTTCTATGGCAAGCATAATTAGTGGCTCACCCATTTCCATTCCCACTTCTTCCTAGCTAACAGAGAACCAATTTTTCTTTGGGTCATGATGTACCCAGACCCAGTCCTGTTCCTCACTTACTAAGCCCTTCTTTATAGCTAGAAATGGTCATTTGACTCAGTTCAGGCCAATGAGAGGTTATGTGAAATGGTTTCTGGGAAAATGTTTTCTTTCCTAATAAAAGCTGGGCAGATGTGACTGACTTAGCCATTCATCCTGCCCCTTCCCTTTCTTCCAGCCTTGAATGCAGACATAATGCCTGGAGAGGCAGTAGTCACACTGTGACCATGAGACACTAAGCCAATCCACACACTAAAGATGGTAAAAAGGAATTAAAGGAGGTAAGAAGATATTCACGGCCCTGATGACATCACTGAACAGCTAATCTAACATTAAAAATACCTTACCTATCAATTTCTTTTTGTGAGAAACAAATGAACAAACAAATCTCTTTGGCAATAGTTCTCAATATGGGCAATTTTGCTCCCCAGGGGACATTTGCCAATGTTTGGAGACAATTTTTATTGTCACTACTTGGACTGCAAGCTATTGGTATCTTAATAGGTAGAAGCCAGGGATGCTGTTATACATCTTATAAGGCACAGGGATACCTTCTGCAACAAAGAATTACCTGGTCCAAAATGTCAGCAGTGCTGAGACTGAGAAACTCTGGGTTAAGCCACCAAAAATATTTGCTTGCTTGTTATTCATAGTCAAATGCATTGCTGACTGATAGAGTCCCTCAACTGGGAAATATTAAATATACACCATGGGCCAGTCACCATACAATATAAGATACTAGAGATTTAAAAAATGAGTACAAAGTCAAGGATCAAAGTCCAAATATGAAAGATTTGAAAACCAAGGTTAATTCCAAATATGTATGGATGCCTAGAGTTGCTCCAGACCATCCACTGGAAAAAATATCTGGATCTCAAAGGGTTGCTCTAGAATCTGAGAAAGTCAGTTGGTCAGCTCTGGAGATGTCCACAGTGTAGACTTTTACAGCTCTTCTCTCATACAGTAAAAACTGAAATAGAAAGAAGGCTTTGTTAAGGAAATATTAAATCATAGCAAGAATTCTGCAGTATAAAAGGGAAGAAGCAGCTTTCTTGAGCAAACTAATTACTAAAGACTATTCTTAGAGCACAAAGACAGGCCAGGAGAGAGACTTTGACAAAGAAAAATGACAGCCAACATAGTCCCGTATGGGACAAGACTATCATGACCTATACTGATGAAGATCAGAGAAAAGTGTCCAAAATGCTAGAAGATGAACTCAAACTAGGCCAGAACAGATTGAGTTTTTTTTAATCCCTTGGTTAAGTAGAGCTGGAAACTGTTATCGGAAACCTGCTGTACGGTAGAGCTGTGGTTCAAAAAACAAATACCTTCCCAAACAAAAAGCTGACTATGCTTAGCTTAACTTAGTAAACTGTATATAGTTCTCATTCCAGTGTTAACATTGTTATTATCAACAAAAGTTATATTCATCTTAGAAAATTTCTAAACTAAAGACCTCCTCCAGGGACTTCCCTGATGGATCTAGTGGCTAAGACTCCATGCTTACAATGAAGCGGGCCTGAGTCTGAGTTCTGGTCAGGGAGCTAGATCCCACATGCCACAACACGCTGCAACTAAGACTGGGTGCAGTTAAATAAATAAATAATAAGTAAAAAATAAATAAATAAACAAAAACCTCCTCTAGCTATCCAGTTGGGGTGGGCCTTTCTGGACTGTTACAGTTGATTCCAAGGTATGGCATGGTCAAACAAGGGGTAATGAATGCTTATTGTTTTAGCCTATTCATCCTTCTCCTCTCCTTCCTTTAACAGAGCCCCTTAGACCACGGTTCACACAGGGCTGACCTCCATCCCCTGAAGACTGAAGACTCTACCAATTAAACACCAACAGGTGACCCAGGCTGGGACAACAAGAGTGTTCCTTGAATGGGAAGTCTCAAGAACTTGCTTGCTGCTGACGTTGCTAAAGCTTTAGGATGCTTCCTACAGAAGCTTCCAGGGACCTTCTTTGTGGACACATGGCAAAGAACTGCCTAGCTGACAAAAAAAAAAACCACTCAAAAGAGGGAAAGCAAAGTTGGTGAAAAGAAAGACAATGGCTTGGTAAAATTGCTTGATGCCCTGGATCCAGACGTATCTTTGAACTTCCTAGTTATGTAAGCCAATATATCATCCCCTTTTAAATTTTGCTTCAACTCATTTGAGCTTCAGTCACTTGTTATTAAGATTCCTGACTAATACACCAAGTAAGCAGCCTTCTTTTACAGGCTATTGCCTTAATAGGGCATATGCTGTGCTGTGCTAGGGAGCTCTAACTGATTCTTTCTTTTCTGGAATGTGAGCGGAGAGGTGAGAAGATGAATAAAGAGGCTAGAAAGCCAGGCAGGAGCCAGACAGAGAATCTTCCTTGTCCTATGAAGTTTGTCTTTTTTGGGGGGTGGGGGTGGCGGGGGAGGAGAGGGAAGGGAAGATCAGTGTTTATTGTAGAGAGAAGTAAGGCAAATTTGTCTAAACGTTACCTTTTTTAATGTATTAAGCTCTAATAATTCAAGCTGGGTTAGAGACTTTTTATTAACTTATTATGGTTCTTTACCTTTTCTTGACAAAAAGCTACTTAGCACTTACCTGAAATCTTATGCTCTAACAATCTAGATGCTACTTTTTACAATGCAAGCCAAACTTAACCTCAACAAAGCCAGCTTCTGTCATGCATTTTAAAACTGCAAGGGCCAAAGAGTCAATCAAGAGATGGTAAAAGAAGGTAGTGATGAAGAGTAAGGAATAAGAGTTTACTTCAATTCAATAAATATTTATCAAACACCTAATTTGTATTGGGCACAGTGCTGGAGAGTACAGATATGAAGTTAGCTGGAAAATACCCCTGCCTCCCAGGTGGTAAATGTCAAGGTAAGATACCAGCAGCTAGTTTCCACCTCAATGTAGTAAGTGTTACTAATGAGGCTCATCACAGAGTCTCCAAACCTAGCCTGGGAGGATGAAGGAGAAGATAATTCCTGTTCGAAGTCTGAAGGAATAAGCAGAGGTTAGCCTGGTTAACCTTTCAGGTTAACCTGAAAACAACAATCACAGAAAACTAACCAATCTGATCACATGGATCACAGTCTTGTCTAACTCAATGAAAACTATGAGCCAGGCCATGTAGGGCCACCCAAGACGGACGGGTCATGGTGGAGATTTCTGACAAAATGTGGTCCACTGGAGAAGGGAATGGAAAACCACTTCGGTATTCTTGCCTTGAGAACCCCATGAAAAGTATGAAAATGCAAAAAGATAGGACACTGAAAGATGAACTCCCCAGGTCAGTAGGTGCCTGATATGCTACTGGAGATCAGTGGAGAAATAACTCCAGAAAGAATGAAGAGACGGAGCCAAAGCAACAACACCACCGAGTTGTGGATGTGACTGGTGATGGAAGTAAAGTCCGATGCTAGTAAAGAGCAATATTGCATAGAAACCTGGAATGTTAGATCCATGAAACAAGGCAAATTGGAAGTGGTAAAACAAGTGATAGCAAAAGTGAACACTGACATTTTAGGAATCAGCTAACTAAAATGGACTGGAATGGGTGAATTTAATGGTCAGATGACCATTATATCTACTACTGTGGGCAAGAACCCCTTAGAAGAAATGGAGTAGCCATCATAGTCAAGAAAAGAGTTTGAAATGCAGTACTTGGATGCAGTCTCAAAAACGACAGAATGATCTCTGTTCGTTTCCAAGGCAAACCATTCATGTCACAGTAATCCAAGTCTATGCCCCGACCAGTAATGCTGAAGAAGCTAAAGTTGAATGGCTCCATGAAGACCAACAAGACCTTCTAGAACTAACACCCAAAAAGATGTCCTTTTCATTATAGGGGACTGGAATACAAAAGTTGGAAGTCAAGAGATACCTAGAGTAACAGGCAAATTTGGCCTTGGAGTACAGAAAATGAAGCAGAGCAAAGGCCAATAGAGTTTTGCCAAGAAAATGCACTGGTCATAGCAAACACCCTCTTCCAACAACACAAGAGAAGATTCTACACATGGACATCACCAGATGGTCAATACCGAAATCAAACAGATTATATTCTTTAAAGCCAAAGATGGAGAAGTTATGTACAGGCAGCAAAAACAAGACCAGGAGCTGACTGTGGCACAGATCATGAATGCCTTTTGCCAAATTCAGACTTAAATTGAAGAAAGTAGGGAAAACCACTAAACCATTCAGGTATGACCTAAATCAAATCTTTTACAATTAGACAGCGGAAGTGAGAAAGAGATTCAAGGGATTAGATCTGATAGAGTGCCTGAAGAACTATGGACGGAGGTTCCTGACATTGTATAGGAGGCAGGGATCAAGACCATCCCCAAGGAAAAGAAATGCAAAAAGGCAAAATGGTTGTCTGAGGAGGCCTTACAAATAGCTGTGAAATGATGAGAAGCAAAAGGCAAAGGAGAAAAAGAAAGATATACCCATTTGAATGCAAAGTTCCAAAGAATAGCAAGGAGAGATAAGAAAGCCTTCCCGTGACCAATGCAAACAAAAAGAGGAAAACAATAGAATGGGAAGGACTAGAGATCTCTTCAAGAAAATTAGAGATAACAAGGGAATATTTCATGCAAAGATGGGCACAATAAAGGACAAAAATGGTATGGACCTAACAGAAGCAGAAGATATTAAGAAGAGGTGGCAAGAATACACAGAAGAACTATACAAAAAAGATCTTAATGACCCAGATAATCACGATGGTGTGATCACTCACCTAGAGCCAGACATTTTGGAGTGCGAAGTCAAGTGGGCCTTAGGAAGCAACACTATGAACAAAGCTAGTGGAGGTGATGGAATTCCAGTTGAGCTATTTCAAATCCTAAAAGAAGATGCTGTGACAGTGCTGCACTCAATATGCTAGCAAATATGGAGAACTCAGCAGTGGCCACAGGACTGGAAAAGGTCAGTTTTCATTCCAATCCCAAAGAAAGGCAATGCCAAAGAATGCTCAAACTACCACACAATTGCACTCATCTCACACGCTAGCAAAGTAATGCTCAAAATTCTCCAAGCCAGGCTTCAATAGTACGTGAACCATGAACTTGCAGATGTTCAAGCTGGATTTAGAAAAGGTGGAGGAACCAGAGATCAAATTGCCAACATCTGTTGGATCACTGAAAAAGCAAGAGAGTTCCAGAAAAGTATCTACTGCTGCTTTATTGACTACGCCAAAGTCTTTGACTGTGTGGATCACAACAAACTGGAAAACTCTTAAAGAGATGGAATACCAGACCACCTTACCTGCTTCCTGAGAAATCTGTATGTAGGTCAAGAAGCAATAGTTAGAACTAGACATGGAAAAACAGACTGGTTCCAAATCGGGAAAGGAGTATGACAAGGCTGTATATTGTCACCCTGCTTATTTAACTTCTATGCAGAGTACATCATGAGAAATGCTGGGCTGGATGAAGCACAAGCTGGAATCAAGATTGCCAGGAGAAATATCAATAACCTCAGATATGCAGATGACACCACCCTTATGGCAGAAAGCAAAGAGGAACTGAAGAGCCTCTTGATGAAAGTGAAAGAGGAGAGGGAAAAAGTTGGCCTAAAACTCAACATTTAGAAAACTAAGATCATGGCATCTGGTCCCATCACTTTATGGCAAATAGATGGGGAAACAATGGAAACAGTGAGAGACTTTATTTTGGGGGGCTCCAGAATCACTGCAGATGGTGACTGCAGCCATGAAATTAAAAGATGCTTGCTCCTTGGAAGAAAAGTTATGACCAACCTAGACAGCATACTAAAAAGCAGAGACATTACTTTGCCCACAAAGCTCCGTCTAGTCAGAGCTATGGTTTTTCCAGTAGTCATGTATGGATGTGAGATTTGGACTATAAAGAAAGCTGAGTACCAAAGAATTGATGCTTTTGAAGTTGGTGTTGGAGAAGACTTGAGAATCTTGAGAGTCCCTTGGACAGCAAGGAGATCCAACGAGTCCATCCTAAAGGAAATCAGTCTTGAATATTCATTGGAAGGACTGATGTTGAAGCTGAAACTACTATCCTTTGGCCACCTGATGTGAAGAACTGACTCATTTGAAAAGACCCTGATGCTGGGAAAGATTGAATGTGGGAGGAGAAGGCAATGACAGAGGATGAGATAGTTGGATGGTATCACTGACTCAACGGATGTGAGTTTGAGTAAACTCCAGGAGTTGGTGATGGACAGGGAGGCCTGGCATGCTGCAGCCCATGGGCTCACAAAGAGTTGGACATGACTGAGCGACTGAACTGAACTGAACTGAACTGAACTAGCCTGTTTAATTTAATCGACCAAGAACTTGGAGAAGGGCATTCAGGCAACATAGCATGAACGTAACGTGACCAAAAGCACAGAAGTATGGAACAACGTGGGATGTTTGTGAAACTCTAAGTAGTCTAGATTTTGCCGAAGTATGAGCTGAGAGGTGGGAAGACAAGAGAGAAGAGATTGGAAAAGTGGGTGGGGTTCAGATCAGGGAGATTTCCCCCTATCAGGCCAAGGGTCTGAGGCTCATCCAGTGAGGTCTGAATGGTTATTTCAACTAAGGATTTTAAGCAAGGAAGCAACATGATTAGATATGAGTTTTAGTTAAGTTGTATTCTGGTGGCTCTTTGGAGAAGAGAATAGGCAGGAAGTCCATTTTGGAAGCTAAGTCAAAAGGGTAGACAAAAGAGCCTCAAAAGGTTTGAAATAGATTTTGATCAATGGACTAGGATTGAGAATTCAGAAATAATTTATGACCAATTTATGGTCAATTGATTTTTAACAAGAATGCCAAGACAATTTAACAGGAGAAAGAATAGTCTTTTCAACAAATAGTGCTAGGAAAACTTGATATCCATGTATAATGTAAATGAATGTAGTTGAACCTGTATGTACTTCATACCATACATAAAGATAATTCAAAATGCACTATTGATCTAAATATAAGGCCTAAAACCATAAATCTTAGAAGGAAATATAGGAATACAGCTTCATGACATTGAATTAAGCAATAATTTCTTAGATATGACACCAAAAACATGACTAACAAAAGAAAACAGAAAAATTGGGCTTCATCAAAATTTAAAAGTTTTAATGCTTGAAAAGATACAATCAAGAATTGAAAAGACAATTCCACAGAAAAAGAAAAAGAAAACTGCAAACAGTATATCTGATAAGGGCTAGTATCCAGAATACACAAAAATCAACAATTAAATGGGTAAAGGATCTGAGTAAACATTTCTTTGAAGGAAATATTATAAATGAGCAATAAGCATATGAAAAGATGCTCAGATTAGACAGCAGTGAGTTGCACAACTCAAAAATATACTAAAACCATAGAATTGTGCACTTTAAAAGATAATTTTATCATATATGAATTCTATCTCAAGCTGTTGCTATTATTATTAAAAGACCTTGGGAGAAAGGATGGGAGATTAATAAAGCCTTGGGAGAAGGGATCAGGAAATTCCCAAAGGAACCTTTTTGATAAACCTTAGCTGGTACAGTTGACAGGACTTTTGATGAACTGTTTGAAGAGAATGAGAAGACAGAGGTTACACCTAGCTTCCTGAAGGACAGGAAGTAGAGGAATAGAAGGGAGAAGGAGAAGATACCAGGGCACCATGGGTTTATCATGCAATCATGAGAGGAAATGGAAGTTGCTGATGAAAGAGAAGATGGCAAAAGTTTCACTTTGTTCACTGATTTAACAATTATTATGAATTGAGTCCTGGGAGATGCAGTTCTCCCTCCTGTGAGCTCAACCGAGAGAGGTGGGCCTTTCTGGAAAACTGAAAGGCTAAGGCCCAGGAATCCACATGTAATCTCTGAAAATCTTTAGGATGTGGACTCTGTGTGTTCCTGACTTCTTATCATGCAGATGATGAAACATCCTTTATGGAAATATTAGGTTACTTGCCTAATACTATATCTAAGAAGAGACTAGAACTTCAATCTTCTCACTAAATTATACTATTTTCTACAATAGTTTAGTAAACAAACCATAAGACTTTGAACTGAATATGCTGTACTATCCTTTAGACATTTGCCAGAACACATCCAAGTATGTGCATCATAGACGTGTGTCTCAGAGCAGATTTTCTGCTGGACCATACTTCAGAGTCCATTGACCATGAAACCAACAAGCGTTCATAGTTATTTCCTGTGATAGCTCAATAGTAGGACTTCTAGGAGGTTTCAGCTACCTGCCCAGCACTGGCAGGTGGCCTTTTTCCTGCCTACCTGAGAATAGATGAATGCTTCCAACCCACCTGGCCCCACTGTTGAGAGGGTGTTGAAAATAGCCCTTTTCTTGAAGGCTCCACGAGTAGAAAACTGGAAGGGCATTTCTAAGTCATTTTGCTGGAAAATTCAAGGATAATGAGGCAAGGAAACATTTTAGCTTTGGCCAAGTCTGCAGACATGGATGACTTGGGGAAGTCCTTCCTCATTTTCGAACCAGACAACATAATCCTCAAAACACTGCCTTTCAGGTGTGTGCAAGTCAGGATTTCAGTCCTGAGTGCCAGAAAACACAAAAGGTAAAGAGTAACACTAAACAAGTCTTTATCTTTTATTTACTGCCACCTGATAAGTCCTGCCTTTGATTGTTTTGTCTGCATATTTCCTGCTAAGAGTTTACAAAACAGCACTCCTGAACAGGAAGATAAGAGGCGCACCTATTTGTTGAATAACATCAAGGGGGGAAACTGCTAACTCATCCATTTTGTTGTTAAGTTGCTCAAAAGGATCAAAATACCAATTAACTTGCTGCTTCACAAATCTTTGATACCCTCAGATTTACTGACATTTTGAAACTCCTGTTCATACTTGCCTACTGGCTTTCTGATTATGAACAAAGAAGTGCCAATCTATTTAGCATTTGACCTGTTTTCTTAAATATTTTTTATGTATTCAACTCTTGGTAGCTAAAAATACTTGACTAGTCACATTCATGAGCTAAAATCATCTTTTGTTTGTTTGTTTCATCTCCAAATTTAAGATGGAAAAAGAGGCTCAAAGACACTTCCTTTTAAAAAGCCATTTCATTCTTACTTTTAATTTAACTGTCTCATTGCCAAAAGCTCTTTTTGCCCTTTCATCTGCATGGAATTTAGTGGCAGTGGGAAGATCCAATGAAGTGACCTGACATATTAGGATCCATTCTTCCCTGAGGAAAAGTTGGAAAAATGACCTTGGGCTGACGTTTCAGCATGGTGGTAAAAAGAAACTAAAGATGGTTGGTGGGATGCAGCAGATTTTATAATGAATTTTAATTTTCCTCCCTGGATATTCCCAGATAGTAGTGCTTCTCAGAGATTCTCTGTTGTTGTTCTTATTTCTTCACAGAAGTTTTGTGAAAATTCTACCTATAATCACATGTATGTGTAAGACACACCTATGGCAGCTGTTCAGAAAAGAGCAACATTTCGCTCTTAGGTAAAGGCAATTTCTGGGTTTAGAAAGCTCTACAGCAATTTCTGCAAAAAACTTTTATTGAATGGAATAGACTGAAGCAATTAAAACTGTGGCTGTTGTTGCCAGACTCCTTGGGTTCAAATTTTGGTCCTATCATTTATTAGCATTGGACTCTGGTAAAATCACTTACTTTCCTTCTATGCTTCAATTTCCTCATCTGTAAAATGGGTATAATAATAAAGCCTAGCTTATGGGGCTGCTGTATGGATCAAAGGAGATTACACATTTGGGACATTTTAGGTGCTATATAGATGTTAGCTATCATATTAAATCGTGCCAGATCCTGAGAGAGGAGTGGGTGTTGTGTATACTTACATTTGCCAGAATCTAGAGCCATTCATGAAAGAATACTTCCATTACAGCAAAAAATATCTGGAGATTTTGAAACCTAAGGTTTATATATATATATATATGTTTATACATAACACATATTATATATGTGTTTATCTATAACACAAAATTACCCATAGACATTTGTATTTTTCAGATGTGATCAGAAGGGGGGCTTCCCTAGTGGCTCAGACAGTAAAGAATCTGCCTGGAATGCAGGTGACCCAGATTCGATCCCTGGGTCAGGAAGATCCTGTGGAAGAGGGCACGGCACCCAACTAAATTGTTCTTACCTGGAAAATCCAGTGGACAGAAGGGCCTGGCAGACTACAGTCCATGGGGTCACAAAGAGCCAGGCAGACCACTTTACCTGCCTCCTGAGAAATCTGTATGCAGGTCAAGAAGCAACAGTTAGAACCAGACATGGAAAAACAGACTGGTTCCAAATCGGGAAAGCAGTACATCAAAGCTGTGTACTGTCACCCTGCTTATTTAACTTATATGCAGAGTACATCATGGAAAATGCCAGGCTGGATGAAGCATAAGCTGGAATCAAGATTGCCAGGAAAAATATCAATAACCTCAGATATGCAGATGACACCACCCTTATGGCAGGAAGTGAAGAGGAACTGAAGAGCCTCTTGATGAAAGTGAAAGAGGAGAGTGAAAGAACTGGCTTAAAACTCAACATTCAGACAGCTAAGATCATGGCATCCAGTCCCTTCACTTCATGGCAAATAGATGGGGAAACAATGGAAACAATGACAGACTTTATATCAAAATTGTGGGCTCCAAAATCACTGCAGATGGTGATTGCAGCCATGAAATCAAAAGGTGCTTGCTACTTGGAAGAAAAGCTATGACAAACCTAGACAGCATATTAAAAAGCAGAGACATAACTTTGCCCACAAAGGTCCATCTAGTCAAAGCTATGGTTTTTCCAGTGGTCATGTATGGATGTGAGAGTTGGACCATTAAGAAAGCTGAGCACCAAAGAATTGATGCTTTTGAACTGTGGTGTTTGAGAGGACTCCTGAGAGTCCCTTGGGCTGCAAGGAGATCCAATCAGTCCATCCTAAAGGAGATCAGTCCTGGGTGTTCATTGGAAGGACTGATGCTGAAGCTGAAACTCCAACATTTTGGCTACCTGATGCGAAGAACTGACTCATTTGAAAATGCCCTGATGCTGGGAAAGATTGAGGGTGGGAGAAGAAGGGGATGACAGAGGATGAGATGGTTGGATGGCATCACTGACTTGATGGACATGAGCTTGAGCAAGTTCTGGGAGTTGGTGTTGGACAAGGAAGCCTGGCATGCTGCAGTCCATGGGGTGGCAAACAGTTGGACACAACTGAGTGAACTGAACTGAACTGATCAGAAGGGAGCTTAACTTGTCTTCCAGATGACTGTAATTCAGTTGGAGTACAACAGAATCAACATTTATGCAAGTAAATGGCAGCTGGAAAGTCTTCCCTGGTGGCTCAGTGGTAAAGAATCCACCTGCCAATGCAGGAGACGATGGCTCCATCTCTGGGTTGGGAAAATCTCCTGGAATAGGAAATGTCAACCCACTCTAGTATTCTTGCATGGGAAATCCCATGGAAAGAGGAGCCTGGCAGAGTCAATGGGGTTGCAAGAGAGTCGAACACGACTTAACAACTAAACAACAAACTAGCCAATCACGTGTTTGGAGGCAAGAGGGCTGGGGATGATCCTAGGGGACAGAATGGCTTTGGCAGAGTTGTGTTTAATATAATGTAATCCCCAAAATACCAGCCAGACCTTTTCACAAACTCCTCGAAGAGGATGCGGTGAGAATACCCCTGCTGGCGGATGCTGACTGTCTCTAGGATGCCCGTGGAGCGGAGCTGGGCCCGCACTTTGTCTGTGGAGAACTTCAGGGCCTCTCGGTCATCATTGGGCTTGATGCAGCGTACAAAGTGCGGCTGTCCCACCACCATTTTAGAGAGCAGATCCATCAGAGAATACTACCAGGGGAAAAAATGCACAAGAAGTGAGGTTACCAAAATCATAATGGATAATTACAACCGTGGCTGGCCCAGGCTTCCAGGGCAGTTTGTCAGCTTGTAAACAACTCATGGAATCTTTGAGGCTAAACAAGAATCCAGCAAAAAGAAATAACAATATAAGTTCTGACTTATATTGTTCTGTACTTATAGCTGCCTATGGATTTTCTTTAAACATCACCTAGGGCCAAGCAATATCCCACTTGGCAGAAACTCAGCCATCTAAGAACTTGCTTAGATTATCTCATAACTCTGTTGCCAGAACTAGCTTGTCTCTGATATTTCAAGGTGATGCTCCATAAACTGTATCTGTAATTTTAAAGGTCCAGCTTTCAGGAAAGGGGTCAGTTGCCTCCTTAACCTAACAATCACCAGAAAGTCTAGGCCAATCTTACAAAGGCGGAGGCGAAATGAGAAAAATAAAGAGGGCAAAGAAAACAAGAAAACTGGACGGTAAAAGGAGATTATAATGAAGATGAATTAATACACCAAACGGCTGTGTAGAGAACAGAAAGAGCACATGGAAAACTAGGGGTGCTCTCCATTTCTCACAGACATCCACAGTGGCAGTTTTTCTTTTGGACATGTCTTTGGGGCAACTACAAGCCACACATAAAATCAGTCCCATTATTTCATAATCTTACCTGCTACTGATCCAAAATGGTGTTACCTAGCTTGGCAATGCGCTATTTTTTTAGCATTTGGGGACTAGTATATTGAGGACACCCAACTGTTTGTTATGGAGATACTTCTGAAAATTGCATGCCATTGGCTTCTTCTGCTGAAAGAGGGACTCTAAGATCTTGAGGATAACCTTACAGTCAGAGCCTTCAAATCCCATACACGCAGAAACTAGGAGAGTATAGTCAAGCCACTAAGGGGATCAGAATAAGAAATGAATGGCAATTAGAAATGTCCAACCATGAGTGATGAAACAGGGGCTGAAAACCTACCTGTTGGAGAAGCTGTAGCAGGCATCACTACATCAGTGGAATGCTGGACCCAAAGACCTCTCCAGTTCAGTTCAGTCACTCAGTTGTGTCCGACTCTTTGTGAACCCATGAACCGCAGCATGCCAGGCCTCCCTGTCCATCACCAACTCCCGGAGTCCACCCAAACCCATGTCCATTGAGTCAGTGATGCCATCCAACCATCTCATCCTCTGTCGTCCCATTCTCCTCCTGCCCTCAATCTTTCCCAGCATCAGGGTCTTTTAAAATGAGTCAGCTCTTCGCATTAGGTAGCCAAAGTATTGGAGTTTCAGCTTCAAAATCAGTCCTACCAATGAACACCCAGGAAAACACCAAAGACCTCTAGGTCCCTACAATCCATACACTAAGACTCATTCTAGTCTACCTCTAAGGCACAGGTCAGACTTCTTGGCTCTAGGTCCTTCTTGGACCCGCTAGCTTTGGGTGGAACCTTCTTTCCATGGTGTTGGCTCCCAGGCCCACCCTCCAGCCTGCCTGGCAACTCCAGCTCATGATCTACTTGACTTACTATCCCTGCCAAGTCCCTTATTTTGGCAACCCCACCTTACAACCTTATTTTGTCGTTCCTGGTTTCAGTAGTTCTGTCTTTGGCCTAACAGCATATCCATCGTGAAGTTGCCTAGACCTCAGTTTCCCATGGTCAGTGATCTCTAATGGGTTCTCAACCCCAGTGCTTCATAATTTGAAAATAAACAAATCTGTGCAAATCAGTACAAAGTGACAGTCTCTTATCTTTCCTCTCTAATGTGCGTGTGACAGAGTCCTTATGGAGACAACATTTTTACTCAAAAGAGTCATTCACCAGGTAAAAATATCAGGAATTGGGGTAACAGAGATGGGAAATAATGGGGCTCAGGTAAACGGCTCTTGCAATGGGTCAATTCAGTCTAGGAAAATAAAGTTGAAGCTAAGACATATTTTCTCATGAACTTGATAAGCCTCCTTCTAGACTTTTATTAACTACTTTACTTCTCAGTAAATATGCTGGAAAAGTGGCTGACTCCAGTAGCTTTAAGGCCAAGAAGCAGCTGAAACGCTAACAGAATCAGCACATTCAATGGACCATGTGCCAGTGGCAGAAAGGGCCCTCTGTAGACACTTGCGGTCTCACACTGTACTCAAGGGGGGGTTCCCTGTTATAATTCTCCTTTCCCTACAACTCCATCTTTCCTGACTGACTCTGAGCTTTGCTCTTGTTTCAGTAACTCTGTGGTATCTAGGCCTCTTGTGTGAATGGCTGACTCAACTTTTCTGGAAACAGGCAGAGGAGAGATCAAGAAGACTCCTTACCCGGAAGTAAGAAGCCATGGTTTGCCCCTTCATGTTGGTGGTTTCTTCCGGATGCCGTATCACCTCCAGAGTGTCCACCTGGAGCATAAGCAGAGGACAGTGGTTTGGGTATAGAGACAGCTTATTTTCTGACATTTCCCAAAATGTGAAAGGCGATTTGGTCAAATACCTGAGGGGCCTTGATGTTTATGACGTAATAGTACATACTATAGTAGTCATTTAAAGACATCTTAAAGAAAAACAGAATTTACACTCTTCTACTTATTTGACAACAACCACACTCTGTGATACACTATATGGTCTCAGTACAAATCCCAACCATGTTCTTTCTGTATTTCTCCATGTTCTACTGGGCCCTTATTAAGTTCTCCAATAATGTCATGTGAGACCATGCTATTTTTAAAAAGAAAACTGGGTAACAACACATGAAGCCAGGCAATTACAAAGTGAAGTGAAGTGAAAGTCGTTCAGTTGTGTCCGACTCTTTGCGACCCCCATGGATGATACAGTCCATGGAATTCTCTAGGCTAGAATACTGGAGTGGGTAGCCTTTCCCTTCTCCAGGGGATCTTCCTGGAGAATTTTGGCCTGGAAGATTCCATAGACTGTATCGTCCACGGGGTCACAAAGAGTCAGACATGACTGAGCAGCTTTCACTTTCACTGTAATTACAAAAACATGGACCCAAAGCCCAGGTTGCACCACAGGAGAATTACTGAAATTCTAACTGCCTTCCTGCTATCAGACCCTGACCCTGCAACATCCCTCCCGCTGCCCACAGCTCCTACGTGTTCACTATGGACCAGAGCTTAGAGTACACTTGTTCCCAAGCATCTGCCCCAAATACCTGGGCTGACTGGGAAGAATTTATGAATGAAAACCACTGTAGCAAACAATTGCAGGCACCCTGTATTCCATCATTTTATCTCAATGATAAAATTCCTGCTTCTGCACACACAAAGCTATTTGGTTTGCAGAGCATATGAGCAGCATTTCAGCACCAGCCTCCGTGGTAGCCTCCCATCTGCTCAGAACAGGTGGCAAGGGTATGAAGCAGGAACATTTGAACTGGAAGATGCTGCTGTCAGCACGTGTGTTCCGCTCAGTGGAGTGCTGTCCAGGCAGCTACCTCCCCGCGGGGTGAGGATGTCTGCAGCCTTGTTCAACAACAGTGAGAAGAGGTTACTTAGAAGGGATGGGGCCATGGGAGGTGGCTGAATAACGAGACTTACTCGAGGGGCATTTAGGAGACCGTTTGCAAAACTGAAGAAAATGCTTCAACTGGCTTGTATAAAGAAAACAGGTCTGTTTAAGAATGGGAATAAACATGGAACTAAGTTTTCAAACTAGAAAGCAACCTAAATAGTGAGCAGGAATCTGAGGGTATCTCTGAGCAAAGTGCCAGGAGAGGGGGCAGTGCAGCTTTCTTTCTCTAGGCTGCAGACTGGATCTGTTCCCAGAGTCATCGTTTCATCTAGATGCAGCTGAGCAACAGTACAACCGCCTGTAGCTGTTTTTATTTTTTTTATGAGAAAGAAGGAAATGACAGCTCTGTGTTTAAAGGGAAGATTGCTCTCACATAGAAAAGAAAAAACACATCATACCCGCCCCACCTGCATAGGTCCGATGGCGCTACCTGCAGGGACCACACGGAAGGTTCCTTCCCTATTTCAACCTCACTAGGAGTACACAGCTCAGCACTGGTGAGATTTGGGGAAAGCTAATTAGGACTGAAGCAAGAAAGATCTTGGCTATGGTCTGCCTTTGGCCAAACTGTAAATTCTGACAATTTTCCTAAACATTCTTTTTCCTTATTTTCTTTCTCCCCACCTGACTTTCATATATACACACAACTTTTGAGAATTTTCCACTATTTCTTTTTATTCAGAGATCCTCCCTGAAGAACCACAGTTTGCTTTGAACTCTGCTTTTCCTCCTTCATTTCCCTCCCTTTTTATTCAAATTAGCCGGCTAGTGCCAGCCCCCTCAGGCTCTAATACACTGTGAAAGGGCAGCTGGGAAACTCATCCATATTTCTCTTATTAGTAGAATTTACCTGTTACCCTTCTTCAGAACAAACAGAAGAACCTTGGCATTTGAGAATTTAACAGTTTAGTGATCAGGAAAATCTTTGATGTATATTAATTCTGCTAAGATAGAACTTTAAAAATGTGATATGTATTGTTTTCAAGATCAGTACCCATCCCCTGTAGCAAGTTGGAAAAATACAGAATGAAGCACCAGTTTGCAATCCAAGATCCAGGGCTGGAAGTATTATTAACTTCCCAAAGCCTGTGTTATTTAAAAACCACTACTATGCATACACACACACATGAAGTCAGTCAGTTTCCCTTCCTTTATTACCATGTTTGATTCAGTTTTAGTAATCACCCAGCATGACTTTAAGTCCTGCTCTTAACTCACATACAGAGTAATTCTTGGGTAGTAAAAACCTATTCTGCTATATATAACTTAGAAATATTAATGCATGTCTATAGTTCACCACCTACATATCTAGTACTATATTTTAAAGAATAAACAATGTACTATTGGGGTACCTTCTAATTTTAGAATTTGGAAAGGTCTTGGGTTGGCCAAGGGTCTCTTGAATTGGCAAAGGATATCTGCATAGTTATGAAGTTCCCCTGTACATGGAGTGGATCTAAAAGAGGGAATTGCACTTCAGACAAGGGACATACCAGAAGTTGCCTCTCTCGAACTTTTAAAGCAGGAGGCCTTTGTCTGCATTGGGCCTACCATGAACTCTGTGCTGTGCTGAGTTGCTCAGTTGTGTCCAACTCTTTGTGACCCTGTAGACTGTAGCCTGCCAGGCTCTTCTGTCCATGGGATTTTCCAGGCAAGAATACCGGAGTGAGTTCCATGCCTTCCCTCCAGGGGATCTTCCCAAGGGATAGAACCTGCATCTCTAGTGGCTCCTGCACTGCAGGCAGATTCTTTACCACTGAATCACCAGGGAGGCCCACCATGAACTCTACAGAACCGAAAAAAATTCAAAGCCAAAAGAGATAAGAAGGTTATTGTCTAAATTAAGAGCTTGTCTTTCTGAACTGATTTCATTAATAGTTAAAGTTAAGTGTTAGTCGCTCAGTCATGTCAACTCTTTCGGACCCCATGGACTATAGCCCACCAGGCTCCTCTGATCCATAGGATTCTTCAGACAAGAATACTGGAATGGGTTGCCATTCCCTTCTCCAGGGGATCTTAGCCACCCAGGGATTGAACCTAAGTATCCTGCATTGCAGGCTGATTCTTTACCATCTGAGCTACCCAGGAAGCCCCCAGTTAATGGTTTTAATTAAAAAAATAAAGTTTCTTAGAAATGATCCAGAAAGTAGAGTCTATTGAAGCCATCATCTAGCGAATTGTTCTTTCCAAAGGTGGGGATTTAACAACAACAACAACAAAGTCTTTTCTGTAGATTCTTATAAATTTTTACCTCAGATAGGAGGAAAAGAGGTTGGGAGAGCTTCCAAGGTTCAAGGGTTTGTGCTATAGGGCCCAGGGCTTAGAATTGGACACACTTGGTTCAAATTCTGGCTCCTGCGCTTAATAGCTATGTGGACTTTGACTTATTATGTAACTTTCCAAAGTCTGTGTATTTAAAAACCACTGTCTTGCACATGTGCACACACAGAAAAAGTCAGTCAGTTCCCCTTCATTTATTAACATGTTTGATTCAGTTTTAGTTTAGTAATTCATGGGTTGCAAAAAGTCGGACATGACTTAGCAACTGAACAACAATCATCAATATTAAGGATGCTGGGTTTTTATTTCATGGAATAAGGAGAGTAACTAGCTCCCATGCAACACAGCAAGGAAATCTTTTTATTTATTGGCAGAGAAAATACTTCCAATGAAACCAATTTCAAAATGATCAGTATAACCAATATTCTGGATAAAAACATCGTCTGTCTAACCCAGTATACCCTTCTTCTACACCACCGGTTGATATAACCATATAAGCCAACTGGAGCTGATCAAGCTTGCTTTTGTCAGGAAAGCCCACATGACAAATGTCCTGCCCGATTCCTTGTGAGTGGTGCTGGTTAGCCTTCAAAGTAGTCATGAATAAGCTTTACAGTTTGTGGTACAGACTCCAGGCCCATAGGAAATGAGCAAGCTTCCGTATACATATGGACTACACACATGGAATTTTAGATGGTTATCAAAACATGAGTAATAAAACATTTATTGTTTCTAATGTGAAATCACTGTACTAAACACTTTGCCTACATTATGTCAATGAGTTCTCAAAAGGACACTATGAGGTAAACATCATTATTACTACTATTCTACATATAAGGAAGTTAAGGTTCAAAGATTTTAGGTAAATTTCCCAGAGTCTTGCAGCCAGTAACTGGCCATGCCTAAGTCTGAACCCAGATCTGATTCCAAAACCTACTCCTTAAACATAATATACTGCCTTTATATATGATTTGTTATAAGTTATAAAAATCAGTCTGAAAGTGCAGTATTATTAAAAAGATTTGCCTCATCTGTCAATTAAATTTACTCTAGAATAAAGACATGGCTTCCAAAAAGCCTCGAAAACCATCTACATCTCAGTAATAAATGAAAACCTGGAGGAATTTTTTTCTTTGGTCTCAGTAAGTACCTACTATTTGCATCTCCAAACCTCAGAAGTATTTACATTTAGCCTCTTGACAAAGCCTTTGGTCAAGAATTTTCCTGCTATCAAGTGATGCATCCATCTCTTAAGGAAAAAGCCCCTACAGCATCACTCCCCTCAAAAGTCTCCATGGCACTGAATGAGGAAGCAAGGCTGGTGCTGACACCAGCCCAGTGTGGGGGTGCTGAATGTGGTGGAGGCTAGCTTCCTGCAGGGTCACCTCTTCTATTTTTTCTTGGATAAGGCAGAGAGGAATTGGTGGAGCTTTTTATTGCTGTTATTACACTTCATATTTTCTGATGCCTTAATTAAAACTTTCAACTCATCTTCTCTCCAAGGGAAAACAAATCTCTAGTCATTTTCATCTCACCTATATATATTGTAGTGATGTAAATACACGCCACGCACTAGAGGGCACACTTCTCACATAGGCAGTACAGGGAAGGAGATAATGTGTGGATAGGGAGTGTGGAAGGCAGAGGAATAGGTCCTGGCAGAATCCAGAGGTCAAAACATCAAACTGAGCAAAGGAGGGGAATATGGGCTGACATTGAATAGTACACAGGAGACTTTCATCTTTTTTTCATCATGATCCTTTTTAGAAGGAGTCTCAGTCACTCAGTTCAGTTAGTCAGTCATGTCTGACTGTTTGTGACCCCATGGACTGCAGCACACCAGGCCCCCCTGTCCATCACCAGCTCCCAGAGTTTATTCAAACTCATGTCCATTGAGTCGGTGATGCCATCCAACCATCTCATCCACTGTAATCCCCTTCTCCTCTCGCCTTCCATCTTTCCCAGCATCAGGGTCTTATACAATGAGTCAGTTCTTCACATCAGGTGGCCAAAGTATTGGAGAAGGAGTCTGGTGGAAGCCAATGACTCCAAAAAAAAAAAACCACATATATGGTTGATCCTCATTATTTGTGGATCTGTATTGGTGAATTTGCCTACTTGCTGAAATATATTTTTAATCTCCAAATCAATCAATGCTCAGATGCTTTCATAGTCACTTACAGACATGCAGAGTGGTGGAAACATACCTGGATGTGCATGCTCCCAGCTGAGGCTGAACAAAGTGACACTTTCTCTGCCTTCCTGTTCCAGCTCTCACACCATAAACAAGTGTCCTTTTCAAGGTGTATTTAAGTGCCAGAATTTTTCCTTTTTTTATGCTTTTGACTGGTGATTATACTGTTCAAAATAATACCTAATCACAGTACTGAAGTCCTATCAAGAGTTCCTAAGAGTAAGAAGGCTATGATGTGCCTGTTGGAACATATTTGTGTGTTAGTTTACCTTCACTCAGGCATGAGTCCCAGTGCTGTTGGCCTTGAGTTCAATGACACAAATACTATATTTGAAACAATGTTTATACAAAGAAATATGGTATATAGTTAATCATTTGTAAGAAGTATCTACAGTGGACCCTTCAGCCACAGAGATTTGAACTACATGGATCCATTTAAATGCATATTTTTTTCAATAGTAAATACAGCACTACTATACAATCCATGGTTTATTAAATCTGCATCTGTAGGACTGTGGATACAGAGAGCCCACTGTAAAGTTATTAGTGGATTTTTGACTGTATGGAGGGTTGGTGTCCCTAACCTCCATGTTCTTCAAGGGTCAACTGTATTAAATATAATGCTTTTAAAGAGAAACACACACAATACAGGTTATATATTAATCAGTTGACAACAGTGTTGTGACCAGAGCCTTGCAGGAGCCTAACCATGTATTTCTTCTAGGAGCAATGCTTCAAGATTTGCTGATTCAGCATTCACAGAAGCCTCATAGAACATCACTTTTGTGAATAATGAGAATCAAGTGCATTGAACACAAACAACATTTACATATAATATCAAGAGACTCTCAGAACCACTGAAACCCCTCTGTAAGCCTGACCTAGGGTCCCACATAACTCATGTTAAATAGCCCTAATTTCCTGCCACAAATGCACATGATTGAAAAATAGAATATTCTATAGGATTGTGCTAACAATGTGGATGTAAGAATACTGTTAACAAAGATGATCTGAATCCTTACTATGTGCAGGTCTTTTACTCTCAGAGGAAGTGAGTATAGATATGTATGTCTGTATCAATTTGGGGGTAATATTCATGTATTATATGTGGTTGTATTGATTATTCTTTATTAAATGAATCATTTAATATTCAGTATAAACAAAGGGTAAGAAAATTCAAAGACATGACCTGTTTTATTATCCCCTTACCTTTCAGATCATTATTTCTTGCTGCTAGTATACACAATGAATATTAAGCAGCCATTCCTTGAAATTTGGGCTAAACATTAGCAGGAAGAATAGAATAGTTAAAAATATTTTACAGCAGGATATTTAGTAACTTGTCTAACACCCTCTTTGCATGGATAAGTACATCACTCATTTTTCAGAGAGCAAAGCAGAGTAATAGGAGGGGGTTTCGTTTCTTTCTTCCCTGCTGACTCCTTTTGTTATCCTACTCTGCACATTGGTGATAGCTTCAAGAAAAAGTGGAATGTGTGCACTTCTTCCTGTGGATGTGGATGTGCATGTGTGCTAAGTTGCTTTAGTTGTGTTCTACTCTGCAACGCCATGGATCGAAGCCCACCAGGCTCCTCTGTCCATGGGATTCTCCAGGCACGAATACTGGAGTGGGTTGCCATGTCCTCCTCCAGGGGATCTTCCCAACCCAGGGATTGAACCTGCTTTGCTTACATCTCCTGCACTGGGAGGTGGGTTCTTTTCCACTAGCATCACCTGGGAAGCCCTTATATCTTCCCAGATGGACTTTATTTTCAAGTGTCATTGTTCTATAAACTTAAGTAGTATTTCTGAGAATCAGGTAAAGGGGTCTGCATATGCCATGTGGCATAAGGATTATTTTGAACTGAAGACATGTAAGTAACAACAGTTGTAAGAAGAAGCTTTTCTGAACTCTCCTTATCTGCCTAAAAGCAAAGCCTTCAAAAATAATTCAACTGTCATAAATCCCCTCCCTGGGAGCTTTGCAATCAGAGAAGATTGACTCATATCACCAGAGATGAGAAGTCAGAACTGGGATAAGAAATCGCCTGAATAGATACTGTCATATAAAACTGTTATACTTCCCATTTATTTTCCTAAAGGACCATTTATTTTTCCTAAAAGTCACTGATTGTCCCAGAAGTGTCCTTCTTCCTCGCTTCATCTCCTATTAAGATGGTATAGAAACTCCAAAATCTAACTGGCCCTTAGAGTCACTTTTTTGGTGAACCTCTGTATGTATATGATTAAAATATGTTTTTTTTCTCTTGCTAATCTGTCAGTTCAAGTTTAATTCGGTCTTCAAACACTGAACTTAAGAGGGTAGAGGAAAAAATTTTCCCCCTGACACAAGATTGTAAAGGATTTCATGATGATGTTTCAAATCTCTTAACCCCAAATTCCTAATGCCTCAGTCTCTATTCTAGACTTCCCAGATAGTGGGTCAGATAAAGGAAATGAATACTGCTCACCTAGGATGACCTCTAGGGTGGAAATGTCTTGTGGTCCACAGTATTTTGGGTACAAACCTGCTACTCACCTTGAGTCTCCCAGAACTGAAATGCGGAGGCAAAGATCTTGAGGCTGCTGTTATCCTGGCTCTTGTCTGGGCCAAGTTACCTGTGCAAAGAAGACAAAAAATTAAGGCAAAGGAGTTAAAAGAATAGTATGATAAGTAATTTTTCCCTTTGTGTCCCTATATTTTTCAGAATGTTCTAAATGATCTGCCCTGAACTTGAAACATTTGGAAAAATTTTCAAATTCAATGATGTAAATTACAAGTAAAATATAATATTTATAAGCTATAATCTGTAATATAAATTAAATTTATATTAGTTTAATAAGCAAATAAGAAAGCCCAAAGTCTCACATTCACTTAACAAACTAGTGCTCCGTCACTGAGTTGTGTCTGACTCTTTGCGACCCATGGACTGTAGACTGCCTGGTTCCTCTGTCCATGGGATTCTCCAGGCAAGAATATTGGCATGGGTTGCCACGTCCTCCTCCAGGGGATCTTCCCAACCCAGGGATCAAACTAGAGATTGAAGGAAATTACTATAATATAAGAGAACCATATATGAAAATCCCATAACTCATGTACTCAACGGTGAAAAATTGGAAGTTTTTCCTCTAAGGTTAGGAACGAGACAAGAATGTCCGCTCTCACCACTTCTATTGAACATAATACTGGCAGCCCTAGCTAGGTCAGTTAGGCAAGAATTAGAAATTAAAGGCATCCAAATTGTAAAGTAAGAAGTAAAATTATCTCCATTCACAGATGACATCATCTTACATATAGAAAACCTTAAAGATCATACACATGCACTAGCAAATGAATTCAAAGTTGTAGGATATAAAATCAACATATAAAAAGACAGTTGCATTTATATACACTAACAATGAAAATCTGAAAAGGGAGTTAAGAAAATAATTCCATTTACAATGGCATCAAAAAGAATAAAATACTTAGGAGTAAACTTAACCAAGGAGGTGAAAATTTATACACTGAAAACTATACAACACTCCTGAAAGAAACCAACAAAGGCACAAATAAATGGAAATCTATTCCATTGTGAGGGAGAAAAAAATATTCTTTTTCCTCTACCTGTTAGTGGAAGCACATTGACTGAAATGCCCACTCTGGCCAGGCACCATAGTAACTATTTACATGAGTTGTTTTATGATAGGAGGTCCTGGTAAGGAACAGGGAACTAACAAGCCTCCACCAACCAGAAAAGTTTGAGAAAGGTCAAAAGGAGACACCACCTGTCAGCCCACCTCCCAGAATCCTTCTCTCTGGCATCCATCTTAGCTAAACAAGGCATGCACCACCAGGAAGAACTCTTGAGTCAGAATGATTGGTTAAGGACAACCTGGAAATGAATCCCATCACCATAAAACCCGAGACTGCAAGCCATGTGACAGAGCTGTTCTCCTGGGTTCCCTTACCTCCTGCTCTCCATCCGGGTGCCCTTTCCCAAAAAATCTTTTGCTTTGTCAACAGATGTGTCTCCTCAGACAATTCATTTCCGAGTGTTAGACAAGAGCCCAGTTTCAGGCCCTGGAAGGGGTCCCCTTTCCTACAACATACCCACCTTAGGTTCATTGGCTGGGGCCCTGCAAATTAGAATGACAGAAGGTAGAGTAGCAAGAGAAAAGCAATCAGAAGTTTACTAATGCATGCATTGCACATATATACAGAATTATTCAGTGATGAGTAATTCAAAAGGGTGGTTAGATCTAACGAAAGAACAATAAATTTATAAAAAAGTGAAAGAGAAAGAAAAAGAACTTTGAGTTTCCAGGGGTGGGAAGTTATGGTAAGGGTAAATATATAGGGAAGGGCTTCCCTGGTGGCTCAGTGGTAAAGAACCCACCTGCCAATGCAGGAGACGTGGGTTCCATCTCTGGATCAAGAAGATACTCTGGAGAAGGAAATGGCAACCCACTCCAGTATTCTTGCCTGGAAAATCCCATGGATTTCCCATGGACTGTGGTGGGCTACAGTTCATGAAGTCGCAAAGGAGCTGGACACAATTTAGCCATTAAACAACAACAAATATATAGGGAAGCTATTATAAGATAAGGGCAAATTTATTATATAGATTCCTCTAGTTCTGTCTCTGAGTTGATAGGGTCTAGAGTTGTCTCTGGTGATTAACTTCTGTCTTTTTGGTAGAGAGGAGAGAGGGCACATTTTTACAAATTTATGCCCTGCTTTTGGCAAATGCACAGAAGGCAGAGAACTTTTCTTATATCTTCTCCTTTTCAATTGCTTTCAGCTTAAAATAATCCTTATGCCAAACTGGCATATTTTGGGGTGGCATATTCTGTTACCCTGCATTGTGTTCATGGATTACAAGGCTTAATATTGTTAAAATGTCCACACTACCCAAAGAGACCTACAAATTCAGTGAAATGCCCATCAAAATCTCAATGACATTTTTGGACAAATAGAAAAAATACTAAAATTCATATGGAACCCCAGAGGACTCCAAAACAATCTTCAGAAGGAAAAGAAAAAACTGAAGGCCTTATATGTCCTGATTTCAAAATACATTACAAAGCTATAGTAGTTGAAATAATCTGGCAAAACAATACTGACATGAACATAAACATACAGACCAATGGAACAGAACAGATAGCCCAGAAACAGACCCATGCACATATAGTCAAATAATCTTTGATATGGGTGTTAAGACTACACAATGGGGAAAGGATTATCTCTTCAACAAATGGTGCTGTGAATACTGGGCATTTACATGCAAAAGAATGAAACTGAAACCCTATCTTATACCATATTTGAAGATCAACTCATAATAAAGACTTAAATGTAAGACCAGAAACTATATAAGCATAAGGGGAAAGCTTCATAACACTGGTCTTGACAATTATTTCTCAGGTAGGACACCAAAAGCACAGACAACAAAAGCAAAAATAGACAATTGGGACTGTATATCAACAGGGGGAAAAAAGATGGGGGAAAACCATCTATCTCGTAAGAGGTTAATTTCCAAAATATATAAAGAACTCCTACAACTCAACTCTTTGCGACCCCATGGACTATACAGTCCATGGAATTCTCTAGGCCAGAATACTGGAGTGGGTAACCTTTCCCTTCTCCAGGGGATCTTCCCAACCCAGGGATCGAAACCAGGTGTCCCACATTGCAGGCAGATTCTTTGCCAGCTGAGCCACAAGGAAAGCCCTATAACTCAGCAGCAAAAAGTAAGCCGATTTAAAAACGGGCAAAGAATATACATGCCTGCAAAGATGACATATAAATGGCCTGAAGGTATATGAAAAGATTCTTAGTATCACTAACAGGGTAATGTAAATCAAAGCCACAATGAGATATCACCTCATACTTGTTAGAGTGGCAATTATAAATGAAGAGGAATAAAATATCTCCCTTTGGCATACTGATTATTTTAAGTTGGTTATTTCTGAGAAATGTAGACACACATGAGGCTCTGAAAACTGAGCCAAAATTACCCTTTTCTAAGAAAACTTTACAAGAGGAATGAATCTCCAAATGTAAAAGTGTCTCCCTCTCTCTACTAGAAAGAGAAGAATGACTAGCTAATTTTCAGGGCTGTTATGGGCACTGGATGCAATAATTCATGAAAAGCATTATCAACACAGCTCTGGTACAAGGCAAGTGCTCACTTCGTGTTACTAGCATTGATGATGATGATTTGCTATGAACAGTTCACATGGGCAAGAGAACAGGGAATTTCACTAATTTGCTACTGTGAACCCTGGTTTGTAAAAAAAATTAATGAAAGATGAGAAAAAGTGATAAGGCAACTCCACTTTGAATATCCATCTCTTGGCCTCTCTGATTTCTACTGCTTTTTGCTTTTGAAGGGTCTGAGTGGCCTGCTGGAACTCTCTTCTCCCTTCCTCTCCACCCAACCCTTCATCTCCTTTCTCATCCTTAGCCCCCCAAACAAGAGATCTGTTTTACCTAAAATGTCATTTGATTCTGTAGCAAAATAAAAAGTTGTCAGTGGAAGGAAAAGCTGCAATTTGTGCATTTGCAAGACACTAAAGATTTCAAAGTTTTTAGCAAGTCTAGCACAAAGATGTCCAAATGTTTTCTCTGGCGATATCTTCAGAGGCTAAACTGTGATTAATAGCCCAGAAAGAATCCTTTGAAGCAGGATTGGTGACATCAAAGTCGTAATCCAGGGGTGGCAGGAGCTTTATAATGAGTGGGAAGCATTTTAACACATTTCAAAGGATTTACAGCATGAATAAACAATAGACCTCAGCAGATGTGCCACACACACCTTTCAGAAACATAACCTATAAGAAGTTTCCATTTTAATTTAAATGTAAATACAGTGTTCACACTTCTTTCAAATGTTAAGCATCCTCAGTGCTTCACCCCCAAGACAGCCTCTTTGGCTAAGGATGCCTCACTGCTCCAGAGCACCCTCCTGTGACTCACTGACATATTGGAGGGTGAAAAAACGGAAGTCAGAGGCAATGGATGGAATTTATATCCTATGTGGGAACTGGGTTAGGAAAGAATCTAAAACGGAGCTTGCAATGATCCCAGATAATTTCTCTGCTTCCAACTTAAAGGAAAAGGGACAAGTGGTCTGAAGACAGAGCTGAAACTTTTAAAAGATGGCAATTTCCTGCCTGCTTCAGAGGATTTTCAGCTCTTGGAAAGCACCCAGCACCCAGGATTTCAGTTGCCTCTTAAGAGTTGCCCAAGATGATGGGTTGCTGTTTTAAATAATCAGGCTTGAAATTTGACTTCCCTCTGCTGCCCTCTCTGGGTTTAAAGGATTGGTTGCAGGGTTCTGGTGGTGACTGCTGGTGGGCATTTGTTTAGGAAAATTTCCTGTTTTAATTTTCCATAACACAAGAAATAGGCTAATAAGCTAATAAATGATTGCAAAAAAATGCTGAAAAGTAAAAGGTTGGTGTCAAATGCTGACCAAAAAGGAGTTGCAAAGAAAACATCAGCTCTTTTTTTTTTTTTTTTCCAGATTAAGTTATGTGAGTAGACCTGAGAACTACTATGTTGTACCCCACAGTCAGTGTGGGTGAAAGTGAAAGTTGCTCAGTCATGTCCAACTCTTTGCGACCTCATGGACTATAAGCCTGCCAGGTTTCTCTGTCCATGGAATTCTCCAGGCAAGAATACTGGAGTGGGTGGCCGTTTCCTTCTCCAGAAGATCTTCCTAACCCAGGGATTGAACCCAGGTCTCCCACATTGCAGGCGGATTCTTTATTGTCGAGCCACCAGGGAAGCCCAGTTTGGATACTGAAAACCAAAGTCACACCTTTCTGTCTAAATGAGAATGACCTTGTGCTATTCCTGTCCCCATTAACATGAATTTCTTTTCCAGGAGTCTCCTGTCCAGACAAATGGTTTGATTGTTCATTACAAGAATTTCCCCAAAGACTCAAGACCCATCAACTCTTTATGAAAAATGTCCATTGCTTAAACTCCATGGTTCTGTAAATCCCTTGTTTCAAATTCACACGTTGCTGTTTCCACCAATCATGTGCTGGTTATATTGTATGTGATCCTTGTTATTGCTGTTCAATCCCCTAGTCATGTCCGACTGTTTGTGACTCCATGGACTGCAGTACACTAAGCCTCCCTGTCCCTCACCATCTCCCAAAGTCTGCCTAAGTTCATGTTCATTGCATCGGTGATGCCATCCAGCCCTTTCATCCTCTGACACCCTCTTCTCCTTCTGCCCTCAATCTGTCCCAGCATCAGGGACTTTTCCAATGAGTCAGCTGTTCACATCAGATGACCAAAATACTGGAGCTTCAGCATCAGTCTTTCCAATGTATATTCGGGGTTGATTTCCCTTAAGATTAACTAGTTTGATCTCCTCGCTGTCCAAGAGACTTTCAGGAGTCTTCTCCAGCACCACAGTTTGAAGGCATCAATTCTTTGGTGCTCTGCCTTCTTTATGGTCTGGCTCTCACAATCGTACATGACTACATGGAAAGACCATAGCCTTGACTGTACAGACCTTTGTCAGCAGAGTAATGTCTCTGCTTTTCAACATACTGTCTAGGTTTATCATAGCTTTCCTGCCTAGAAGCAATTGCCTTCTGATTTCATGGCTGCAGTCACCATCTGCAGTGATTTTAGAGCCCAAGAAGAAGAAATTTGTCATTACTTTCACTTTTGCCCCTTCTATTTGCCATGAAGTAATGGGGCTGGATGCCATGATCTTGGTTTTTTAATATTTAGTTTTAAGCCAGCTCTTTCACTCTCCTCCACCCTCATCAAGAAGCTCTTTCGTTCCTCTTCACTTACCCGTGTGATCCTTATGCAGTTCTAATCAAACCCTCTCACTTAGAAAGACTCATCTTAAATCAAACTTGACCTCTCAACAAATTCTGACCCAGCCTTTCCTTCTCTAAGACACTGCCAAAGCTTTGAGAGATGGTGGTCTCTCTTCCTGTGGGGAGTAATGAACTCTACTTTGTCTAATTATAACAACAGGTAGGGTGAGTAATGTTTAGGGGGTCAGCTTGGGACAGACTTATGCAGGGGTGATACTTGGAGTGAATGAAATGTTCTAATTTTAGTTAATAACACTGTAACCAATAAAAATGCAAGGGGTTAAATTCAGTAGTTGTATAAAACATACTAGATTTTGTATGTTTTTTTAAAAAACCACTTAGATAATGATCTATGCTATAAATCTATACAACAAGAACTTGTCTTATATTTGATACACTGAGATAACTTAAAATAGTGACAAGAAAATGACACAGTTGTAGGAGGCAGAGAGAGAAAAGGTAATGTTAGGTTTTGTTCTGCAGATTTCACTCTCTCCTGGCATTTATCTATGCCTTTGAGTGTTAATATCAGTAAATGGACAAGCGGGAGGTGGAAGAGTTCCCAGTCTACTTAATCTCTCAAGAAAAGAACACAGATAATTTATGTATATATGGAAGTGGCTGTAGTTTTGTGGAGGGAGGAATTAAAGAGATCAGCCTGTACTCTAAGCTGTTCTAATGAAGAAAGATACGCACATACAGCAAATGTTCTTTTCTGAATGCACAACCTAGACTTTATCATGTATGTGGGAAATTTAATGCCCAAAGGGAACCTTTCCCCATTTCTGCATTCATTGGCATTTGTCTGGAAATTTAAGGAATTTCTGCACAATGAGCACCTTTAGACTATCTGTTTGAAGGAAGCCAAACCAAGGTTTTCACTGATTTTTTTTTTTTCCATTTAAAATGAGAACTATAGCTTTAAAGATTTGTGGCCCAGAGATTTTAAAATTGTATAGCTGAGGAAAAACTAATAACTCCTTTCCTCTTTAAGTTTGAAAACTCATAAACAGGATGTCATCTCAGCAAACAACTGCATCAAATCATCAGAACGTGTCAAGGAGGCAACCAGACTTCCCTTCAACTCAGTCAATAGTGGAGCTGAGGCTCTCTGCTTCCTGCATTTTATTGCCACATGGGTGGAAACTGCCAGTTCATCCTGTCTTAATAAAGATAGAGCTAGTTAAGAAAAGCCCTGGGTATTGTCTGCTCTCTCCACATGTTTCACTTGGAGTTTGCTTGGAAATACCATGACTGCCAAGTGACATGACATGTGTTCACAAAAGTGCTGGAACCTAGACAGTTGATACCTATCCATGAAGACTTAACTCACTGAGAAAAACATGAAATCCACACACGCATACCTGCCAGTACCAACACAAGTAAGGATCATTTATTTCAGTCTCAGGGCAACATCCACATGCAGCAGAGTGGTTTTTAGTTCAATAAAGCCTAGTCTTGGACAAAACTGCAATTTAGCCAAAGGATATAATCAAAGTCCCATACATGGCTTTTCACATCCCTATTCCCACTTCTGAAGGTCAATATGGCTTCAATGCTGTCTCTTTCCTATCCCAACAACCAGTTTGCCCTATTTGCTCCACCCTGAAAATCTCCCCAGCAGACCTTCTCCATATTCCCACTGAAGCTCCCCTGTCTGTGTTCTAAATCTTCATGTTACTATTCTTCCTTGACAACTAATCCAGGTCCACTTTCTTCATGGATGGATAAATGTGTTACTTCACATACGTGAGATCTTTGCATATGAAGGGGAGCAGAATTTGTCATCTCAAAATATGCCTCTCTAGCATAAGTATTATTTCAGGCTAATTATTTTTAAGAAATAGTCATCATAGGAGAGACTCTGAAAACTGAGTAGAAATGACCCTTTTGTAAAGAACTTTGGAGGGAGAAAACATGGAAAGGGAAGACTTTATTAAGACATCATAAGTTACTGGTGGGACCATGGACAAAAGCTTAGCTAATTTTGCTCTTCCAGTGGCCTTATGTAGCTACTCATCCCACCATGTGGCCAAAGGTGAATGGTTTGGATACAAGCCACTGTGGGTCTTACATTTGTTAGTTACTACAGGGGGTAGAGCCTTGAGTAAAATCTCTTGTGGGTCAGGTTGTTGCAATACAGGGAACCCACATTTCATAGTCTAAGACTAAATGACAAGGCAAGAGAGAATAAACTGATTACTAAATAATAAATAAAAAATATTTTACATAATATAAAATAGGGATATAATTATATTTTTATATAATATTTTATATAATATAAAATAGGATTAAAAAATCCCTCCCTAGAAGCTCTGCTCAATACAACTTATCTATTGATGGTGGGTCAGTTATAGGTTTCTCTATGTAAAGCATAACATTGTGTTTTCAATTAAGTCTGAGAAAGCCACATGGTGCTTCAGAAAACAAGAGGCTGGTAACTTCACATTGTGCAGGATGATGACTGAATGCTTGAAATTATAAGTGCTTGTTTAGTTCTCCCTCTTTAGCCTGGAAGCAATGAAAAGAATGCTAGACTCATAACTGAGAAACCTGAATTCTTATCCCAAGCCTATCTCTGGCTTTAAATCACTTCTAGTCTCTATGACTCAACAGTATGACACCTCAAATGAGAAGTTTGAGTAGATGAGCAGTCCTCCACTCGTGTGTGCTGCAGCATTTTGCCATGGCACTCATGGAACAAATCCTCTGTGCTATGCAGCTGAATCTAGATCAATGCCTGCTAATGTGGTATAAGAAGGGTAGACTCTTGAGAGATGGGACTACAAGGATAGTGTAATGTTTACCTGGTACCAAAAAAAGATTGCATGACATCTGTGGCAAGGGCATGTGAAAACTTTACCTAGGTTGTAAATCAGAGAGCTGGTCAGGGCAGTAAACAATATTGATCAAAAGCAACATGGGGGGGAAAATTCACAAATGATATATCTGATAATGGATTATTATCCAAAATATACAAAGAACTCTTGAAATTCTACAATGAGAAAACAAACAACCTGATTTTAAAATGGGCCAAATACTTTAACAGAAACCTCACTAAAGAAGACACACAGATGGCAAATAAGCATATGAAAAGATGCTCCACATTATATATCATCAGGGAAATGCAAATTAAAATGCGATACCATTATACACCTACTAAAATAGCCAAAATCCAGAACACTGACATCATTAAATGCTGCCAAGGATATAGAGCAACAGAAACTCTCATTCATTGCTTATGGGAATACAAAATGGGGCAGCTACTTTGGAAGACAGTTTGGTGGCTTCTTACACACACAAAAAATACTCTTACATATGATCAGCAATTATGTTCCTTGGTATTTACCCAAAGGAGTGGAAAACATGTCCACACAGAAACTTGTTGCCAAAAATTGGAAGTTACCAAGATGTCAGTAGGTGAATGGAAAAACAAATTGAGTTATATCTAAGACAATGGATTACTTAGTTCTTAAAAAAGAGCTATGAAATCATGAAAAGACATGGAAGAACTTTAAATCTATATTACTAAGTGAAAAAAGTCATCTGAAAAGGCTAGATATTATATTATTCCAAATGGAAAATGTATTATTCCAAATAGGAAAGGCAAAACTATGCATACTATAAAAAGATCATGGGTTCAGGGAAGAAAATTAATACAGTAGATGAACTGGAGTAAAAAAGGTTAAGTAGTGTTGGATTTCCATTCAGGTCTGAAAGTCTATCGATGGTTGTGAAATAAATTTTAAGAGATTGCTGAGTTAGGAAAAACAAGAAAGAACAAAACAAAGAGGGTAAAACTAAAACCTACATGATGTATTATTTCCTAGCAGTTTGGCAAGCAATAGAAGAGGGGAGGATGGTGATGATAGTGCATGTGTGTGTGTTCAGTAGACTCTTTGTAACACCATGTTCTGTAGCCTGCCAGGCTCCTCTGTCCATTGGATTTTCCAGGCAAGAATACTGGAGTGGGTTGTCATTTCCTTCTCCATGGGATCTTCCCAACCCAGGGATCAAAACTGTGTTTCAGCATTGGCAGGCAGATTCTTTACTGAGCTCCTGGGAAGCCCAGCTTAGATAAATAGAGGAAGCTTAAGTAATGATTTGACAGAGGTGAGGCTATTTAATTTGCTAACTCTCTCTTCACAGCTGATCACCGTGAGAAACTAACCCTGGCTCTGTTCCTGGGGTCTCTTTCCAGTTACTCCTCCATTTCCTTTGCTTTTTTGGCTAAAGTGAGCTTATTCAGATCTCTAATTTGTATATCACTCTTTTTCACAGCACATGAGAGAGGGGACAGAGGTATGATATTTTGCTCCCCCCAACAATGTTTTAAAGACTAAGTAATTCAAGGTAATAGGGACAAGAGTAAAGGAAGAAAGTACGTGATTAAACTGAAAAAGTACACGAGACCCCTGTAAATTAAAGATCATCCCAGAAAGCAGGTTTGCTTAGCAATAAAACCATGTGACAGAAACGTGAGACACACCCCCCAAGACAAAGAAACAATGGTGGAATGAGATGCACATCCTGCCCAGTGAGCTCAGCAAGTGAATGATTCCTAGGACATGCTTCTCCGCATTCACTAGAAACAAAAATAAAGGAAAAGGTAGCATTATATTAAAACCTGACATATTTTAGTATGTTACTGCCTTTTGGTCTATTTCTGTAGCAGCAAGTTTCAGTTTGACCACATAGGGACAAAAAAACTCCCTTTCCCAATGTGGAGAAGTGGTTTATCATAGAAACTTGATGTCTACTCAAGAATGAAACAGAATATGGTCTTTCCAACTCTCCCCATTTTTCTTTTAATTATAAAAATGTAGCCACTAAGTTCTCAGGGCAGCACGCCCTTGCCTGCCTGCTTGCATCTCTTACAAGTGTCCTACACTAATAAACCCTTCCTTACCTGTCACTCTAACTCTCACTGAATTATTTCTACACTAAGACAGAAAATCCTTTGTTTCACTAAGCCCTGAAACACACTGTGTGATTTCAAAGGTGCTTATCTTCTGCATCTTCATACTAAAGTATTCTCCAAGTGAAAAATTATGCTTCTTTCAATTTGCATATTAGCAAATACCAGTCATTTTGAAAAGCTGATTGCTAATATGAATGCAACCATCACTTATACAATTTTTGTTTGTTTGTTTGATTGAGACTCTGAAAGCATTCAAGTTTAACTTTTGGTCTATAGGTATTCAAGTCCAGTTTTCTCACTTACCAATTATTTCGCTTTCTTTCAAGGAATGACTATTACCACCTAATACCTTTTCAAAGACCTACTCTAAAACATTCAGGTGTGGATCTTGGAGAAAAACTAGCTGCTTAAAAATCCAGAAAATAAGGAGAGGCAAACTGAGAAAGGAAACACTCTGTAGGCAACAAAGCTTATAACAGGCCTATCTGGCCAGTGTGACTTGTATCTAAGCTACAGTGCCACAGGTTTTTTAGACACCAACACATACATATTTCTCACTCTCTTCTTTTGCTCTCCCTCCCTCTCTCTCTCAAATTTTTGTTTTTACCATTCATAAAATGGCACTGACCAAAAAGATTCTTCTACTGAATCTTATATGTGTCATGGTGCTGAAGGATGAAGTTTATGTAAGTTCTATTTTTTAAGTACAGTCATTGCTGTTTTTTAATTGACTATGCCAAAACCTTTGACTGTGTCAACCACAACAAAGTCTGGAAAATTCTTAAAGAGATGGGAATACCAGACCACCTGACCTGCCTCTTGAGAAATCTGTATGCAGATCAGGAAGCAATAGTTAGAACTGGACATGGAACAACTGATTGGTTCCAAATAGGGAAAGGAGTACGTCAAGGCTGTATATTGCCACTCTGCTTATTTAACTTCTATGCAGAGCACATCATGAGAAATGCTGGGCTGGATGAAGCACAAGCTGGAATCAAGATTGCCAGGAGAAATATCAATAACCTCAGATATGCAGATGACATAACCCTTATGGCAGAAAGTGAAGAAGAACTAAAGAGCCCCTTGATGAAAGTGAAAGAGGAGAGTGGAAAAGTTGGCTTAAAGCTCAACATTCAGAAAACTAGGATCATGGCATCTGGTCCCATCACTTTATGGCAAATAGATGGAGAAACAGTGGAAACAGTGACAGATTTTATTTTGGGGGGCTCCAAAAATCACTGCAGATGGTGACTGAAGCCACGAAATTAAAAGATGCTTGCTCCTTGGAAGAAAATTTATAACTAACCTAGATAGCATACTAAAAAGCAGAGACGTTACTTTGCCAACAAAGGTCCATCTAGTCAAAGCTACGGTTTTTCCAGTAGTCATGTATGGATGTGAGAGCTGGACTATAAAGAAAGCTGAGCGCTGAAGAATTGATGCTTTTGAATTGTGGTGTTAGAGAAGACTCTTGAGAGTCCCTTGGATAGCAAGGAGATCCAATGAGTCCATCCTAAAGGAAATCAGTCCTGAATATTCACTGGAGGGACTGATGCTGAAGCTGAAACTCTAATACTCTGGCCACCTGATGCGAAGAACTGATTCATTTGAAAAGACCCTGATGCTGGGACAGATTGAAGGCAGGAGGAGAAGGGGATGACAGAGGATGAGATGGTTGGATGGCATCACCGACTCAATGGACATAAGTTTGAGTAAACTCCGGGAGTTGGTGATGGACAGGGAGGCCTGGAATGCTGCAATCCATGGGGTTGCAAAGAGTTGGACATGCCTGAGGGACTGAACTAAACTGAACTGGACTGATTGCTTTTTTTGAGAACTTGGCTTTACGAAACTGTGACACAGCATCCAGAATAACTGATTTCCAAATCTCCCTTAATTAAAATCTTATCCTATTCTCTGATAAAGGAACTCTACAAGCATCACAATTCTGTACTAATTCTAGAGGCTTCAGGTAGTCAGTGCATATGTGTCTGAATCCTTTTAAGTCAATGCAAATATTTTACCTTATATTGGTATTTGTCTTTAGAAATGGCATTTTTCCTTATTCCAGTTACAAGATCTCTGAAGCCAGGCACTAAGTATTTCTATTCTTATTCATTAATTCAAAAATTATTTCTTCAGCACCTTCTACAAGACTTGTGAAGAGCTCTACAAATGTGTGTGTGTGGTTAGTTGCTCAGTCATAGCCGACTCTTTGCAACCCTATGGACTGTAGCTCGCCAGGCTCCTCTGTCCACGGAATTCTACAGGCAAGAATACTGGAGTGGGTTGCCATTCTCTTCTCCAGGGGATCTTCCTGACCAGGGATCAAACTGAGGTCTCCCACATTGTGAGCAGATTCTTTACTGTCTGAGCCATCAGGAAGCCCACTCTACAAATAGTAGGTGCTAAACAAAGAAGTTTATTGAAGATGGTTTAATTCACTGGAACTACATTTCAAATGATTCCTACCCTTGCCTTATAGGTGGATCATATCTACCACCTCTTGGCAGACTTCAGTACCACAGATTCTTCTTTCAGTCATCCAAAAAGAAACACTCATTATTCCAAAGAAATAGCAATTGACTGTGAACCATTTTACACAGTTAGTAGAGCACCAAGGATGAACAGAAAATGTCTCATCAAAGCCAAAGATGTTCCTTGATGTGACATTGAAAGCTACCCATGAATCTAATTAAAACACTGTCTGTGACTACTCACTGGAGTCTAAGCTCCATTAGGGCAAGCACTAAGTCCATTCTATTTACTCCTCTAGACCTGATTCTTAGCACAATTTAGCTAGCACATAGTAGACACTCAGCTAATACATGTGAATGAATGAGTGAATATGTGTGGCATTACATTTATTTAACATGACATCCAATGCCCTTTTAGGAGTAGGCCCCAGCTCACCTCACTTCCCTCCACGTACCCTGAACATTATGCTGCTCTCTGGCCATACCACACTCCCTTCATATTTCAGAATCTTTGCTCAAGCTATTGGAGACCCAGATGGCAGAGGTGAAGTGGTTAAGACCGTGAGAGGTAAAGTTGAACCACCTGGGATTTTTCTCAGCTCTGTCACTTACTTGTTAGGAAGGCTTGAATGAGTTACTTACCTGCTTAATATCTGGATTTCATCATTGAGAAGGCTGGATGAACATTTATTGAGTTTTAGGAATAAAGTGTCCCTGTTAAATTTATAGTGAATAGAGTTTCAGTGGTGAGTGGAGATGCAGATGTTGCTGGTATAGGGGATTTGATTAGAGCCACATGGAACCCCTAGAAGCCCTACTTGGCCAAGAGTTTTAGTTTAAGCTAAATCACTTGACTCAGTGATCATCTCTTCAGCATATATTTTGAGATTTACAAAATGTTATTAACTAGAGGTTTTGGCTAATCAGAGTTTTATAGACTATAGAATTTTCTATTGCCTAGAACCTTATTAAATGTTGGATTGGATGACTAGAAAAGAAAATAAACTGAGGATGTAAGATTTGAGGGTTTATTTTATTCTTTCCTTTTTATATTCTTAAGATACTATTTTCAAAACAGAGAAATCACACTCAACAGAAAGAAAGAGAAAAAGGAAGGAAGAAAGGAAGGAAAGAAGAAAGGAGGAAGATGACTCATAGTACTATATAATTTTATTTACTGTCTTCTAAAAAAATTCATCAGAGATAAGGAAATATATGTAGAAATCCACTTATTTTGCTCTATATCAGAAAAGAGTTAATAATATTTAAATACTAACATTTATTGCATGCATGCTATATCACTTCAGTCATGTCCAACTCTTTGTGATCCTATAGACTTCAACCTGCTAGGCTCTTCTGTACATGGGATTCTCTGGGCAAGAACACTGGAGTGGGTTGCTGTGCCCTCCTCCAGAGAAACTTTCCAACCCAGGGATAGAAACTGCATCTCTTACGTCTCCTTATGTATTGGTAGGTAGGTTCTATGCTACTAGCGCCACCTGGGAAAATACTACTACCATTTACTAAATGCTTACAATGCAGTAAACACTATGGTAAATGTGCAGAATGAATTATTTAACATAACACTGTGAGCCACGTCCCCAGCTCACTGAAAGAGAAAATGGTGGCAGAGTATACAAGCCTATGGCCAAAGGTCAGATACCTGCCGTGCAAAGCATGGAGCAGTGATGCTGAGAGAGCCCATCAACTAGGACGGCCTAATTATAGATTTGGTGGTTATTTCAGGGTTTCTGGCCATATTCAAGGAAGACCGCTGAGTAACTGAGGGGACTGCTGCCTGGCCAAACTGATTGAACCCAATTGATTTTCGATGATGTCTGAATTTTTTAGTCATTTACACACCAAACCAGGTCAACTGCATACAGTTCCCATTGATTACCCAGCAATCATTATCCTTGTGACTAAGCCAAACCTAATCATCTGGAAAACAGTTGATCTGGGTTTTATGTAACTTGAACTATCCTTATGAAACGTAAAGAATGGAACCACTCTACTAAATGCTCCTCTCCCACTTCCAAGTCTCCAGTAAAGTTAAGTGACATTTTATTTAGTTTCCTGACATCTCACATGTGCAAGCCAGTAAAGTTCACAATTGTTTCTCCACACAGCTGCGGCTTACAGCTTCTCTTCACACACAACATGCTGGCACCAGAGCAAAATGATTAACTTTTATATGCTTCTAACATATGGACCAGACTGTTAGAAGCTGGTCTTGTGTTCTAAAGAGAAAAATACAGTTTTTATTAACATGACCCAAATTCCTGGGAAAAAAGCATTAAATTGTGATCCATTTCTAAGCAGAGAGATTATAATTATGATGACTTTGTTTCTAATTCACTTGATTTGGAGTGCCTCGAGTTATCTTCTAGTAAGTTGAGGGGTGAGGGAAGATGACCTGAAAGCCCCATTATAAAGAGATTTTGTGGTGGGATGAATTAATAAACTATAAATGGCCTTGAGACTTTTCCACAATATGAGCTATGAAATAAATGCAAAGAACCTTTCATCTTAAATGGGAACATATTTCTTCTCTATGAATGAGAAGGAATGCTGGTGAGAGAAGCAGAATTTGTTTTTCTTGCATTTTTGACCATTTGAAAAATCAAAGCTGCGATATTTGCCGTACTTCCCAAGATCATTAAAGAAAGAAAATGGCCCTAAATTGTACTGCCACTTAAAAATAAAATGTGCGTTCACTGGCACATGTAGGAGCTATGAGAGAAGTATTATATTAAAATGTACTGAGGAAAGATAGTGGATCTGATTCACAACAGATACTTTCCCAATATTAGAGCCATTATATTATAACTCATTAGTGAAGGTTATTTTAGTTTTTGTTTTTCAAGGACATAGTAGGAACACGGTCCCTAGAGCTAGGAAAGTATGAGGAACTTTTGGAATTGGATTTAAGAGCCACACTGGAAGATTGCCCTGGAAAAGAAAGACTCAAGGAGAAAATTTTCCAAACAGCATTGCCTCATTGAGTCCCACTTGACTCTTGATCCTCAAGATGCTTTCTGAAGCAACTTACTGGTTTCGGAAGATCTATACATGGGAGCCATCTCTCGGTATTTCTGCAGTAAAGACACTTATTGGAATTTCATACTTAGTATTCCCCACACTTTTTACTATGGAAATATCTTCTTCACATCACACCTCATCACATCTCACAAACCTAAGTTTTATGAAACACATGTCGGAAAACATTGCTCTTGATGCTGATAATATGGGACCTTTCTATCTCTGCAAAGAGAGCCACGAGAACTTTTAACAAGCGTGCGCTGGAGCTCTGCAAATCCAGAACAGTGACTTTTCTCACACACTGGGAAACAGACTGAAGTATTAATGCAATAAAATATTACTTTATGAAGAAAGAAGTATTTATTTTCTTTGGAAAGACCAGCAAGAAGGGCTCTTTGGCATTTCTTCAATTCTCTTTGAGGGCAGAAATGAGGCACATCTGTGGCCAGGGCAGCAATTCTCTGAAGCCACGTTATTCAATGTAGTGGCCGCGCAACACATGAACTGTGAGGCTCGTCCGAAATGAGATGCACCACTAGTAAAAAATACACACCAGATTTCAAAGACTCAGTAAAACAAAAAAAGTAAGATATCTCAATAATTTTATATTGATTACAGTGTTGAATGATAATATTTTGATATGATGAGTAAAGATATATTAGTAAAATTAATGTTTTCTGTTCTGTAGACTAAATGTTTGTGTCCCCCATCCCCTACACACACAAATTCATACACTAAATCCAGGCCTCTAATGTGATGATATTTGGCGGTAGGGCCTTGGGGAGTTAATTAGTTGATTCGCAAAAGCAGAGCCCTCATCAACAAGATCTGTTTCCTTATAAAAGAGGCCCTAGAGAGTTCCCTTACCCCTTTGGCCATCTGAAGACAGAGAGAGAAGACAGCCAACCATGAACCAGGACCTGGTCTCTCATCAACCATAAAATCTGCTGGTGGCTTGACCTTAGGCTTCTCACCCTCTGGAACTGTGAGAAATAAATTTCTGTTGTTTATTAGCCACCCAGTCTGTAATATTTTGTTATAGCAGCCCAAATAGACTAAGGCATGTTTCTTTTTACTTTTTAAATGTGGCTCACGTAACATTTTCTTTCCCACTGGACAGCATGGTGCAATAGACCAAAGAACAGAAGAGAGCCCAATGAGAGCTTTCAAACCACAGTGAAAAAAAAGTGAAGTCACTCAGTCGTGTCCGACTCTTTGTGACTCCATGGACTGTAGCCTACCAGGCTCCTCCATCCATGGGATTTTCCAGGCAAGAGTACTGGAGTGGGGTGCCATCACCTTCTCTGCACAGCTGATGGGATAGAACAAACTGCAGGTAGACTTTTTAAAAGGAAACAAAATTTTAAGCGGCTTACATGTGAACAAAAAGACAAATGAATAAACAAGCAAAAACAAAAACAGTACTTGGAGAATACAACTCAAAACCTGAAGGCATTCAGGGAAAAGAAAAACAAAAGAATTTCAAGAGGTGCTCTCTTCCTCCCACAACCATATCACACACCCATTTTGTCCTCAACAAGTCTAACAAAGACAACCAGTGATTCTTCTAGACAAGGGCTGAAAACCATTAACAAAGGAGATATATGAAGGTGTGAAGTGTCTCCCAGGATGGTTCAGCTGCTTCCAGGACCCTCTGTAAAGGGCAGAAGGGGACACTGTTCCTCATGGAACCTGACAGCAGAGGCCTTCTGTTCTGCAGCCGACTGCGGCAGCAATAGATGAGAGTGTGACTTCACATGCGCCCAGAGTCCCCAGGGCAGTGAGGTTTCCAAAAGAAAACGTGGGTCTCGTGCTTCCCAGCAAAGTACAGTCTGTGCTTTAAGCATGAGTGTGCTGCTTGCTTCTGGGAAAGCCCCACCCTGCCCACTCCACAGGAGGAAGGGGGCTGGCAAATAATCTCAGATGCTGTATGTAACTACAAGTCTATCTGCACTTCTCCAGAACCTGAGTCCTAACAGGGCATCACACTTGTCTCTCCAGATTCCAAATCCGGAGCTCTAGATGGAGCTCTGAATTTCACAACTTGTTAAAACAAATCTCTTACATTGGTGGGCTCCCTGTCAGCACCATAAATCAGGACGACTCACACACATTTCTGATGTGTTTCAAGTGCTCTCAAGACCCTGAGGGAAATCCATTCTCAAAGTGCACTCCCTGCCTGAACAGACAGACTCTCCTGAGCATCTCCTATGTGCCCAGCGCCTCTCCAGGAGCTAGAAAGAAGAGCCTACTAAATGGACAAAATCCTATCCTCATGAAACTTACACACAGGGGTTTCAGTTTATTGGAGATAAACAAGAAACAGCTCTACTTTTTCCTGTTACATCCTGTTACATCCAGGCTGTTACCTCTCCTTTCTTTGAGGATGGCAGCTCCCTTAACTATATTTTAGCCCTACCTCACAGATTTTCTGTTATTAGAGATTACTTTTGGATTTGAAGATTCCTTCTTATTTGTTTTTGATCTTTAATATCATCTCAAGTCAAAGCTTTTTTCCCCACTGCCCCTTTACCTCCAGGCTGGATAGATACCCCCAGGACTTGAAGGAGGCCTGTCTCCCGAACTTCTGCTCTGGACTGGCTTCTCTGGTGCGGGAGGAGGGAGGAGGGAAAGGAGAGAGGGCCGAGCTCTCTTTCTCTGCCTGGGTGAGGCTGTAAACTCTCTCTGGTTAAACACAATAGTCCCTGGGCTTTGTAGGAAACAGTGGTGGCCTCACATGCCCCCTAGTAAGGGAGCTCACAGGGAACAGCTCCTGCAACAATTAGTAATCCTGCTGCTGCTGCTGCTAAGTCGCTTCAGTCGTGTCCGACTTTTTGCGACCCCATAGACGGCAGCCCACCAGGCTTTCCCATCCCTGGGATTCTCCAGACAAGAACACTGGAGTGGGTTGCCATTTCCTTCTCCAATGCATGAAAGTGAAAAGTGAAAGTGAAGTCATTCAGTCGTGTCCGACTCTTAGCGACCCCATGGACCGCAGCCTACCAGGCTTCTCTGTCCATGGGATTTTCCAGGCAAGAGTACTGGAGTGGGGTGCTATTGCCTTCTCCAATTAGTGATCCGCTATGCATTAAATTGTAGCCCCCCACGCCCCACCCTGAATTCATATGTCCAAGTCCTAACGCTCAGTCCTTCAGAAGGTGACCACCTTTGGACACAGAACCTTTAAAAGGTGATTCAGGGCAAATGAATTAATACAGGTGGGTCTCAATCCAACATGACTGGCATCTTTATAAGAAGAGGACACAGACAATGTACACACAGACCAAGGCGTGACCATGTGAGAACCCTGAGAAGGCAGCAAACTACAAGCCAAAGAGAGAGGTCTCAGAAGAAACCAAACCTGCACACATCTTGATCATGAACTTCTACCCTCCATAATTGTGAGATAGTAATTTAAGTCACTTTTTGTCTGTGGTGCCTCATTATGTCAGCCCTAGGAAACTAACACAGATTAGAAGTCAAGACTTTGATTTTACCTTTAGATTTTCTACCGTGCAGGAGTGAGTGAGTTATTTGACAAATATTTACTAGGACTCACTATGCATTAGGAAAGGAGGATAGGGGGCAGGTCATAGAAGAGAGACAGACAGGATCATGTCAGCTCCTGATGGAGACAGTTAAACGGGGTGACATGACAGAGGGAGTGGGGAAGCACGGGGCTATCATCCACTGGGCAGAGAGAAGGCCTCTCTTTGGTAGTGACATTTAAGCTAAATTCCGGATCACAAGGATAAACCTGTAAAGATCTAGGCAAAGGATGTCCCGGGCAGAGTGAGCAGCTGGTGCTGAGTCAGGAAAAGGCTTGGACTGTCTGAGGAACAGAATGAAGGCAGAGAGGGAGGGGAAGAGTTCAAAAAGATGGGGACATTACGTTAAGAGTTTCAGATAAAGAAAGGAGTCTGGATTTTATTTTAGGTGTGATGAGGAGCCATGGGAGGCTTTAAGCAGGGCAGTGACATGATCAAATTTCCATTCCTAGAAAGACGGCTGTTTAGCTGTCAGGCTGTGTGAGGAAAGACCAGAAACAGAGTCTGGTTAGGAGATGCAGTGAGAGGGGCTGTAGAGACACCACTTTGCTCACTGACTTCATCATCACCGGACATTCTCTGTGTGACCCTGTCCAAATTTTCCTTTTTAATAAGGACACCAGTCATACTGGTATAGGGCCCATCTTGGTGACTCCATTTTACCCCAATTGCTTCTGCAAGGCCCTGTTTCCAAACAGAGTCACATCCTGATGAACTAGGAGTTTGAATTTCAACATACATATTTTTTGGGAGGGAGACACAATTCAACCCACAACAAGCAGTCAAAAAGATAGAAGATACTATGTTGATGAGGATGACCACATTAAGAGGAATAAATAGCTGATGCAGAAGAGAGGAGGAATAATTGCAGGATGATAGCCCTTGTGAAGGTGAGGAAAGGAATGAAGAGGCAAGCGGAGAGTCGCTTGTAATGAGAGTAAGGATGGTTCAGTCATTTAGATTAGCAGGAAAACAAAATGAGAACAGATGCAGGTAGATGGGTAGATTTGGTTCAACCATCCATTCATTTACTCAGCAAATACATAGAGAGTGGCTACCATATACTAGGTATTGCTAAAACTTTGAGGAGACAGTAATGAACAAACCAGAGAAAATTCCTGCTATCTGGAAACTTAATTTATATTGGAGGAAGACAGACAATAAACAAGTAAATTATATATAGTAAGTTAGGTAGTGATAAGTGCTAAGGAAAAAGATAAAACAGGAAATGGATTTATAAGTATTCAGTAGGTTGAAATTTTTACCAAGGTAGCCAGAAAAAGTAGATTTTGAGAAAAGACCTGAAGAAAGTGAAACAGCAGCCATGGGTATGTCTTGGGGAAAATATTCCACATAGAGGGGATAGCAAGTGAAAGGGCACCTACATAATAACTACAGCTAACACCATACTTAACGGTGAAAGATTGGATGCTTTACCCCCAAGATCTGGAACAAAGCAAGATGCTTCCTCTCACCACTTCTATCTGGCTATATACTGAAAGTCATAGCCAGTCAAATAAGGCAAGAAAAAGAAATGAATGGTGTAAGATTGGAAAGAAAAATAAAAAAGGGTTCTCTTTAACAGGTAACATGACTGTCTATGTAGAAAACCCCAAGAAATCTAAAAAAGCAAAGTCAAACAAAACTCCTAGAACTAACAAGTGAGTTTAGCAAGGTTGTTTAAGACAAGGTCAATCCACAAAAATCTATGGTAGAATAGAATACTAGTTCCAAAAGCTGAAATATTTAGATATAAATCTAACAAAACATGTATAAGATCTGCATGTGAAAACAAAATACTAATTAAAGAAATCAAAGAAAATCCAAATAAACAGACATGGTGTGTTCATAGAATGAAAGACTCAATGTAGTAAACATAAAAATTCTTCCTGAATTGACCCATAGATTTCACGCAATGGCAATCAGAATCCCAATAAGCCTTTCTATAGATATAGACAAGCTGTTTTTAAAATTTACATGTAAAGACAAACAAACTGGAATAGCCAAAAAATTTTTGAAAAAGAAGAATAAATCTGAGGCAATCACACTATGTGCTCCTAAGATTTACTATAAAGCTATGCGTGAAGACATTGTGGTATCCATGAGTTAGACACACAGACGAATGAAACAGACCCACACACATATAACCAATCCATTTTTCACAAATATAAAAGCAATCAGTGGAGAAGACAGTCATTTCAATAAATGGTTTTGGAATAACTAGACATACTTATGAGTAAAAAAAATGCTCTCACACCTTATATAAAAAATAACTCATCTAGATCTAAATGAAGAATGTGAAAGTATTTATTGAGCATCTATTCACACAGAGCTCCACATAGACTCCTTGGGGCCCTGGTTCTCTCTAATTAGTCTTTAACCCCCTATTTAAGTTTTCCTTTCTCACCCTAAAGCTGTCCCTGCAGGAGCCCACCTTGCCCCCGACCCTGAGCATTTCGGATCAACATCAGGAGCCCACTATTGTTTTTCCATTTGCTTCCCCTTCCCTGTTGGCTCAGCTGGTAAAAATTCACCTGCAATGTGGGAGACCTGGGTTCAATCCCAGGATCCGGAAGATCCCCTGGAGAAGGGAACGGCTACCCACTCCAGTATTCTTGCCTGGACACAACTGAACAACTTTCACTTCACTTCACTTCTCCCTCTCTGTCCTGAGTCCTTTCCTCTTTGTCCTGTTCACTTATTCACCCCCCTGCCACCTCCCTCTCATTTCCAGGGCTGTACGCCCTGGTGCAGAATGCCTCAGTACACCAGACTGTTCAATTTTCTCTAGTCTATTAGGGGGAAAAAAAAATCTCTTTCAAGAAGCCTTTCTTAGTTAAGAGAAGTCTTTCCCCACTCTGACTCATGATATTTCCATGACTTTTCCTTCTATTTTTACCTGTATAGATACAGTGCTTGTATGCCCCCCATTTATTGATGCATACAGGGTGTTGTGCATCCTTTATACATTTTAGGATTTGGCATTCTTTCTCTGTCAGTCTATTCTGGCTGGGATTTTCTTTTATTCCTTCTAAAAAGCACCTATGCATAGCACCATATCTATTAATAGAAAGATGATAAATATATATTATCAGTTGACTGAGATGCACTCCCAAATTAGAAGAAAAAGGCAGGTCTTTATACGAGGAGGAAATGAGTCACCAGGGCTCCCTAACAGGGTTGGCTTATTCCTTCCTCCATTTCAGGAAGAGCCAAGCACTGTCCATGTCTGTGACTTGGAACTTTGTCACTTAGAGTCAGCTCATCTTGCCAGACTCATACACTGAACTGCCAAAATGGAAAAAGAGCCAGAAGTGGAAAATGAAAACTCTGAGAGATGGTTACAAAAAGGCATCCTCTTAAGAGCTTAATGCTGTTAATTTGGGGAGTTACAGAATCAAGATCAGGCAATTCACAGCAAGGATTTTAGCAGGGTATTACAGAGCTTTGCAGATACAATGTGGAGGCTCATCTTGTCCCCCCTCCAAATTATAAGGGGAGCCAATGAAGTCAAGATAGAATTTACCATTGACTTTTACTTGCAAATTCCAAGAGAGGAAACCTCAGAATCCTCAGAGAGACGGCAGCAATAGAAACAAAACTCAGTTCCAGATTTTGAAGCAAAACCAGACTCTGAGGCTCAGAGAATAACTCCCCAGTTTTACTCTTGTTTTTTTTTTTTTTTCCCCTAGCTTCTCCCAAGTCCCTAATTCTTTTAAAACCCCAAACTCCCATTTGGAAGTCAAAGTTCATGATTCAAAGACAGAAATGGATTTTTCACGTTCTTTTTGAAAACTCCTCTTCTCTTTCCTCCCCTGAGCCTTTTGAACTTTTCTCTAGTTTACTTGTAGCAAGTGGAATATTCCCCAAACAGGAAAATAGGCCATGAAACTATGTTATAACATCTTTCCTTTTAATGTTTTCTACCTAGATCATTAGTTTGAAAAGTCCCAGCTGAAGGGTTGGAAAGCAGTGTTGCTGCCACAACAAATTTTCACATATAAAATCTTCAGAGAATTTCTTATCAATAGGAAGGATTACAAGGAAAATTTCATCACGTCTGAATTGGCCAAAGAGTGGTTGCAAAAGCAAAGAAGGGAAGAGGGAGGATCCTTACTGACTACAGCTGGCTGTTTATCTGATGGTCACCGGGCATCTCAGAATGAGAAGGCACCCATGAGGCAGAGGTGATTCCACCACCAGGCACAGCTGGATGCCCACAGAAACAGCTGCTGGGAAGGGTGCTGCAGCAACCTGGGAGAAGCTGAGGACCCTGAACCTCATGATCTCATGCTCCATGTTTTATAACCTTTTCAGTGAACAAGAAGGTGGGTACAGGAGAAAGGAAAATGCCAGCTGGAGTACTCTCTCTGATTTTATATTATAGTTTTACACAAACACAGCCAGAGGTTAATCCTCTTAACCTTGCTAAGAGATTAAACCAAGTGCTGATACTTCTGTTTGAAATGCACTAATGAAGGGATTGTCACCAGCCCAGCAGTCCTGGAGAGGAGGCATTTTAAGATATCATCTCTATCCTTGGGGGAAAAAAGTATTATTATGAAACAGATTGCATGTGTAAAAAAGTGTCCAAAATACAAATATACAGCATAATGAATATTATAAAGCCAATATCCATGTAGTCACCACCAAGACCAGGAACCAGAGTATTGCCAAACTCCCCTTGGAAGTCTCTCTTCTTGAAACTGAGGAGCCAAACACTGGACCTCTTTTTAAAGTTTGGGGTTAATAGCCTCCAAGGCTTCCAGTCTTTGACCTTTCTCCTTCCTCTCAGTAGTTCATCCCCTAAAAGAAATTTGTAAAGTAATTGCCCATAATATCTATGCTCATTGAACTAATGCCCCCTTTACGTGTTTGAAGCAGGATAAATAAAAATTTAAATGACCAAGAAAATAGTTTCTCACACACTGAAAAATATTAGCTTATTTTCTTGCAAGAGAAGCTCCCTGGTAGCTCCGTCAGTAAAGAATCTGCCTACAATGTGATGGACCCAGTTTTGATTCCTGGGTTGGGAAGATCCTCTGGAAAAGGGAATAGCAACCCACTCTAGTATTCCTGCCTGGAGAATTCCATGAATAGAGGAGCCTAGTGGGCTACAGTCCATGGGGTTCAAAGAGTCTGACACGACTGAACGACTAACATACGTATTCTCTTGCAAAATGCTAGGATGTGTGGGATCTCACTTCCAGCCCCAATGCTGAGATGGACAGCCACATGGCCCTTCCCAAAGGGTATGTGCTAGAAATAAGCATTTGCATTTTCAGCAAACATAATACAACCTTTTCTGTCCAGTAGGGTTTTTCAAGGGGGGTAATATAGTAAAACCAAAAAATATAGAATGTGGAACTTTTAAACATTAGAAGCTTAATTAATGTTCAGACCTTCAACAGAGGATACACAATCTGTTCAAAACTGAGGTTTGAAGGCAAATATTGTCATAATGAGATAAATTAGGGCTCAATTCTAGGTAGAAAGTGAAGGTAAAAGAAAGTTCCAGTTGTTTTTAGGGCAAAGCCACATTATCTTTATATTCCAATTTGCTGCCTATACAGTGCCTTATTTATTAGCAACTCTTCAATGAATGTTTGTTGATTGAAGGTATTTTTCCATGAATAATTTCAGAAAAAGAAAACAGAATCATGCTTACTAAAGTTTTCATAATTATACTCAAAATGTGGAGAAAAGAAAAGCTAAGAATTTCAAAAGAAATTATTACGCATAATATACAACTCAAGAATACAAGGAAGCTTGTCAGGAAAACATGTTTCTTCTTGTCTCAGTTCTCACTTTTGTTTCCTCAAGGTGCTGTAGGGTGCAGTTTCAAGGCAAGATTCAGAAGGAGTTATAAGACAGGAGGAAAGTTCTTTCAGAGAAAAGCAAAAATAAGAAGCAGAGGGTATCTCTGTTTTTGTTCCTCCCCAGCTTTTAGGCGATCATGGGCAACAGTGGCTACTGCAGAGCATGACTTCTTGCACAGCGCCACCCAGTGGTCAAGGCTTGAACTTGTTTTTTGTTTTGCCAAAGATTGAAAAATTAGAAATTCCAAAATTGTCAATGGATTTGACAAGTCATAACTCTTATTTACAGGAGGGTATAAATGCTAGCTAACAAGTCACTTGGATATATTTTATTTCAAAGAGGATGTCTCCTATTAAAAATGACTGCCTCTTTGACTCTGCACTGAGTCACCTAGTGAGTATACACCTGAGTCTCTGGTGAGGGAGCCCCAGCTCTGCCCACAGCTGCCCACTCTTCCAGAAGTTGGTAATAAAACCAAATCCTGGCTGTGCCCAAGGGAGGTCTGGAGAAGAAGCTGGAGGCAGCCTTCGGAGGGGCACTCTACTATTCTTAAGGGAGTATTTTGAAAAAAGTTTAAAAGCTGGTTTCAAAGTAAAGATTAAGCAAAGGTTGTAGACTGTGACTTTTTTCTTAAGTAAGCTTTTCATTATTGTGCACGTTGCTAAAATTCAGAGCTGGCAACCACTCTCTTTTAGCTTGCACAGGCTCCAAGCTAGACACACTGCCAATGATCAGACGAGGGATGTGAAAAGAAAAAGAAATTATGAACAATGATAAAGAGGTTTCTCTGCCTCCTTTTTAAAAAGTAGCTGTTTCCAGACATAGCCTCAAAAACATAAGGCCCTTGAGAGGAGAGCTATGGGAAGCCCAAGTCTGTTGCCCAGCCAACAGCAGCCTCATCCCAGATAAATCAAAGGCACTTGACCCCAATTAGAACCCATTGGGTGAAACAGCAAAGACTAGGATGGTCCATCTTTTGGCCCTCCTAATCCTGCATGAGGACTGACTTAACAACTACACAGAAGTTGACTCTAAGGAGACAAAGGCTGTGAATATAGGCCAGTGACATATCTGTTCCAAGTTGGTTAGAAACAGTGGTGGGCTTAGTCAATGACTAAGTGGGAAGTTGGACTAGGTGACTTTTGAGGACTGCCTGACTGGATGACTCTGATTGGTCCCATTCCCATTACTTGAAATCATACAAAGATAGAAATAATCTTCTCAATAATTCTAGATAAACCAAGACCATCCTAAAGCATTTAGTATGAACTATGGGCTTTCCTTGTAGCTCAGTCGGTAAAGAATCTGCCTGCAGTGCAGGAAACCTGGGTTCCATCCCCGGGTTGGGAAGATCCCCTGGAAAAGCAAACAGCAACCCACTCCAATATCCTTGCCTGGAAAATGTCATGGACAGAGGAGCCTGGTGGGCTGCAGTCCATGGGATCACAAAGAGTCGTGCACGACTGAGCAACTAACACTTACTTACTTATGGTAATATAAGCTATGGGCTTCCCTGGTGGTGCTAGTGGTAAAGAATCTGCCTGCCAGTGCAGGAGACGTAAGAGACATAGGTTCGATGCCTGTGTCAGGAAGATCTGCTGGAGGAGGGCATGAAATCCCACTCAAGTAATCTTGCCTGGAGAATTTCATGGACAAAGGAGCCTAGAGGGCTACAGTGCATGGGGTCACAAAGAGTCGGACGTGACTGAGCACATAATAATACATGTTTTTATTTTTATTTATTGGCCACACAATGTGGCTTGCAGGATTATAGTTCCCTAACCAGGGATCAAACCCGTGCCCGCTGCAGTAGAAGCATGGAGTCCTAACCACTGTACCAACAGGGAAGTCCCAACCTACGCTTCTATAAATAGAAGAATGAAAGGAATCAGGCAGAGAAAATGAGAAGTCTAAAATCTGATGTTATGGAAAGTGTGTGTGTGTGTGTGTGTGTGTGTACACACATGTATATATAGCCTGATACTGTGCAATTAGACGCAAAAAAAATAATCACTTTCCTTTTCTTGAACTTAGGTGAATAGACTTTTATCCCTGCTCAAATTTCGAAATGTTATTAGCACAGCACTGGTGGTATTTAGACATCAACTGGAAAACCCCAGCAGGGCTTGTAGAAGTATGAGGCAGGCCTAGGGCTGTCAGAAACATTACAAATACCCAGTCTGTTGTTGTTGTTGTTGATTGTTGTGTTTTTAAAATTTTTAATTTATTCTTTATGGTCATGTTACATTGCATGAAGGATCTTAGTTCCCTGACCAGTGGAATCATGGAGTCCCAACCACTGGACCACCAGGGAAGTCCCTCCAGTACCTGTTTTAGTCAAAGGGATTGAGAAGAGTTGCTGGAGAAGCTGGTTTTCTGATGCTCTCAGTATGACCACCACATCAGCAGGAAGAGTGTCTCTGTTTTTCTCAAGAACCCCAGAAGCATCATATAATACCTGCAACATAAAAAGCAAATCACAAGTGAGCCAATACTGTCCCCAACACAGTGTTGCTAGGCAACACTGGGATTGCCTGAGGTCAGTCATTAACTGATCTCTGTATAGAATTCATCTTTACATAGCCATGCTTTTAAACCCAGGCCACCAGATAAGGGGGAGAATTGAAATTTTTGAGAGGCCAGTTTATCTTAATTCCTTGTTCAACAGTTCTTTGATGAACAGAGTCCTATCAAAGATACAACACTTCAGAATAATTATATTGGGCACTCACAATATGAGAAGCATCCATCTGATGAGGTTAACACTGCTATTGCCTCCATTTTACTGTGGGCAAACAGAGGTTTAGAGAGAGGCTGAATCATGTGGCCACGGTCACACATGTCACCAGGGTGGGCAGGCATCCCAACCCAGGCAGTTTGGCTCCATGCTCATACACACTTCACCCTCACTGCTTCCCAAGGTACTTGTGGCACCTGAGTGGTTGGCTCAGGGGTTCTGAGCATTCTTGGTTCTCAGGGCAGAGGACATCTAGATCGGAGGCTTTTTATGGAATGCTCCAGAGAAATGAATTCAAGAAAGGACACAGAGCCCAGAAGGAAAAGGATCGGACAAGAATGGAAGGCAGGAGAGAGGAGGAGAATGGGGACCAGGGATCAGGGTGAATATCTTATGCAGTCAGCCTTCAACACTAGAGTAAATAAAGTTTTTAGGAGGGAAAACTGGATTGCAATTTCTAGCCAAGATAGATACCGTCATGTAGTAATGTGAAGACAAAAACAATCTCTTCACTTACATTAAATTGCTTTTCAAACAACATTCAGTCAGGCAAAATTAATTTCCATGCCATGATATGAATGTGAAAAATAATTTCAACAAGTCTTAAATCAACAAAATAATCCAAAATGCCTTTTATTGAACTCCTACCCATTTTCTGGGCCCAGGGCCTCAGCAGACCCTGCCGGAACCAATTAGCCATAATTCACATGGCTCCTTAGAGAGTAACATGAGCAATAGATTGTTGGCTACAGGAGGAGGGGATTTCCTGAATCACTCACTGACCTGCTTCAGGAACTTGAAATTGAGACTGAGGAATAATGGATGAAAAGTGGAAATTTCAGTTAATGTTGTAAAATCTTAACATCTGGATGATGAAGTGAATTCTTTCCCCTTTTTATCTAGACATTTTTGGTGCCCTGTAGACATATGCTTGTGCTACAAAGTGCTAAAAATTGAGCCCCACTGTGATATTAACCCTCCTTCATTGCCTACACATCTCCAAATTACTTCTGAATGTGAGCATTCACCACTAAACGCTGCAAAAGCTATCATGTTTTCTCTCTGGAGAGCTGTCACTTCTAGGCCAAACCTCAGGTGAGAAGCAGATGGCAGCTCTGTGGGCCACCCCAGTGAGAAATTACTTTGTTGCCAGCGGCTACTTTCTATGAGCAATACCACTGTGAAGGTTTAAGAATTATGATTAGGTATACAAGAAGAATTAAAAGGAGAAAGAAATCTGCAAGCAATTTCATGAGTGCCACAAACAGGGTACTATGGACGTTTGTTCCTTGTCAAAATTCAGGTTTAATAACTCACCTTTCCAGCATAGTGCTGAATGCCAAAGCACAGCTCCATTCCTTTGGGCCTCCAGAAGTATTTGCATCGAAGATTATCTTCAAATTTATCTGTGTGGATTTTCATGTTTAAAAGTTACAATGTGAACTCTTTGGTCCTTTAGACAAAAATATGCTCCTCAAACCACGATGACTCAGAATAAGGAACTTCAGAGTAGCCTGATATTATTCTTATATGTACAGTGATGGAGAAAGATCCCCACCCGTACCACATCATGGGCATTTACATTCAAGTTCTCATCTAGCTGTTTCATGTTGTCTTTTGTGTCAAGCTGATCTCGATGATATCATGTTCTGCCCTGAGAACTCCAAGAATAAACACTGATGACACCAGAAAACCAACCAATTAGCTTTAGAGCCATGAAGATACTCCATGGAAGGCAAATAACCCTGGTTTATATTCTTCTTGATAACTTGTGACAATTTTATAGCTAAAAGGAAGTCACTTAAAGGTGACAGTCTCAACTCCTAGAAATGAATCTCTCCCACAGATCAATTTTCTATCTGGGAAAAAGGCTTGAAACTTCCTCTCCATCCCTCTCCAGACAGTTTTGCTGTTGTGGTCAAGGATGGTCTACTCTGTGTGAGGAACTGTGCTAAGCAGTAAAGGGATGCAGGGGTCAGACTTTGTTGCCCAGGGATCTCACAATGTGAGAGATGGGGTCACATGCAACTCTGAAGATTGACAAAGGAGGAGGAGGAGGTGGAGAGGTATGGGGGTAAGTACAGAGGACTCCGAATGCCAGAAGGAGATGTTTTACCATCACTCCACTGATAATGGTAATTGAATGAAAAGGTGGCTTTACAAAAACTATATTAGGTGGGATGTCCAGTATAAAACATGAGCCAGGAAGCCAGAACATCAGCAGGGCTTCTATACAAAGTTGTACTAAAGATGGCTGGGGGTCCAGGTGGAGATATGAGAGAAGGGCATAAAAAAGGAGGGGTATCAAGTGCTGGTCATGGAAAATAAGGGGAACAGAAGGTGTAAAAATGATACCGATATAGGGTAAAGGTATTTCACTTTACAGAAACAGGAAAGTGAGGAGAGTTTGAGAGATGGTGATGGGTTTGCTTTAACACACAAATCCTACCAGGATGTGTTCTGAATATTTCAATTTATTAAAAGCAGAGTCTTTATTTTCACAATCACCAGGTAGCCAAAATACACAAAGGATTCCATAAACCATTTGATGATACGAGCCAAATAGCCAAGTTCTCTTCTGCACATATGTATGCCTTTTCTAAAAGGTACCTACCAACTAGGGTCTGGTCTGTTGCCTGAGGAAACCGACTTTCCTCATCCAAAAGTGCAAGCAGTCCCAGGGGTTTCTGGAGGAACATATCCAAGAGGGGGCGATTGTCCTCATACTCCACGGGTGTAGCGTCAATGCCCTCGTTCTGATACTCCATCTGGAAGGAAATGGATCGTGAATCACTCCAGCCCTGTACTGGCCTAGGTACCACCAGGCTGCACGCACTTTCTCTGTCTGGCAACACTGAACAGGGGTATGTTTTATGTGAGTAGGACAAGGCTTTTCTGCATCCAGCACTGTTGAAGCTCAGGATTTAAGACTGACCTACAGGGAGCCTATGGCAGGTGATGAGGTTGGCAAGAGAACCTTGGCTCTCTGTCTCTCAGACATGGACTTGGTAACTCAAATTGAGAAGCTGATGTAGAAAGGAAGGGAAGCTGAAAATTTTTTATTCTGGTGACAAGTATGGTTGAAACCAGGAGGAAAGCAGATTTCTGTCTTCTACAAAGGAATCATCTTGAACTAAAATAAAACTAAAAAGAACTCCAGATTTCCTGGGAAAATCAATGGAAGTAAACCTGATTGAAACAAGGTCTAGTTTTGTACAAGATGGGTGGGGGAGGAGTGCATTGTGGATTTGTCCAGTTTCCACGATAAAACCAATACCGGTGTTTACAGTCCATGACTTTGTCTTTATCTAACCTAGTTTAACCTAGCAGTTTAATGTGTCCCTTAATCTCGCATTAAAACAAGGAACTTGGTCAGAATGTTTAGTTTTTACAACTATATACTCTCTCTTCATACAGGAGAGTCTTGGGGTTGGGGTTTGGGTTGGGGTGGAGAATAAGGGCTCCAGACTTTGGGTCCACTAGCTTTACATCCTGTTTTATTTGCCATTAGACTCATGGGGGGAAGATTTCCATTTTGAGAAAACCAAGAATGTATCTTACTCCTCCCTGAAGATACCCATCCACTTCTGGTGGGGTCTAATATGCAGGAGACAGGGGATTCATATGGTCAGTGAGGGAGATAAGGAAACCAAGAACATTATCACGACTTCCAGGTCATCCTGTATCATTTTGGACATCATCACAGATATTTTTAGTTAAAAAAGCAGAAGAGAATGTAGCATTTTGGGCAATGCATATGAATCAGTTTGGAAACAGCATTTAAATAATTGGCTTGTCACCAGCTTCACTCAAGGGAGGAAACGTACCTTTCCACAGAAATCGAGACCTCTTTTTATCAAACTACATTTAGATTGCCAAGTTATTTTGACAGGACTGCCTCATCAGTGGTTTTTCTTTGGAGTCTTTGACCTGTTAACCTCACTAACAAGGTTTCTGCTTTGAACTCTGGGCAGCCTGTAGGCGCATTCCCCACCAGGTCCAGTGCCTTCAGAGTTCACTGTTACCTGCTCGAGAGCAAAAACATGCTGATTGAAATAGTATTGAATTTGCTCATTGGCGATGTTTATGCAGAGCTGCTCAAATGAATTTCTTTGAAAGTTTTCGAATCCAAAAATGTCCAAGATCCCAACATTCATACCATCGTCTGCAGTACTGCATGAGAGAGAAAAATAAAACCTTTTAGAGAAGGAAACAGCAGTCTCAGGGCAGAGAGAATATTCCTGCCTACATTTTTATCAATACATGTAGCTACTCAGGGAAGGCAACATCCTGCCACCTTTCAGAAAGAAACAGTCTGTGTGTTAAACAGTTGATTTCCTGAGTCCTTCAACCGTTCTTCCAACTTCTCTTATTTTAAGCAACAGAATACTTTCAAATTTTCCTCAGAAACTCCATCTATAGAGAGATTAAAGAAGAACCACTCTATTTGAAGGGGCTGGAACTGCTGCTCATTTATTCTTCTACTTTCTCACCTACAAGGCTTAGCTGGAAGAAGACTCTAGAATTTGATACTGTCAGTTCCTCCACAATTTAGAAAACACTAGTGCTTAGCACAGATAAAGCTGTAGAAGTAGCAATACTGTGAGATTTCTGTGCTTTAACACCTCATGAAACATCTCAGTTGATTCTAAAAATAGCAGAAGGAGGAGGATATTATTCTCATTTTACAGATGAGGAAACTATGACTAAGGATGTGCACAAATGAAGCTGTGGAGTCTGGATGCAAACCCCAGTTTTCCCAGCTCCTAGCTAAACTTGTTCTTTTAAATACCATACTGAAGTGGCTCTGCAATCATGACCCTCTCAGGTGTAAATACACCGTCTTTTAAAGGAGATGCCCTGAGATCTTCATTAAAGAAAATCCAAGAGAGGACCAAATGCTTCCTCTTGGAAATTCTAGGAGACACTGGGGTCAATTACAGCTCTCCTCAAGGTCTCTGCTCATCGGGGGAACTTGCCATATGTTTTTGTCTGGCTGCAGAAGTGTATTGATGCGATTTACAATCCAGCTGAAAAGCCTCCCATACAGGGCTTTGGACATGGCATCTCTGACATCTGAGGCCCTGTCCACAGTGTTGGCGCGGATGATGGTCTCGCCCCGGGTGACCACGCAGTGTGAGGTGAGAGCCTCCTGGAGCTCTTCAGGGCTGATGCAGAGAACAGAGGCAGCTAGAAAAGAGGGTGAGGATAATGCTGGAGAATGTAGACATCCATCCATCTGTCCAAACAGCCAGCCAACCAGTTAGCCAGCGTTCATTCAACATCAGCCATGTGCCAGGCTATATCTTCAGAACTTCAGAGCCAAGGATAAACATGTGGGACCCTGAACCCCAAGAAACACCTAGACTGATGCAGTACCTCCCAAACTGTTTTGAAAGTTCTTTACATGTGTTAGATAAAGAAATGTGGAAGGAGGTGGTCTTTGACCAATAAGTTGGAACAATTGTTGGAGAGTATAGTCTGCTCTCAGAAAATCACAAAGCACATTACTAGTTAAGTGCTACAGTTTAACACAAGAGATGTTTATTTAAATAAGCTTTTTTTTTCCCCTAACTCAGGAATCTTATTCTTTGTGCCACTATTGCCAACCACTCCAGTACTCTTGCCTGGGAAATCCCATGGACGGAGGAGCCTGGTAGGCTACAGCCTATGGGGTCGTGAAGAGTCAGACACAACTGAGTAACTTCACTTTCACTTTTCACTTTCATGCACTGGAGGAAGAAATGGCAACCCACTCCAGTGTTCTTGCCTGGAGAATCCCGGGGACGGGAGCCTGGTGGGCTGCCGTCTATGGGGTCGCACAGAGTTGGACATGACTGATGTGACTTAGCAGCAGCAGCAGCATTATTACTTGTGGAAATTTAAAAATAAATATGTGCATGTGTTATCCCCTCCAGATGCTGACTCAGTGAATTCGGAGTTGAGGTCCAACCTCTCATATCTTTTCAAAAATTTGTAGATGATTTTTAAAAGCAGCCGTTGGTGAGAATCACTGCCCAAAGTTACCTGCCATGGACTTTTCAGAAGAACATCTGTGTACTTGCCACTTATGAAATGAACACTGATGTTCTACAAGATATTCTCTGGGAAACACTGGTTAGTGAAAACATCCAGAGTCAGTTAAGGACCAGCACATTATATCTTCAAGTCTTGAAAAACTACCCAAGTAAAAGAAACACGTACTTTGGCAAAACAATGCAGAGGAATCAAATACTTACCATTTTCCAAGGCTTCTGCATTGGGCACCTCACTTTTATCTGTTTGATGCTGAGAGGAAATAGCTGCAAACTCAATGTTTCCAATATTCAAAATCCCAGCTAATATCCTGTACACTGAGTGCACCTCCTGAAAAGGACATCAAGAATCATGTTTGGTCATTGCCAGTCAAACCAGTAAATTTACCAGCACTGTGGTAGAAACCACTAGTCCACCCACATCCATCTCCACCCCGCTGTCCTGGGCATACAAACAACAAATGTCCAAGTCCTTCCTTGCAGTTAGGCCATGTAACTAAATTCTTAACAAAGGAACAGGTAGAATGAGGTGGGCCATATCTGGGCTTTCCTTAGAGAAGGGAGCATGCCTCCTTCAAACCTTTTTTTCCATTACTGCTGGATCAAACTCCCAACAACCTACCTTCAATCATGCCACTGGTTAGAATGTCTGAGACCAATGACTGGATGGAACAGAGATGTTCTACAATCTGAACCTCTTGCCTTGGAATGCTTACATTACAGAGAACTGATCTTTGTTCTTTAAGACACTTTTAGCCTTTAACCCTAGCTAATACCAGCTCCCAAATTCAGGTATGGGTCTTTCTTCAAGACAAGAGTAGAGATGTTTCCTTAACCTCTTGAATATAGCTTATATGAAATAGTTGAGGGGCATTCATTGATGTTGCACTAGAACATCTGAAGTTAAATTATGGAGTATATAGTTATGAATGAGGTCAAGGCATTTTGAAAGACTCACTAGAAGTTACCTTTCATGTTTTAGTACAATAAGAAATAAACATCTGGTCTTCATACCCATTTCTGGCACAAGAGTTCTAAAACTCTAGGACTTCTTGAGTGATAGAGCCGAGAAGGGTGTCCTTTGTTCATCACGATAAGCCCCTTTCATCCACATCTGAGTTTGTGCTAAAGAGGAGACTCTTGGGGGATGGGTGTGCTGGCTGTCAGAGGAACCAACAATGTGATTAAAGGGTTGGAAATCTTAGCTGGACTCCAGACTTCGAGGAGGGCACACGGCTTGAGATAGAGTCAATCATCAATAGGCAATGACTTGATCAGTCATGCCTAGGTAACAGAGCTTCCACTAAAACCCCTAATTGACCAGGTTTGGAGAACTTCTGGGTTGGCCAACACATGAAGGTGAAAAGAGGAGGTGGTGCCTCCTCTTCTGATACCTTACCCTGTAAATCTCTTCCACTTGTCTGTTCCTCAGTTGCATCCTTTATAATAAACCAGGAATATTAAGTGAACTGCTTTCCTGAGTTCTGTGAATCCTTCTAGCAAATTATTGAACTTGAAGAGGGGGGTCTTGGGAACTGTATTTATAACCTGTCCATTAGAAATAGGAAAACATGGGAGTTGCAACTGGTATCTGAAGTTGGGGCAGTCCTGTGGGAGTAAGCCCCTAACTTGTATAATTTGAAGCTAACTTGAGGTAGACAGTGTCGGAATTGAACTGAACTGTAGGAGAACTGATTGGTATGGTGAAGAAAACTCCACACATTTGGTAAGAATAGAAATGATATGTGATGATCTAAGTCCTATTTTTATATTGAAAGTGGAATTCATAAGTATAATTAATGGTAAAAAAAAATAATAAAGTACAATTATTTGTTTAAATATTTGCATTTCCTATAGGTGAGAAATGAAATATATAGCCAGGAAATCCCTGTATCTTATGCTTATAGATAAAGTACTTTGACAAAAAATACTCAGGCTGGGCACTTGATTTAGTACTATACATAGCAGCAAACTAAGAGAAACTGTCATTAGACCATTGATAAAGCATTGCTCCTGAATTGAGCCTTTCTGCAAACACTGCTCAGTAAAGCCAAAAAACTGAACATGGACTGTAATAGTGACATCTGCTGGATACCTGATAATGCTACAAAGACAAATGAGGATTTTAAACTAGGCTTCCACCATAGAAAAATATTGTTCTTCAAACTCCTAAATCAAAGGCAAGATGTCATGTTTCTGACTTCAAGAATCACTGTTTTAATCACACAACTTAAGAGTGGCTAAGGAGAACACCTACCAAATGGGTTTTCTGGGACTAGCATGGATTTAACATGACAGAACCTCATTACTTTGATCAATACAGTGTGAGGCTTGCAGAATGCATCCAGAGACTCCCCACAGAAGCAGATCCCGGAGAGTAAAACAGAAACTCCACAGCAATGAGTTCTATATCTGTTATTTCTATACATAGTTATCTCAAAAGCTTATCTAAAAATCTCAATATTTCCTCTAATTAAAACACACATACACACACCATGTATAAGTATACAAGCTATAAAATCTCCCAAAATAAGGCATCCAGGCATTTCACCACTAGGATGGCCATCCACAAAGGAAATGACAAGGACCACACCCTTGAGACCAGCATCTCACCCCATGTGTCTTTGTCAATATTCTTTTCAGCACAACACTCAGAGATTTCCTCTTTCAAAGAGGAAAATTACCTGTATATTTTAGCAGAGACTTTGGGTTCAAGCACTGTGCAAATGACTGAAATTAAAAGCAGATTGGAAAAAGACAAAAAAAAAAATAAAAATAAAAGCAGATTGGGTCTCCTTCCTTGGTTCAGAGAAGAGGACTTGAGAAGGGGTGCCCAATGCTCCCCTCATTATGGAGGTATTAGCCTTACAGTGCTGCCTATGCTGTTTCCAGCCTATTCCCCTTGACTCTTCAGTCCCACCGTTCAGCCAATTAGTTCTTCCTTTCTGGCCTAGGAATCTACATCCATTCCTGTATTTAGGTCAAAACATTATTCATCTAATGGTAGAATTCAATCAGTGATATGTCCAACTGTCCGATTACTCCTCCCTCCCCAATATGTAATCCAATGTCTCTTCTCTTCATAGTCAGCCTAGGAAGGACTTTTCACCTTCCTCACCTTGCTCATTTCCCCTTGCCTCATCTCCAGCTATGGAGGCTTTCCTGGAATTCCTGCCTTTCCTGAAGAATCTTGCTATCTGCTTGCCATTCATTGTTGTTCAGTTGCTAAGTAATGTCCAACTCTTTGCGATTCCATGGACTACAGCATGCCAGGCTTCCCCGTCCTTCACTATCTCCTGGAGTTTGAGCAAACTCATGTCCATTGAGTCAGTGATGCGATCTAACCATCTCATCCTTCTCTGCCCCCTTCTCCTTTTGCCTTCAATCTTTCCCAGCATCAGGGTCTTTTCCAGTAAGTCAGATCTTTGCATCAGGTGGCCAAAGTATTGGAGATTTAGCTTCAGCATAGGTCCTTCCAATGAGTATTCAGGGTTGATTTCCTTTAGGATTGATTGGCTATCTACCCTTGGCTTTTTATTTCTTACCAATTTCCAACTTTCCATATCATAAAATGGAGTCACCTCACTCAGGATAGGAACAGTTAGCAAGAAGACCAACAATTCCTACAATTAGGTTTCCCAGTTCACTGTTGATGAGCATGAATTTGGTTTTACCACCAACTGGCACAAGTGGGAAAGTATTTTTCTACCAAAGCCCCATGCAGGATGTATGACGTTGGCTTATTTTTCTCTTTTTCTCAGAAGACACTTCTCCCACTGAGGCAGATATTCTCTCTGTAAAGATGAGGCTAAGTGGAAAGTTGAGAAGAATCCTGGTTTTCTCTGTTTACTTCAGTTAAGTCATCCAGTCATGTCCAACTGCGACTCCATGGACAGCAGCACGCCAGGCATCCCAGTCCATCATCAACTCCCAGAGCCTACTCAAACTCATGTCCATCATGCTGGCACTGCCATCTAACCATCTCATCCTCTGTCATACCCTTCTCATCCCGCCTTCAATCTTTCCCAGCATCAGGATCTTTTCCAAAAAGTCAGTTCTTTGCATCAGGTGGCGAAAGGATTGGAGTTTCAGCTTCAGCATCGCATCAGTCCTTCTAATGAATATTCAGGACTGATTTCCTTTAGGATGGACTTGTTGGACCTCCTTGCTGTCCAGGGGACTCTCAAGAGTCTTCTCCAACACTGCAGTTCAAAAGCATCAATTCTTCAGCGCTCAGCTTTCTTTATAGTCCAACTCTCACATCCATACATGACTACTTGAAAAGCCATAGCCTTGACTAGACGGGCCTTTGTTGGCAAAGTAATGTCTCTGCTTTTTAGTATGCTGTCTAGGTTGGTCATAGCTTTTCTTCCAAGGAGCAAGCGTCTTTTAATTTCAAGACTGCAGTCACCATCTGCAGTGATTTTGGAGCCCCAAAAAATAAAGTCTGACACTGTTTCCACTGTCTCCCCATCTATTTCCCATGATGTGATGGTACCAGATGCAATGATCTTAGTTTTCTGAATGTTGGGTTTTAAGCCAACTTTTACACTCTCGTCTTTCACTTTCATCAAGAGGCTCTTTAGTTCTTCTTCACTTTCTGCCATAAGGGTCCTGTCATTTGCATGTCTAAGGTTATTGATATTTCTCCTGGCAATCTTGATTCCAGCTTGTGCTTCATCCAGCCCAGCATTTCTCATGATGTACTCTGCATACAAGTTAAATAAGCAGGGTGACAATATACAGCCTTGTCGTACTCCTTTCCTGATTTGGAAACAGTCTGTTGTTCCATGTCCAGTTCTAACTATTGCTTCTTGACCTGCATACAGATTTCTCAAGAGGCAGGTCAGGTGGTCTGGTATTCCCATCTCTTGAAGAATTTTCCACAGTTTGTTGTGATCCACACAGTCAAAGGCTTTGGCATAGTCAATAAAGCAAAAGTAGATGTTTTTCTGGAACTCTCTTGCTTTTTCTGTGATCCAACGGATGTTGGCAATTTGATCTCTGGTTCCTCTGCCTTTTCTAAATCTAGCTTGAGCATCTGGAAGTTCACAGTTCACATACGATTGAAGCCTGGCTTGGAGAATTTTGAGCATTACTTTACTAGTGTGTGAGATGAGTAAAATTGTGAGGTAGTCTGAACATTCTTTGGCATTGCCTTTCTTTGGGATTGGAATGAAAACTGACCTTTTCCAGTCCTGTGGCCACTGCTGAGTTTTCCAGATTTGCTGGCCTATTGAGTGCAGCACTTTCACAGCATCATCTTTTAGGATTTGAAATAACTCACCTGGAATTCCATCACCTGCACCTGTTTTGCTCATAGCGATGCTTCCTAATGCCCGCTTGACTTTGCATTCCAGGATGTCTGGCTCTAGGTGAGTGATCACATTATCTCTGCTAACCTGGAGCTAATTCAAGGAAACTGCCCCTGGTTGCCTTCACAGGCATCTCATGGTAGTTATGTTTTGGTATCTCCCTAGGAATTTACTCACCCTTTCAGTCTCTCTTTGCCTTACTTCTTTTTTATGCCTTTAGTTTTTCACCAGTTGGTTCTTTTTTTTTTTTTTTTTTCCCCAAAGCACTGCATTAGGCCCAGCTGACTGGCATTCTTCCTTACAGGTTCTTTACTCAGTTTCCTTTTCGGAGGCTCACAACATTCCTAACTTTAAAGTCAATGGTTGGTTTAAAAAGAAATTTTTTTTTGCATGTCAATCATACATCAATAAAGAGGTTTTTTAAAAAAAGTCAATGATAAATCCTATTGTCTGTCATTAAGGCACTGGAAATCTTCAACATCCTCAATTAACACTTTAATATGTACCCCTCTAGTCTATCCTCAGCAGTATTTTCCCAATTCATTATCTGTTTTGAAGAAAGGGAAAAAAATAATTCCCTAATCTCAAAGGCTTCTCCCTAGCCTCTTCATCAAGGGATCTGCAATAAATGTCCAATCTTGACCATCACAGATAACCTGACAGAAAAATCTTCATGTACTTTTAAACATAAACATACCTAAAACTCAATTTATTTACTATGTTATGGTAATTCATATACCAGTAAGACACACATAATATTAAACAAAAATAGTACGGTTTAATCCAAAAATAAGAGTAGAAAAGCACTGATCTTCATTACAGGGTTTTAGGTATAACCCCCCCACCCCCACCCAACTGCCCACAGGGATTTCATTGTTACTGGAAGACTCTTTCTACCAGCGAAGTTTCTTTACAATAAACCTAGGTTCAAGGGTTCTTTCAGATACTTTTGGCTCTAAGGGTTTGGGAAAATTTGAAGGGCTTCCTGCAGGGAATTAGTGACACTGTAAAAAAGGACATGGACCATACTCTCTGTATAGAAATGCCCCTAAAAAAAACTTAAGAGAAAGTTTTGTTACATCAGTTATTTAGCATCTGCTTCCTGACTACCATCTGAGCCATCAGGAGAAGGAAACGGCAACCCACTCCAGTACTCTTGCCTAGAAAATCCCATGGATGGAGGTGCCTGGTGCAGGCTACTTACTGTCCATGGGGTCACAAAGAGTTGGACGCGACTGAGTGACTTCACTTCACTTCCTGACTACAGTCAATTAGGTCTTTCAGAATTTAGTCAAACTACTTTGAGTTTACAAACATAAAGCAAATTGAGTTAATTCAGCAAAATAAGTTGTCTATAGAGATACAGACAAAGATATAACCAAAGAAATCAGGATAAGAAAGATCCAGCCTCTTCCTTCCATTTCCAGAACTGCTGACATAAACTGTGTTTATTTCCAGCATGAATTAACATGGGACATAATACATGGGAATATACACATACATACATATAATCACAGTCTGATTATTCATTTAACAGTCCAGACCAGACATAAACTAAAAATATTTACTACCTTTTGTGTTTCTTTATTTTCATATCTGTTCACGCAATCATTCAATCATTTCTACTAGACTTTATTCCCATAGGAGTTAGGGATGGCTTACTTCAAGGATATATACTTAGCAGATCTAGTTTCTTTTGTTTTTAATTTTTTTATCTTAAAACATCATCTGTTTTATTATTATTTCTACCATTAGGACAGGGCTGATAGAATAGCCTTTCCTTTAGAATTGGCATCAATCTTTCTACAGTATTCTACAACTATTGTTGTACTTATTAGAAACAAAATATTATGAACCCTATGACTGACTTCTCTATTGTTCCTGTGCCCTTTTAAGAAAGTATGCCCTTAACACGTCAGCATGAGCCAGGTGACTTTAAATGGCTCTACTGCCAAGCTTTGACTCTTCTGGTGACGCATCTTTGATAACAACCAGCTCTATAAATTAACAACCATAAAGGTCCTTTAATAATGCTGGAACCTGTTTAATTGCTCTCCTTTAAGAAGCCAAGGGAAATATATTTCTATTTGTATCTGACCTTTGGGATTTTCCGCTGTCAGTTTAAAGTCTGTGGGAGGCTGACAGAGAAATTTAACAGCTAGCTAGAAAGACGAAATGTATTATTATAACTAAAATCAACCAAGCTGGGGAGGAAAGGGCTGGCCAAACGCCTTGGATTACAAAAGCAATCTTTTATCCAGAGTGGCTGTCCCAAGCTAACTCAAGTGTCTTGTAATCTCACCCCTGAAGATTTAAACATTTTCACTTATCTCCTAATCATTCACCTCCTTTGTTAGAAAGGCAAAAGAATCTGTATATTTTACAAATTTGATGGCAAAAAGCCCAGAAACTATGACACAAATGTATCACACAGTATTATTTGAGCCTAGGGTAATAAATATTTTCTGTCACTCCCAGTATATATTTAATAGAGACAGCCTGTATCTAGTATGATAAAGGCAATATAATACTTAGAACTGTAGCTAATAATTGCAATTCTGCACCATGGAGAAGAAAGTGACTGCAAGAAAGTTGAAAAGGTTTAATTTGTCTGAGGCACAAGTAACTACTTACACAAATACATTCCTGTGGCTTGGGGGTAACCTCCTTATTCTTATACTCCTATTAGACAATTCACTTTAATGTTTGGAACAACCCCAACTCAGAAAAGGGCAGTGTTGTTTTGGTGTTTGATATCAAAGCTGGAGTGAATTGATGACAGAGGTAACAATTCACAGTATTTGGCATTTACAAAACTACTTCTACATCATTTTTTAATTTTTATTTTTAGTACTTCTACTTTAATGTTCCCCTTGGATCTTACTAAAATGCAGATTTTGATTTAGCTGTTCTTGGTTAGACCCGAGGATCTGCATTTCTCACAAGCTCTTAGGTGATGACAATGTTTCTTGTCCTTGGGTCACACTTTTAAGTAGCAAGACCTTATAACATGACCAGCATGGCATTTGAAAAGCACGGGTACTGCCCCAAGTTGGAACTTTCAGGTCTTCAATTCTCATTGACCCAAGAATATGAATACTTGAGTTTCTTTTTGTCCTGGCAATCACTTACCTTGTCAGTGAATCCTATAATCCTGAAGCAATGCTGAATTGCTTCAAACTGTCTTCTGTAAGACTCCTTGGAAGTTATGTCATGCATCACCCTTCCAGTTTCATCAGCTATGTACCTATATGGAGTATGACCACACAGAATGAGTACTTACTTGGCAAATGGCATCCCAAATACCAGGGTATCATTGGGCTCCTTCTTTGCAAGAGCATTTCCTTACAGTCTAATACTGTGATGAAATAATGGTGTGCACGGCTAAATAAAATGGCTGCAATTGAGTTTTCAAGCTTTCTAGAAAATGCAAAGGGAAATAAAGTTCCTGCCATCTCATGTGGGCATTTTTGGCTAAAGAGACTGTGTCCAGTTAGGAGAACAGCTCCATTTCCAAGTTTTGTCGATTGTTAATTGTATATTCTTTACAAATTAGCAACTAAAACCCCTGACACTTACCTAGGAGGCTTTTCCTCAGGAAGTCGGAACTCAGAAAGTTTCTTTTGGTGATAAAGACCAGCATAAATATAGTAAAATATGTGAAAATTTTTCTCTCCTCTGGAAAAAAGCAGGGAAGGGACATTGTTAATAACGTATTCTGGGTTTCTCTACTCGATGACTTTTCCCTTCCATGCAAAATATTATTCTGTAGCCAATTTGCATTCATAGGCAATTAATATGCTACATTCCTGGAGAAGGAAATGGCAGAATACTCCAGTATTCTTGCCTGGAAAATCCCACGGATGGAGGAGCTTTGCAGGCTACAATCCGTAGGGTTGCAAAGAGTCAGACACCACTGAGCACACAGTACAATATGTTACATTCCAAATACAGAATAGTAATAGGGATAGGATTAGGATAGCAATTTCCAGTGTCACACTATTAAACACATTTATGTTTATTTTTTCTCCCAATTATTTTTATTAGTTGGAGACTAATCACTTTACAATATTGTAGTGGTTTTTGCCATACATTGACATGAATCAGCCATGGATTTACATGTGTTCCCCATCCTGTACCCCCTTCCACCTCCTTCCCCATCCCATCCCTCTGGGTCATCCCAGTGCACCAGCCCTGAGCACTTGTCTCATGTATCCAACCTGGACTGGCGATCTGTTTCACACTTGATAATATACATGTTTTGATGCTGTTCTCTCAGATCATCCCACCCTCGCCTTCTCCCATAGAGTCCAAAAGTCTGTTCTGTACATCTGTGTCTCTTTTTCTGTCTTGTATATAGGGTTATCGTTACCATCTTTCTAAATTCCATATATATGCATTAGTATACTGAATTGGTGTTTATCTTTCTGGCTTACTTCACTCTGTATAATGGACTCCAGTTTCATCCATCTTATTAGAACTGATTCAAATGTATTCTTTTTAATGGCTGAGTAATATTCCATTGTGTATATGTACCATAGCTTCCTTATCCATTCGTCTGCTGATGGGCATCTAGGTTGCTTCCATGTCCTGGCTATTATAAACAGTGCTGCAATGAACATTGGGGTACACGTGTCTCTTTCAGATCTGGTTTCCTTGGTGTGTATGCCCAGGAGTGAGATTGCTGGGTCATATGGCAGTTTTATTTCCAGTTTTTAAGGAATCACCAAACTGTTCTCCATAGTGGCTGTACTAGTTTGCATTCCCACCAACAGTGTAAGAGGGTTCCCTTTTCTCCACACCCTCTCCAGCATTTATTGCTTGTAGACTTTTGGATAGCAGCCATTCTGACTGGTGTGTAATGGTACCTCATTGAGGTTTTGATTTGCATTTCTCTGATAATGATGTTTATACAGAAGATTTTAGAGAACGGAACACTTATAGGAGGTGACAACTCAGGTTACTTACATTTAGAGATCTTTCTATTCCAGACCAAATAACTGCATCTGTGTCACACATCTTGTTTGAAGCCCATGTTGCATCAGAGACAGTGATATCCAACTTACAAAGATCACCCAAACTCCCTACTTCACTGAAGCTCAAGACAAGAAGCAGCTTACCAGTAGTACAGCAAGTTAGGGAAGGGAACTGGTCCCAGAACTAAGGTCTCCACTGTCTCAAACTTGTATTCTTTCAAATACAATCTAAAAATGGCATGCATCAGTCTACCTAGTCTTGTGGAATGTACCTGTTTTTAGGCCACTCTGGCTAGGGTGGATGCTGCTGGACTGTGGTCTGTGGACTGCAGTCAGCTTATGATGAGACAAAAAACTGGAAAGTCTGTATCCATACATTTTATAGTAAGCGGTATTTCTATGATATCTGAGAGTATGATGATTTTTCTGGTAATACATTTCAATTATATATTACAAAAATAAAATCACAATTTATCATGAACTATTTAAAAAAAAACAAACTAGTCTTTCAACAAAGATAGTTTGAAAAGTCCTTCTCTCTATCCTTACTTTCCTTTGGAGGTCAGTCTCTTCTGTTGATGCCCTAGGATTTTCACAAATCCTCACCTTGGCCAACGTAGCTATGTGCAAAGAAATCTTATCTTCCTTCTACTCCTTGTCCCTGTCTGTGACATGGGCCCCACTCTTTTCTTCAGTTTCTCTTGGATATTCTCCTGGATCTTCTAGCCTTCCTCTACTTGATTATTCTGTCCAAGCTCACCTGGTACATTCTTATCTCTACTAGCCATTCCTCATCCATTTGTTCACTCAACTAATAAACTTACTGAGTGCCAAGTATGGCAGGCACTACACCAGATGCCAGGGATATGGGACAGAGGATTCCTGCTCTCTGGAGCTTCCTTCCAGTGATGGACAGAGATGAATCAGTAAGAAAACTGGTGATAAGGACTTTGAAAGAAACAATCAAAGGGCTGAGATGAACAACATTCGCAGATGAGGGTCACTTGTGCCCAGTGAAGGGAAGGACTCTCAAAGAAAATAACATGAAAATGAAACTTTAAAGTGTGAGAAGGGAGTGGAAGGAGCTACAGGGAGAAGAGGGAAAGCATTTCAAGGAGACGGAGCAGCATGTACACAAAGGCTCTGAGCATGATATCCATGTAGGGACCAAAAGTCTGCTGGTGAGAAGCCGGTGGACAAGTGGGCAGGGCCAGCCCACAGAGATCTTACCAGGCTATGATGAAGATTTTGTTATTATGAAAATAGAATTCTTTGAAGTGTTTGAAACTGTAAATGTGAGACCAGATTGTAAGAAGTTAAGATGGATGCAAGAAGACCAATTAGAAGGACTTGGTGAGAGAATCCTACTACGTGCCAGAGGAGAGCAGAATCAGAAAGATCAGATGACCAGGACTTACACAAGTCCCACCTTCTTCTCATCTAATGTCTTCAGTCTGTTTTACCCATCAGTGCTATCATACTGACTAAAATTAACAGCAATAATAAGTTATGGGTTACTAGAAACCAATTATTCTATATTTGGCAAAAATCACATATCATCTCATTTAATTCTCATAACAGCCTGTAAGGTTGGCTTTGAAAGTGAAAGTATTAGCCACTCAGTCATGTCTGACTCTTTGCAACCCCATGGACTATAACCCACCAGGCTCCTCTGTCTATAGAATTTTCCAGACAAGAATACTGGGGCAGGTAGCCATTCCCTTCTCCAGGGGATCTTCCAGACCCAGAGATTGAACCTGGGTCTCCTGTATTGAAGGTGGATTCTTAACCATCTGAGCCACAAGAGGTTGGCCTTATTATGTCCTCTTTTGCATATGAGGAAAGTAAGCTATAAGGATAGTTCTATTAATAAGTGACAGAGCTATGATTAGAACCCTCCTTATATTTTCCTTGTAAAAGACCACTTTACATTTGAACACAGGAAACTACAATTTCCATTCTGTCAGAGGTAGTTTCCTAAACTTTAAAATAACCCTAATTTAGAAAGAAAGAAGCAGGGCACCTCATAAAAATTAATCAAGACACCACAGGGAAGCTAAAAATGACTGATTCTATCCTTTCATGCATTTGTTTAATTTTCAAGTCAGTCCCTATTTTGTGAGGAAACTGCAGGTATCTGATAAAAGAAGATGCTGGGGTTCTGAAACTAAAACAAGTCCTGTGGGTTCTACTTGCACAACCTCTCTCAGATTCATCAGTTCCCCTGCTTCCCATCTCCACTGCTACCACCTCGGTTCAGGCTAACATTCTCTCTCAGGTTGATTTGAAAACAGCCTCCTAGTGGTCTCAATGTAATAGTACTTCTTGCATCTTCTCCAATCCATTTGCTCCACTGAAGCCAGAGCCATCATTTCATCATAACAAAATGCAAGTTGGGTTTTGTGACTCCCCTTCTTGAAAACATTAAATGGCTTCTTTTTACCTTTAGAATAAGGTTCAGAAGAATTGTCTTTAGAATAAGGTTCCTCAACCTGGCTCCAAAGCCCTGCATGATCCGGCCTCAGTCTTGTCTTTGCTCCTCTCTTCCCCCACCCCTCCACTCCTGTCCCCATCCCATCTCTTTGGCTGACTTCTAGCGATCCTCAGGGCTCAGATTAAATGTCTCTCACACAGGAAACCCCCTCCTCCTAGGCTAGGCTATTGCCCTTTCACCTATTTTACTTTCAGAGTGCCTTACATTGCTTCCTGGTACCTACCACAATTGTTATGCATTAAGCTTAGTTTTGTTTTTTTTTTTTGCTTAATGCCCGTGACCCTTCCCGCACCTGTCCCTCTCTCATCCCCCATCCACTCCAAGTTCCAAGAATACTAGGACCTTGTCTATTTTGTTTACTCTCACAACCCCAACAGAGAGCACAACACTGGCATGCAGCAGGAATTCAGTAGATAGTAAATGCATAAATGGAGCCATGCTCCTGAGGAAGTCTGATGTCCTCTAACAGTAATTATAATAGGAAGAGAGGCTAACTCTCTGATAACATGTACCAACCCAGGCACTTTTAAAAGTTCTTTTACATAAACAAACTCACTAATTTTCATGGCAAACTCATGAGGTTGGCTCTAGGAGCATCTTCATTTCACAGATGAGGCTCAGAGAGGTTAGGTGATGAGGTTAATTCTTAGGTAGCTTGATAAGGAGTCAGGGGCCCTCGAGGAGAAGAAAGGGATAAACATTTTTTCTGTATTGCTTTGTCTTAATCACATAAGACATTTTTTCTTAAACTCTGAGTTATTATGACAACAATCTTTAAGACTAACTTTCTTTAAGCCCAGAGCTAATGATTGCACAACAAAACAACTCATCTTGCTCAAAGTTATGTTTTTCCTTAAGCTCTGTACTAATGATTACATAAGAACAATGCATCTTGCTCAAGGACATGTTTCTCCTTCTTAACAACAATCTTCTGACTAATCTTGTTATCTTAAGATGCATATTGTGGGAGTGGGTCTGGTAAAAGTATTTAAGGACTTGATAAGACTAGCGAGTGGGTCACTCTCTGTCCCCCTTCTGATGTCTATGTCAGAAGCTTTCTTTGTCCTTTTTCACTGTAATAAAACTTCTGCAACACAAAAGCTCTGCATGATCAAGACTGGTCCCTGAAAGTGAAAGTCGCTCAGTTATGTCTGACTCTTTGTGACCCCATAGACTGTACAAGTCCCTGGAATTCTCCAGGCCACAATACTGGAGTGGGAAGCCTTTCTCTTCTCCAGGGGATCTCCCCAACCCAGGGATCGAACCCAGGTCTCCACATTGCAGGCAGATTCTTTACCAGCTGAGCCACAAGGGAAGCCTGAGAGTACTGGAGTGGGTAGCCTATCCCTTCTCTAGCAGATCTTCCTGACCCAGGAATCGAACTGGGGTCTCCTGCATTGCAGGCAGATTCTTTACCAACTGAGCTATGAGGGCTAAATCTTCTTTGGAGATCATGAATCTGACATCGTTCTCTACAAGCTATCAGTGACATAGCCAAGGTCACACTGTAAATGTCAGAGACAGCCTTGAACCAAGAGCAGTCCATGCTATTGACCACTACTGCTATGCTGCTATTTTTTTTTTTTTTTTTTTTTTGCTGCACCATGCAGCTTGTGGGATCTCAGTTCCCCAACCAGGGACTGAACCCTCAGCAGCAAGAGCCAGAATCCTAACCACCGGACCACCAGGCAAGTTCCTATACTGCTCTTCTTAAAACAAAGTAACTTTTTCTTCTCTCAAACTAGGGGAAAATTAACATGTGGCATATTCTCAGTGCTTTTGTTTTTTTCTTAATAGACAAGCTCAATTTTAAGGGAACTAGTAATTTATAAAAGTAATTGCATATTGTTAAATTCTACCTGGTATAACCAACTCCAGGGAATGGGTATACCTATCCCAAAGTAATCCCATCCAGCCCTTTCTACTGTGCTTATAAACATCTTTTAGGTTAGAAATCACCATTTATCCTTTCCTTAAGTCGTTTCTTGCCTTTGGGGAGGCTGAGGGTAGGAATGGGGGCAGGGATACTAAGAACAAAGAATGGAATGTAGCCATAAAAATTCCCAAAGCCTCCTGTCTACACTGCAGCACAAAACCAGACTGAGAAAATAGGCACCTACACCGCCTGTTTTATAACTCTGGATTTTTCAAGGAGATATTCAGAGATTCTTGCTCCCATCACAGCTCCAGTTGGTGTAAACATCATTTCCAGATATTTTCCAAAACGGCTGGAATTGTCATTGATGGCAGTGCATGCATTTCCAAAGGCTTCCACCAGAGAGTTGACTTGCAGAATTTTTTCTCTCAAGGTCTGATTATCTGCCTGTGCCAAACAAAGAACAGTCCAGTGGAGTCTCCAGAAACATTACTCCAGTAGAGCTGCCACACACCCCTCCCAGTCCACAAAAATCACATTTATCTTTTTGGGAAAAACTCCATCTGGGAAATTAGCATCAAACACCAGCACTGTTTTCTCAGATAAGCATCTCCCCTGGCACATAAGTATCAGATGAGGCTAGGTTAGGTCAGTTTTTATGACCAGCCACATTTCTCTTAAAATCCTTGACAGATAAAATGCCTAGAGTTTAGAAAGAATTTCAAATAGAGAGATTCCATCACCTTTCTCAGTTATTCATTATAATATTCAATAAACCTCCTCTGGAAAAAACACTTAAATTTGCTCTTAGTCTCATAATACACTGCTTATAAGTAATTGCTAGGCTATTTTTACAGCCATATCTTCAATGTCCATTTCACCAAGCTAAAAATTTCTATTTCCCTCAACTGTTGCTCAAAGATTTCTACTTTCCAATTCCTTTGATCATCTTAGTGACTCCCCCAATCCTACTCCTAGTGTTTAACCACTTTTACTACTTAATGGCTAACTGTATTATACTGAGAACAAGAAAAATTAATTGCCAAATCTAGTAAATTCATGCTGGCATTATTTTCTTCACTACATGAAAGGAGGAGGACATGCTGACATCTTACAAGGCCTAGCAATCAGGAGGCGAACATAATAAAAATGGAATGTTTCTATGTACCCCCTAATAAAATCGAGTATTTCCATCATTTTAGAAATATGCAGTTACTCTGAAGGGACTTCAAGCCACAATACAGAAAGCAGGCCATCATTACCTTTCCCAAGAAGGTCAAATGCTGAACGATCAGGTGGGCACTTTCCGTCTTCCCAGAGCCACTTTCTCCGCTGATGACAATGCACTGATACAGAAAATGAAGTGTTGGTGAAGAATTCATGGCACAGTAAACATCCTGTGTGTTCAGCTATGGTTTTCATATAACATCCACCACTGTTCACCTTAACTCTTCACTGAGCATACATCTTAGGAATCTTTCCATTTCAGTACATTGAGAGCTTCTTTAACCTTTTCAGTCATTTGTGGCTCCTCTGTACAGATGCACCATAGTCTATTTAACCAGTCAGAATGGATACTTGAGTTTTTCCATATGTTACTACAAGCAATACTGCAATGAACAGCCCTATGCGTAGGTCATTATATTTATGCAGGTTCATTTGTAGAATAAATTCCCAGAAATGGGGTTGTTGGACCAAAAGGTAAACACATTCATAAGTTTGATAGATAATACCAAATTGCTTTCCTAAGGACTGTATGAAAGTGCCTATTCTCCTGGAGCATCACCAACTGGGTATGTTGGATTTCCGCCATTCTGGTAGGCAAAACACTGCATCTCGGTACAGTTTTAATTTGCACTTTTATTATGAGTAAGATTGGGCATCTTTTCATAAGTTTAATGTCATTCATATTTTCCTTTTTTGTGTCCAGTCTATATCTTTTGCCTTCTTTTTTTTAAATATTATTGGTCTTTCTATCAGTTTTTTCTAGGAGCTCTTTATGTATAAAGGAGATTAGTGGGTGTGGTATAATAAAAACATATATTGGGTCTTTGCCTCTGGTTCCTGACTTTGAGCTCCTAAACTTTTGGAATGTCCTGGATGATAGAAGTGGTGGAGCAGCCTTTGTTATTCACAAACAAGTCCCTTTCAAGCAAATATAACTGCTAACCAAGTGGTTCAAGGTGGAGCCCAAGATAGCTTCAGGATGGGGGGTGATCACCAAAAAAGACTTAGGGTGAGGGAACTTTCAGCCTTACCATTCCAACTTCTGGGGAGGAGAAAGGGGCTAGAGATTGACTGAGTCATAAAAACTCTTGAACAACGAGAATATGTGTGAATATGTTGCAAGCCTGGGAGGGGCCTGTGCCTAGAAAATGCATAGAACCTTTGCACCATTTTCTCCTCTATATCTTGCCCTAAGCATCTCTTCCATTTGGCTGTTTCTGAGTTGTGCCCTTTATAAAAACCCAGTAAACACAAGAGTCATTCTAGTGAATTATCAAACCTCAAGGGGATTGTGGGAATCCCTAAATTTGTAGTCAGCCAGGCAGAAGAGTGGGTAGCCTAGGCACCCCATTCACAACTGGCGTTGAAGTACAGGTGGTCTTGTGGACTGAGCCCCGAACCTGTGAAATCTGTGCTAAATCTGGAAAGTTAGTATCAGAATTGAATGGGACTGAATTGTTAGACATCTGGTTGGCATCAGAGAATTGGAGAACTGGCTAGTGTTGGTAGAGACACAACATTTGGTGTCAGAAGTGGTGTCAGAAAAAAGATAACACAGTGGGATAACTTTGTAACTTGAAAAACACATATATCTCCCTTCATTTACTCCTGTCTATGAATTCTGTGGACATTTCACAAATCTCTGGGAAAGGTAATAATTTGGAGAAGTCAAGTTTCTAACTTATAGTTAATCCATGTATTCCATTTTATAATTTGCACTATTAAAATTTCAAGTGTTCCTCAACAAATCCAAAACTGGACTTCACAGGTCTCAGGAAATATATACATTGTCCTTCTCTCATAAAAATTTCTCACAAAATTAGACGGTTTCTATTTCAAACAGAATAAACACACAAGGAGAAAAACACATACGACAAGTAAAGGAAGGGCCAAGGCTGGATATGCCACCACTGTGAACTGGAGGTCCAGACAGCTAAAATGTGTGGGTGAGCTTTCTGTTAACAGCACTGAGTTTAAGATTTGTGCAGTTTTTATCCAATTCATCACAATTTCTTAGCAGCTAAACCATGCGGTGCGTGACCATTATCAGCCTGTGTGCAATATTTCATACAAAAGGACTGGACCATGAACTTTCTGAAACCTTCCTAGGAAAGAACTTAATTTCTGTCATTCTCCATCTTGTTTTTATTACAGTCATTACCATGTCATCAGTTTTGTGTTAGCTCTATGTTCTCATACTAGAATTACCTTATTATATTTTAGGGATTCCCTGATAGCTCAGTTGGAAAAGAACATGCCTGCAATGCAGGAGACCCCAGTTCAATGTCTGGGTCGGGAAGATCTGCTGGAGAAGGGATAGGCTACTGGAGCTGCCCACTCCAGTAATCTTAGGCTTCCCTTGTGGCTCAGCTGGTAAAGAATCTGCCTGCAATGTGGGAGACCTGGGTTCGATCCTTGGCTTGGGAAGATCCCCTGGAGAAGGGAAAGGCTACCTACTCCAGTATTCTGGCCTAGATAATTCCATGGACTCTATATCTATAGTCCATGGGGTGGGAAAGACTTGGACACAACTGAGCGAATTTCACCTTCCTCTATTATATTTTACCAGGGAAAATGAGTGTATTTGAGGAGGATGTCTCACATTTCTTGAAAAGGGTTTCTACATTCTCTTGTTCCTCTAGTTTATCACTATTCCTGTCCCACTGAGCTACTATTTCATTGCCTATTTCCTTGAGTCAGTATCAGCAACCAGAACGGCAAGTTCTTAGGAAAACTCAAGAGCTGCAAAGGAGGACAGAAAACATCCTATTGTGGGACTTGGTGGGGAAGCACAGTTAAGTTCTTACCTGGTCTTTGCTGAAAGTAACCATGCATTGGTAAGCAGCATCTGCTGATGCAAATATGTGAGGGGGATTTGAGGCACGTTTCACTCCATGATACAGTCTGGAAAACTGAAAAACATTAATTTAAAGAACTCTTCTAATGTCCCAGTACCCTTTGCCCATAAAACCAAGGCTTTGTCACTTTTCAGGGGAATTGTGGCATCAGGGAGGCTGTAGAGCAGAGGTTCTAGAGTCTACAGGCCTGACTTAAAATCCCAGTTCTTCACTTACTGGCTCCATAGCTTGTTCAAGGACACTAACTTCACTATGTGAAGTCTCCTCATCTGCCAAATAGGCTTACTAATAATACCCATCATGCAGGGTCATGAGAAATATCCAAGGTAACCCAATGCCCGGTATACAGTAAACACTAATTGAATATTAGCTGTTATTGTTACATCTTAACTTAAAAAGTCACCCCCAAAATGTATGAATTTTGTTGCATTATTATTTTCAGTTTGGGGTATGTCCACCCATGGTATTTTATTCTCACTTTTTCTCCCTTTTCATTTTTCCTTGAGATTTCAAATTTCCTGTTAAGGAACCACATGCTCATAAAACATTCCTTACCTGTGGAGAGTATATGCTTAGATTCTGGAAGGGGTTTAAGGCAATTAAGATATCTCCAACATATGTGTAAATAAGTAAGTCCACATAACGCTTCTGCAGCTGATGAATAATTGTATCCTAAGAAGAAGATAAATAGTACCGAGAGTAAACATTATTTCCAGTCAAGGGAGAGATCCTAAAAATAACAACAAGTGTATTCCTACAAGAATAATTTTCTCCAAAAGATTAAAATAGTCCATTTAAATCATACCCTATTGATTAGGACCCTAATGATCGTAAAGGCAGATATTTGCCTTGAAAGAAGAAAAAATTAGGAATATGCTATTCAAAAGAATTCAGCCCATTTAGGACTTCCTAAAAAACACTGACATATCTGACAAAAATTTTGTTATTATGAAAACACTGTTTGACCACATCCAAATGTTCTATTCAGAATTTGATTTAATAGGCCATTCCTATTAATAAAGTACAGATAAATTGTAACTTCATTTCTCAAAGCATTACACTTAAAATTTATGTGGTGGGAATGTAGAATTGAACACTTTTATATCACACTTTAGTGATTCATACATTGCATTTAAGGGTCCCCAGAGTTGGAAACAGCAGAAGCAGGTCCAATGCAATTAACAGCTCTATTAAACATGCATATTTTAAATGGGGATTATCACAATTTTCAAATTTGGAATTCAAGCTATATTAGCTTCACTATTTCCCTAAATGAAGCTCTTCTTTATGAAGAACAACTGTCTTAATTTAAGGGTTAAATTGCACCATTCTATAAACAGAAAATAATTTCAGCTGATATAAAAACATCTTTTAAGCCTGCAATATAAAAGCCTTCATGGGAAAACTCCAAATCCTTTTCTCTTCATCATTTGGGACATTTAGGGGACTATAAATGAACACAGAACAACACGGGATCATAGCCACAGCAGCCAAACATCCTTGAGTTTCACCCCAAGGCTACACAAACAAAGTTTCAAGTGACCTTAGGAGAACATGGACTACAACAGAAAGATCAGACCAGTCATGTGAAACAAATGTCCTTGGTGAAAATTGCCTATTAAATATTTAGTACCTCATCCAGGACTTCCATATTGACCAAGTCATCCTCAAGGCAGTATTTTTCAGCATCTTCCACATGATAGGGTCTTTTGGTGTGCATCCTTTCATGCCTAGAGTTTATCCAGAGAATATTAGTACTAAGGCGGTAAAAAATATAGCAGAAACTAGGCCACAAGAACAATTCAGCCACTGTCTTATCACACAACACATTCAGAGACTTCAGAGAAGGGACAGGAAGAGCAAGCCTAGTCCAGGCCCCCAGCCCTCTCTCATCACTGCAGAACTTCCAGGGGAAATGGGTGCTCCAGCACTCAAGACTTCCACTACGGTGAGGAGCACTGCCCATAGACTGCAGCACAACAGGCTTCCCTGTCCATCACCGACTCCTGGAGTTTATTCAAACTCATGTCCATTGAGTTGGTGATATCATCTAACCATCTTAACCTCTGTTGTCCCCTCTCCTGCCTTCAATCTTCCCCAGCATCAGGGTCTTTGCAAATGAGTCGGTTCTATGCTTCAGGTGGCCAAAGGATTGGAGTTTCAGCTTCAGCATCAGTCCCTCCAATTAATATTCAGGACTGATTTCCTTTAGGATGGACTGGTTGGATCTCCTTGCTGTCCAAGGGACTCTCAAGAGTCTTCTCCAACACCGCAGTTCAAAAGTATCAATCCTTCGGTGCTCAGCTTTCTTTATAGTCCAACTCTCACATGCATACATGACTACTGGAAAAACCATAGCTTTGACTAGATGGACCTTTGTTGGCAAAGTAATATCTCTGCTTTTTAGTATGCTGTCTAGGTTGGTCATAGCTTTTCTTCCAAGGAATAAGCATCTTTTAATTTCAAGACTGCAGTCACCATCTGCAGTCATTTTGGAGCCCCCCAAAATAAAGTCCCTTACTGATTCCACTGTTTCCCCATCTATTTGCCATGAAGTGATGGGACCGGATGCCATGATCTTAGTTTTCTGAATGATCAGTTTTAAGCTAACTTTTACACTCTCGTCTTTCACTTTCATCAAGAGCCTCTTTAGTTCTTCTTCGCTTTCTGCCATAAGGGTCATGTCATCTGCATATCTGAGGTTATTGATATTTCTCCCAGCAATCTTGATTCCAGCTTGTGCTTCATCTAGCCCAGCGTTTCTCATGATGTACTCTGCATACAAGTTAAATAAGCAGGGTGACAATATACAGCATTGTCATACTCCTTTCCTGATTAGGAACCAGTCTGTTATTCCATGTCCAGTTCTAACTATTGCTTCTTGACCTCCATACAGATTTCTCAGAAAGCAGGTCAGGTGGTCTGGTATTCCCATCTCTAAGAATTTTCCACAGTTTTTTGTGATCCACATGGTCAAAGGCTTTAGCATAGTCAATAAAGCAGAAGTAGATGTTTTTCTGGAACTCTCTTGCTTTTTCGATGATCCAGTGGATGTTGGCAATTTGATCTCTAGCTCCTCTGCCTTTTCTAAATGCAGCTTGAACATCAGGAAGTTCACGGTTCATGTACTGTTGAAGCCTAGCTTGGAGAATTTTGAGCATTACTTTGCTAACCTGTGAGATGAATGCAACTGTGCGGTAGTCTGAACATTCTTTGGCATTGCCTTTCTTTGGGATTGGAATGAAAACTGACCTATTCCAGTCCTGTGGCCACTGCTGAGTTTTCCAAATTTGCTAGCATATTGACTGCATCCCCTTTCCTGAATGACCACTATTTGGTGGGTATTCTTCCTGTCTATTTAAAAATATTGGTCATATACTGATATGTATTCATGAACAACACAGAGATTTTATATGTTTAATTATAAAAATGATATCATACTGTTGGTTTCATTCTGCAAATTTACTTCTTTTTCATTCAACATCAGGATCCCCCTCACCTCCCTCTATATACATCTAGAGAAAAAGTGAGTGAGAGAGAGCTGTGATGATAGTGGGTATAAAAGGTAATAGAAATAGACAGACACACATACACACATACATAGAGACAGAGAGAGATAAGAAACAATGTGGAGAGAGAGAGAAAGAGAGTGAGTGACCAAGTATCACTTTAATCATGGGGTAATATTACATCATATAAATATATACCAATTTCTTTACCCAGTCTTATACTGATCAGCATTTAGGCTGATTCCAGCTTTTTACTATTATAAACAAAACAGCACTCAGTATCTTTATCTGCATCCCCTTGCATATATTTGTGAGATTTTCTCTAAGGGCTGTTGCTCCCCAGGCATTTAAAAACTTCCTGCCTATTAAATTAAAAGTTACTTCCTGATTCCTATTATTGATAGATTTGAAGAAGGAATATTTTAAGCATGGTATTAGTCATCTCTAGTACTAGAACCAATTTTGCTGCTAATTCATATAAAGCTCCAAAGTAGATGAAACTTAATTTTACTTAATAAAGTCAAACTTATAACCTGAGCATTTAAAAGTTGTTATTAAACAGAACAGTTTATTCATCTCTATTCTATCATATTAGTGATATGAAAGAAAAATCATTGGTTTGGAAAACAGCTTTTTATAAAAACTCAGAGCTGCTTCTATCTAGCCACTTCGCTAAATAAAAAAGCAAGAAGGTCCATATTTCTGGCCAAATCCTATTCACATAAAGCCCAATCACTTTTATCCCTTAAAGTTCATCATAAAACCAAATACTGTAACATGTTTTTAGTAAACTAACTAAATTCTCATCATTAATTCAGCTAGTTTATCTCCTTCCTAAATTTATAGCTTCCAATCATATGAAATAGGTTACGTTAGAGTTTATTTAAAGCATCTTTTAACAAAGAAAGTCAGGAATTTAATAACAAAGAAAGTCAGCCCTGGTTCCAGAGCAAGGACTCTCCATTCTCTCCCCGTACTGAATGCAAGTAAATATGCTGGACACAATGCATGGTATTCTGAGAGGTACATGGTAACAGGCTGACTAAGGGAATCAGAATTCAAAATATCACTGAATGAAATGGCAAGTTTCCTAGGAGACTCCTGACCTGAACTTGAAGTCAGCCTGATCTGCATACAAGGATGTCAATCTTCACACTGTGTGGCATTTTTATAACCAACTAAAAATGGAAGCACTGACAAACCTCAGTTGCAGGATCACAAATAAACTCTACTACAAAGTCTTGACTTTAACTATGAACATGTACAATGCAATATTGAAGGACTGAAACTATTATCTTCTGAACTCATAGAGTTAATCTATATGCCAATCTATCTGTCTCACAGATTTAACCTCCAGGAATTATTCAGATGCTATTTGCAAATATGAAATTTGATTCTCATAAAATCTCCAGTAATATTTTATAAACAACAAAAAACTTTTAAAAGATTTAACCTGCTGTCATTAGCATGTATGATCTTTCCTCATGTGTATAAGCCATTAACTTTCCTAGAATTATTTGCTCCCAAAATTGAAACTAGCAATCTAGAAGTTGATGTAGATGCAAGGTATTTCCATTCTGATAAAGACCAGTTCATTTTCTCAACCAGGGAAAAAAAACATGTGCCAGCCCTATCTCTATCTTCCTCAACTAGTGTTCTTTTGAAACTGCTACCTGCTTCATTTTCCTGCTTTGGATACAGGAAAAGTTTAGAGAGCATAAAGAGAAGAAATTATTTACTCCAATTTTTATATTTTAAAATTGACATTATCCTAGATTACATATTTATTCAAAGTGTTACACGGTTTTATATTTGTGCATTTTTAGTTGAAATTAATCAAAATAAATTTGGTTTAACGTTTTTACAGTTTTCTTGAGTTAAATAATTTGTTGTCACTGGTTAACAGATGACACCACCCTTATGGCAGAAAACAAAGAAAACTAAAGAGCCTCTTGATGAAAGTGAAAGATGAGAGTGAAAAAGTTGGCTTAAAACTCAACATTCAGAAAACTAAGATTATGGCATCTGGCTCCATCACTTCACAGCAAACAGATGGGAAAACAGTGGAAACAGAGACAGACTATTTGGGGGGGGGGGCTCCAAAATGACTGCAGATGGTGACGGCAGCCATGAAATTAAAAGACGCTTGCTCCTTGGAAGAAAAGCTATGACCAACCTAGACAGTATATTAAAAAGCAGAGACATTACTTTGTTGTTGTTGTTGTTGTTGTTTTCATTTATTTTTATTAGTTGGAGGCTAATTACTTTACAATATTGTAGTGGTTTTTGCCATATATTGACATGAATCAGCCATGGATTTACATGTATTCCCCATCCCGATCCCCCTCCCACCTCCCTCCCCATCCCATCCCTCTGGGTCTTCCCAGTGCACCAGCCCTGAGCACTTGCAGAGACATTACTTTGCCAACAAAGGTCTGTCTAGTCAAAGCTGTGGTTTTTCCAGTAGTCATGTATGCATGTGAGAGTTGGACTATAAAGAAAGCTGAGCACCGAAGGACTGATGCTTTTGAATTGTGGTGTTGGAGAAGACTCTTGAGAGTCCCTTGGACTGCAAGGAGACCCAACCAGTCAATCCTAAAGGAAATCAGTCCTGGGTGTTCATTGGAGGGACTGATGCTGAAGCTGAAACTCCAATCCTTTGGCCACCTGAAGCATAGAACTGACTCATTTGAAAAGACCCTGATGCTGGGAAAGATTGAAGGTGGGAGGAGGAGACAACAGAGGGTAAGATGGTTGGATGGCATCATTACTCAATGGACATGAGTTTGAGTAAACTCCAGGAGTTGGCAATGGACAGGGAAGCCTGGCGTGCTGCAGTCCATGGGGTCACAAAGAGTCGGACACAACAGAGCAACTGAACTGAACTGGTCAACTTAAAATTTCCTTTAAATTCAAATGCTCCACCTAGTGCCTTACTTGAGAATAGCATCTATTATCAATTGTTGAACGCTTCCTTATTTAATGTGAAAATTACAGATTTCCAACTGTATCCAACTCTGGATCTAGTATTCCAAAGCTTAGAGGGATGGAGAGATAGTAAATGGTGGATAAAGTAAACAAAGGGCTTCCCTGCTGGCTCAGATGGTAAAGCATCTGCCTGCAATGCGGGAGACCTGGGTTCAATCCCTGGGTCAGGAAGATCCCCTAGAGAAGGAAATGGCAACCCACTCCAGTATTCTTGCCTGGAAATTCCATGGATGGAGGAGTCTGGTAGGCTACTGTCCATGGGATCGCAAAAAGTCAAACACGACCAAGCAACTTCACTAAAGTAAGCAAAAGGTATTCTATTAAACTAAGAGTTATGGTAAGGAATTACAGTTTTGATGATTTAGAAGACATTTTCAAAATTCAGTTTTTTGCCAGATTTTCTATTCGTTTTTATGAAGCCCTAAGTGCATTGTCTGCCACACCTGGATTTCCAGATAAATGGAGTTTTGGGGTTAAAGCTTACAGAAGATGAGACTCAACGCTCTGGTTTAGGCTGGTTCTCAGAGTTTGGGTTTCATGTGGTAGTGGGGGAGGTAGTGGTGAGTAGGGTTGACCTAAGGATTCAGGGTTCAGTAAAAGAGGATACTGGTATCTGAGTCCCCAACTCAAGTAAGGTGGGAATGAGCGAAAGTCTGAAACATCAAGTCTAAGGAAATAGTCACTGGATCTGAAGAGTGAGTGAGACAGAGCCAGAGGTGGAGGCTAGGAACTCCTCTAAAACAAGGGTGGGCACAAATGGGACACAGAATGGAGGGATTTTTTGGAATGCCTTAGGTCCAGCTCATGAAGAGGAAAGGAGCTGTAGAGAGTATGAAGCTGATTCAAACACTGAGAGAATAAACCCTGGAGTGCTGTTGCCATCACTATAATTTAATCTCTATATCTGTATTAGGTTAAAACCATTTCTGTGCACTCTCTTTAATATCTCATCACTGACCTGTGGACTTATTTATTTGAGCTGTGGGCCCTATGAACAATATTGATAATATAACATATATTATGTCCAAAAGTGACTACTTAAACCCTTAGCCTGTTCCTGTCCATCAACTCTGCCTGTGGAAGCAGTAACTTCCATGTAGGTAGGTCTAACAGGGCTGCAAGAGCTTCACATAGGTGTGGCAGGATACATTCTTCCCTCCACCCCAACTATGTAAAAGAACAAAGTGATAGAAGGAAGGCCTCTAAATTACAACTGAAGAGTAGGAAGGAAACAAAATCGTTTAGCCTAATAATGACAGGGAATATGCTAGTTAGAGGTTAAACTTTGCAGTGAAAAATGCCTGATTGTCTTTTAGACAGCTGTCCTGTGACAGGAAGATCACTGGGAAGGCCACCTCTACCTCCACCCCTCCACACTCAGGATCAGAGCCCTACCCTCCATCCAAGACAGGAACCAGTAGAAGTGAAAAATGATTAACCCTCTTATCAGATTCCAGATAAGTAAGTAAAATCTGTTGGGGGTGGAGAAGAAAATGAGTAAGGGAGAGGCTTGGACTCAAAGGTGGTGGTCCTCAAGAGTCTAAGACAAAGATTCTGTGGCTATATACAAAGCTCAGGGACATGCTGACAATTTGGATACATTTAGAGAAACCTTTCCTTTATCATCACATTCAGTGGATCTCATAGAGGAAGGAAAATGTTACTCAAAGTGGGGATAGAGTACTATTACTCCAACAAAGACAGTGATGTTGAATATTTCTTCCAAGTCATTATTTCCATTTCAGTATATCTCCTGATAACAGGGTGGATGAAAGAAACTTTTGACTATAGTTATTTAATCATGGACCTAGCATGAGAAAAATAATGGCAGACCATCTAAGTGTACCATTATTTTTTGGTACACCTAGAGGGCATGGTAACCCACTCCAGTATTCCTGCCTGGAGAATCCCCACGGAGAGAGGAACCTGGCAGGCTATAGTCCATGAGGTCACAAAGAGTCGGAAACAACTGAGTGACTTAGCACATCTAGGTGTAACTCCATCCTGTTGTTGTTTAGTTGCTAAGTTGTGCCTGACTCTTTTGTGACCCAACAGGAAACAGGAGATGGCAAGAGTGAACATTGACATTTTAGGAATCAGCGAACTAAAATGGACTGGAATGGGTGAATTTAACTCAGATGACTACTTACTGTGGGCAAGAATCCCTTAGAAGAAATGGAGTAGCTATTATAGCAAAAAAAAAAAAAGGGTCTGATGCAGTACTTGGATGCAATCTCAAAAACAACTGAATGATCTGTTTGTTTCCAAGGCAAACCATTCAATATCACAGTAATCCAAGTCTATGCCCTGACCAGTAACGCTGAAGAAGCTGAAGTTGAAAGGTTCTATGAAGACCGACAATCTAGAACTAACACCCAAAAGAGATGTCCTTTTCATTATAGGGGACTGGAATGCAAAAGTAGGAAGTCAAGAGACACCTGGAGTAATAGGCAAATTTGGCCTTGGAGTACAGAAAATGAAGCAGGGCAAAGGCTAATAGAGTTTTGCCAAAAGAAAGCACTGGTCATAGCAAACACCGTCTTCCAACAACACAAGAGAAGACTCCCACACATGGACATCACCAGATGGTCAATACCAAAATCAGATTGATTATATTCTTTACAGCCAAAGATGGAGAAGCTCTATACAGGCAGCAAAAACAAGACTGGGAGCTGACTGTAGCACAGACCATGAACTCCTTATTGCCAAATTCAGACTTAAATTGAAGAAAGTAGGGAAAACCACTAGACCATTCAGGTATGACCTAAATCAAATCCCTGATGACTATACAGTGGAAGTGACAAATAGATTCAAGGGATTAGATCTGATACAGAGTGCCTGAAGAACTAAGGACAGAGGTTCATGACATTGTACAGGAGGCAGGGATCAAGACCATCCCTAAGAAAAAGCAATGCAAAAAGGCAAAATGGTTGTCTGAGGAGGCTTTACAAATAGCTGTGGATAGAAGAGAAGCAAAAGACAAAGGAGAAAAGGAAAGATATACCCATTTGAATGCAAAGTTCGAAAGAATAGCAAGGAGAGATAAGAAAGCCTTCCTCAGCAATCAGTGCAAAGAAATAGAGGAAAACAATAGAATGGGTAAGTCTAGAGATCTCTTCAAGAAAATTAGAGATAACAAGGGAACATTTCATGCAAAGATGGGAACAATAAAGGACAAAAATGGTATGGACCTAACATAAGAAGAAGATATTAAGAAGAGGTGGCAAGAATACACAGAAGAACTACACAAAAAAGATCTTCACGAGCCAGATAAAACAATGGTGTGATCACCAACCTAGAGTCAGACATCCTGGAATGCATAGTCAAGTGGGCCTTAGGAAGCATCACCACAAACAAAGCTAGTGGAGGTGATGGAATTCCAGTTGAGCTATTTCGAATCCTAAAAGATGATGCTGTGACAGTGCTGCACTCAATATGCCGGCATATTTGGAAAACTCAGCAGTGGTCACAGGACTGGGAAAGGTCAGTTTTCATTCCAATCCCAAAGAAAGGCAATGCTAAAGAATGCTCAAACTACCACACAACTGCATTTATCCCACATGCTAGTAAAGTAATGCTCAAAACTCTCCAAGCCAGGCTTCAACAGTACATGAACTGTGAACTTCCAGATGTTTAAGCTGGACTTAGAAAAGGCAGAGGAACCAGAGATCAAATTGCCAACATCCACTGGATCATTGAAAAAGCAAGAGAGTTCCAGAGAAACATCTACTTCTGCTTTATTGACTATGCTAAAGCCTTTGATTGTGAGGACCACAACAAACTCTGGAAAATTATTAAAGAGAGGGGAATACCAGACCAACTGACCTGCCTCTTGAGAAACCTGTATGCAGGTCAGGAAGCAACAGTTAGAACTGGACATGGAACAACAGATTGGTTCCATATTGGGAAAGGAGTACGTCAAGGCTGTGTATTGTCACCCTGCTTATTTAATTTATATGCAGAGTACATCATGAGCAACGCTGGGCTGGATGAAGCACAAGCTGTAATCAAGATTGCCAAGAGAAATATCAATAACCTCAGATATGCAGATGACATGACCCTTATGGCAGAAAGCGAAGAAGAACCAGAGTCTCCTGTTGAAAGTGAAAGATTAGAGTGAAAAAATTGGCTTAAGACTCAACATTCAGAAAACTAAGATCATGGCATCTGGTCCCATCACTTCATGGCAAATAGATGGGGAAACAGTGGAATCAGTAAGGGACTTTATTTTGGGGGGCTCCAAAATGACTGCAGATGGTGACTTCAGTCTTGAAATTAAAAGATGCTTATTCCTTGGAAGAAAAGCTATGACCAACCTAGACAGTATACTAAAAAGCAGAGACATTACTTTGCCAACAAAGGTCCATCTAGTCAAAGCTATGGTTTTTCCAGTAGTCATGTATGGATATGAGAGTTGGACCATAAAGAAAGCTGAGCACTTAAGAATTGATGCTTTTGAATTGTGGTGCTGGAGAAGACTTTGAGAGTCCCTTGGACTGCAAGGAGATCCAACCAGTCCATCCTAAAGGAAATCAGTCCTGAATATTAATTGGAGGGACTGATGCTGAAGCTGATACTCCAATTCTTTGGCCACCTGATGGGAAGAACTGACTCATTTGAAAAAAACCCTGATGCTAGGAAAGATTGAAGGCAGGAGGAGAAGGGGATGACAGAGGATGGGATGGCTGGATGGCATCACCGTCTCAATGAACATGAGTTTGAATAAACTCCAGGAGTCAGTGATGGACAGGGAGGCCCAGTGTGCTGCAGTCCACGGGATAGCAAAGAGTCAGACGTTACTGATCAACTGAACTGAGCTGAACTGGACTACAGCCCACCATGGTCCTCTGTCTACCAAATTTCCCAGGCAAGAGTACTGGAGTGGGTTGTCATTTCCTTCTCCAGGGGATATTCCTGGCTCAGGGATGAAACACAAGTGTCCTGCTTGGCAGGCAGATTCTTTACTGCTGAGTCATCTGGGAAGCCCCATACTGTCCTACTGAGAGCCAAATATGAATGAAGTTACCACCTAGATAACTTTAAGTACATTAGTTCTATCCTGATCTGAAATTTAAGCTTATATCTATCAAATAAACATTATAATACACAGATTAAAAAATACAAGAATTAGTTGAGTGGAAATCTCTAAAGTATCACCCCATTTTTTCGTTTAAACATAGTTTGACCATAATTCCAATAAATCAGCATCTTCTCAACTATATTAAATGAATTTGATATAGCTACCTTCTCCAGGCAGTAAGAATCAGCGACAGCAGCAGAAAATTAAACATCAATTCACTTAGTTATAGACAGACAGATAGAGACAGATATGCTGTTCAGTTGTGTCCAACTCTTTGCAACCCCATGGACTGCAGCATGGCAGGCTTCCCTGTCCTTCACCATTTCCCAAAGCTTGCTCAAACTCATGTCCATTGAGTTGGTGATGCCATCCAACCATCTCATCCTCTGTTGTGTCCTTCTCCTCCTGCCTTCAATCTTTCCCATCATCGGGGTCTTTTCTAAAAAGTTGGCTCTTCACAACAGGTGGAAAAGTATCGGAGCTTCAGCATCAGTCCTTCCAATGAATATTCAGGACTGATTTTCTTTAGGATGGACTTGTTTGATCTCCTTGCAGTCCAAGGGAGTCTCAAGAGTCACAGTTCAAAAGCATCAATTCTTTGACGCTCAGCCTTCTTTACGGTATGGATTTGTTTCTTTTCTCTTAGGAAAATCCTTAACCTCCTATATGTCAATCATCTTCTACACTTGATGAAGCAATCATTCAAAATTCGTGATTTACACAGGAGTCCAAGAAACCAATAGTGTATATGTGTGTGTGTGTGTGTGTGTGTGTGTATATATATATATATAGGGCATTACATGTTTACAGGTAAAAGAGGAAGCAAGTAAGTAAGACTTACTGGGAAAACCTCAGCAGTTAAGCGGTGAAGTAAATATCTGTTTTTAAAGGTCATTGCTGCTGTTTGAAAAGAAATCAGAAAAGTTGAGGTCATTGTTTTAATCATTGTTTTAAAGCCTTAGGCAAATTGCAAGAGTATAATCAAAATCCATTAAACAGAGCAGGAAACAACCAGCAACTTAATTGCTCTACCAAGTAATACTTGGTAATAGACCCTTGGCATTTGAGGGTTTAACATTTGTGGTTTCAGCTAATCCCAAACCATCCACTGGGGAAGGAACAACATGCTGGATTTTGCGATTTTCCTGAGGCCAGAAGTTGAATCCACAATGGGAGGTTGTGAGGTGGGAGAGGGTTGAGTCACAGCATAGCCAACCATTGCTTTCCCTGCCTCCACTCCCACTGCAGACAGTGGTTTTTACTCTTCTCCCACTAACCCTTGTGAAGTGTTTTTTAATAATTCATGTCTTCTCTAACTTTGATAGTGACAGGACACACCAGATGACATTGATGAATTCAGGGATTTCCAGAAGTGAGTTGGGGAAAAAGCCCTTTTGAAAGTCAAAGAAATGGGAGCTGATGTAAAGGAAATGGCCAAATTGTTTCACAGAATCCTTGACAGCTTAAGTAAAAATGTAGCTGTAAACTGTTTTTCATGGAATAGCAGGGTTATTTAACCTCCTTCAAGAGAGAGTCAGCCTTGGATACATAACCTCTCTACTGTTCCTGAATTCAACATATACTACAGCAAAATTATAAATTACTGGAAAAACTTAAATTCCAATAGTTTCACTCATTTAATCAGCATCAAGAATTGGTATCAAATCTCAGATAGCACAACATAATGTGAAGTCGGAATGGATCAGTCTAGCTGTCCCCCAAAACTGTACCATTCAGAAGAGCTAGAATGCTTAGACCAGGAGAGAGCACCTGGGGCCTCACCACTTAAGCCCTTTTTTTATTCTGTGAATGAAAAATACTGCCTGCCTTATCAGTGAACAAAGGATGTTGCAGCCATCAAGCCATCACATTACAACCTCACTGATGGTGAGCTCTGAGGAAATTCAGGATGGAAACTGGATGCCTGATGCCCACCATTTAGCAGTCAACTGCTCCAGCCACCCTGGATGGTGCACCCCAAGGAGACACAGAATGGGAAAGCACAGGATGCTGGCCCCAGATAGCTAAGGTGCATATCAAAGGAATGACTCCAGGGAGCCCACAATCTTGTATCTTCCCATACATAGAGAAGCGCCAAATTCCTTAACTTGAGATATCTGGTTTTCTTTAATTAACTGTAATCTTCGGATGTTCTGACCATTTGGTCTTCATTGCAAAAAAAAAAAGAAAAAAACTTCTACATATCCTGGATCCCCACCTTGCCTCTTTGGAGCAGTTCCCCAGAGTTACCTGAGATGTTGTGTCCCAGGCTTAAGTCCTCAGTTTTGTCCACCAAGTAAAACATAACTCTCAATTTTTAGGTTGTACATTTTTTTTCAGTTGACAATATACAGTACAGATTCTGCTCTATTGTGAATAAGCTCCCCGTGATTCCTAACCTCACTCCTGAATATTCATCTTATTTCCTCATTACAGCTGGAATGGACCATTTCCCTATAACATTCCTGTTCACCCCTCCCCCACCTTCTATCCACTTACAGTGAGGGAATGGGGGAAAGGAGCAAAGGAAGACTCCTTGCTCCCCTCTGCCTCTTTCCATCCATTGTTCTCCCTGACCAGTCTCTCTCTTTTAAAAAGTTCACATGACACTCTTGTGTCATCTTCTCTAGCACTTGACCCCCATTTTCCTTTCTCTCTACTCCTTCTCCTGATACCAGGCTTCGGTTTTCCCATACTCTACCAATCACTCCTTGTTCTACTCTTTACCCCCTTCTCACTACTGCACTTGACTAGTCTTTTGCAGACCTGCCCCCATTCCAGGCATTAAATACATTGTTCTTGTCTTGATTTTAATTTTAAAAATTTGGAAGTCAACACTATCTTATCACTGAGACAAGAGCTGGGACTTTATTTTTTGGGGCTCCAAAATTACTGCAGATGGTGACTGCAGCCATGAAATTAAAAGATGCTTGCTCCTTGGAAGAAAAATTATGACCAACCTAGACCACTTATTAAAAAGCAGAGACATTACTTTGCCAACAAAGGTCTGTCTAGTCAAAGCTATGGTTTTTCCAGTAGTCCTATATGGATGTGAGAGTTGGACTATAAAGAAAGCTGAGTGCTAAAGAAGTGATGCTTTTGAACTGCTTTTTGAACTGCTGGAGAAGACTCTTGAGAGTCCCTTGGACAGCAAGGAAATCCAACCAGTCTGTCCTAAAGGAAATCAGTCCTGAATATTAATTGGAAGGACTGATGCTGAAGCTGAAACTACAATACTTTGGCCACCTGATGGGAAGAACTGACTCATTTGAAAAGACCCTGATGCTGGGAAAGATTGAAGGCAGAAGAGAGGGGATGACAGAGGATGAGATGGTTGGATGGCATCACCAACTCAAAGGACATGAGTTTGAGTAAACTCAGCGAGTTGGTGATGGACGGGGAGGCCTGGCATGCTGCAGTCCGTGGGGTTGCAAAGAGTCAGACACGACTAAGTGGCCAAACTGAACCAATCACTTTGTTAATTCTTTTCACATTGTGATTTCAAGAGCCTTCTTTGTTGATTCTTTAAAAATTTTTATTTCTCCTCTACTGGAGTTGTCCACAATTGTGCTGTGACTAGTTCCCAGTAATCTCTCAAAGGTTCCTGAGAACTCAGCTCTACAATCTCTTTTCTCACCATCCTTTCACCGCATCTGCTGTTTGTCCTCATTGTAACTGCCCGTCCCCTGACCCAGACACATGTTCAAAGTCAGTAAACCACTCTGGCTTCACTTTTCTTCCACACTCCCAAAAGACCTCAGGGATACACTCCTACTCAGATTCTTTTGCCCCCATGTCCATCCATAATGTCTATCCAAGCCAGTCTCCAACCTGAAGAAGACCACAGTATCTGCTTTGTGTCCTCCTGCTCTTGTGGCTAAGAATTGCTAGAGATGATAGATGGAAAAGGTGACAGTGTTAATGGTACAATTTTACAGAGGTTCTAATGCCAAATGGTCTCCTGAATGTTCTACATGCATTATCTTAAACACTGATTAATTCTACTAAAATACATTGCTATTTGATGAAGTTCCACCTGGGTTTTCTGTGCTATTGAGTAATAGTTACATCCATCTTTAATAAACTCTTTATCATATTCGTCATATTGGCTATTTCAAAGATTTAACACTTCCCTGGAGCCCACAGCCCATTTCCAACTTTGAGACCACTTTGCTTACTTTTTTGGAAAGCTAAAGACCATAAATTTCCTCATAGCATCTCCTCTTCCCCCTGCCCTTCACATTTTCTGGGTATCACATAACCTTTCTGTGTCTTTCCCAACCAAGACGTGTTTTCTAAGGTCAATCTTTCTCTGAGGCGCTTGATCCTCCCCTCTTGTGCTTCCTCTGTTACCTTCTCTGTGTTTTCAATGTCTCCTTCTTTAGAAGATCCTTCCCTTACCTATCCAAGTTCTTCCTCATTATGCCTTCTGCTGCTTTCTGCTCCACAGCCCCCTGAAAATAGCAACTTTTCTCTCCTCTTGGGAAAGTACTAAAGTGGATAGAACATTCCCTGCCTTTGCAGGAACAGTAAAACATGTCCACCCTATAGGCTATAGTTCTCATTTCTCTATATTAACTCTCAAAACTAAACAAGTCTGTGCAGCTGAGGGGCCCAGTACTGTCTGGACTATTGAAGAATGCTTCTTTGGGCAGAAAGCTAGAACCTTTGTGTAAATCTGTAAGTACACAGCATAGCATGGACTGTGTAGGGCATCTGATAGGATATGAAGAGGAAGCAAAGCCTTTTTACTGGTCTTTGTCTCTCAGTGTCTTGCAGTTTCTATTTGATTGCAGTCTGAACCAGGGTAAGGAGCCCAATTCGGGTAGACCCTGTAACACTTCTCTCTTTCCCTAATCTCTCTCCAATTCACCACTAAATCCTGATGATACTCTTATCGTAATATAAGGTTGGTGCAAAAGTAATTGCGGTTTTGCATTGTTGAGGTTTGCCATTTTATATTCAAATACATTCTCAAAGAAATGTGGTTAGGTTACACATCATTTAAACACACTTCTTTATGTATTTTTTTTTTTTTGCTAATGACGTTACTTGCTATCTATATTTATTTTAGACTGGGGAAACGATGTTAGACAGAAAACAAATTCAAGTGATTTTCTTATTCAAGTTCAAAATGGGTCGTAAAGCAGCAAAGACAACTTGCAACATCAACAATGCATTTAGCTCAGGAGCTGCTAATGAACATATACTGCAGTGGTGGGTCAAGAAGTTTTGCAAAGGAGACGAGAGCCTTAAAGATGAGGAGCGCAGTGGTCAGTCATGGGAAGTTCACAGTGACCAACTGAGAGCAATCATCAAAGCTAATCCTCTTATAACTACGTGAGAAGTTGCTGAAGAACTTCAACATCGGCCATTGTATGATCATCGCACATTTGAAGCAAACTGGAAAGGTGAGAAAGCTTGACAAGTGGATGCCTCATGAGCTGACCAGGAATCAAAAAAATCATCACTTTGAAGTATCGTCTTCACTTATTCTACACAACAACAACAAACCATTTCTTTATTGGATTGTGATATGTGACAGAAAGAGGATTTCACAATGACTAGCCTAGTGACAGGACTGAGAAGAAGCTCCAAAGTACTTCCCAAAGCTAAACTTGTACCCAAAAAAAAGGTCATGGTCACTGTTTGGTGGTCTGCTGCTGGCCTGATCCCCTATAGCTTCCTGGATCCTGACAAAACCATTGCATCTGAGAAGTATACTCAGCAAATCAAGGAGATGCACTGAAAACTGCAATGCCTGCAGCTGGCATTGGTCACCAGAAAGGGGCCAATTCTGCATAACAACATCTGACCGCACATTGCACAACCCACGCTTCAAAAGTTGAATGAATCGGGCTACGAAGTTTTGCTTCATCCACCATTTCACCTGACCTCTCACCAACCGACTACCACTTCTTTAAGCATCTTGACAACTTTTTGCAGGGAAAATGCTTCCACAACCATCAGGAGGCAGAAAATAGCTTTCCAAGAGTTCATCAAATCCCAAAGCAGATTTTTATGCTCCAGGAATAAACAAACTTACTTCTCATTGGCAAAAATGTGTTGACTGTAATGGTTCCTGTTCTGATTAATAAAGATGTGTTTGAGCCTAGTTATAATGATTTAAAATTCATGGTCCAAAATTTCAATTATGTTTGCACCAAACTAATATCTTCTGTTATTTACAATTGCCACAATCTGCTCTCATCCACCCTCCCAGTTCCAACTCTGTTCAACTCCATTCCATCACTGCAATCAGAATGGTCTTCCTCAAGCACATCCCTGCTTGAAATCCTTCTGCTGCTCCCAAGTGCCTAAGAACACATCCAGACTCCTTAGCCCATCTTGCCCTGGCCCCTGCCTGCCTTGCATCCCCTTCCCCCAAGTTCCAGCAACACCAACCAATTGTTCACCAAATCCCCTAAGCTCTCTCTTCAGCCTCTGTGTCTGCCCTCTGTGCTCATCCTTCTCCTCCATGTGGAATAACTGTCTTCTGTTTGTTCTTCAGGATGGTTCAAGGATCACCTTCCCAACCCAACAGTTTCCAGCGTTGTTCCTTTCCCAAGTACTCTGGGAAGTACCCCAGGAAACCTTCTATCCAGGTACTTTTCATGCGGAGCTGTTCTCATCTGATTCTTGTCTATTTCACACACTGGTCTATTAGCTCTTTATCAGGAACTGTATCTGATTTCCCTTGTAGTTCCTCTGTTTGGCAGAGGACTTGACACATATACACATATAAATGCCTCTAGAATGAATAAATTAGATTTTAAATAAGAGACAGAAATTTGTATTTCTAACATTTAATATCTCTGTACTGTTTATTCTCATGATGTTGTTTGGTAAGTAAATAGAGATAAATTTCCACAGATTAAGGCCAAAAGAAATGGAGGACTCTGAATTAAAAAATCTCAATGTATTCAACTACAACTACTGCTAACAATGACTGAGTTATCAACTGAGTATCAACGTTATCAGAGTTATTTAACTCTGTTATCAACGTTAACTATTTTTTAAGGTATTGAACTCTCAAAATTATCTCCATTTCACAGATAAAGAAATTTTGGAACAGAAATATTTAATAACTTGTTGATAAGTGGTTGAGCTAGGATTCAAACCTGGCAGAGTCAGGTTTTTTTTAAAACCACTGCATTGTACCACCTGCTGTGTTACCAAAACTGTGCAGAAAAAAAAGTAAATTGGGTATTTGCCTCACTCATCTATGCACTTATCCCATTTATTCTTTGCTTTTTCCACCTTAACTTGGGAACTCACAACTTTAAATATATTGAATTACCAGCATCAAACATTATCTAAGAATTTTTCTGGATGGGCTTAACAAATACCTATGTAGCCAGCTCCCTGCCACTGCTAAGAAGAAGTGATAATATAGGATAAGTTGTAAGATGTGTCAATTACATGCATTATGTTTCCTTTAGAATTAGTTTTACTTTCTCCTAAAGCAGTGCCTGCTTAAAGTTTTGACACCTATTTGTGAGGTGGTATTTTTTTTAGTGACTTTTTCAAAGAAACATACACTTCTGAGTGAAACTTTAGATTACAAAGACCCTGAGAGAAGGGTCTTTGACCCTATGAGGCCTTTGACATCAAAGGAATTAACAAACATAAAGAGAAATTAGAGGGGGAGGTGAGAGAGCCTGGAGTCCTGGCTTTCTATGGCAAATTGAGAAAAATCTTTAAAAAGAGGACACACATCTGGACACACAAAATCAGACAAAGCTGAATCACTTTGCAACTTAGTTTCAGAAATTGCTCTGCAGCAAATCAGAAGAAACAAGAAGATACCTGACTCAATGTAAAGTGTTTAAATGCGGGGTTTGCTTCTCCCTCGGTTTGTACTTTATTTTCATCTTCATTTCTCATGGCGGTTTTGTGTGTGTGCATGTGTGTGTGTAAAGGTGAGTGGTAGAGGAGTGGTGGCTGGCATAGGAACAAAAGCAGAAGAAGAAAAGAAGATTTCAGTTCTCTGAGGCTTAAACACAAATTCTACTGCTTCAAAAGGCACCAAGTGACAAGAATTTCTCTACCCTGTAGGCAAGCCATAGAAATAGAAATTGCAGTGGAAAAGGGCAAAGAGTAGGAAAAAATTTGTTTTGAGCTATCAAAAAGGGAACCTGGTGGTGGTGGGGAAAAAATCAGCAAGATATATTCACCTTGAAACTATGCCTCAAGCTTCCAGAGTTCTAATGCTTTTTGATTTGTAAACAGTTTTCTGCAGAATACATGAATATTTCCAGAACTTGTGACTTGTGATATTTTAGTTTCTTCACCTCCAGTCCTTTGAATGTTCTTTTAATAATAATGGATTAGAGCTTATCTGCATCCTGGCCAGTTTTATAAAACCAAGTAATTGCTGAGCTGGGGAAGTAGCTTTATTCACATTTAATTTTTTTAAAGAGAAATTCTGCCACCCTCTGGACAGAAACCAAACATCTATTTCTTAGAGACCACCACAGAATACTGTCTTAAGGAACTGCCCTTGAAAATAAACATTTTTTAAAAAAAAATCTACCCTATAAAAGTAGAGGAGGGGGGAATCACAGTTACTTTAGATAGCATAGACAATATCTGGGGGGAAAACTCATATAAAAATACTAAATTGCTTCTAAGGAATTTTTAACTAAAGAAAATGGGCTCAAAGCACTTTAGAGAAAAAATCTTCAGTGTTGAACTCATAATCTTTCCAAAACCACTTTATAGCCTACACTTCTGCTTTCCAGCCTGCAACAGCCAAGTAAAGATTTCTTGCACAATCTCAGCCATGGCTGGTTTCACCCAGTTTACATTATTGGTGGAATTTTGTTAAATCTACATGTATATTAAATATATATGTGTGTTGGTTTTTAACTAGAACACTAGGGCAGAGTGAGATTTCAGCCACTCTGAGACAAATTAGCCGTAACAGCACAAATGGGTAGCTTGTTTCCGAAGCTTTGCTGTTGTCATCCACTGAGCATGGAGTACTTAATGTCATGTAAATGAAACTCAGAAATGCAGGGATGTGATAATTACCAGTAATAGTGCTGGGTAAATCAAAACACATGACATGCCATTTTTTATAAATAACCAGAGAGAGGAAGCAGAAAAATGCCGAGGACCATACCTGGTTTTAACAACAGGATTTAGATGCTTCTGGTCTTGGAGGACCTTGGCCAGCTGCTTCTGCAGAAACAAAAGCTTCCCATGGACTCCTTTAATAAATGGGTGGTCGAGGAGATGTGTGACCGAAGGTCGCTTTTCAAAATCCTTAATGAGACACCTGTTCACAAAAATCAACAAACAGTCCAAGTATTATCTTAGACACCTGGCTTCTCTGTAAATATGGGAGAGAGGAGAAAAAGCTCATTTATAAAACCTGATCACTAACCTTACATAGCTGTTTTTTCATAGGTAGCAGAACATAGAAAAAAAACATTCTCTACTAGTCAAATTAGTCAAAATATCAGAAATATATTTTAGTATGCTTTAAATATGTATTGAAAACACAATGAATTTAATTTGAAGTATTCAAAACACTGAAAAGATAGACTGGTCAGACTACATTTTCATTACAAAAAAAATGTTTACAATGGGGTCAAGTTGATTAGTCTATATACTTTATTTTAGAAGCATATAAAATTATATATTATCATTTAAATGAAATCCTAGTATATGAAATGTCCAGTATTTGGTGGTGGGGGAAATACATTTCGGAGTTTGCAAGGACAGAAATGAATCATAAAGAAACCTTCACAGAGAAGATTCAACTCCTTGATTTCTAATGCCTTCTGAAGAAGCAGAAAAACCTCAGGACAGGAAGTGACTACAATATAATTCCGATGAATTGGAATGGAATTATTCAAACGGGGAACAAAAAGTCCATTCAAAATGGTAAAAACTGGGTTGCATTTAAACTCCTCTGTGGTTAATTGGTTAAAACTGCACGGTTGTAACCACTTTCTGCTTCAGATTCAATGCCCTTTTCAAAGAAAACAATGATTCAGTACATTTTGCTGTGTGCTGTATGTTATTAAAGATGATTTTGACACAGGAAATTTCTAGTGAAATTGAATCTGATGAATACCCCTCCAATTACCATCGCATTTCCATTCTGAGTAGCTGCCCTTGACAGGAGAAAGAAATTTCAACATCCACATTTAAGTTATCAGTCCTTAGTTCACACTGGAGGCTTAGGGTAAATAGTAGATGCCTTTCTGCCCACTCCATAAAATAAACGTTTTCAGTTTCCCCAATAGTGACATGCTAGCAACATGTGAAACACAACATATTTAAAATAATGAAATGCACTGACAAATGGTAAAACGTTCAGTCTCACCTTGAGCATCTTTTCAAGACATTTAAGACACAATCCTCAACTGTTGGTTTTATCAAAAGGCCTTAATCTTTGCCCTTCAAACTACTTTTGTATCCCTTGACTTCTAGTCCTGAAAGATACTTGGTAAATTTCCCAGTTATTTGGTTTTAGAATTGATTCAGGGGATTTCCTATCTATTGGAACTGGAGCTTTCAACTAGAAAAGCCAAAAGAACCCAGACTATCTCCATTCTGCTGCCTGCACAACTATAAATACCACCTCTGTCTTGCTACGGGAAGAAATCAATCATTTGAATTTTATAGGTCCAGGAGTCTTTTGTATCTATTAGTTTTCTTATAAAATAAAAAATTAGTGCCCAAACCTGAAAAACACTCTGTTCATATTTTTAAATCATCAGTCTTCCTGGGATTCCATGTACATTCATCTATATATAATTATGTGACTACCAAAGGAAAATAAATGTTAATAATTCCCTAAGCACCTGGGAAAAAGAAATTTCTGGATAGTTTATGGGGTCATTAATACAGGTGAATGGCTTTATCATCTTGGTTTGAGGGATGGTATATGAAAACTTCCAAAATAAAAACAGTCTGTGTTCTCTGAGAGTTCCTACTGAAGATGGACATGGTGGCTTCACACCACCACCCCTACCCAACCTGGATAGGAAACCAGACACTGCGGGGACCCCTAGCTAAGCCTGCCCAGGGATATTGTGAGGGCACATTACATCTGTCTCCCATCACCAAACAGCCATGCCACCTGTATATAAGTACATGCCCAAACATGGGGAATGCAATTCCTTAATAGATTTTCCCACCATATTAATTCCTTTTGCTTTCTGAGCAACTCTCAACTGCTTGTTGACTAGCCAATACTTAAATAGAAAACTCAAGGAGGCAAAAAGTGAGCGGCATACAATTAATAGAAAATTTATAGCAGGTGAATGGAAAAATGAGTAGGAGCTGCTTCTGCCTTCTCCTTCAGGATAGGTACCTTGGAACAGTGTTCCAGGTACTCAAAGCTCCTTAGACAGGGCTTGAGACAGACCAGGAAATCCATACTCCACCCTTATGAAAATAGGTATCTGCTGGATTCTGGAGATGCAATTAAAGGTGCTATAATATCTTTCATAATTTTAGCACCCACTGGAAGAGCAAGGTTGCAAACAAGGTTACAAGATCCTTTGGCATTTTGGAGAGGATTTTTCTCTAGATCACAAGGCGAGTAAGAGGAATGAGGATAAATAATTTAGTGAGATAATCAGACAAGGGAGAAATTAACAAGTGGATCCGTGATCTCTTGGGAGATTAAAAAAAATAAAGATGGTAGGCATTCTACTCTTTGAAGGAAAGACCAAGAGGATTTATTTGTTAGTTCTCTCAGGAAGGCCCAAGTGTGCTGAATGTCATACCACTGGATCAGCAAAACTGAAACTGAGTGTATATGGGAAGAATGCTAAGCAGAGGTGTGACATATCCAACTGCATTGGAGGATTTTTAGGAGAAGGACAGGAAGACCTTGAGGGTAGAGCCTTATTCTAAAACACTCTTGCATACTTTTTTCTCATGGGGAGCAAATAGCCAGGATGAAATGGACTTATTATTTTACTGATAAATAAAAGAAAGTTCTGTCTTAGGAACAGATATGGCTGGAAGTCAAGCATTACTAGATACCAGGTCATTGAAATCATATCTTTTCATTTGTTCAGCAAATATTATACAACCAGAATCAGTCAAAATATATTAATTCATAAAAAATTATGACCCTTTTCCTCAAAGATCTACAATGTGATTTTAAAGATGAAAGGACAAGAGGAACATAGAAAACAGCAGAAACCAGTGTTTGATTATTTAGAATGAAAAAGTCACAAAAAAGCATAGGGTTTTGGAGCTAAAGGACCAAGATTTTCTATCCTAACCCCGCTTTTACAAGGTAGGGAAGTTGAGGCCAAGTCCTGATAGTGATGAGACCACTTCCCTGGCTCCCACAGGAGAAACCCCCCTACTCTGCAGTGTGGGGGGAGCAGTCAGGTAAGCCTAGTGGAGAGAATGAGAATTGAGCTGAATTTGGGGAGAAGTTTTGGAACTAAATTGAACTCAATTCCGGGAGAAGATATAGAAGACATTTCCAGGTTGGGAAACTGGATCAGCAATGCAAGAAGCCAGATTAGGCAAGCTGTGTAGTTAGGAACTCAGGAAGCCACCAGAACGTTGACATTCACCTCTTAAGCTGCCTCCTTTGAATGTCTAAGAACAATTCTTCACTTTAGTCCTTTTGCCAACTTTACTTGGGAATATTCTTTATTGTTTAAGATGTTGCAATTTTGTGCCCCAAACCCATAACACTATGCTTGTCAGCTTGTCATTCTGTCTTATTCTCCTTTCAGGCAGGGATTTAGTGGATTAATATAGATAGAGTTGACAGTCAAGACCCATAAGAACTCCATGTCCTTTTTTATAGCATGATTAAATCCTCTAACAATGTGGAGAACAAACATGGAAAACTAAGGAAGTTATAATATGCTTATTCATTTCAGGATTTCTTCTTAAACCAGGGATTGCAAATTCCAGATGCAGAATATTTTCTCCCAGCCTGGGATTCAACAGTTTTTATAAGAACATGCATAATACATTGACCTCTGTGTGGGAATATAGGGGCTGGCCAATGTGAGGTAAGTTGGGTGAAACACTAGACTCATGAGACATTCCACTGAAAAATGAAACTAGTCTTCTGGTCAAAAGGTTGGGAAACACTGGTGATTCCCTAAATCAAGTAAATCTAGAGCTTCATAGTACATATGAGCATATTAAATGTTCTTAGAAGTATGGAGGTAAAGAAAACTCAATTTTGTTTAGGTCCATGTTTCCAAACTTACTTGGCCACAGATCCTTTTTTGTATCAATGGAACCAGAGCCCTGCAAATGACATCCTTGGAAGCTCTGTTGTGAGCAATTAGTACCAGACTTTTGCAAATAACAGCTGAGTCTTCATCTCAGCTGATTGAGGGGAGACACTCAGAGCCCCTAATTTTCACCAGCATGTTTGAGATACCTGTAGGCTGCATTTCTGCAGAAGACAGGGTCTCAAACTGGGGAAATACATTCTCCAAGATAACTTCTTCCCAGAATCTTTGACTCTGGAAAAAAGAAATTGAACAAGGACTAGATTAGGAAATACTGCTTTTCCCCCCAAAGTTGTAAGTAATTTTTTCTTTCAGTTCCAGATGTTTTAAAACTCTTTTTTAAAAATCTGGATTTATGTGTGATTATCTCTGTGCTAAGATACAAAACAAAGGAATAAAAAATTAAAACTACCATGAGATGTATTACCTGGATTTACAAGGCCATGGACGGTGGTTTTGAATATGATAGAAAAGTTCACCAGAAGAAAAAGGAAGCAAACTTCAGCCCTGAAAGAAATTAATCCATTACCTAATTTGAAATTCTAGTACCTTCCATCATGCATTCTTGGCTGAAGATTAATTCTCAGAATTCATTAGTGTCACCACATTAAACACAGGTTGTTGCAGCCATTTGCTGCAATCTCCCAGCCTGGCTCCTGCCAGAATCAGGGGGAAAATAAAGAGCCATTTCTTAACAAGAAACAAGGTCAGACTTCTGTGTCAGGCTCTGGAGCTGGCAGTGCTTGTGTTCCTTTTGCTCCCAAATGATCACACTGTCAAGATGCACCTGCCTGGTCGCTGTAAACAGACATTTCATAACTAAAGAATCAGGTGCCTTCAAGGGGGAGCTATTTATTAAGAGTCACGAATGGATGTTTACTGATGACTAAACTACACTTGATAAAAGCAGCTGAAAAGTCAAAAACTAAAAATACTGGTGAACTTGGAGACAAAAACAGAAGAGGGAGCAATTGTGTTCCACATGTTGGGACAAAACTAGACGAAAACTTGAGATTTATGTCTCTTCTCATTTCTTTTTTAATATGCTGTCTTTTATACTTTCTGCTGTTTTCTTGTGGGCTTTCTACTTAGGTTGTTAAATGTTTCCGTTGTTACCGAGTAGCTGAACGTTCTTGATCTGAGCAAGCATTTCCCTGCCCCGTGATGCACTGCATCTGTAGTCTGTATCATCGGCAGACAGAAGCCTGAGTGAAAAAGAGGCCTCTGCATGAAAAGAAGAAATCCTCCAGAGGGTATACTAATTACAGGTTAAATATCACAGCCCATGGTGCTGTCCTGGAAGGAAATTTCCACTTTGGAAGACAGGACTATGACAATCACAGGCATTTTCCAAATATGACTAATGCCTCAAAAGAAGGCAGGCTGAGAAACTTGACATCCATATGTAACAAAACCAAATCTCATTTGGTGGAAGACTTAGCTCCATTTCAGTTTTCATGTTCAATCTGCAAATATTGCACACGGTGGTGAACTGAAATCATACACTAAGTTCACATGTAGTGTAGGGAAGTAGGGTCCTAACCTGAAACAGAGAAGAGAGGACCAGAAGTCTGTTTCTCAGCGAGGCTGATCTAGGGTTATCAATCAGAGAAAAACAGTCAGTATTTGCAAAAAAAAAAAAAAAAGCCCTCAGAAGATAGGATGGAGGGTTTTAAAACAGGAAGCTCAGTCCTTATTATGAAATGGGTAATGGGAGCAGATCCTGTGTGGCAAAGTAGGAGAGAAATTGCAGAGTGGCAGGACCACAGGGCAGCTGGCATCTTGCCTGAGGTCACTAGGGTGAGAAGGCAGGAAAGAGTTAGAAAGATGAGTAAGTCAGCACCACCTTTAGACAAAGTCATCAGCACCAAAGGTCCAGAGTGAGTTCAAAGAAACACAGGAAGGAAAGAGAAATGGAAGAACATGGCATGTGCATCATGGCAGCTGGAGAGAGTCCTAAAGCAAAAGGAAGGTCCAGGATGGGAAGGTGGCCCTAGGGCAGAGAGCCACCATGTGTAACCTGGAATGACCCAGGATTGTGGCCTGCGTGACACCTGTGAACACAACTACCTCTTCGTGTTACGTCTATGTCTCTGATTCCATAATCAATAGTAAATAGTTAGAAAAGTCTAGACTGATTCATTGTATTCTTAGGGAAGGTGATTGGTAACAGAAATTCTAGATCCTCAACATAGTTTGTCTGGCAGACAAGTTGAGGGCCACAGCCAGGAAGGACTGAGGGAAGAAGAGTTTACTACAACACAAAAGAACGAGTAAAAATGCAAGAGGCAAAGTGAGGAGAAGAACCAAAAGGAACCAGGCCAGAACTGAGGAACAAGACAAGATGGGGGCTCAGGGGACACTGAAGCTGAGGAGAAGCCAAAGGAGAGGATGGTGGCAGACGTGCAGTCTTATTACCATTGTTGTTTCCACTTCTTTCTTCTGTTTCGGTTGTGCTTTCCACATTGCAAAGACTGGGGATGAGCACACCCTCTAATGGACATGCTGTCATCAAAAAAGATCCCCATGTCCATGTCTTAGGACTAAGGCTGTCTTAAGGACTGAAACCAGAGGGCCCAAGTCACCACCTTCTCACTCCTCTTTTTCTTTCTTTCTTTCTTCCTTGATTCAGAAAAGTATCGATACTTTGCAATTAAACAAATATTTCTCCAGGTAACTCTGGCCATATGGTTCAGTCAGGGTGCTGGAAAAAAAATGAACCATTACTTCATCGCACAGCTCCAGCAAGTTTATTGGACAATTAATCCATATTCAGATCCCACCATCTGGTTCAAAGGGTTGGGGAAGGTGTAGTCCCGGGAGATGGGAGTTCTCTGAGGGCTCCATCTTGCAGGCCGTGGCTTCCCAAGTATCTGGGAGTTGGCTGTTGCTGCAAGTGCTGCTGAACTTCCCCTGCAGCAGCCAAGCCACTGCCTTTGGGACCTCTGTGAGGGGCTGAGGTTGGCCACAGGTCAGCCCTAAACTCAGCCAGGAAACCAGATGTGGGCCCTGGCTTCTGTTAAGAGGTCTTTGCTTCCGGTAGAAATTAAGGTAATACTTGCTTAAAGCAGGTCAGGAAGATGAGGAACAAAGAAGGAAGTTATGGCTGAGCCCAGAAGGAAGTATGGTTATGTAAATGTCAGTGAGTCAGAGCAAAAAGTTCATTTTAAAAAGATATTAATCTTTACATTAATTATTCATATAACTAGATTCATATAACACATATATTATTATAGCCAAACTATTATTAATCTTAAAATATTTTAAATAGTTGATTTATTTAAATGACAGTATACTTAATCACTATTATTCTCTCAAGCATGACACATGTACTCACTCATTTAAAAAAACTGGGGTGCCAATCATTGGAGCAGTAATGTACAAAGGTTAAAAGTCAGGGGTTAGGATCAAACCTAACTACTTCATATAAGTACATGATGATACACAAGTTAATTCAATTCTCTGGGCCACAGTTTCTTCATCTGTAAAACTGTAATGAAGTCATTGTAGGGAGTAAATGAGATGATCAATGTTCAGTGCCTAGTACATAGTAAGCACTCAATAAATGCCAGCTCTGGGGGCCAGCCACTGTACTAGGTGGTGGGGATACAGTTAGTCAGTTCATTGGAGGAAGATAGCATGGCATATGCATGGATAAAATGGCATATCCAATTCCAAGCAGGATGAGTGCTATAAAAAAAAAAAAAGGTTAAAGTGCAATGGCTCCTTGAGTCAGATTTGAATAATTTGAATAATTTAACACGTGCCCATTAATTACCTACTTTTTCTCAATGTTATTCCCACCACTCAGGATAAAATTACTATTTGATAGATGTCCTAATCAGAACTTTCAAAGTTCTGAGGAAACAGAGAATTTTAGGCCCTGACAATTCAGCAAAAGCAAAGAACTTTGGCATTTTCAAGTTCAAGCCTTTGGGCACTCCTGTTTTTGAATGTCTGGCTAATTTCTTTGATTCAAAAATCAGTTTCCATTTTGACAAACCGTTATGGTCTGCTTCTTAGTCCAGGTTTAAGTGCCAGGAATGTATGAATTCTAATCTTTCCCTTGATCCTACTTGCCATGTTGTCTGGGATTAAATCCATAATTCTTATTTGTATGCATTTTTTCTGAGGAATGGGAGGCAATGGACAGTACCCAGCCATTCCCTATGAGAAAAGAACAACCAGTTTCATAGTGCATGACCATTACAGGTAGGACTACTCCAAGGCTGGAGTGGGGGGCAAGGAGAGTTCAAAATAAATAGAAGATATATGCCTTCCCCCAAAATTTATCTTCTGGGATAACGCCAAACTTACACATAAGAAACATTCAGAGATCCAAGTGAGATTAAATTCATTGATTCATTCAAACACTTACTAGGTATTTACTGTGAATGGCACTGTACCAAGTATTTCAAAGAAAAGATGCCTGGAGTGAGATGTAAACTTTTATGGAACTTAAAAACAAGCAATAGGATATAGACATCAATAACAAGAATTCAAGGCTAAAAAGTGTAACCACTAGAGTGGTTCAGATGAAGTAAACAATTCTAGCTAGGTGAACAGTGTTTCACTGGAGAGGTGATATTTAGGTCTTAAATTAGGAAAGCAATATTGACCGGAAATACAAGAGAGGAGCACTCTAGTACAGAACACAGTAGGAATGGAAGTCCATTGGCTCATATGGGGAACAGAGTAGAATAGAATAATACAATTGTAATATAGATGGGGTGAGACCAGGAACATCTTATGTAGAACCTAGAAGATCATACCATTGAGTTTGAGTTTTCTTTCTTAGTCACATTGAAGTGGCTTTTTTGAACAGCAAGATAACACAATTACTTTAAAAAACAAACTGGAACTATACTAGAAAGTAAATTAAAGGGAGGGAAGTAGGCAGGGAAGGGATCCATTTAGGAAACATACAGTCTGAATTAAAGAAATGAGAGGGGAAAAATGATGGCTGTAGCTGTGGAACTTGAAGGCAAGTCAAGAGTATGGAAAGAAAAAAGAAAGAACCATCAATGGAATCTTACACCAAGTTAAATCTAAGGACAGACCTGTAGCTAAATCTTTGTGAACATAACAATCTACTTTTTACCTTCACTATCCAATTACTATCTGTCTTGATGAAAACCAAAGATCTTTAAGTTACCAATTCAATGGTCTCTCCTCATTCTATTCTCTGTTCACTGATGACCACCACTGATTTGCTCCTCCTTCTTAAAATATTCTCTTTCCTTGCCTGCAATGATGCCACATCTTTTAGTTATTCTCTTACTTCTCCCTGACCACTTTTGCTCATTTATTTTCACTACCAGGTGGAATAAGATGACAAGGTAGAGGAGAGAGGGTCTACAAAGACAAGCCCCAAACAAGGAAGAATGGAAGTAGAATATCAGCCTTTATGCCCACAGGCTTGGAACTTGCTGCTGAACAACCTCAGGCCTTACCTGGTGGGTCAAACGACCCAAATAGAGAGAGTATTTATTTGCATCCTATGGAGAAGGCCATCTTTACTCTCACAATTCCAAACAAGTCTACAGATTCTACTGCAAATAAGTGAATTTAACTACAGTGCACATGTCTGGCACAAAGTGAAAATTAAAAGTGTAAGAAAAGCAGCAAAAACTACTCCATAAAATTTACAGTTGATTACTGCAAATCACTTTTATAATAACATAATGAGACATAATTCATATACCATAGAGTACATTCATTTAAAGTATACAATTCAAATAGCATACTCACAGTTTTGTAACCACTAATAATCAATTTTTAGAACATTTTCATTGTCCCCAAAAGAAGCTCTATATATTTTAGCAGTCACTCCCAATTTCCCTTCAACCTCCTTAGTCCCAGGTGACTACCAACCTACTTCCTGTTTATATGGATTGTCTAGTCTGGACATTTCATATAATATGTGTGGTCTTTTGTAACTGGCTTCATTCATTTAGCAAAATATTTTCAAAGTTCATCCATGTTGTAGCATGTATCGACACAACATTCCTTTTTATTGCTAAATAATGCTCCATTGTAAGGATATATCATACCTTGTCTATCCATTCATCATCTGAGGGACATTTGGGTTGCTTCTACTTTTTGACTACTATGAATAATGCTTCTGTGAACATTTGTGTACAAGTTTGTATGTGGACATATGTTTTCATTCCTCCTAGGTGTATATACCTAGGAGTGGAATTGCTGGATCATATGATAACTTTATGTTTAAGCTTCTGAGGAACACAAGACTATTTTCCAAAATGACTGCATCATTTGAAATTCCCACAATCAGATACGATTTATTTTTAATATTTCATCTTGGTCTAGAAATAATTTAAGGCATCTCACAACAACATGTGTTTAAATAAAATAAAATTATCTTGCAGTAAGGCAAGATAAAAATAATTAAAAGCAGAAGAGAAAAACAAAACAAAGGGGAAACTAGGGAATGAAAATAGGAATTAGAATACCAAATAAACCACTTTGTTAGAGGTGGCCACAGATTTGGTTCCAGGCTCTCAAGCAGCCAATGTGAAAGGGAAAACACAGTCTGTTCTCTATTCTTAAAATTCACTATATAAAAACAGACCAGCTGCTTGAAGAAGGATGATGAAGATGATGTTGCTGTTGACTGGTAAAGAGACTAGAGATTTACAACTTTCCTGGGTTTTCACAGAAATGACTTCATATAATGTAATGAATATTATTTCCCTCTAATAAACATGGCCATGGGTTTCATAGGGCTGTTTCTTATATTAATAACATGCTTTAATCCCAACTGATATCTTGTATCAAAGAACCATCAAGTAAAAACATTCTCCCTGGGTGGCCAAGGAAACACATAGTTCTCTGATCTTAATCTAGGCTTTATATCTACTAGCAGCTAGGTGAATTTTTATAGTTAAGTCCCTTGATTCAGCACATGCTGAATGTAGCATCCAGATGCTGACATCCATCAAGGAGAAGAAAGGCAATGTGCCAAGCTACTATGTGCTGTTCATTGCAAAGAAAGGAAAGAAGATGGCTAAAAAAATTTAGCCTATCAATCAAAAGCAACTCAAAAGTCAGGAGGAGGCGAGATTGGGAGGGTGGGAAAAGGACTGGAACATCACATCAGTTCAGTTCAGTCACTCAGTCGTGTTTGACTCTTTGCGAGCCCATGAACTGCAGCACACCAGGCTTCCCTGTCCATCACCAACTCCCAGAGCTTGCTTAAACACATGTCCATTAAGTTGGTGATGCCATCCAACCATCTCATTCTCTGTCTTCCCCTTCTCCTCCTGCCTTCAATCTTTGGCAGCATCGGGATCTTTTCCAGTGAATCAGTTCTTCGCATCAGGTGGCCAAAGTATTGGAGTTTCAGCTTCGGCATCAGTCCTTCCAAAGAATATTCAGGACTGTTTTCCTTTAGTATTGATTGGTTTGATCTCCTTGCAGTCCAAGAGACTCTCAAGAGTCTATTCCAACACCACAGTTCAAAAGCATCAATTCTTTGGCGCTCAGCTTTCTTAATAGTCCAACTCTCACATCCATACATGACTACTGGAAAAACCATAGCTTTGACTAGATGGACCTTTGTTAGCAAAGTAACATCTCTGCTTTTTAGTATGCTGTCTGGGTTGGTCATAGCTTTTCTTCCAAGGAACAAGCGTCTTTTAATTTCATGGCTGCAGTTACCATCTGCAGTCACTTTGGAGCCCAAGAAAATAAAGTCTCTCACTGCTTCCATTGTTTCCCCATCTATTTGCCATGAAATGATGGGACCAGATGCCATGATCTTAGTTTTCTGAATGTTGAGTTTTAAGCCAGCTTTTTCAGTCTCCTCTTTCACTTTCATCAAGAGGCTCTTTCACTCCTCTTTGCTTTCTGCCCTAAGGGTGGTGTCATCTGCATATCTGAGGTTTTGATATTTCTCCTGGCAATCTTGATTCCAGCTTGTGCTTCATCCAGGCTGGTCTTTCGCATGATGTACTCTGCATAAGTTAAATAAGCAGGGTGACAATATACAGCCTTGATATATTCCTTTTCCAATTTGGAGCCAGTTTGTTGTTCCATGTCCAGTTCTAACTGTTGCCTCTTGACCTGCATACAGATTTCTCAAGAGGCAGGTAAGGTGGTCTGGTATACCCATCTCTTTAAGAATTTTCCACAGTTTGCTGTGATCCACACAGTCAAAGGCTTTATTTCATAAGTGACATGAAAACAATAGGACAGTCACATTTGCTCTTAAATGATGGCAATAATGATTCCAACTAAAATTTCAGGCTATAGTATATAGTGGAAGTGGGAGGAGGATTAGATTAAGAAGAAAGATAATGGCCTAGTTCAGTCGTCTTGCTGGCATTGTGTCTACCCATATTTAGTGCCCTTTCTTTTACATGTGTTCTTTTGGTAAATATTTAAATTGACTAAATACTTCTCTGGTTGATTGCCAATTGTATGAATATTATTGATGATATTCAGTCAATTTGGGGAAAATAAGCTAAATCAGGTATTCATTAACAAGCTAAAGTGAAAGTGAAAGTTGCTCAGTCGTATCCGACTTTTTGTGACCTCATGGACAATACAGTCCATGGAATTCTCCAGGCTAGAATACTGGAGTGGGTAGCCTTTCACTTCTCCAGGGGATCTTCCTAACCCAGGGAGTGAACCCAGGTCTCCCTCATTGCAGGCGGATTCTTTACCAGCTGAGCCACAAGGGAAGCCCAGCCTAATTACTACTGAAAAGTCTGGAGAAAATACTGTCAGATAATGAGGAGTTATATAAGATTTCCCTGGCAGTCCAATGGTTAAGATCCCTGTGCTTGCACTGCAGGGGGCGGGGCTCCATCCCTGGCTGGGAAAGTAAGATCCTGCCTGCCTTGCAGCAAGGCCAAAAAAAAAGTAGTTGTAAATGTCTTATGCAAATAAGGATTTTGCACAGCTATTGGCTGCCTTGGTTCCTGTTTGTGAGGATACAAACCACTACCAACCCTGTCACCTGCCATCCCTCTGCCCAGCTTCTGACAAAAAAGAACTTTCCAAGGTGATGATCTACAAAGCCAAAGAGATTGCTCCTTTTGCTCTTGGGAGAGACAGTTCTTCCTGAGGAAGTGGTCACCCAAGGAAGCCAGTTAGTGCTGTGCCTTTGCATTTAGACCAAAAAATGAACACCAGGGAGGCCAATACAGAGTCTTGTTCAAGCACTAAATTTTTGTATGATAAAATATTTTTATTTTTTAGGCGAGGGAAATCAACTGCCAAAGAGAGCCTGGGGAGTCCCTAAGGCCCCTGCATTAACATGAAGGAGCAGAACAGCTCCATCTATTACATCAAAGCCTCATCAGAGACCCTAATCCTTTCTGAAAGGAACTCTCAGTCAGCCAAGCCTTTAATTTGATGCATAATGGGCCCTCTAATTAACCCTTGCAAAGCAAATCATAGACACATAGACACTGCAGGGAACAAATGTTCTTGGGGGTTGATAAAGAAAGTGGGGGTGGGTAGTGTGGATAGCTTCTACTCCCACTGTTAGTGATCTAACTCCATGCATAAGTTTCTAAATGGTTAGCTTCTGTTTTCCTTTTAAATTTTCCTTATTCTCTCTAGAGTGAATGTGTCACTTGCCTGCTCTGTACTGGTGTGTCCTGAGCTTCAAGCGACTCTAACTCAGTGACAAGCATGGACAGGTGATGCAGAATGACTATGTCCCTAAATACACTCATAGCAGCAAATCAGTGACATGATAGGCTATCTCAGGCCATTTAACCACCCACCCTGCTCTAGGACAAACTACTTGTGCTCAAAAAAGAAAAAAAAAAAAAGTAAAAGAGTAGGAACATATGCCTGAGGGGAAGAGAGAAGGAAGAGAGGGTAACAGCTCTAGTATTTCTCTGATGTGTTCTAATTCAACAGAATATGTGTAGATTTAAAACACTGTTGATCCTCCTTGTGGAATCCTATTACTGGATGTAGACAACTGTATACTACGTTGCCAAGGACAGGTAACAGGTTAGATGGGTCATGGGTTTTACACTAGTGTGCATTAATAAATCACATACATATTAGACTTCCGGCTCATTTTATCAGATAATGAGATGAATGATTGAATGTATGACACAGTGGTCAATTATCATGTGGATGATATAAATTCTATTGTGCTGAGGACATTTATCTCTGAATCGATCTGGCTTTTCTAGCAAGGATCATAAATTACTAGCCTTCCATAACCATATGATAAATACTCTAATAACAGAATGCCACCAACTCCTGGTTTCCCAATAAATTTCTACATGATTTCAGTTAGAGAAGTAATGCAGAGAATCTGGGTTTTCTAAATCTTTATTCTGTTGTCAAAATTATATATAGTATGAAGACCATGGAGAAAAGCCTGTCTTTCCCAAACAAACAGCATTATGCTAAAGTCAGCAAGCACACGCTCCCTACATATTACTGTTACATTTTCAAGGATTTTGTGAACTGACTGATGTTACATTGGTATCTTGAAATTGGTCATGGTAGGAGTATTTATACCATGGAAATCAGTAAAATCAATGAACAATACAAATCAACCCCCTACCCCCACTCACTCAGTTGTTAAGCATCACTGCTTGTGGACTAGAGATCCTGGGGAAAACTGTCTGCTAATTCAATAGCACAATTCAATAATTCACATAGGTAGAAATCTCTTTTTAGCACCTTTTCCCTCTAATTCTTTTTTTCTCATTTCCTGTCCTGTTGGATTAATAAAATTTTCTATAAACCTCTTTTTTCCTTCTGTTGATTTAGAAACTAGATACTATTTTTCTATACTTTATTAATATTATCCTGCATGTTAACATATTTGCTTAACTATAAATTTTCCAGTAGTTTTATCCTCACTTTGAGCATAAGAACCTATGTATGCCATAACCATGCATCAAACACTTCCTGCCATTTTTATGACTGTTTGGTTTTTACATGTTTTATCCCAAATAGTTCTCCTTCTTATAGTTAATAGCTACTTATATCACTCCTTCAGATTGTTCCGTGAAGTCAACTTCATTTCAACTGAATTTGTTTCATTTGTTGTTTTGGTGGGTTGTCTTCTTAGCCTTAGGTTTCTTTACATGCTTTGAAATATCAGTTGGCAGGCTCACTTTGAGGAGGAGAAGGGTTTTGTTTCCCCTCTCACTTCCTCTGTGTCCGCCCCCGTAGTTATTAGCCTATTAGGGCTGTGTCTTTTCTGGGTTTCTAGCCCCAGTCTACATTGTAGAATGGCATTTTGCACTCCTGTTCCATGGTTGCATTAGGTATACAGAAGAGCCCATCCGTGTGGCAGCAGAAGATATATATCCAGCTGCTTACATATCCTTCTACCACCTTGAGTCAGAAGCTGGCTAAAAGCCATCACCCCAGGGAACAATCAGGACTACCTCAGGTGATGGAGAACAGCTTCGAAGAAACTGTCACAAAGTACAGAATCATATGACCCCTCCCCTGCCCCATTCTTTTCCCAGCCTCTTTTTATCAGTCCTCGAGAACCACCCCAAATACTGCTTCAAGCCGAAGTCCAAATGAATTGCTGGAAGCCCTCTTAGTCCTTTTATTCATAGGAACCAAACTCCCAGACACCACTACTTGCTTTTGATCCCAGGAGACTGTGACTTCAGCCCAGCAGAGCATTTTTTGGTTTTCTCCATTCCAACATGTCACAATATTTAGATTCCTTCCGTCCCTCCCTAGCAGTATGTTTTTGGTCTTTTCTTTTTACATGTGGCCTGTCATTGTTATCTGTTTGGAAAAGCACAAACTTGAAAAGCCCCCTTGACAGAAAATCTCTTGCATCTTAAGGCAAAAAATCCTTAAATATCAAAATTATTGAATAATTTCTTAACACTATCCTAAATTATCTTTTTAGTTACACCTATAGATGAGAAGAATGTATTAATCTATTAACATATGTGGCCAAGATTAACATCTACCTGTGAGATGTGCCCCTGATTTTATTTTATATGGAGGAAGCAAAGTTTAGGTCATAGGCCACAAACTCCCCCACTTCCATTTTCATCCATCACACCTTTGTATTCCCCTAAGCAGCCTTGGTGAGGCAATGTTTATATTAAAAGGAAATTTCCAGAATCTGTGGGACACAGTGAAAGCTATTCTAGTGGGAAAAGGGAAGTTTATAGCAAGATAGGCCTATCTCAATAAACTAGAAAAATCTTGAATAGAAAACCTAACCTACCATCTAATGGAATTAGAAAAAGAACAAGCAAAGACCAAAGTCAGCAGAAAGAAAGAATAATAACGATCAGAGAGGAACTAACAGTTTCAAAGGGGAATTCTACCAAAAAAAAAAAAAAATGAAGAGCTAATCATATATTTCTCAAATAATTCCAGAAATCTGAAGAATGTGGAACACCTCTGAATTTATTCTATGAGGCCACCATTACCCTGATACTGAAACCAGACAAAGATACTACAAAAAAGAGAAAATTACAGTTCAATATCTCTGATTAGAAATCTTCAACAAAATCTTACAAGTCAAATTCAACAATATATAAAAAGAACCCTACAGCATGATTAAGTGATTTATTCCAGGGATACAATACTCACAAATTAATGTTATACATCACATTAACAAAAGAAAGGATAAAAATCACATGGTTATCTCAACAGACACAGAAAAAGCATTTGACAAAACCCAACATTCATTCATGATAAAAAACAAAAAGCCCTCCACAAAGCTGGTATAATAGGAAAACATATGTCAACACAAGAAAGGTCATTTAAAACAAACCCCCAGGTAACATCATTCTTAATGGTGAAAATCTGAAAGCCATTGCTTTCAGGAACAAGACAAGGATACCTGTTCTCACCACCACTATTTGGCACAGTATTGGAAGTCCTAGCCACAACAATCAGACAAAAATGAGTGAATAAATAAATAAAAGACATCCAAACTGGAAGGGGAAAAGTAGAAATGTCACTATTTGCAGATGACATGATATTATATACAGAAAATCCCCAAAATAAAATTAGTTCTCTTGTAGCTCAGTTGGTAAAGAATCTGCTGCAATGCAGGAGACCCAGGTTTGATCCCTGGGTCAGGAAGATTCCCTGGAGAAGAAAATGGCAACCCAATCCAGTATCCTTGCCTGAGGATCCCATGGACAGAGGGGCCTGGCAGGCTACAGTTCATGGGGTTGTGAGAGTTGGACCTGACTTAGCAATTAAACCACCACCACACAAATAATAAACTACCAGAAAGAGAAAGCAAGGAAACAGATTTAAAAATCATATCAAAGAGAATAAAACACCCTAGAATTTTATTTAAAAGAATTAAAAAATACCCTAGAATTAAAATTTAAAAGACCTGTACTCTGAAAACTATAAAACAGTGATGAAGTAAACTGAAGGTGATACAAAGATATCCCATGTTCTTGGGCTGGAAGAATTAATATTGTTAAAATATCCATACTACCCAAAGAAATCTACAGATTTAATGCAATCCCTATCAAAATACCCAACGCATTTTTCACTAGAACTAGAACAAATAATCCTAAAATTAATACAGAATACCCAAAGACCCTGTATTGAGAAAGCAATCTTGAGAAAAAAAGGACAAAGCTGAAGCCATCAGATTCCCTGACATCAGAAAAACTATGGTAATCAAAACAGCATGGTACTGGCACAAAAACAGACACATAGATCAATAAAGCAAAATAGAGAGGCCAGAAATAAACTCATGCATATATGGTTAACTAATCTAAGACAAAGAATATACAATGGTGGAGACAGTCTTTTCAGTTAGTGGTGCTGGGAAAACTGGCCAGTTGAAAGTAAAAAAAAAGATATTAGAACATTTTCTCACACCATATATAAAAATAAACTAAAATTAAACTAAAGAGCTAAATGTAAGACCAGAAATCATAAGACTCCTAGAAGAGAATATAGGCAGAACACTCTTTGACATAAATTATAGCAATATGTTTTTGGATCTGTCTCTTAAGGCAAAAATAAAGAAAAGAGACCTAATTAAACTTAAAACATTTTGCACTCCAAAGGAAATACTCAACAAAATGAAAGGACAATCAATGGAATGGTAGAAAGTGTTTGCAAATGATATGACCAATAAGGGGTTAATATTTGAAACATATAAACAGCTCATACAACTCAGTTTTTTAAAAAGGCCTCAATTTAAAAATGGGCAGAAGATTTGAACAGACATTTGGCCAAAGAAGATATGCAGATGGCCAACAGGCACAGAAAATGATGCTCCACGTTGCCAATCATCAGAGAAATGCAAATCAATACAATGAGATATCCCTTCACAACTGACAAAATGTCTATCATCAAAAAGTCTATAAACAACAAACGGTGAAGATGGAATGGGAACTCCAGTACACTATTGAAGGGAAAGGAAGTTGGTGCAGCCACTATGGAAAACAATATGGTGGTTCTTCAAAAACCTAAAAATAGAACTACTATTTGATATGATCCAGCAATTCCACTCCTGGATATAATCTGAAGAAAATGAAAACATTAATTTGAAAAGGTACATGCACTCCAAAGTTCAGAGCAGTATAATTTACAATAGCTGATATAAGAAAGCAACCTATATGTTCATCAACTTATGTATGGATAAAGAAGATGTGGTATATATAGATATATGGACATATTACTAAACCATAAAAAATAATTAAATTCTGCCTTTTGCAACAATGTGGATGGATCTAGGGGGTATCATGCTTAGTGAAATAAGTCAGACTGGGAAAGACAAATACTCTATGTTATCACATGTGGAATCTAATTTAAAAAAAAAAACCCAAATACCTGTATATTAAAAAGAAACAGAGTCACAGATACAGAGAACAAAGTAGAGGTTACCAGTGGGAAGAGGAAAGGGAGAGGTTGGCAAGATAGGGTGTGGAATTGAGAAATAATGTATAAAATAAATAACCAACAAGGACATATTGTACACACAAGGAAATATAGCCATTATTTTGTAATAACTTTAAATGAAGTACAGTCTATAAAAAACTGAATCACTATGTTGCATACCTGAAACCAATATAATACTGTAACTCAACTATGTGGTGGTGGTGGTGGTGGTGCTCTGTCATGTCTGACTCTTTGTGACCCTATGGACTGTAGCCTGCCAGGCTCCTCCGTCCATGGCATTTTCCAGGCAATACTGGAGAGGGTTGCCATTTCCTACTTCAGGGGGTCCTCCCAAACCAGAAATTGAACCCAAGCATCTTGCATCTCCAACACAAGCAGGCAGATTCTTTACCACTGTACCGCCTAGGAAGCCCATACATCAATTTAAAATAACAAAAAAGAAAGGAAGTTGCCAGCTCTGTAGAATGTCATGTCACTGACCGTGGTCCTGAAACATCATGTGCTATGAGAATATAGCTTTTTCTCTTAATCCTGGGTTCAGAAATGGCTCCTCTTCAACCTTTCCTGGACTTCTGAACCAAGTGATGAAGGATGTGATGGTGGGAATAGCAGCAGTGGATTGGGGTCAGAAGAAAGAGAATAGGGGAAATGGAGAGGAATGGGCAGAAGTTGTTGGAGGGTAATAACCACTAAGAGTGCTGGGGAAAGGATTTGTTTTGATGTTATTTCCATGTATTCAAAGCAACCAAAACATACAAAAAATAATCCACAGGCAGCTATGTAGTTGTCATCATTCACTTTTACCAATCCTATCATGCTTTTGACTGTTGCAATTTTATTTTTGCTTTGGGAAAGTATATGTATGTTGTTTGTTGCTGTTTAGTCATTCAGTCGTGTCCAACTCTTTGCAACCCCATGGACTGTAGCCCGCCAGGCTTCTCTGTCCATGGGATTTTCCAGGGAGAATACTGGAGTGGGTTGTCATTTCCTTCTCCAGGGAATCTTTCTGACTCAGGGATCCAAACCATGTTTCCTGCATTGCAGGTGGATTCTTTACCACCAAGCCACCAGGGAAGCCCATATGTATGTTAGGAGAGTGAATCTGACTACCTTTTACACCTCTCATAATCTTCCTAATGCTATAGTTTTGGCTAGAAGAGACTGTTCAAAGATTATGAGTCATAACATCCAACTTCTAACCAGGTCCATCATATGCTGTCCATCATATTTTGAAGATAGCACCTCCTTTCTAGGGTTCTTGTTTCTTCAGAAGGAAATGATGTTTATGAATTCCTGCCATGTGCTAGAAACTGAGCCAGATATTGAGGATACAAAACAGAAAGACATTCTCTGCTCCCAAGGTACTCAAAATGTGAGTGGGGAGATAGATACACAAACCAATAATTTCAGAATGGCTTGACCTGCTGCTCTCCCTTCCTTATTATGAAGGTCTGTCGAAGGTACCATGCTCACATGAAAGTACAAGGGAAAGGGGACCTAATTCAAGTTAAAGAGGCAGGAGATGCCCCACTTATTCAACTTTGCTAGGAAATGCAAAGAGTATGGAAGAGAAAATGCTATTGCATAGACAGAGTCTATCCTGAATGGCTTAGTGTACTGAAGAGCCTTGGTGTATTCTTTCAGTAATGCAAAGCCACAGCATGATTGTGAGGAGGGCATGACTTGAGCAGTTTGGGGTTTTGTAAAGATCATGCTGACTTATGAGGGATGGTTTGCAATGACTGCAGTTGTAGAACCAAGGAGAGTAACATGGGAGCTCTTGTCCTATTATAGCACAAAGCTGAGTCATCACCTAGGAACACCAGAGACCTGTATGATGGAATATTCTGGGCACCCAAAAGAAGCCAGATAGCAAAACTACCAGCCTAAGTTGGGAGGAGATAGGGGAAACCACATATCCTATACTATAGTTAGGGCTCCCACCTCTAGAGAGGCCTTGGACATGAAGATGGAAAGCAGACCACGTCTAAACATGTCTAACTTATATGGATACAGGGGAAGAAGAAGAGTGATTTTAACAGGTATTTCAACAGTCTGGTCACCCTTGGCACCATGTATGGACTGACAAGGGGAAGTACAGGAGGAACCTGAGCAGCCAGACATGGGTCCTCTTCATATCTCCTCATGGAAAAAGGTGTGTGTGGGGGGTGGCTGTTGACATTCTGCCTCAAAAACACACATACAGTATCATTCAGCCACTAAAAAAGTAATGAAATACTGATATATGCTACAACATGAATGAATCTCAAAAACACACAAAAGGTCACCTATAGTATGATTCCATTTATATAAAATATCCAATCTAGGTAAATTCATCAAGAAAGCAGAGGCAGAAAATAGATTAGTATCGGCCAGGGGCTAGAGGGGAGGAGGAAATAGAGAGTAACTTCTTAGTGGGTATAGGGCTTCCTTTGTAATAATTAAAATGTTTTGGAACTAGGTGTAAGTGGTAGTTGCACAACATTGTGTATGTATCGAATGCCACTGAATTATTCACTTTAAAGTGGTTAATATTATGTTACGTGAATTTCACACCAGTTAAACACACATGCACACTGCAGCATCATGAGACTCAGAACAGATACTGTACTATGATGCAGAGCTTGGCTTGAATTTTAGTTCTGCCAGTTTCTAGTAGGTCCAGCTGTGAGAGCACAGACTGGTCACGTAATTCCTATGGCACTCAGCCTTGGATCTGAGCAGGAACCTGCCTCATATGGCAGCAGTGAGGAGTCACAGAAACAACGCATATAAAATCCATTTCACAATGCTAAAGGATTTTCTCTAGACAGGAAACACAGAAAGGGTGTATAAACGTGAACCCAAAACAACAAAGTAAATGGCAATGGGACCATACCTATCAATAATTACCTTAAATGTAAATGGGTTGAATGCCCCACCCAAAAGACAAAGACTGGCTGATATGGATACAAAAACAAGACCCCTATATATGCTGTCTACAAGAGACCCACTTCAAAACAAGGGACACATACAGACTAAAAGTGAAGGGCTGGAAAGAAATATTTCATGCAAATGGAGACCAAAAGAAAGTAGGAGTCGCAATACTCATATCAGATAAAATAGACTTTCAAATAAAGGCTGTGAAAAGAGACAAAGAAGGACACTACATAATGATCAAAGGATCAATCCAAGAAGAAGGTATAACATTTATAAATATATATCCACCCAACATAGGAGCACCACAATATGTAAGGCAAATGCTAACGAGTATGAAAGAGGAAATTAATAGTAACACAACAATAGTGGGAGACTTTAATACCCAACTCACAACTATGGATAGATCAACTAAACAGAAAATTAATAAGGAAACACAGACTTTAAATGACACAATGGACCAGCTAGACCTAATTGACATCTATAGGATGTTTCACCCCAAAGCAATAAACTTCACCTTTTTCCAAGTGCACACGGAACCTTCTCCAGAATAGATCATATCCTGGGCCATAAATTTAGTCTTGGCAAATTCAAAAAAATTGAAATCATTACAGTCATCTTTTCTGACCACAGTGCAGTAAGATTAGATCTCAATTACAGGAAAAAAATTATTAAAAATTCAACATATGGAGGCTAAACAACACGCTTCTGAATAACCAACAAATCATAGAAGAATCAAAAAAGAAATCAAAATATGCATAGAAATGAATGAAAATGAAAACACAACAACCCAAAACCTATGGGACACTGTAAAAGCAGTGCTAAGGGGAAGGTTCATAGCATTACAGGCCTACCTCAAGAAACAAGAAAAAAGTCAAATAAATAACCTAACTCTACACCTAAAGCAACTAGAGAAGGAAGAAATGAAGAGCCCCAGGTTTAGTAGAAGGAAAGAAATCTTAAAAATTAGGGCAGAAATAAATGCAAAAGAAACTAAAGAGACCATAGCAAAAATCAACAAAGCTAACAGCTGGTTTTTTGAAAAAATAAACAAAATTGACAAACCATTAGCAAGACTCATTAAGAAACAAAGAGAGAAGAACCAAATTAACAAAATTAGAAATGAAAATGGAGAGATCACAACAGACAACACTGAAATACAAAGGATTATAAGAGACTACTACCAGCAGCTCTATGCCAACAAAATGGACAACTTGGAAGAAATGGACAAGTTCTTAGAAAAGTATAACTTTCCAAAACTGAACCAGGAAGAAATAGAAGATCTTAACAGACCCATCACAAGCAAGGAAATCGAACTTGTAATCAGAAATCTTCCAGCAAGCAAAAGCCCAGGACCAGATGGCTTCACAGCTGAATTCTACCAAAAATTTAGAGAAGAGCTAACACCTATCTTACTCAAACTCTTCCATAAAATTGCAGAAGAAGGTAAACTTCCAAACTCATTCTATGAGGCCACCATCACCCTAATTCCAAAACCAGACAAAGATGCCACAAAAAAAGAAAACTACAGGCCAATATCACTGATGAACATAGATGCAAAAATCCTTAACAAAATTCTAGCAAACAGAATCCAACAACATTAAAAAAATCATACACCATGACCAAGTGGGTTTATCCCAGGAATGCAAGGATTCTTTAATATCCACAAATCAATCAATGTAATACACCACATTAACAAATTGAAAGATAAAAACCATATGATTATCTCAATAGATGCAGAGAAAGCCTTTGACAAAATTCAACATCCATTTATGATTAAAACTCTCCAGAAAGCAGGAATAGAAGGAACATACCTCAATATAATAAAAGCTATATATGACAAACCCACAGCAAGCATTACCCTCAATGGTGAAAAATTGCAAGCATTTCCCCTAAAATCAGGAACAAGACGACAAGGGTGCCCACTCTCACCACTACTATTCAACATAGTTTTGGAAGTTTTGGCCACAGCAATCAGAGCAGAAAAAGAAGTGAAAGGAATCCAGATAGGAAAAGAAGAAATGAAACTCTCGCTGTTTGCGGGTGACATGATCCTCTACATAGAAAACCCTAAAGACTCTACCAGAAAATTACTAGAGCTAATCAACGAATATAGTAAAGTTGCAGGTTATAAAATTAACACACAGAAATCCCTTGCATTCCTATACACTAACAATGAGAAAACAGAAAGAGAAATTAAGGAAACAATACCATTCACCATTGCAACAAAAAGAATAAAATACTTAGGAAGAGTATATTTACCTAAAGAAACAAAAGACCTATACATAGAAAACTATAAAACACTGATGAAAGAAATCAAAGAGGACACAAACAGATGGAGAAATATACCGTGTTCATGGATTGGAAGAAACAATATTGTCAAAATGGCTATACTACCCAAAGCAATCTATAGATTCAATGCAATCCCTATCAAGCTACCAATGGTATTTTTCACAGAACTAGAACAAATAATTTCACAATTTGTATGGAAATACAAAAAACCTCGAATAGCCAAAGTAATCCTGAGAAAGAAGAATGGAACTGGAGGAATCAACCTGCCTGACTTCAGACTCTACTACAAAGCCACAGTCATCAAGACAGTATGGTACTGGCACAAAGACAGAAATATAGATCAATGGAACAGAATAGAAAGCCCAGAGATAAATCCACGAACCTATGGACACCTTATCTTGACAAAGGAGGCAAGGATATACAATGGAAAAAAGACAACCTCTTTAACAAGTGGTGCTGGGAAAACTGGTCAACCACTTGTAAAAGAATGAAACTAGAGCACTTTCTAACACCATACACAAAAATAAACTCAAAATGGATTAAAGATCTAAATGTAAGACCAGAAACTATAAAACTCCTAGAGGAGAACATAGGCAAAACACTCTCTGACATAAATCACAGCAAGATCCTCTATGACCCACCTCCCAGAATATTGGAAATAAAAGCAAAAATAAACAAATGGAACCTAATGAAACTTAAAAGCTTTTGCACAACAAAGGAAACTATAAGCAAGGTGAAAAGACAGCCCTCAGATTGGGAGAAAATAATAGCAAATGAAGCAACAGACAAAGGATTAATCTCAAAAATATACAAGCAACTCCTGCAGCTCAATTCCAGAAAAATAAATCACCCAATCAAAAAATGGGCCAAAGAACTAAACAGACATTTCTCCAAAGAAGACATACAGATGGCTAGCAAACACATGAAAAGATGCTCCACATCACTCATTATCAGAGAAATGCAAATCAAAAACACAATGAGGTACCATTACACGCCAGTCAGGATGGCTGCTATCCAAAAGTCTACAAGCAATAAATGCTGGAGAGGGTGTGAAGAAAAGGGAACCCTCTTACACTCTTGGTGGGAATGCAAACTAGTACAGCCGCTATGGAAAACAGTGTGGAGATTTCTTAAAAAACTGGAAATAGACCTGCCATATGACCCAGCAATCCCACTTCTGGGCATACACACTGAGGAACCCAGATCTGAAAGAGACACGTGCACCCCAATGTTCATCGCAGCACTGTTTATAATAGCCAGGACATGGAAGCAACCTAGATGCCCATCAGCAGACGAATGGATAATGAAGCTGTGGTACATATACACCATGGAATATTACTCAGCCATTAAAAAGAATTCATTTGAATCAGTTCTAATGAGATGGATGAAACTGGAGCCCATTATACAGAGTGAAGTAAGCCAGAAAGATAAAGAACATTACAGCATACTAACACATATATATGGAATTTAGAAAGATGGTAATGATAATCCTATATGCAAAACAGAAAAAGAGACACAGATGTACAGAACAGACTTTTGGACTCTGTGGGAGAAGGCGAGGGTGGGATGTTTCAAGAGAACAGCATCGAAACATGTATATTATCTAGGGTGAAACAGATCACCAGCCCAGGTTGGATGCATGAGACAAGTGCTCGGACCTGGTGCACTGGGAAGACCCAGAAGGATCGGGTAGAGAGGGAGGTGGGAGGGGGGAGCGGGATGGGGAATACATGTAAATCCATGGCTAAAACCACTACAATGTTGTAAAGTAATTAGCCTCCAACTAATAAAAATAAATGAAAAAAAAATCCATTTCACTGTGACACATGACAATCTTTAATTCCTTATGATTAGTGTCTGTACTTCTCTCACACACAATTCCAAATTTATTCAACTAATTTTATTTTAACTCTCAAGTATCTTTTACGCTACATCTTATTTAGTTGAGGGTAAACTTTTTTTGCTTTCCTTGGTGGAATGAGTTTTGCCGAGAACAAAGATTTTCACATAGCAGAGAGCCTGGTCATAATTAAAAAGATCTACAGTGGTACAAGTTACCCAGTTCAGGTTCACAGCAAATATCACTAAGTGATCATGATCCTCTATCCTGGATGTGGCCTCTGAATCCTTCTAATACAGTATTCTAGAAAGGTGATCTGGTGGTTAGTGCTGGGATGCAAGATGACACCAATTGGTCATCTCTTTCTATTCTAAGTTGTTTCTCTCAGAGAAGCATATGTGACCATGAACTTTTAGAGCAAAAAGTATGTTTGGGTCTTGAAGTTCTCAATAAAGGCCAGCAAATCATTGACAAGTACAAAAGCATCCCTCTTTTACTATTAGTCAGTAGGCTTGGGAAGAGGAATTTAACACAAACCCTTAACATTTGAGACATTAAAAAAAAAAAACAAAAACAAAAAAAGGAAAGGGAAAAAAGGGAGGAAGGAAAGTAAAGGAAGAAAATACACTATGACTCTGTGGTGTAATACTCATACTTGAGGTTGCGTGTACTAAAGGATTTTACATTACCCTCACTGGTAGATGGGTAGACATTGCTATCCTCACCCACAACTTAGGAAGCAGAGGCCTGGAGAGATCAAATGACTTGAAGACATGGAGCCACAAAACCAAGCTTCCCTGGTTGCTCAGATGGTAAAGAATCTGCCTGCAATGCAGGAGACCTGGGTTCCATCCCTGGGTCAGGAAGACCCCCTGGAGGAGGGCATGGCAACCCATTCCAGTATTCTTGCCTGGAGAATTCCATGGGCAGAGGAGCCTGGTGGGCTACAGTCTGTGGGGTCACAAAGAGTTGGACACGACTGAGTGACTAACACTTTCACTTGACTTTCAACCACCAAGTCATGGGCTATATTGGTTTCCTAGGGCTGCTGTAACAAAGTACCACAAACTGATATTTATTCTCTCACAGTTCTGGAGCCTAGAAGTCTGAAATCAAGATTTAAGATAGGTAGAGCCATGCTGCCTCTGAAGGTGCTAGAGAAGGATCTACTCAATCCTCTTTTGTAGCTTCTGGTGGTTCCTTGGCTTGTGGCAACACAGCTCCAATCTTCACATGGCATTCTCTCTGGGTGTGTCTATATCCAAACTCCCCCCCTTTTTTTTTTATAAAGGTCACTCTTTGTGACCCATGGACTGTAGCCCACCAGGCTCCTCTGTCCACAGAATTCTCCAGGCAAGAATACTGGAGCGGGTTGCCATGCCCTCCTCCAGGGGATCTTCCCGACCCTGGGATTGAACCCAGGTCTCCCACATTGCAGGTAGATTCTTTACCATCTGAGCCACCAGGGAATTTTACTAGTTACACCAAATTAGGCATCCACCCTACTCTAGTATGATTTCATCTCAACTAATTACAGGTGCAATGTCCCTGTTTCCAAATAAGGTCACATTCTGAGTATGGAGGGTTGGGACTTCAGCATATGAAATTTTAGGGGCTCAATTCAACCCACATCATGGGATGATCAAGGCCAGGTTTTCTGTACCTGTGTGAGGAGGACTGCCTGAGTCTGAGAGTTTAAGTTTTGGGCCTCCACTGAAAGCAAGAATTCTCACTATTCACTAAAATATAGAGCCCTCTAAATAAAATTCTTCTTTCAAAAAGCCAATCAACAGTCCTTCACATAAAAAAATCAATTATGGGATATTTCCCCCCACTCATTAACATGGTATGATAGCTATATCACACACTTGATCAAGTTTCAAATCAAAATACTGAGGAGTCACCAGAAGTCACACACATACCTAGAAGGAGATGAAAGACCAAAAGAATCTATGATGACTTATTGTATTTAAAATCACTGTTATAAATTTTGAATCCACTTAAAAACAAACAAACAACAACAACAAAAACCAGCCCTTTCCTCATCACTCTCAAAGGGTGATGTCTGCTATTTTTAACCCTGCCAGAAATTATCAGTAGGCTGGAAGAATGTAGTACTATGACATGAGCCTTCATTTCCATTTCTAATTAAAATTCTTACTGATCCCGACCCAGATGTGCTTTTTTCACCACAGCCTGTGGAAACTTCACAATGGAAACTATAGTGGCCTGAGAATGGAGGAGCAAGCAGGCAAGAATCTGGAAGACCTTGGAAGAAGAACCTGGAAGACCAAACTGGAAGACCATCACAGCCCTTGGGAGAAGACCCAGGAAGGGTGTCAACCAGGCCACTCTGTGTTCCCATCTTATCCTTACAATCTCATCTCTCCCAGCCCACAGGTCAGCCTTGGTGGGGGTCACAATTGGCTTTCCTCAAAATCCACTGCCTGGATCTACTTCCTGACTCCCTCACCTCTTGGCATCATTGTTGTAAGTTACAATATTCATCATGAGCACTTACATTTGCTGACCTTTCAGTCTGTACCTCACTTCTTTCAACACTCTATAAAGAACAAGATTGTGGATTACTACCTGTCTACATGCTCTTCACGTGCCATAAGGATAGCACCCTGGTACCGACCTGAGCCTGTGGCTGCCCTGTTCAAGGACTGCATTTCTTATCTTCCTTTGTAGCTAGATGTGGCTACGTGATAAATTGCAGTTAACAATATATTGTATGGATTTGCCAGAAAGTCTTCTTTAAGAAAGGAACCTTTCATTTTTATCTCCTTCTATCTGCCCATAAATGTTGGAGCTGCAGCAGCCATCTTGGTCCATGAGGTGCCTTGGGAACGGAAACGACACTTAATGGGCACACAAGGGCAGGAGTCTGGGTGGGTGCCACGTGCCCCGCCAGACCAGCAGTACATGCAAGGTTTAACTCCCAGCTTACTTTATGTGAAAAGAAATAAAAATATACCTTATTTAAGCCACTGTTATTTGGGATTTTCTTTCACAGCAGACTTAATCTCAAGTGGTTAAGTACTAAGTAGAACTCCCACTTTACAGATAAGGAAACTGAGGCTCAGAGAGGCTAAGTAACCTGTTCAAGGTGAAAAATCTCGGTGGCAGTGCTAGACTACAACCTGATTTCAGGCCCTATGCTCTTAATCTCTCCAACATATGTTCTCTAAAAAGACCCTTCCCCATGCTGAAAACAGTGGCATCATGTTTAACTCTTCCCTCTCTGTAGCATTTGTCTCCTGCCATGGCTTCCCTGATAGCTCAGTTGGTAAAGAATCTGCCTGCGATGCAGGAGACCCTGGTTTGATTCCTGGGTTGGGAAGATCTGCTGGAGAAGGGATAGGCTACCCACTCCAGTATTCTTGGGCCTCCCTTGCGGCTCAGCTGGTAAAGAATCTGCCTGCAATGCAGGAGACCTGGTTTCGATCCCTGGGTTGGGAAGATCCCCTGGAGAAGGGAAAGTCTACCCATTCCAGTATTCAGTCCTGGAGAATTCCAAGGACTGTATAGTTCCTGGGGTGGCAAAGAGTCAGACATGACTGAGAAACTTTCACTTCACTTCATAGATAGGTGCCACGCACTGTGGGTTCTGCCTCCCAGGGTCCTGGCAACAATTTCCTGTCCCACTGCTCCCTACTTATGTAGAAACACATGGCTGGCTGCAGCAGAAACAGAAGTGCTCAGCCTGTGCAAGGTATGCCCTGGGATGTGGGGGGAGCTAGGGTTGTCTGTGCTTCAAGCACTGTGACTCCTTCTAGGGCTGGTTCCCTCAGGCTGAGCCCGATGGGGCTGCACCCTTGAGAAGGGAGCTGAGGAGTGTTTGTGTGTGTGTGTGTGTGTCCTGAGCTGTGGAAGTCGGCGAGCTGAAGTCTAAATAAACAGAAGTTGGACAACAGATTCCAGAGGTGTCAAAAATGAGGAGGTCGTTGACACTTTCTTTTTTCCTAAACTAGAGGTTTCACACATTTATTACTGAACCTACTAGTACAGAGGCAAAGAAACAAAAAGAAAAATAATATCCCTCCCCCACCTCACAAAATGTCCAACTCTCCAGATAGTGGTGATGTTTTCATCTTGATGTGGTAAGAAGTGTATGCAAGTACATACAGATCCAGCTTGGTTCTTCTCCACAGCCTCCTGTTAGAGTTGTACCTGATTTTAAGACCAGTTTTCCTATTAGAATCCACTGGGGGATTGGACAGTTCTGCTTTTGTTTCTTGGCCAGGAATTACTTGATCCTGAAAGTCTTGTGAGAAGAACAGAATCAACCACACATCCCACAATGGCAGGGAAAAGGAGGGAGCCAGTGACACTTTCAAAAGGCAGTTTCAGAATGGTGATATGGCCAATTATGAAACATAAAAATAATAGCCACTGTGGGCTGGGCACAAATGCATAGGAAGCAAGTCTTCTTGGGGTTGAAATCCCAGCTCCACTCCTTAACAGCTGTGGTCTTGGGACATGGCCTCTTTTGACCTCATTTTCTATTAAATAGGGATAACATTAGAACTACTTTATAGGACTACGAGGATTAAGCAAAGTATATGATGTGTAGGTCATATCTGAATGGTCTAGTGGTTTTCCCTAATTTCTTCAATTTAAGTCTGAATCAAATCCCTTATGATTATATACTGGAAGTGACAAATAGATTCAAGGGGTTAGATCTGAGACAGTGCCTGAAGAACTATGGACAGAGGTTCATGACATTGTACACAGGCAGTGATCAAGACCATCCCCAAGAAAAAGAAATGCAAAAAGGCAAAATGGTTGTCTGAGGAGGCCTTACAAATAGCTGTGAAATGATGAGAAGCAAAAGGCAAAGGAGAAAAGGAAAGATATACCCATTTGAATGCAGAGTTCCAAAGAATAGCAAGGAGAGATAAGATTTCCTCAGCGATCAATGCAAAGGAATAGAGGAAAAGAATAGAATGGGAAAATCTAGAGATCTCTTCAAGAAAATTAGAGATAATAAGGGAACATTTCATGCAAAGATGGGCACAATAAAGGACAGAAATGGTATGGACCTAACAGAAGCAGAAGATATTAAAAAGAGGTGGAAAGAATACACAAAAGAACTGTACAAAAAAGATCTTCATGACCCAGATAATCACGATGGTGTGATCACAACCTAGAGCCAGACATCCTGGAATGTGAAGTCAAGTGGGCCTTAGGAAGCAACACTATGAACAAAGCCGATGGAGGTGATGGAATTCCAGTTGAGCTATTTCAAATCCTAAAAGAAGATGCTGTGACAGTGCTGCACTCAATATGCCAGCAAATTTGGAAAAGTCAGCAGTGGCCACAGACTGGAAAAGGTCAGTTTTCATTCCAATCCCAAAGAAAGGCAATGCCAAAGAATGCTCAAACTATTGCACAGTTGCACTCATCTCACACACTAGCAAAGTAATGCTCAAAATTCTCCAAGCCAGGCTTCAACAGTACATGAACCATGAACTTCCAGATGTTCAAGCTGGATTTAGGAACCAGAGATCAAATTACCACCATCTGTTGGATCATCGAAAAAGCAAGAGAGTTCCAGTAAAATATCTACTTCTGTTTTAATGACTATGCCAAAGCCTTTGATTGTGTGGGCCACAACAAATTCTGGAAAATTCTTAAAGAGAAGGGAATACCAGACCACCTGACCTGCCTCTTGAGAAAATCTGTATGCAGGTCAGGAAGCAACAATTAGAACTGGACATGGAACAACAGACTGGTTCCAAATAGAGAAAGAAGTATGTCAAGGCTGTATATTGTCACCCTGCTTATTTAACTTCAATGTAGAGTACATCATTAGAAATGCTGGGCTGGATGAAGCACAAGCTGGAATCAAGATTGCTGGGAGAAATATCAATAACCTCAGATATGCAGATGACACCACCCTTATGGCAGAAGATGAAGAAGAACTAAAGCTTTTCTTGATGAAAGTGAAAGAGGAGAGTGAAAAAGTTGGCTTAAAGCTCAACATTCAGAAAACTAAGATCATAGCATCTGGTCCCATCACTTCTTGGCAAATAGATGGGGAAACAGTGGAAACAGTGAGAGACTTTATATTTTTGGGCTCCAGAATCACTGCAGATGGTGACTGCAGTCATGAAATTAAGACGCTTGCTCCTTGGAAGAAAAGTTATGACCAACCTAGACAGCATATTAAAAAGCAGACACATTACTTTGTCAGCAAAGGTCCGTCTAGTCCAAGCTATGGTTTTTCAAGTAGTCACGTATGGATGTGAGAGTTGGACTATAAAGAAAGCCGAGTACAGCAAAGAATTGATGCTTTTGAACTATGGTGTTCGAGAAGACTCTTGAGAGTCCTTTGGACTGCAAGGAGATCCAACCAGTCTATCCTAAAGGAAATCAATCCTGAATATTCATTGGAAAAACTGATGCTGAAGCTGAAACTCCAATACTTTGGCCACCTGAAGCATAGAACTGACTCATTGGAAAAGACCCTGATGGTGGGAAAGATTGAAGGCAGGAGAGAAGGGGAAAACAGAGGATACAATGGTTGGATGGCATCACTAACTCAATGGACATGAGTTCGAGTAAACTCCGGGAGTTGGCAATGAGAGGCCTGGCATGCTGCAGTCAATGGGGTGCAAAGAGTCGGACACGACTGATTGACTGAACTGACTGAACATGAGTAAGACGTGCCAGGTTCTACATATACATTATATAATGTAATCCTTACAGTAACCCTCTGAGACAGGTATTCTCAGCCCCAATTTGACAACTGAATACCAAGGATCAGAGAGGTTAAATACTTTCCCCAGGGTTACAGAGCTACTAAGTGACACTGCTGGATAGCGCACACTGCTCTCCAATGGCTGCCTCTCCTTGATGATGAGCCCAGCTGGACTTGGGGAAGGGCTGAAATGACAGGACATGGACAGATGTGTGAGCCATGCCACCATCTTTCCACTCCTAGCCCAAGCACACAGCTCACTGCTGACTATCACTTGTCTATTTCAACTGCAGATTCTTTTTGATGTATGTTATGAAACTTAAGCATGTGTTTTCTTTTTTTGCATAAATTGTATAGATGGTACATTCAGACTAACCTTATCTAAAAGTCATCTAACATCAAAAAAAAAAATCTACAAACAATAAGTGCTGGAGATAGCGTGGACAAAAGGGAATCCTCTTACACTGTTGGTGGGAATGTAAATTAGTATAATCACTATGGAGAACAGTATGGAGGTTCCTTAAGAAACTAAAAATAGAGCTATCATATGAATTCAGCAATCCCACACTTGGACAATATCTGAAGAAAACCATAATTTGAAAGGATGCATGTACCTGGATGTTCACTGTGGCAGTATTTACAATAGCCAGGACATGGAAACAAACTAAATATCCATCAGCAGGGGAATGGATAAAAGAGATGTAGTGTGTATGTGTGTGTGTGTGCGTATACATACACATACACACATACATACTCAGCCATAAAAAAGGAATGAAATAATGCCATTTGCAGCAACATGTATGGATCTAGAGATTGTCATATAGAGTGAAGTAAGTCAGAAAGAGAAACACAAATATTGCATAGTATCGCTTATATGTGGATCTAGAAAAATAGTACAGATGAACTTATTCGCAAAGCAGAAATAGAGTCACAGATGTAGAAAAGAAACTTATGGTTACCAACAGAGAAGGTTAAGGGGTGGGATGAATTCGGAGACTGAAATTGGTATGTGTACACTACCTTACGTGAAATGGACAATTGGTGAGGACACACTGTGTAGCACAGGGACCTCTACTCAGTGCTCTGAGTAGAGCAAATGGGAAGAGAATATAAGAAAGAGTATATGCAGTCTTTCACATATATATACATATAAAACTGAATCACTGGCATGAGTAAGAACTATATATGATATTATATACATATATATATAACTGAATCACTTTGCTGTACAGCAGAAACTCACACATTACAAAGAAACTATACTCTAAAAAAATTAATTAAAAAAATTAAAATAAAAGTCACAACATAATGAGCCACAAGCACTAATATGAAATCTATGACATATGCTACAGACTTGGTCTCTTACAAGTTCTAAATGCATTTGTTGGGAATATGCTGACAAGAGTCTGGGGTACCTACTTTACTATGCCATTTGCTTATTTTGGATTAGGCTGAACTCCTCATTGCCACAGTTCCCAGGACAACAGTATATTTCAGGTATGTGCAGATACTACACTGTGTTTCAAACTTCAAGCCACACTAAGGTTTATACCATGAGAAAAGCAGATTTTATCAGCTGAGTTTACAGGTGGAGTATAAGTGAGATCAAATCGGGCCCTTGGTGTTTTTAAGATGATCTATTAGGTAATCTAAATTAGATGCTCTTCAGGGAGATACAACCTTGAAACACACAGCTTTATTCTTCTCATGAAGAGGAAAAAAAAAACTCAGTTTTTCAAAATGAGAAAGAAGTTGGGTTGCATTTATAAATATATTGATCAATATGTTTAGAGAAGACAGGACAATTGGGAGTTTTTTAAATTAGAATTTTTTTTAACTTCTCCATCAGTTTTTATTAATTCACTATTCCCTATAGCTCAAGAGATGCTAATTAATTCAAGGAACCATAATGCTAATCATTGGCTAAATAAATCTAAAATGGAAAGAGTCTGTCACCAGAGATACCACTGCTCATTTTAATTAAAATTACCAATTCGTGAAGTAATATAAATAAAGGTTATTGTATCCTTCTACTCAGGCGGTATTAACCCTGTGCATAGCCACCTGAGAATCCATCAGGACTTAAAAAGCCAAGAATATTTGTGGAACCTTATCAGTCTCTGAGTTAGGATATTTATCATTCCAAGAGTGCTGTTCACTGATACTATAAAGCCATGTGGAATTAAGCTGCCTTGAAATGCAAAACAGAGAATGGTGAAGGGCTGAGAATTGTTGCCTTGAAGGGAGTACAATCAATGTCAAGAAATTAACCATTTCAAAATGATTACCTTTACAAACATTCAGGCCTAGAGAAAAGCAGATGTTCCAGGTCTGAGTTTCAATTTTTAAGGAATAAATTTATGCAAACACCCATTTGTTTTAGTAGTTTTGTAGTTCAGAGTGATCACACCTTGTTAACATTCAGTACAACTGCTTATAGCCATTTGAATGTCATTTGCAGGGATAGGAAATGTTGCCTCAACAGTTCATGACTACATGGCAGGCATGACCACGATGCTCACTCTGGGAAATAGACACCCCTGCACGCTTAGCTACTCAAGCCAGTCAGCCATGGAAAGAGGTGTGTGCGTGGGCAATCATGTGGTTCAAATCATCAATGAGTCTGAAGCCGAATAGTCATAGTACTCTTGGTGGATTTGCCCTTGACTAAGAGAAATCCATCTTTATTGTCTCACTAATCAGCTCAAAAGCCATTGATGATGAAGTCCTAAATCTAATTTATAATAAAACCCCAAAAGTTTCTGAGGCAAAATGAAAAAGCACAGCTCACAGATACCTTTTGAACAAAGGTTGGTAAAGAATTTTCGTAGATTAGTCCAAAGACTTGACATTGGCTTGAACTAAAAAGAGAAGTGACGTCCTTTAGAACCAAAGAGAACCTGGTAAAGGAAAATTATTGTCATCTTATCAAAAGGCTACTTCTGAATGGAGCTTCCAGACAAAATAGACATCTGTCTGGGACTTCAACCAGATAACCTTGTTATGCAAATAGCTTTAGCCAAAGAGTAAAGGGCTGATAATGAAATCCCTACACAGCCAACCACACATTACAAAGGTGACAAAAAACATCAGGCAGGGTTCTAGCATCTGGATAAAAAGCAGTGCAGAATTTATGTGAGTATCATGTTTAATTTATCATAACTAAGCTGTCAGGAGTCATGCTTTGACAAATGCTTAACTAACACACATAAATGAATCAATCATCACTAACGACCAAAGGTTCAAAACCAAACAGGCTGATGTTTCCTTTCTTTTTTTTTAACCTTCAAAATAGGTTTACTAATAGGATGTCAGAATTTAAAATCTCTTCTACTGTCTCCAGATTAAGAAGAATGGTGGAAACACATCTAAAAACTCTAAGCACTTACAGCCTGCCTCTGCTCCCACCCCTGCACTTATTGCACTTGCTCGCTCGCTCTCTCTCTTTCTCTCTCTCACACACACATACACACACACACATACACACACAGAGTCCCCTGTCTACATAGCTGTGATCACTGGGCTGCAGCCTGACCAATTCCTTCAGATCCCTGAAGCAACAATGAGAAGCCATGAGGTCCTTTGGTGAATGGTGCCATCATGGACCAAGAAAGACTTAAATTATTGAATTGATGCTGATATGGCTCAGCAGTTACATGAGAACCAGGTATTAAAGGTTTTAAAACTGTTAAAAAAATTTCCAGTCCTATTTATTCTTTAGAGAGAACTAGTTTAGTTTACTTTAAATCAAGGAACCGTGGCTCCACCCACAATGGGAATTGAAGAAATTATCTGGATAATTCAGGCTAAAAAAATTTACCAGATAACATTCTTCCCACTTCAGTTTTAGCAATAATGAAAAGTTTATGATCTGAAGGTCTTAATCCTTCATAGTTTCCCTTTTCCTTCCCAAGATCAGTAAGGTAAGTATAAAAGTAAACCATGGCTCTCTCTTTAAATAGACATTTCTAACCCAGTGAGTATCTTTGTTTACATTTAATTAGAGATTTGAATAAATAGAATGAAATAGAAAATTAAAATCGCATTTGGTAGGCTGGTTCCTAATAACCAAAGGGTAATATTTTGGATCGTAAATAGTTTTCTACCTAAAGATACAAAATACAATAGTTCCTAATCTTGACAGTAATATTCCTAAAAAATTTGTAAAAGGAAAATTCATGGTTAAAGAATCTCAGATGTTACGGGGAAAATAGAATTGAGGGACTGAGGTCAGGAAAGAATCTATGAACACCTATAACATATAATATTTTCATTAATGAAATCAGTAAGGACAAATCATTAAATAAAGAGAATACTGATGACATTTTTCCATATCTTAAATTAGTAATAAAACATACAATCACTTAATTTCTCTTTACCTTCACTGGTTCATTAGAACCTTTTCAGACTCTCCTCTGCCATTTCGATAAGATGCTTTTGCTCTGTAGCTGACGTATGCATACTAAAGGCATTGTTTTCTGTGTTGAGTCCTCCATTCTAGTACCAACACTTTTCTAAGACTAAAGCGATTCAGACTGAGCACATATAGAATTTTCAGAGTTGGGGAAGACTTAACCAGATTTAAATGGGAATATATTGGGATTTGCCATAAAGAATAATCAATAGTAGAGGGGGATTTCTATACTATATTTAATCCTGAAAGCCACAACCCTATCATCAATTACGTACCTTTATTCCCACATCTATCCATGAAATACTGTGCTTACTTTAAGAACACAAACATACTCTTGAAGCCAAACCTTTGGTGAGTAAGTCACATTTTAGAGGCATTTAGTGTTTGGTATAGGAAAGAGTTTTTGTGAGTATGTGATGTGGTTTTCTAGGTCAACAGCTTCGAGAAGGTCAGTCAAGGGCATCTGTGTGAAGCAATGGAATGAAAAGGAAAATCAACATCACGGGAAGCCTAACGACTGGATTTCTTTCTCTGGGGTCATCTGAAATGTGTTTCCAGCCACCAGGATGTCTGTAGCTCTCCAGTGCCTTCCACCTCTTCATTTGGCTTCCAAATATCAGGAAGTGGCTCTTCCTCTGCTCCTCTGAGAGCATCCTCCCTCCTGCTGTATCTGTTGTTCCTCTCAACACTGCCCACTATCACCAGCCTTGACTTGCAGCTACTTTTGCATCCTGCAGTCACTGCAGAATATCAGAGTGGGGACCAGAAGGACAAGAAAATATCATCTGTCCCCAGCCCTGAATTCCATGGTCACATTCCTACACAGCCTTCCTTAAAGTTGTGGAATTCTTGGAGTTCTTTACCCCTCCTCCCTTCTGAGGATGATAGCAAAAAGCTAGGAGAGATTGGCGGGACAAACAATTTCAGGGACCTTGAATTATGCTATATTTGAAATGAAAATGAAATACAGGTTCACAGCTCTTTAAACAAAACCCTCGGGGCCAGATATGTTTTAGAATTCAGAATTTTATCAAATTTTAGAAAAGTAAATCAGTGCATTTACTGTATGTTATATAACATCCCCAGCAGGATCTAGGGCAGCACACTGTAATCAAACACATTAATATATCTGCAGCAATTCACATGAATATTCACACTGAGTAGGACATATAATGGCTATAAATAGCCTCACTTCAGTTTAGGTCATGTGTGCCACCAAATCAGTTCACATAAGGTCAGGGATTGTAGCTAAATGACTCAAATACAAAAAAAACTTCCATTTTTCAGAGCTCTTTGGGTTTTGGAATTGTGAACAAGGGATTGTACTGTGCTTAAGGAAAGCGATCAAGAGACCCAGTTTGTTTCCTTGCACTGTCTTTGTGGAAGCTAAGTCTGTACATAGGCATAAGTTAGAGAAATTTGTGTTGATTCTTTCCTTCTTCCTGTTTATCAGCTATTTTGGTCACGTCTTTTCTCCTTCCATGACCCTTGAACCCCTTCTTTGATACACTAGATGCTGAGGGCACCTCTATAGCTTATAATCGCCTTGTCTAGATTCCTGCCCCCCACAGTTCACCAGGCCCCTTTACATAGACCCCTCCAACACTGAGCACCTTCCCCAGATTCAGGACTAGTGTGGTTTCTCTGTCAGGGGACAGCACTCAGTCCCCACCCTATTGGTGCTACTGTTGGCTCTGCTCCTGTCTTGGTCCCATGCAATGCTGCCTAGTTCCTGGTAACACAGTTCCCACCAGGTACATTACCCATCAACTGGATTTTCATCTTGTTCTCCACACTCTGAGCCCTGGCTGGGGCTTCTCACCTTGGTGCCTCAGGCCCAAGATCTCACTTTGCCCCTCAATCATCTTGGAAGCTGGAGCCCTGCTCCTAGACCACAGATCCTAAAGCAAAGCCTAAATTCCAAGCTGCAAAATCTCTACTGAAGGCTACCACCTTCTGTCTCCTCTCTGGCTCAAGTGTGGGTGTCAGATGTTTATATGGAGTCCCCTCTCTTGTTAAACAAGACCCTTTGGCAATATTTTTCTCAGGACAGAGTAGTCAGATAAATGTGACACATGTGATCAGGAGGACTGATTATAACCAAAAGTCAAATGGAATTCCGTATTTTTCAAATCTGCAGAGGCACCATCTATCATTTACCAGAACAAATTCTGTGTCATGATGTGCTAGAAGGTATAACAATATCTAGCACCAAATCAATTCCACAGCTTGGATTTCTCCAATCACTGTCCAAGGCCTTGCTGGATGAACAATTTTTCATGGAAGAAATACTCACTGTGAAATGAAGTGGTTGAATTCTTCACACCATTTTTCTGGATGAAGTAAAGTAGGTGGAGGATTTCTGAAAAACAAAAACATTTTTTTCTTACAAAAAAATTGTTTTGTTAAAAGCAAAATATCAATTTATCTTTACTGATATTGTTCTAAATAGCTCTGATAAAATCTAGGCTTATTTATTTCTGGGTAGGAGTCATTTATCAGTGGTAAATTATAAAGTGCCAAACCCTATTCGTTTAGTGGCTTATTTCCATTCACTGAAGGCCTAGTATGTCCACAGCTTTCTGCAGGACCTCTGAGGGTTACACAGATCAGGAACGTTCCTCAGGGAGTGGACACTATTGAAGGGTGAGGCAAGCACATAGCCACTATAACTGAGAGCTGAGTGTTATTGGCGCCATAAGAAAGCTATAAGCCAAGTGCTATGGGCTTGAGAGAAGACTTTTAATTTTACAGGGTTTTCAGATTATTATGATCCATTTGAATTAATTACATGATGTATTTAAAGTATACTTATAAATTCACTGGTCACATTTTTAAAATTTTTCCTATATGTCAACATTCACAATAGGCACCAGAGAAAGCAAAACAGCTAAGACAAGGTTCCAGACCCTGAGAAGTTCCTGGGTAGTGAAGAGGACAGACACCTAATGTAACTGGAGTTAGGTGTTCACCTAAGTACTGGAGGTCCCAAGAGAACTAGAGAACTGTGGAAAGACTCTGGTAACCAGAACACTTCGTGGTGAGAAGGCAGGAAAAGGAAAATGTCAAAACCCTGCATTTGGCTGAATATTTACCCGAAGAGAATCAATTTTAAAACAGAAGTGACATTACCTTTAATTGACAAGAATTTTTTTTCTAGCAGTAAGTGGAAATAGGGGCTTACGAGCAAGTCAAGTTCAGCAAATGAAGAAAGTTACATTTCTGCACACCTGAACGATGACTATAAATCTTAAACCCATTATATACCTTTGTTTTTTCTTGGGTTCTATCTGCTTCCTAAAGCCATAGCTTGCTCAGCTTCGATCAGCAAAGGAAGGGGGAGCAGCATGCATGATCAGAAATAAAAAATGTATCTGATAATGTGATAGTAAGCTGCCTCTCAATACCCTTCCTTTTCTCACCTCTTCTAATACAATTTTTATTCTGATACAATGCTGCCATATATATTTTTCCTGAGTTTCATGCAGCTAGATATGGCCATGTGACTGAGTTCTGGCCAAATTATAGACTACTAAAATTGTTCTATGATATTTCTAGAAAGTTTTCTTAAAAAAGAAGAGACATGCTATCTTTTTTCTTCCCCCTTTCTGCTTTTTGGAACATGGATGTTATGACTGCACCATGAGCAGCCATTTTGTATGTGAAATGAAAATGTGAGCTATGAACTGAGTATGGCAAAGAGGAGGGATTCCCTGGCGACTCAGATGGTAAAGAGTCTGCCTGCAATGCAGGAGACCCGAGTTCAATCCCTCGGTTAGGAAGATCCCCTGGGAAAGGAGATGGCAACCCACTTCAGTATTCTTGCCTGGAAGATCCCATGGACGGAGGAGACTGGGGGGCTACAGTCCATGGGGTCACAAAGAGTCAGACATGACTGAGCGACTTCACTTTCATGGCAAAGAAGATAGACAGGACATTTGGATTCATGATGACATTTTAAAGCTGCCATACCAGCTCTAGATTGCTTCTGCCTAGTCTTCCTTAACAGGACAGAGAAATAAACTTCCATCTTCTTTAAGCCTTGTTTTATGTAATTAATTCTAATTGAGTTGATCATATTTCAGAGGATTACTCCATTATATGGTTAGAACATAATTTTATAAGTATATCACAAGCACAAAGATATGTGGAAGCATTAATAAAATGGCAACTTATCCAATCTCGGGAGTCCAGAAGACTTTAAAAAGAAAACAAATTTTAGCTAACCCTTGAAAATTGGTTGGAGTTTTTAAGAGAGAGGACAGGAAAGCTATCTCAGTTTTAGGAAATAAGATGTACCAAGTTACAGAAGTGTAAAAAGTCTGGTAGGTTCAAAGAACATAAATAATCTTTTGAGGCTAGACTATATGATTCTTTCAGGTTTGGAGAGAGAGTAGGTGGGAAGGATAAGGTGGGAAAGGAAGAATGATGAAAGAAACTATATGATTTCCCTGTTCTACATAACTAATTATTCTTCAGATCTTCTGATTTAGAAACCCAAAGGAAAATTACCTGTGTACCCAGCTAGAAAGAGTAGCCATTGAAAAGTTGCCCCTCAGTTATTTTGGAGACTGCCTCTATCTCATTCATTTAACAATATTTGCCTTCAACTTTCCCTGGACTTCTTTACATAATAAAAATACCATCACATAACTTCTGCTTTAATACCAGCTTGGCTGAACTATTCTTACTGACTCTAGCTATTTGGAGATTATGCATCCACATGTCCTTCCAGTTCACCTCAGGGTAGCAACCTTAGTGAGCAGTTTACTCTAGATCATCTCTACAGTCCTTTCCACAGCTCAGACTTTCCCAATTCTGCTCAGGTTTCCTGCTTATTCTGCTCTCAGGGAGGTCAGTTCCACAGAGAAGAGTTGCTCAAGCAATTTACTGTCTATCAGACTTCATCCACCTCCAAAGCCATTAACTGTGACCAATAAGTCACTGTAGGCACACTTGATTAAACCCTGGTAGGCTTGACCTTGGCCAGTCGAGCATGGAGGGACAAACCTCTGCCACAATTAGAGAGTGACCTCACAAGAGACAACTGGATAAATGGATGGAAGTGTCCATACTGGTGTGAAGAACACTGTCCCTTCCTATTTCCAGTCTGTCCCTCAGCAGGAACTATGAGCAGGAGTTACTGTTTATGTGTTGGCCTGAACCTCTGCAGCAGGACACAGAGGAACAGCAGGAAAACACCATTTGCCCAGGCTACCACCAACCCCTCATAGCTTAGTTGGTAAAGAATCTGTCTGCAATGCAGGAGACCCAGGTTCGATTCCTGGGTCAGAAAGATCCCCTGGAGAAGGAAATAGCAACCCACTCCAGTATTCTTGCCTGGAGAATCCCATGGTCAGAAAAGCCTGGCAGGCTACAGTCCATGAGATCACAAGAGTTGGACACGACTTGGTGACTAAACCACCACCACCACCACCACCACCACCACCAACCTATGATGGCCTCACATGAACCCCACACAAAGAAACACTTTCTCTGAGTTTGACATCACAGGAATTTAGTTTTAGAAAACCTCATTTGACCTTGTAGATGCCCCGCCTTTCCTGGAGTCCATCCATCATACTTAGGTTCAGTAAATTACTATCTGAGCATAATGAAAACTAAAAGGAATTTGAAGGCTTTACAGTACTTTGTTTGCATTGGCAATGTAAATTTTTTTCTCCTGATATGCAGAAAGAGCACCAAATAATAACAGTCCTGCCTTTTTGGCTCCTCTAAACACTACAGATGAAAGCTGCAACCCTACCCAAAAGGGTCTCTCACCACAAGGAGAAATGCTTCGTGTTCAGTGTGATAAGAGTGTCAGAGCATAGCTGAGGTCAGCAGGCATCACTCATGTATGTGTATGGATGCTGAGAGCCTGTAGGATGTTTGAATGCTGAGTGGTTGAAAGGCCCATGAATCTGAACACCAAGTTCTCATTTGGATAATATTTATAAACATACCAAGGCAACGTAGAAAAGAGATTAGTCAGTAAAGGAAAATGACTATATTTGATTTGAGGTTCCCCTGCCTGGATTTTATTCCTGTGATTTGGACTCCAAATTCAATTTCTACAAAATAATCCCTGCATACAGACAGCATTAGAGCTACATGAGGCTAGCAGCAAGGGGTGATGCCCATTTTTGACATCATAATCCTAGATCTAGCAAATACGATGGAGATAGAGTTAACCTTCTTCCCCCAAAGCCTCTGTGGAACAAAATGATTTGCTGAACAGTCAGATTGAATTCATTTTAGTTCCTGAAATAGAGAAGCAGCTGATTGGATGAAGGGGGGCACCCAATCTCAGGACAACCAATCCAAATTTCATCTAGTGACCTGTGCCAAAGCATGACTCAAATGATAAGCTGGGTCAATTTGATTCTCTTTAGAAGGTTTTCCCTTTATTTTTTATTTTTCACCTTGAATGGAAACAGAACAAAAGACAAACAAACAACAGGCAGTTTAGTAATAGGCTCGGAAGCTGAAAGATCCATGATGACAGGAGAGCACAATATACAAACTGGTTTTGGGAAGCAGATACTAGGAATAGGCAGGAAACTAGGGAATGAGGAGAAAGCAGCCCAGGTAAAGAGAAAAGAAATAAGCATCCCAGACCCCATGATGGGAGACCACGTAGGTTTTCCTTCAGTCCCTTTTGTGAGTCCTTCTCCCTCTGGTGCAACTACAATATATTAGTCCCAGCATTCTGTTCTCAGCTCTCTTCTCCTCCTATTCTAAACATTCACTGAGGGCTCACTATACATTAGCAACTTTCTAATCTATATTTCCTGCCTCAGTTTTTCCTCCATCTTTTCACTGGTGCATTCAACTATTTACTAGATGTTCCATTTTGATTTCCTCGGGGCACCTTAGAGTCAGCATATTCAAAATCAAACTCATCATCTTCTAAATCTGCATTCTACCTGGTAGTTGAAGTCAGAAACTTGAGTTCAATGCTCTCCACTGACACCATCTCCAAGGTAAAAAAACAGAATAAGGGCTCCCCTTATTAAAGAAGTCCACATTCTAGTGCCTGGTGCCTATGAACATGTTACCTTCCATGGCAAAAGGGACTTTGCTGATGATTACAGTTAAGGACCTTGAGATGGAAGATTACCTTGGATTATCTGGATGAACTTAATTTAATCTCAGCTCCTTTAAAGCATAAAAGAGAGGCAGAAAGAAAGAAGCGGTAGGAAAGAATTGAAATGTGAAAGGTACTCTACTTGCCACTGATGGCCTTGAAGATGAGGAAAGAGAGCCACAAGTCAAATGGACTTGTACTGCAGGTGGCCTCTGGAAGATGGGAATGGGACTCAGCTGCTACCCAGCAAATAAATGGGGATCTCAATTCTGCAAATACAAGAAACTGAATTCTGCTAACCTGAACAAACAAGGAAATCAATTCTCCCCTGGGGCCTCCAGAAAGGGATGCAGCCCTGCTGACACCCTGATTTTAGCGCAGTGAGATCCATGTCAGATTTCTAACAAATTTGTTATGACAGCAATAGAAAACTAATACATCAATCAAGCACCAACATCTATCAATTCTGCTTCCTACATTTCTTTCTCATCACCCCATTCCCTCTTTCATGGCCTAGTTCAGTCACTTACCATCTCCATCAGCCTACTCCATAGCCTCCTTATTTTCCTCTCTCCCTCTGTATTCATCTCCCTCTAATCCATCTTGTACTTGGAAGCTAGAACTTCTTTATAACACACAAATATGATCTTGTTATTTTCTTCAAAATTCTATAGTAGGCCTACGTTGCCGGCATGATAAAATGTCAACTCTTTGGCATGATATACAGATGGCCACACCTGCCCATCTACTCAATCCCATCTCAAACCGCCTACCTATCTCACCCAGCGCTGCAGTACTATATGTGCAAACTTGAGCTCCTGAAGTCAGTCCTGTTCTCTCATGCCTTAGGGCCTTTGCACATGCTGTACCTTCAGTTGAGAATGTTCTTCCCAGTTCGTCCACCTAGTAGGCTCCTACCCACGCTTCATGTGTACCTTTAGTACCTAGCACAGCAGCACTCAGTAAATTTTTAATAAATGAATGACTACAGGAATGAATGCACATAAACACAGATATACTGTAAGTAACCCAAGAAATGATGCCAGGACAAAATATGACCTTGATTCCCAAAGTAGCAAAAACAAAACAAAAAAATCAAAGTAGCAGGAAAAAAAAACCCAAAAAACTAGACAAATATGGAACAGTTCCTTTGGATGTGAGCAAATTCACAGTAAGCAGAGTTTGAGGAACAAAGGAGTCCCCTTAGGTAGTAACTTGATTAGGATTTGATAGTATAAACCTCATTTTCATCATTTGGGCTACCTTTGTAGTACCCAGGACCCTGAACATATTTGACTAAAGCTAGCAAATAAATCATCTGACATCAGACAATGTCTATAATGCAGTTTAAATCACGATTTATTCCAGTTGCACATGTGGGGAAAAGCAGCTTAAAACAAGGAATTTTCTTAAAAATGTCCAAGTAAAAAGTGGAAGGCTGCTGCTGCTGCTAAGTCGCTTCAGTCGTGTCCGACTCTGTGTGATCCCAGAGACGGCAGCCCACCAGGCTCCCCCGTCTCTGGGATTCTCCAGGCAAGACCACTGGAGTGGGTTGCCATTTCCTTCTCCAATGCATGAAAGTGAAAAGTGAAAGTGAAGTTGCTCAGTAGTGTCCAACTCTTAGCGACCCCACGAACTGCAGCCTACCAGGAGGTTTCTCTGTCCATGGGATTTTCCAGGCAAGAGTACTGGAGTGGGTTGCCATTGCCTTCTCCAAAAGTGGAAGGATCAGGTTTCAAATAGGTGTTTCTGTCTCCAGTGTCCACACACCTCACTGTTCCCTGTATTTCATCTCATAAAGAGTCCATTACTTTAAAAGATGAATTAAGAGAACATATATGCAAAAAATGACAGAAAAACAATTAGCAAGCAATACCTCTAGAAGGTGTAAGATGAAGTCGCCAAATATTAAAGCACATTCATCAAGAACATACTGAGTAAAGGATTTATCAATAAGACTAAGTTAATTAAGAAAGACTACCTGGAAGCTGTCAATTTTGAGGCAGATCCTATAAAGAATATATCAACCAGATGGTAGGAGGGGAAAGGTTATTAAAGGAAAGGGAAGGAGAGAGAGAATAAGCGGAGGAAGATACAAAGATTGAAGTATAATAGTTAATAATCATTAATATACAGTTAAATAAACAAGTGTGCTAAAAAGCTATTCTATTTCCTTACTAATAAAAGCAATAAAGCAAGACATTTGAGAACAATGAATTATTCTGAGTATTAACCACAGAGACAGAGCTGCCACTCCGACACCTACTGCTAGGTTCACTAATGAGGGGGAATGGTTAGGTCTGTGCCCATGTCTCCCCTCAGGATCACCACTTAGCTCCAACCAAAGTGGTTGCTTTTTGTCCTAAGTCATATCTTCCCTGTTCAGAATTATTTTAAAGTTTTTATATTTAATTGTAATACATGATTCCATTGTAATATTAAAAAATTCCCCAGGGATAGAGAAAGCAAAGAGTATAATACCTCTTCACTACCACCCCTAATCCCAGTCTCCTCCCTGTGTCAGTACGGCTTGTATTTTCTCTGTTTTTTTTTTTTTTTTCACTTTTAAGTATTTGCTATAATATATAATATATATAGTTTTGCTGTACTATAAATTATAATATAATAAATATAAATTTATATTACTATTTATAATATATTTATAGTTGAGGACTATAGAAATGAAATTATATTCTACACATTAAGTGTCCTGGTCCCTATATTTCCCATTCAGTAACAAGACTTAAAGACAATCCCAGACCAACATCATACTCAAATAGTATTCCCCAACATGTGCATACAATAGTTTAGCCATTCATTCACTGATGGATATTCAGGCTGTTTTAATTTTTTCCATAGAAAAAATAAAGATAGAAGAAGACTGAAATGGTTTACATATGCCATTATGTGATTTCTAACTTTTAAAAAGTTTCTTAGGCGGTGAATACCTCTTGTCAGTGAACATTTAGGATCCTGCCATATATTTCAAATGTAGAGAGAGCAGGTGCTGACTACCTCATTTTCTCAAAGTGACCAGTGAGCCATTGTACAGCAGAGGAGAAAATGACAACCCAAAGGCCTATAGGGTTGTGAAGAGTTGTGAAGGTTATGAAGCACCCCTTGGTTACCACCAATTAAATATAAATATGCTGTCAATGGGAACTTTGAGTTATTCAACTCCATCAATGTCAGACCAAGAACGCTACTACTGAGGTCCCCTCTGCCACTTGCAGGCATCTGCGCCCTGGTTTGGACAGTGGATATCTCTGGGTAATTATCTTGACACACAGGACATAGACCAAGATTTATTAAAAATACACATGTAATTCTGCTAAAGAGGAATCATCTGAAAAAATTAAATAGCTACAGCTATATCTTTAAAACCAGAAAAGAGATACATGAAAATGACATAGAAATCAGAAATACAATGCTATGTGCTAAACCCTCAGTAAATGTGAAAGACCGGTTCAGCCTGGAAAGGACTCCATTCATGCAGAATGCTAACTCCACAGTGAAGGCAGCTCCATCAGGGTCAGTCCTTTGAAGGAGGGAGAAGGAGGAGGGAAGAGGTTTTCAAGGACAACACTAGATGGATGGGAAGGTGTCTGGAAAGAAGTAAATGTACAAAAGGAAAAATACCATTACTCCACCCTTTAAGTTCTCAACTGGGGCCCCTGTGGCAAAGGACAGACAACAAGAGAAAAGCAGATAAATATGTTTTAATATAAGTTTTACATGCATGGGAGCCTTCATAAGTAAATGAAGATCCAAAGAAACACTTAAACCTGAGCATGTGGAAGAGTAGAGAATCTTGGAAAGACATGATGGGACAAAGAGTATGAGTAAGTGTGGTGAACTGGGGAAATTTAGCAAGGCCTGTTCACTCAGGTCCTCTCTGTGTCCACTGTCTTGGTCTTTTGCAGTAAGGATGCTTCTTTCCTTTGGGTATAGGAAGGGCATCTCTCACAAGAGGATTTTATAAATTGCTTCTAGGGATGGTCAGAAAGTCCTTCCTGCACATGCCACTTCTCAAATTCCTTAACCTGAAATATTCAATATGCCAAGGTCCCATATTCAAGGGTAGCATGTCTTGAATTGTGTCACAAAAACTAAATGAGTCTAAGTCACATCTCAGCCTTGTATCACCATTGTCTAAGAAAGTAGAGATTTTATGATTAATACCTATGATAATGTTTTCTATACTACTTGATAAAGTTACTAAAAGTAGTGAGGAGAAAAGCAAAAATTTGTACTTAAACCTCAACCTTGTTGATTCCTCTTTTTTTCTGCTTCTTAATAACCTAATTTGATTTTGTCCCTTAAACAACACTGCTGGCAATGTTAAGCTAAAATATTTAAAATGTAAAGTTACCACATCAAATCACATGGCCCATAATAAACCCATTTGCAACCATTTACCATCAGTAAGTGACAAGATGGTCATTTCCTCTGGCTTTAAGCTCAGCAAGAATCTGTTTCAAAGATCATCTCAGAATCCCAAAATTGCATTACGTTTCTCATGTCAAGCCTAAGCCTGAGATGGAATGTGTTACTGAGCTTTATCAATCTTTGGCCACTATACCACATTTCAAATGTTCACAGAATGCATTTTCTCATTCTCTCTAAAGCACACTGGGGTACCTTTCCCTCATTTGTACTTTCACTATGTAAACACACAGGATACATAGGCAACTCAGTCACGCATGCAGAGTGCCAGGGAAAGTCAAGGACAATAGAAAGTGCTATGTCAAGTGGTGTGTAGCTCACTGTCTGAGCCAATATGGTCACTTGCTGACATCCTTTCTTCAATCTGCTCCTTCAACAAGAACTCAGCAACTCCATCATATTCAACTGTTAAAGTCCAGTGTGTGGAGAATATGACCTTGCCCAACAGCTGGCTAATGACCCATTTCCTCTGTGATCCTTTATGCAGAGAGTGAGCCACAAGTCTTTTTTTTTTAAAAAAAAGCACAGTTTTCAGTGTGATGATTTATTAATTTATGATTTTAAAGAGATGTGTTTCAAACAGGTGACACTGTTTTCTAAATGTTTTCCTTATCCTCAAATTCTGGACTGTTTATATGGGTTCTGTGGGATTGTACTCATTGAAGGGGATCACTAATGGTGTGTCAAAGCATTTTGGAGGTATAGAATCACTCTCAAGTTAGGTTAGTATTTTAAGAAAAAACGATGTCTGGTCAGATGAAAGTCATAGTGATGAGCTAGAAGGTCAGGGGACAGGCAAAGCTAAACAACATGCACTAGACATGCTATGCTTTCCTGGTGCATCCATTTTTCTGGCAATAAGTTATTTAAAATTGTTTTATGCAAAAAAATCATTGGTGCAGACAATAAAAAGTAGGACTTCTCCCTGCCTGCATTCTGAACTAATTGAGAGACAAGAAAAAGTCAGCAGATTGAGTCCAAAATGATACCTTTATTACTGATAAAGTTGATCTCAGAGAATGTGGCTTTTACCTGAAGAAAATAGTTTCTAAGACTGAAAGACAGAGTTAGACAGACTTAAGCAGCTGGTCTTGGGCCCAGGGCTGGGCCACCACAGGCCTCTCACTCAGAGGCAGAGCTTTGGCCAAGTGCAGGCTGGAGAACCATCCTCTAGTGCAGGCTGACTTGCAAAAGGAAGAGAAGGGACAGAGCTGGGGTCTAAACGTCCAGTGCCTCCACAAACTCCTCATCTGCATACAGCACTTCTGACCCTCTAGGCTCTGTCAATTTGGGTCCAATCAGAAGACAGGAAAAACACTAGTAATTTGAATGCAGAAAATTTAATATAAAGAATTAATATGTGAATCAAGAATTTCCAGATGTTCAAGCTGAATTTAGGAAAGGCAGAGGAACCAGAGATCAAATTGTCAACATCCACTGGATCATAGAAAAAGCAACAGAATTTTAGAAAAATGCCTACTTCTGCTTCATTGACTATGCTAAAGCCTTTGACTTTGGATCACAACAAACTGTGGAAAATTCTTAAAGATATGGGAACAGCCTCACTGCCTCCTGAGAAATCTGTATGGAGATCAAGAAGCAACAGAACCAGACATGTAATAACAGACTGGTTTCAAATTAGGAAAGGAGTACATCAAGGCTGTATATTGTCACCCTGCTTATCTAACTTACATGCAGCGTACATCATGTGAAATGCTGGGCTGGATGAAACACAAGCTGGAATCAAGATTGCCAAGAGAAATATCAATAACTTAGATATGCATATGACACCAGCCTTATGGCAGAAAGCAAAGAAGAACTAAAGAGCCTCCTGATAAAAGTGAAAAGAGGAGAATGGAAAAGTTGGTTTAAAATTCAACATTCAAAAAATAAATAAATAAATAAAAGTCAACATTCAGAAAAGCTAAGATCATGGCATTTGATCCCATCATTTCATTGCAAACAGATGGGGAAACAGTGGAAACAGTGAGAAACTTTATTTTTGGGGGCTCCAAAATGACTGCAGATGGTGACTGCAGCCATGAAATTAAAAGATGCTCGGAAGAAAAGCTATGACCAACCTAGACAGCATATTAAAAAGCAGAGACATTACTTTGCCAACAAAGGTCCATGTAGTCAAAGTTATGGTTTTTCGAGTAGTCATGCAGGATGTGAGAGTTGGACCATAAAGAAAAACTGAGAGCGGAAGAATTGATGCTTTTGAACTGTGGTGTTGGAGAAGACGCTTGGGGTCCCTTGGACTGCAAGGAGATCAAACCAATCAGTCTGAAAGGAGATCAGTCCCAAATATTCATTGGAAAGACTGATGCTGAAGCTGAAACTCTAATCCTTTGACCACCTGATGTGAAAAACTGACTCATTTGAAAAGACCATGATGCTGGGAAAGATGGAAGGCTGGAGAAGAAGGGGACGACACAGGATGAGATCATTGGATGGCATTGCCAACTCAATGGACATGAGTTTGAGCAAGCTCTGGGTGTTGGTGATGGACCGGGAAGCCTGGCGTGCTTCAGTCCATGGGGTTGCAAAGAGTTGGACACGACTGAGTGACTAAACTATACTGAATAGTGGATTAGATACTAAGGAGTGAAGAGAACTCTAGCAAGAGCAGACATAGGAGCAGCTACTACGTCTAGATGAAACAGAACATCCCAAGAAGAAACTAACTTGTAAGAGCCCTTGCCCCCAAGGCTGAGACTCTGATCTCATTGGAAAAGATGTGATTGTGGTCCATGGTGGGTGAAGTTCTCAGAGGTGAGACAAGCCAGGGCTGGCAAACAGGAAACCACGTACCTGGTGCCTGAGACTCACCAGGAAGCTGCCTAGTGAGTTCTGGTAAAACTTACTGGAGGGTGAACACCACTGGGTGTCCCAAACACCACTGAGGGTCAAAGGATACAGAAGCAAGAAGGAAAAGCTACCCTGAAACCAGGAAGAAGGCCCTTTCCTCTGGCAGTGGCCTTCTGGTGCCCTCTGCTGACAAAGCTTAACTCCTACCATATGGCAAAAGAGAAATGTTTGAGTACACTCCAGTATCACAAAGCAGGGGAAAGAAGGGAAAATTTGGAGCTGAAAGGCACTAAATTAATAACTGGCACAGGAAAGAATTGAATGAGAAAAACAGAGAGAGGCTAGGAGTTTTACAGTGTTTTGCTTTTTGTTTTGTTTTGTTTTGTTTTTTAAGATGAAACACCAGATTTTAAGAAATCTCTATTTCACGGTGGGGAGAGAAGAATTAGGAGTTTTGGGGTTAGTATATGCAAACTGGTATATACAGAATGAATAAACAACAAAGTCCTACTCTATAGCACAGGAAACTATATTCAAAATTGTTATAAACCATAATGGAAAAGAATATGAAAAAAATATATCTGTCTACATATCTATATACCTGAGTCACTTTGCTATACAGAAGAAATTAGCACAATATTGTAAATCAACTATACACCAATAAAATACTTTTTTAAAAAGAAATTTCTATTTCATGCTTGGAGTAGGTAACTTCCAACCATGATCAACTGAATGAGTCTAGCCTTCTCTGCCTTAAGAGCACTTGCTGAATATATTTAAGAGGTAATGGAGAGATAATGGAAAACTTCTTCATTCCCCACTTAAAAATTTTGTTTTGTCATGGTGCATCAAATTTCCTCATTAAGACTCATTGCTTTCTATCCCAGAAGTTCCTTATTGAAATAGGAATATTCTGGGGAGCATCCTATTGTAAACCTTTATTGCCCAAAACTTTTCTTGAGATAAAAGGCAGACAAGAATAAAAACTTAGAAAAAGAGACTCAGCAACGATCCGTGAGGGGACAGGACCACAGACAAAGACTTAATCTCTTTTGTGATTTTTCCATTTCTATGATTCCAACTTTGTGTGAGCTGAAAAGTGAAGAGTCAGATGGCATGACACCTCTTGCTACTTTCCTGTCTCTCTGCCTCTAAAATGCCTCCCAGCACAGAAAAGAAAAGGCATCAGTGAAAGTCAGTGTGGTTCACAATGCCCAGGATCATGGTCACAGAGAGGAACTCCTTTTCCTTCTGGGATTTCTTTCCAACTCAACAGTCACTAGCACTCTGTGTGGAATGGGCAGAGGGGAGCTGATAATTGTTCTTTCCTCACCCCCTTCCCATTCTCTCAAGCCCATTCAGGAATCCAGGACTTTGCCTTAAGCTGGATCACTTTTTCTGCACTGTCTAATATTATTTCTGGGGAATCCTTAATTTCTTGAGAGCTTATTATGTATTATAAGCCCTGTGCTAAGAATTCACTTATTTAATCCTCACATAAACTCTCTGAATCAGGTTATACAATGCTCTGTTTTAGAGAGGAAAAAATCAAGGGTGAGAGCAGTTTGCTGCTGCTGCTGCTGCTAAGTCACTTCAGTCGTGTCCGACTCTATACGACCCCATAGACGGCAGCCCACCAAGCGCCCCCGTCCCTGGGATTCTCCAGGCAAGAACACTGGAGTGGGTTGCCATTTCCTTCTCCAATGCATGAAAGTGAAAAGTGAAAGTGAAGTCGCTCAGTCATGTCTGACTCTTAGCGACCCCATGGACTGCAGCTCACCAGGCTCCTCCGTCCATGGGATTTTCCAGGCAAGAGTACTGGAGTGGGGTGCCATTGCCTTCTCCGGAGAGCAGCTTAGAAGCTGGTAATGGTGTGGCCAGGCTTCCTGTGCAGGCAGCCTGATCCTGAAGAACACAATTACAACAACTGCTTCCCCACTTGGGTATTCCTTTTGGTTAATCAGGCACCACAGTATCTTTAGATTCTGCCAGAGCAAATTATGTCCTATTAATACAGGAATATGGGTCTGATTTAATCAGCCAGTTGCCTTTCTGACATCCCATCAACTTAAACACAGTACACTTCAGACAACCAAGACATTAGTAAGCAAACCCAAAAACATTTTGTTTAGGACACAAAATAATCAGTAATAAGGAGCATGAGCGAAGAATGTTTTCATCTGTTGAGTTTTATGCATCCTCTGTCATTCAGCTCCCTCCAAAGTCACAGCTGGTAAAACCAAATGGGTCATTTTACCACAATCAGACTAACGTCACAGTTCAAGAAGCACCATTTGTCCTCCAAGGCAAAGCCATGCACCTAATTACAACACACTGTTAATAAATTTATAATAGACAAAAAGAAATTGACTGCTATGGATTTTTTCCCCTAGTAAAGCAAAACCATTTAAAGGGCATTTTGTGCAGCTATTTCTTCTTTTATTGTTTCAATAAAGTTAGTAATATATTCCAGACAGGAAAAAGCAGGGCAGACCTCAGATGAACAGATTGTATCATCTGATCCTACCACATTGTCTCTAATGGGGGAAATTAGCAGCTGAACATCAACACCTGTCACCATGAGCAGACCCTGGCACACACACCAGGTAGGAAGACTGTGCTGTTCCTTAGAGCAAGCAGAGCCTGGGCCACCAGACCCAGTGCACATACCAGTGTCGACAGAAGCAGGCTCCATTTAAAATCAAGTGGACATATTAAATGCCAGGGGTGATGCAGCTGCAGTTCCTAGGGAAGACTGGATGTTTACAACTGTGAGCTCTAAAAAGGTTTTATGAAGATTGTGCTAACTGCAAGTGGAACCACACAGACTTAAGCAGAGAGACTGGTCCCAGAAGGAACCACCGAACATTCATCCCCTTGCAAGGGCAAATGTACCACCAGAATAGCAACCGCCTCTCACACCTACATGGCTTGAGTCATGTCTCCACTGGCAGATTACAGCCTAGTGTTTTACCAACCTCAAGATCAATTGCAGTTATTGAAACTGAATGAATTACGTTGCAAGTCCAGGCAGTTTGTGAGCATGCCCAAGTAAACAAGCCCACATTTATTTTTCTGACATCATAAGCATGTCTTCTCTTTACAAGGGCTTTGGCCATTTTTCTATCTGGTTGCCTAGCAACATTTTGAAAGGACAGAAAAAAGGAAGAGGGATGCTGGAGCCATACCAGTGAGTGAATTTGTATTTATTTCACAGATTCCTTTTCAAACTTCCTGGGGTGGAGGTGGGTGGGCAAGAAGGGGCTGTGTTATGTTGTCAATAGTGCTGCTGCTCTTATAGCAGGAACATACAATGCCAGCAAGTATATTTATACAAGGATACTCAGCAAACAAAGGGTGAGGGGAGGTATCACTGGTTACTGCATGTTAATACAGATGAAGAATAAATACATTAACATCAAATCAAAAGAAACATATTGAGTAAACATAATGCCCATTTCATTGTTCTCTCTCAGGAAGGTCTCAGACCATGCCTGAGGAAAACCTATAATCTTTATCATTTTATCCAAATTGTGAGTGGCTAATGAACAATACAGTGCTCTTGTCTGCCTTGTATTCTTTCTTTTGCTAAATGATATTTCCCGACAGAAGGTACCAATTCCAATCAGATGCTCAATTTTATTTTAAAGGAATTGAATAAAGTAGGCTCCCATGATTCTTCTAATTTCCTCTACATCTGTGGCTACTTTCCTCTTTTAAAAAAAAATTCATATGCGAAAACTTCCTTTTTTCGTGATTAATAATTCATCTATTTTATTATTTTTATCCAAAAAAGCTTATGATTTATTTATTGGTTCTATTGTTTCATGTATTTTTGCTTCATTACTTATCACTTCAATTTTACTAAATCCCTTCTTCTTCTACCTGGATTTCTGTGTTAGAAGTTTAATTCATTTATTTTCATTCTTTCCTGATTATTAATATAAGTATTTGGGGCTATGAATTTGCCTCTAATCCCTGCTTTAACTATTTTCCTGTTAATTCTGATATGCAGTATTTTGATAATAATTACTTTCTACATATTCTTCAACTTTCATTTAGATTTTCTTTTAAACTTGAATTGTTAAAGATGATTTTGCTTTTTACTCACCTAGGTGGCAGGAAATTTATGTTTTCTGCGTTTATTTCTAATTGTCTGCACTGTGGACAATTAATGTTGTCTGTACTGTTTATACTTTTGGAATCTGAGAATGTCTTTGTAGTCTTTGTAATAGGCACAACAGTAGTATTTATGTTGTTGTTCAGTCACTCTGTCATGTCTGATTCTTTGTAACCTATTGGACTGCAGCAAGCCAGACCTCTCTGTCCCTCACCATCTCCCAAAGTTTGTCCAAGTTCATGTCCATTGCATCGGTGATGCTGTCCAGCCATCTCATCCTCTATGCTCTCTTCTCCTTCTGCCCTCAATCTTTCCCAGCAGCAGGGGCTTTTCCAATGAGTCGGCTGTTTGCATTAGATGACCAAAATACTGGAGTTTCAGCTTTGACATCAGTCCTTCCAATGAGTATCCAGGGTTGATTTCCCTTAAGATTAACTGGTTTGTTCTCCTTGCTGTCCAAGGGAATCTCAGGAGTCTTCTATAGCACCATAAGTATTTATATTTACATAACATATGCAATATAATATCATATGCATGTATATTAATATATAAAACATTGTCCCTCAAGAATAGAGAATGCTCCTCTTTTCAAGCACTCCTGAAACATTCACAAAAATTTATACTATTGCTCATTATTTTTTAACATATTACAACTGCCATGGGATGAAAGAGGTTCAATAATAACTTCTGAAACTAATGTGTATCTCCATGCACTTTCTGTAGTTTCTGCTTTATGAATGTGATGCTATAAATAGATATATTTCTATCCTCATTTTAAAAATAGCACCTGTTTAAAAGTACCCTTTTTGAACTAACTAAATATTTTTGGTCCTGAATTCAATATTATCTAATATTAAGAACATGGTGTTAGACCCTGCTGATCTAGTGGCCTGTGTGCCATAACTACTGAGCCTGTGCTTTAGAGCCTGTGAGCCACACATACTGACCTGGAATGCCACAACTTCTGAAGCCCATGCGCCCTATAGCCTGTGCTCTGCAACAAGAGAAGCCACTGCATTGAGAAGACTTGTACCTCAACTAGAGAGTAGTCCCTGCTCACTGCAACTAGAGAAAGCCCACACACAGCAATGAAGACTCAGCACAGCCAAAAGAAAAGTAGTGTTGTAACTATTGCTTTAGAAAACCATGTATCCTTTAAAGAGATTAGAAACAAAACTGAAAAATTATATTTAAAGAATTTTTCGTATTAACCCACATATTTACCATTTCCTGTGCTCTTTACTTATTCCTGTGGACTTCAGTTACAATCTGTTATCATTTCCTTTCTGTATGAAAGACATCCTTGGGGCTTCCCTGGTAGCTCAGGGGTAAGGAATCTACCTGTCAGTACAGGAGACAGTTTCGATCCCTGGTCCGGGAAGATCCCACATGCTCTGGAGCGACTAAGCCCATGCACCACAACTACTGAGCCCATGCTCTAGAGATCAGAAACTGCATCTACTGTTTCCTTGCCCTGCAACTACTAAAGCCCGTGCACCCAACAGCCCATCGTGCTCAGCAACAAGAGAAGCCATTGAAATGAGAAGCCGGTGCATTGCGACTAGAGAGTAGCCCCCGCTCACCACAGCTAGAGATAAGCCCATGCAGCAACAAAGACCCAGCATAGCCAACAAATAAGCAAATAAAGTTATATTAAAAAGACATCCTTTAGTATTTCTTACAAGGCAATCAGCTAACAACAAATTCTCTTAGTTTTTGTTTATCTGGGACTGCCTTTATTTTCATTTTTGAAGGATAGTTTTGTTACCTATAAAACTTTTGACAGTATTCCCCAGCACTTTGAATATGTCATCCCACTGCCTTCTGACTATCATTTTTCACATGATAAATCAGCCACTAATCACATTGCCACTCTTCTACACATTATCAGTTGTTTTTCTCCTAATGATTTCAAGATTTTCTCCTTGCCTTTCAACAAACTGACCATGATATGGACAGATGTTTAACTTTGGACTTGTTGAGATTTTTGTTTGTGTAGACCAATGTTTTTCAACAAATTTGGGATGCTTTTACCCTTTATCTCTCCAAGTACTTTTTCTGGACCTTTATCTCTCTTTCTTCCTGCCTGCACTTCCTTTACATGCATGTTGAAATTTATGATGGTGTCCCACAAGTCTTCGTGTCTTTATTTATTTTCTTTTTTCAATTGTCATACTTTAAAGCGCCATTATAGCAGAACAGATGCAGCCTAGCATAGAGGGAAAGAGCTTGACCGGGATCAAACTTTGTGAATTCAGGTCTACATACTGACACCACTTACTGACTGTGTGACCTTAAGCAATTTACTTGGTTTCTCTTTACCTCAAATTCCTCATCTATAAATTGGAAATACAAATAGTGCTTACCCTATAGCATACTTTGAGAATTAATTGAGATCATATGTATGAAGTGATTAGAACATAGTCTATCATAAAGGAAGCACCCAGTTACTCTTTGCTATTATTATCTCTGCTGAAATAGGATTTTGGTTATCACCAACAGGTATAGTCAGGAATTAGCTTTGTAACTGAAGCCTGGAATCTGGTGTAAAAGGGATAAGCCCCTTGTACATGACCGTTTCAGCAATCCTTTCTAAGTTTCCCTCTGTTCCCTCAGTATATCTGGGTTTCTGTATTGTTTTTTCTAATTTACATTATAGTCACATTATATTATACATTATACATTAACACTCAGCTCACTTGGTAAAAACTTTAACATATGACACAGATTTTTCTGGCCCCCTGCTCTCTGGAAGGCCTGGACCTTGATTCTCATGCCTACAGGTGCTAGTTGTCATTGGGCTCTGACTCACACTAACTCATAATCATATCACTCTATGTATTAAATAATAAGCATTGTTTCTGCAGTAAAGTACCCACTCCTCTACCTTTCCAGCCCACTATACTGGACCCCTTGTATATGACTCTTACATATTTGAACTCAAGTTTGTTCAAATTCCTTGAGACAGTGGATTTGGTCTGGGGTCACCCATCTCATGGAGTACAGCCCAATAAACACACCAGCAGTCCAGGTTCCAGTTCTTCCTAGTCCTGGCCCTCTTCATCCTATTGGCTCATAGTCTTGAACCTCTCCTTTACCATGGGTCACCACTTCCCAGTCCTGTTTCTGCACTGACTGCCAAGTAGTTATGGCTATAATATTTGGTCAAACCAGAGTGTCAGTGGAATGATCTAGAAAAAAGTATTCTGAGAATTTCTAGTTAACTACTAACGTGGCATTGAGACAAACCCAGGTGAACTAAACAGATCAAATTTTCTAGTCCATATGGTCAGCCTAGGCTAAGTCTAGGCAAAGATGAAGATTTTCAGTGCCCTCTCTCCACTCTCCAAACTTGTATGCAACTGATATGTTTCCCAAAGAATGTGACTCTCAGAAGTTTTCCAATGACAACTAACTTTGCACTTTACAAAGCACTTACACAAATATATTTCATTCAATCATCACAATAACCTTGTGATCTAGGTGAAGTCACATGATTATTCCCATTACACAGATAAGGAAACAAATTTGGAGTGCATAAAGTTATTGACCTATTTTGGGTGTAGAACTGAGGTTACAGATTAATTTCTCTTGCTTTCAACTCATTGAGCTTTTCAGAGTGTGTTTCATGAAGCAGTAGTCCCATAGGAAATGCTATGATTAATAAGTTTAGGAAATGGTGAAGATTTTGTCACAATAAAAATCTCCAGGAAGCCCTGAAGTAAATTAATCTTGTTAAGTTTATTTTCCACAGTATTTCTCACACTTATCTGACCACAGAACCCCTCTTTTTTGTCTAATAACTATGAATATGCCATAGAATTTTAGGAAACATTGCTCTACACCAAGCTGCCTTACCAGAAAGTCACAGAAGGCCAAATTGAGTGAGCCTAGGGGATTCTTGGAGGGGCATACTGCTCTGAGCAACCTCCAGCCTTTTACCAAATACTTCCTCTATTGAAAATGATCCCTGTCTGCAAGTAAAAAGGGACTCTGGTGACAGGAAAAGTGGACTATTAAGATGAGGACAAGGAACAAAAATCTAAATGCATACATGTATTTACTACAAGATCAGGATACTTCCTAAAGTGGCCCTAACTCAGTGTTTTTCAGAATGGAGTTTACAATAGCACATATGCATCAGAATAATCTAGGAAATCTTGTGACCATAAAGATTCCCAGATAACACTCAGACCTGTTGAAACAGAGTATCTGGGAATAGAGCCCAGGAATCTGCATTTTAATAACCCTACAAGGTGATTTCGCCATGATTAGAATCTGAGAAGCACAGCCTAAGGTAGTCAACAACAGATGTGAGATACTTTTCCAATTAAATCAAAGTCACGAACCAAAGTGAAAATGACCTGAGATGTATCCAGTAGGGGACTATTTGGTTCCATGGTAAATAACCACATCTCAGTAAGACCAGCCTTCCTGGGGAAGACTATTCCATGGTCTATCAGATCTCTTCATTAGGGAACTTCCCTGGTATTCCATCTAAGTAGCTTTCCTTAATTTGATCCTATTACTCCCATGTTTTATACAAAGCAAGTGCAGCAGTTATACTCAATAAACAAAAATGCAATATAAATGCCATTTTAGGCTCATTTTTCCACCCAACTACTCTCAAGTGGCCACATCTCTCAATAAAGTGAGGGTCAACCTAACTGTCCAAGGCAAGCTGAAGTCTCAAATCTTGATTTGGATGAGTAGTGCCATATTCAGAGTCAAGTGTGCAGCCATCAATGGCCCCATTCTTGCAAACAGATGGCATTCTCACAGCTTCTCGGCCACATTACAAAAATTGGGACTCAGAGGGCTGTTCAAGATGGAGGCACTTAAGGAAATTGGAATGTGACCATAACTACTGACTCAGTTATAAAAGCTGTGATTTCTTGGCTTTGGGAAAAAGACCACAAACAGGATAACATCAGTATCATGACAATCAAATTGAATAAGCCAAAGCAGCAGGAGAGATTTGGACAGCACATCAGGAAATACCTGCTGACTATCTAGATTATTAGGAATGGCAACAAGCTGCCAAGATAGACTGTATGGTATCTTTGAGGTCATTAAAAATAGAAATACAATCTTCCAAGAAGATTTCCTGCCCAGGAACAAGTGGGTAAACAAGATGGCATTTTCAGATTAGAATAAAGATTTTAATGAGTATTCAGATGTATTTAGAGAAGGGTGTTCTGTAGAACCGAAAAAAAGCTCTTCAGAAGAATAAATAATGCATTTAGAGATCATCTGAAAAATTTCAACAGATTTTCCTGGGAATACCTTGGTTTCAGAGTAACTGGGAAAGACTTCAGCAGATTGGTACACCTAAAATCATTAAAATAATTAACTGTTTAAATCTGATACACCCCATCATCTCTACATGTGCACACACATATTATATACATATGTATATATGTACATATACATATATATACATATTATATACATTATACACATGTATACACATTATATACATTATATATGTATTATATACATATATATATAATATGTATATATACATGTGCATGTATGGTTGGAGTTTGAAGGCTATAACACTAGGAAGTTTCAGTCTGGAATACTTGGCAAGTTATTTGACCTAAAATTGCAATAACAATCAATAGTAATCCTGCCTACAAATAATAATAATTCTTTGGAATCATCTCTGAAATAGCCCAGACATCTGTTATTTTGAGGTCACATTTATGTTGACCTGCTTAGATCCTGGGTGATAAAGAATGTGATCATTTCAGATACTGTCAGGCCCACAGTTTCCGTCACAGAGAGAAGCTATGACTGGGAGAACCTGCAAAACATAGGCTCTCGATTTGGACTGCCTGAGTTCAAATCCCAGTTCCACTGCTTATTATCTGCATAAGCCTGAACAATTTTTCAACCCCCTGAAGTCTCAGTTTTATCATATATGAAGTGAGATAAATGCAATAACAAATACAACATTGGGATCAAATGAGTTCAGTAGAAATATTCATGTAAAACATTAAACGCACCAAATAAACATTCAATAGGTGGTTAAAGTTGATCTTATTGTTAATAACTATAAGTAAAGCATGAGTCCCTTCACTCTAATTCTCCAGATAATCCCTGACATTGTATGATAAATTTATGAGGAATCAGTCTGCAAAATAAAGCAGACCTTCAGGAATCATAAGAAATGCTTCTTTCATTTCCTGAAACTTCAGGCTGTCAAGAAACAAAAGAGACGAGGAATTATGTGCTGCTTATAGATCGCAGGAACCAAAAAACAGCAAAATAAGAGTAAGAACAATAAGCTGTTTGTGATCTGAAGCAAAATTTGTCCAGTCAGGGCTTTAACCATCCAATACAAACTCGATACAGTTAATAAACTCTTATAAGGGAAGGCAGATGTTTTCTGAAATACATGGCTATTGGTGGCCCAGCCTTGAGGAACATAAGGGAGGACGAACTGAATAACGTTGAGTAATATAGCGTAGTGTGTTCAATTTATATATTCTAATACCAGAGATGCACCCCCAGCACAAGGTGCTTTTCTTTCAGCACTTCCCATTCTAGGACTTCTTAACTCTACCAACTAACCCAAATGTGACACTTCCATTAGGGTTTTCCTCTCCCCATAGCCATTCCAAGATATTTCGCTTAAAATACATTGGTCCTTACATGAACATTCACTCATTCATTCAGTACTGCTTAAGTGAATACCTACAAGCAAAATATAAAGCTGAACTTAGAGCTAAGGTTGACGTATGTATGTACGTATATGTATATGTGTGTATATGTGTGTGTGTGTGTGCGTGTGTGTGTTATATTCCCCCTTTCGTAGCTATATTTTCTGTCCCTAACAAGATAAAGATCAAGTGAAAGATTTTAAGACAGAGCAACACAACCAAGTAAATTTAGGGGAAGGAAAGAATGCAATGACTGGGGTGAGCGAATAAATGGCACACTAGCCTGTCTGCAAGAGATGTCTGTCACTAGACAGGGTTAAAGTAGGTAGGAAAGCACACTTCATAGGGAGGAATGCAACTTCAGCTTTCTCCTCAGAATCTCTTTGTGGTGAGTTCATGATAAATTCAGTTGGATGAACGCATGAATTAATGAAATAGAGCCTATTTAACCTCCATTCAGGAAAATGGGCATATCAGGTCCTGGCTCAAGGTTATTGAGGCCTTCCAGGATGAAGTACTTGACAGAATCCAGTCGCAGTACCAATTCTAAACTGCACATTAAATAAGCACAATAAAGATGTGAGTTTGGAGGCGAATGGCCAGCAGGAGGTTACTTTTCTGGAAATGGCATGGGAGGTGGGGAGTAGGGGAAAGGAGGAGAAGCAGTAGGGAGGGAGCACAGCCCCCTCCTTCCCCTCTTACCCATCAGGCTTCTGGTTTACTAAAACTCAAACAGACCCCTGTTTTCTTTCCTGGGCCAGTATGAATGGCAGTAATTATCCACTCGAGTCACAAGGCAGTGCTGGCTCCCATCTCCTTGCAATTTTGAGCAGCGTGTGTGCGTGTGTTTACCCACTACTATTGAGGGGTGGAAAATAGATTACAATTACATTCTGGCTGGCTTTTGAAGACTTGATAGACAGCTGGAAAGAAATCTTTCCTGCAGCTGGCGGGATGAGAGGGTGGCCAGGAGGCGGGCGTGGAGAGAGGAAGAGAGGCCTTGTCAGGAGAGGAGGAAACAATGCAACACGGACTCAGTACATTTTCAGAGGAGTATTTTTTAAAAGATTAGGGTTGCTAATATTAAAAATGAGTCTGGGGTCCAGCTGGCTAGTTGCACATATGTGGGAAGTAGGTCCTTCTCAGGAACATTCTGAGTGTTCACTTCCAAAGACACTGTCACTGGATCACACAGCAGCAAGATCAGACTTGGACAGGGCTGGCCCTGAGGATGGGTGCAGCCCACACTCTGAGTCAAAGGGCTCAGCTGGACATTTCTCCCTCTGCATCCGGAATCACTTTTCTAGGTTACAACGGATACTCAAGAGATTAGGTAAGATGATTTTTATTCCCTTCCACTCCAAACCAAGTTTTTGTTGTTTTTTTTTTTTTAGTATTGGGGTGGGAGGAAGAGAGTGGGGAAGTCTCAGTTACTTCCTGAGCACTAAATGCCCAGCTACTAGAGGACAGGGAAGCCTGGCATGCTGTATGCAGTCCATGGGATAGAAAAGAGTCAGACATGGCTTAGTGACTGAACAACAACAAAGGCCACCATATGTATTATCTACCCAGCCCATGTAATCCCAACCACTTCACTGAGAGTGAACTCTCATTTTATAGGGGAGGAAAGAGAAGTTCAGAGATGTGAAGCACAAGGATGTTCAGGGACAGAGTGGGCAGCCCCATCAGGGTCATTTCAAAGTTAGTCTCCCAGCACAGGGCAATACTGAGTCTTTATCTGGTTGGTCACAGCACCCACAGTGCTCTGTGGTTTTTCTGAAACATTATCTCCCAGGCCATAGACCCTATTAAAGGTTGATAGGGTGAACTTCTTACCCTGTTATTGAGGAATTGTTGGTCAGAGTGTGGAACACAGAACAGGCAGGTACAGACCAGAAGAGAATAAGAAAGGTTCCACACCCCAGGTCTGGTTCTGAGAAAAGAGCTTATGGTTGGGGCATGGAAAGACAAGGATGGGAACTGCAGGAGTACAGGGAACAGTCATGAGTAGGGCAGGTCTCTGGAAAGAATGGCAAAGCGGAACTGCAAACACAAACTCAGTCTGCTTTCTAGCCTGCCTTGGCCAGGGTTTTGTCTGTGGTCCACACATCCACCCTAGACCACACCAGCAATTCTGTCCCTACAACTTGGAGAACTTTCATGTAAGTGTCCACTATGACCTCACTCTCATAAGGTCATCACAAGGGAGGTCTTTTGAATATATGAAGACCCCAGGTATATCTTAGTTGGAGCTGGTTCAATGAGTCAGACAGCCTCAAACAAACCCGAGTCTCCAGAAATAAAGGTATAAGAATTGTCGTACATTCCTCAGATTACAGGAGACCTTGTTAGTCTTCCTTAATCTGCTTGGAGTATCTCCTAATAGAAGTGTACCTTAAGCCGCCTACTCATAAAAATAAGTGATTAAAATGAAAATAAAAAATATCCCGCTTTGGCATAGTGGCCGGTGGCTGACCTTTCTCCTGACACACTGCAGGGTGTGCAGGACGCATTTTACAGACCGAATGAGCAAGATGTGAGGTTTCACTTAGGGCCTGAGTGAGAACTATTCATTCTTATCTTGCTTCCGGCTTCCTTTGGATAAGCACAGATAGATTTGAATCACTAAAGAGTGTGGTTAAGGGGAATGAAGGGGAAGGACAAATACCTCTTCACTTACCAGTGGTTATCCTCTAGGCTAAACGCAATATATCTATGGTATTTTATCCAATCATTCCTATGACTGAAATGCATATCAAAGCAAGAGAGGCAGATCAAATTAGGCATCAAGGATCCAGCAGAAGTACAGTAGAGGTTTCATTTTTAATTTATAAAAATTAAAATATTATGCAATATTTTGTTTTTATTATCATTTAAAAACTACCTATGTGGGAAATAAGAATGTCAATTAGTGGGAACAGTGGAGGGGGCAATGCTAATATATTTGTTACTCTTTTTAATTGTGCTTTTAGATACTCAGTAGTCTAGGTTCTGCAATTCCATAGTGGTTCAGAAAATAAATACAATGGTTACATCACAAATGAAATATAGATAGCACTCCTATGTATAGTTTACATACATTTGCAGATATGTGGGTATAAAATCCCCACTCCACATAAGGTACTGGGGAACGTGCCAACTTGAAGTGTAACCAGAATTCAGACAATAATTGTAGGTGAACATGGACCCCAAATTTCAGGTAGATATGATTTCCCTGGCTGACAGATGGAAGTGATTTCAGCAGGCCTCTAATCTCCAGAGAAGGTGGTTAGCACAATAGTCTGCAAAAACCACCTGCAGCTGCCAAGTAAATATTCAGAAAGTCTCCTTTATCCTTAGCTAATGGCAAAAATAAACATTTCCACATTTTCCCATCAGCCTTCTAGGCAGGGTTTGCCTTGATAGCATTTTGCTTATTGATTTAGATCAAAATTAGATCACACTTTAAAAACTGGTTTACTAACCACCTCCTCTGTCAATGGGATTGGAACTCTTCCCTAAATGTGAGACAACACCTATCCACATTTGGTCAGGGATTTCTTTGTTCAGTAACACACTAAACAGGCATGGTAAGCTCCTACTGAAGGCAAGGGGTCATTAAACACCAGAGGTGCCATCCTTGCACTCCACCTGCTTACAGATATCACAGGTAAGTAAATAAGCCATTACAAAATGTTGTCCAGGGGTCCCAGCTGGATGAGTCCGAGATGGATGCTGGGTTGAATTTTGACTCCCTGCTATCACTTCATCCTATCCCAGACTGGTTTTAAAGGTAATTAGCATCATGAAATCACAGCAAACCCTAACTACTCCCAGAAACACTTATGACTGTGAAAAAAACTGAAAACATAAAAAAATGTGCATCTTAAGACACTTGTTATGTGAGTGATAGAAAGGATGGAGAAGGTATGCAAAGGAATGAAACAGCCTTAGCTGAAAGACAAAGATAATTATGTGCCAGAAGAATATTGAAAAATAAGAACAAAGTTAGGAGACTCATACTTTCAGGTTTCAAAACTTACTACAAAGCAATGATAATCAAAACAAAACAGTGTGGTACTGGCATAAGGACAGATACATAGGCAAAAGAAATAGAATAATAAACCCATATATCTATGGCTGATTGATTTTCAACAAGGGTGCCAAGACCATTCAATGGGGAAAGAACAGTCTGTTCCACAAATAAGGCTGGGACAAATATCCACATGCAAAAATAATGAAGTTAGACCCATACTTCACAACATATACAAAAATTAATAAATGAATGCACAATCTAAATTTAAGAACTAAAACCATAAAGCTCGTAGAAGAAAACAAAGAAGTAAATATTCATGACTTTGGAATTGGCAATGGATTCTTAGATATGACACTACAAGCACAATCAACAAAAGGAAAGAATAGATGAATTGTGCTTTGAAGGACATCATCAACAAAGTAAAAACACAACCTACAGAATGGGAAGAAATATTTCCACCTTACTTATCACATAAGGACCTAGTATCCAGAATATATTTTTTAAAAAAACTCTTACAACTCAACAATAAAAAGATAAACAGGTAAAAGATGGGCAAAGGTATTGAATAGACATTTTCCCAAAGAAAATATACAAATGGCCAGCAACCACATGTAAATAAGTTCAACATCATTAGCCATTTGGAAAATGCAAGTCATAACCACATTAGGTACCACTTCAGACCCACTAGGATGGCTATAATACTTTTAAAATACTAAATAACAAGTGTTAGAGGGGATGTTGAGAAACGGAAATCATACAGGCATGTTGTTGTGTTGTGCTAAGTCGCTTCAATCGTATCCAACTCTTCGTGACCTCATGGATTACAGCCCGCCAGGCTCCTCTGTCCATGGGATTCTCCAGGCAAGAACACTGGAGTGAGTTGCCATTTTCTCCTCTAGGGGATCTTCCCCACCCGGGGATCAAACCTGTGTCTCTTATGTCTCTTGCATTGGCAGGCGGGTTCTTTACCACTAGCGCCACCTGGGAAGCCTTATTTTTATTTCACTTTGCAGATTTTTTTTTTAAACAAATTGACAGTTTGTGGCAACACTGCACTTTTCCAACGACATTTGTTCAATTTGTGTCTCTGTGTCACATTTTGGTACCTTTCACAATATTTCAAAGTTTTTCATTATTACGGTTTGTTACGGTGAACTGTGATCCGTGGTCTTTGATGCTATTATACAACTGCAATTGTTTTAAGGCATGACAAACCATGTCCACATAAAATGATGAACTTAATCCATATGCTGTGCGTGTTCTGACTACTCTATCAACTAGCCATTCTCTCCCTCTCCTTGGCCCCCTCTATTCCCTGAGACACAATATTGAGATTAGGTCAATTAATAACCCTACAATGGCCTCTAAGTGTTCAAGTGAAAGGAAGAGTTGTATGTCTCTCATTTTAAATCAAAAGCTAGAAATGTTTAAGCCTAGTGAGGAAGGTATGTGGAAAGCTGAGCTAGGCCAAAGGCTAGGCCTCATGTGCCAAATGGTTACCCAGGTTATGAATGCAAAGGAAAAGTTCTTGAAGAAAATTAAAAGTGCTACTCCAGTGAGCATTTGAATGATAAGAAAGTGAAACAGCCTTATTGCTGATATGAAGAGATTGACTGGTCTGGTTAAAAGATGAAACCAACTACAACATTCCCTTAAATCCAAACCTAATCCAGAGAAAGGACTTAAATCTCTTCAATTCTATGAAGGCTGAGAGGTAAGGAAACTGCAGAAGAAAAGCTTGAAGCTAACAGATGTTAGTTCATAAGGTTTAAGGAAGAGCCATCTCCATAACACAGACATGCAGTGTAAAGCAGTAAGTGCAGATGTTAGAAGCTGCAGCAAGTTATTCACAGGATCTCACTGAGATAATCAATGAAGGTGGCTGCACTAAACAATAGATTTTCAATGTAGATGAATCAGCCTTCTAGTGGAAGAAGATGCTCTCCAGGACTTTCATAGCTAGAGAAGACTTTCATGGCTAGATGTCACCTCTAACACATTTAAATTTGTCTTCCCTTCTAAAAGAACTAGTTCATTTGGTTGGTTTTGGTGTTGCCTTTCTTGTAGGTTGTGGAAAAGAGGAGTGTGATAACCTAATCGAGAAAGGTCTAAAGGAACGTGAGAAGGGATCATTAACCATAATACAGAATTAAGCTGGTATTTTTAATACATCAAAGAATAAAAGGATTCTTGAGAGAAAGGTGAGAACTGAAATCAACTTGAGTATCTAAACCCAGCCCCTTGGATTCTGAAGCCCAGAGACCCATACCCACACCTAGAGGATGCCCAGGACTAAAGACCCTATTTGAGATCAAGAAAAAGGAAGCATGATCCTTACACAAGTCAAGATTGTTGTGGGAGCAGTGATTTTTGCACTTCCGCTGATGCAAATCCTGGCATGGAGAGCGTGCTCTATTCCCAATAAGCCCAGGGAGACACCTTTGTGCAGACCCAAAGAAGAGAGGCACTCATGTCTCACCCTCAGCAACATGGCTACAAAAATAATTATAGGAGGCAATGGCTTCTTTGATTTTTGCTTTCAGGTTTCTGAATGCCAGAAAGGCCTCCAAAGGGCACCGCCTACAGCAATTACAGCATCCCCTTGCAATGTTGCTGGAATAGAACATTCACACTTTCTCAGAAACGGAGAATAGTCTATTATTACTGAATGTTCTGAGACAATGGGGTTCAATAGGGCAAACAAAAGACTTTGGAAATAGGAGGCCAGTACATTCAAAGCATTGCCTTAGCCATTTGCTCAATAAATATCTATTGAGTACTTACTATGAACCAGAACAAGCACATAAGAGAACGACTTCCCACTTTCAGCTGAGACAAACCATTCCCTCCACCTGTGACACAGTGTCTTGCCCTAACACTTCAAGGCCATGTGGGGAGATGGAAAGCCTAAATTCAGTGACTTGAATCTGACAGCTTTAGAGAGTCATACATACCATACCATTGATATGCAATGAATTCTCTATCATATTGACAATAGGAAGAAAGTTACCTTGGGAAGAACAATGTCTCACTGAATAGATCATTTTAATTTTCTCACATTAAAGGCATAATTCACCATGTTTCTGAGCACCCTATTCTGTAGTGAAAGTATATATGCCTTTTCAAGTCAGCGGTCAAGAAAAAAGCAATGTCATGATCAACCTAAAGTAAAATACCTGGTAAATCACAGGGACTTTGAAATGGAAGAAAAATTTTGTGAATGAAAGAGTATAAAATAAATGTTTTCCCCATTTCCGTTTGCCTGAGAACACACAGAGCTATTTGCAAAAAATAAAATACATAACAATTAAAAAAAACAGTATTTTAAAATAGGTTATTCAAATGTACAAAATGTACATGGGTACCTAATGACTCTTCATGTAGCAAGATGACATCACAGACCCAATCTGAGAAAAACCTGATTATTCGTTTTCCCCCAAATGATCACCATGTTGTCACTTGGTATCCAGACTTGCAACGGCAGATGGGCTAATGTGGGGTCAGAACTACAGAAGTCCTCTCTTCTCAAATGAGGACCAAATCCCTGGCCCTGGGGTCATAAATGTAGTGCTCCAGCCAACTGAACTCGACTTGACAAGGATATTTGGAAAATCACAAGCCAAACTAATGGCCAGTAACTAGTCACTGTCTGATAACCTGTATTTCCAAGGTTAGACTGTTTGAATTTAAACTTCTCCACAATACTCCACCCACACACATGCACTTAAACCATGTATGTATATCCATGGAGTTCATAAAATAATGAAGAAAACCTTCACATAGCTCTGACTTGAAGTTCTAACTACTGTGGAAGCATGTCTAAAACAGTCATGTGAAACCACCATATGCAAATATTCTATGATACTTTTTCCATTAAGAGGTGAGGTCTATGCTCCTATTAAGTAGTGGGATCGCTACCCTAACCTCTTGAATCTGGGCTAGTTCTATAACTGCTCTGATCAACAAACTCTTGCAAAAGTGATGTAGTGCCAGTTTCAGAAACTAGACCTTAAAAGAATGGCAGCCTTCACTTCCTGTCTCTTGAACAGCCATGTAGTCTAACAACCCTGTTGGAGAGATCACATGCCTAAGGAGAGGGGTCCAATTGAGCCCAGGCTTCCAGACATTTCCACCAAGGCACAAGCCATGCAAGTGAAGCCATCTTGGACCTACAGACTGGACCAGAAACCAGCAGAATGCCACTGGGTGACCTCAGTTTATGTCAGAGTGAAATGAAAGCATCACTCATCTGAACTCTGCCCACATTTCTAACCCCAAATATTGAAAAGTAATAAAATGTTTGGTTTCTTTAACCCATGAAGGTTTGGGGTAATTTGTCACACAGCAACAAATATGTAAAACAAAAGCTTACAGGACCTTAGAGCTGTGACTACTTGAGTGAAGGGCATAGGGAAAAGTTTCCTAGCAAGGTGTTAGCAGGCAGAGGGAAGCCTGTATCTCTTTCCCTCCATTATTACTAAAGACTTGATATAATGCTTGGTGACAAGGTTAGGAAACTAGAAGTGCAAGGGTTGGATAAGGACTACATAATCTAAAGGAAACCACCTCTTACAGTAACATTGCTAACATGAATAGTTTCTGGAAGAGTAAAAGTGGGAAAATAGCCAGAAATATTTTGGGGGAAAAAGTGAGGATTCATACTACCAGCTAAAAAAAACATACCTTAAAGTAACGAAAACAGTATGGTACTGTTTTAAACACAGAATAGAAAGGGCAGAAACAGACCCATGTATATATGCTTTTGAGTGTGGGATAAATAGATATTTCAACCACTGAGAAAGGATGAACCATCCTTCGTAGTGGTAGAGAATGGCGGCTGTGTCCTATAGTATTAAGACCATAGGTTATTTGCATTTAATAAATCTAATTACATTCCTACTTGAATTAATCATAAGTTCCAGATGGACTAAAAATCTAAATACTTCTATTATTTAAATTATTGTTGCTTTGTTGTTGTTCAGTCACTAAGTCATGTCCAATTCTTTGGGACCCCCTGGACTGTAGCATGCCAGGCTCCTCTGTCCTCCACTATCTCCTGGAGTTTGCTCAAATTCATGTCTATCGAGTCAGTGATGCTATCTAACCATCTCATCCTCTGGAGTCCTCTTCTCCTTTTGTCTTCAATCTTTCCCAGCATCAGGGTCTTTTCCAATAAGTCAGCTCTTTGCATCATGCAGCCAAAGTATTGGAGCTTCAGCTTCAGGATCCCTCCTTCCAGTGAATATTTCTTTAGGATTGATTGGTTTGATCTCCTTGCTGTTCAAGAGACTCTCAAGAGTCTTCTCCAGCATCACAATTTGAAAGCATCAATTCTTCAGCCCTCTGCCTTCTTTATAGTCCAACTCTCACATCTATACATGACTACTAGAAAAACCATAGCTTTGACTAGACCGACTTTTGTTGGTAAAGTGATGTCTCTGCTTTTTTATATGCTGTCTAAAAGTTTGGCATACCTTTCCTTCCAAGGAGCAAGCGTCTTTTAATTTCATGGCTGCAGTCACCATCTGCAGTGATTTTGAAGCCCAAGAAAATAAAATGTCACTGTTTCCACTTTTTCCCCTTCTATCTGCCATGAATTGGTGGGTAGGACCAGATGCCATGATCTTAGTTTTCAAATGTTGAGCTTCAAGCCAGTTTTTTCACTCTCCTCTTTCACCCTCATCAAGAGGCTCTCAGTTCCCCTTCACTTTCTGCCATTAGGGTGGTATCATCTGCAGACCTGAGGCTGCTGATATTTCTCTTGGCAATCTTGATTCCAACTTGTGATTCATCTAGCCTGGCATTTCCATGATGTACTCTGCATATAAGTTAAAAGGCAAGATGACAATATATAGCCTTGTCATATTCCTCTCCTAGTTTTGAACCAGTCCATTGCTCCATGTCCAGTTCTAACTGTTGCTTCTTGACTTGCATACAGGTTTCTCAGGAGACAGGTAAGGTGGTCTGGTATTTCCATCTCTTTAAGAATTGTCCACAGTTTGTTGTGATCCACACAGACAAAGGCTTTATTGTAGCTAGTGAAGCAGATGATTTTCTGGAACCCCCTTGCTTTCTCCATGATTCAATGAGTGTTGACAATTTGATCTCTGGTTTCTCTGCCTCTTTGAAACCCATCTTATACAACTGGAAGTTCTTGGTTCACATGTTACTGAAGCCTAGCTTCAAGGATTTTGAACATAACCTTATTAGCATGTAAATGAATGTAATTGTATGGTAGTCTGAACATTCTTTGAAACTGCCCTTCTTTAGACTTGGAATGAAAACTCTTTTCCAGTCCTATGGCTGTTGCTGAGTTTTCCAAATTTTCTGATATATTGATTGTAGCACTTTAATAGCATCTTTTCGGATTTGAAATAGTTCAGCTGGAATTCCATCACCTCCACTAGCTTTGTTTGCAGTAATGCTTCCTAAAGCCACTTGACTTCACACTCCAAGATGTCTGGCTCTAGGTGAGTGACCTCACCATCATGGTTATCTGGGTCATTAAGACCTTTCTTGTATGGTTCTTCTCTGTATTCTTGCCACCTTCTCTTAATCTCTTCTGTGTCTGTTAGTTCCTTGCCAATCCTGTCCTTTTTCATGCCCATCCTTGCATGAAATGTTGCCTTGATATCTCCAATTTTCTTGAAGAGATCTCTAGTCTTTCCCACTCTACAGTTTTCCTCTATTTCTTTGCATTGTTCATTTAAGAAAGCCTTCTAATCTCTCCTTGCTATTCTCTGGAATTCTGCATTCAGTTGGGTAAATCTTTCCCTTTCTCTTTTGCCTTTCACTTCTCTTTTTTCCTCAGCTTTTTGTAAAGCCTCCTCAGACAACCACTTTGTCTTCTTGCACTTCTTTATTGGGGGGGATGGTTTTGGTAACTGCCTCCTGTACAATGTCATGTACCTTCATTCATAGTTCTTAAGACACTCTGTCTACCAGATCTAATCTTCTGAATCTATTCATCACCTCCACTGTATAATCATAAGGGATTTGATTTAGGTCATACCTGAATGGGCAGGGCTTCCCAGGTGGCTCAGTAGTAAAGAATCCATCTGCCAATGAAGGAGACACAAGTTCAATCCCTGGGTTGGGAAGATCCCCTGGAGAAGGAAATGGCAACCCACTCCAATATTACTGTCTGAGAAATCCCATAGATAGAGGAGCCTGGCAGGCTCTAATCCATGAGGTAGCAAGAATCAGACATGACTTAGCAACTAAACCATCATGGCCATACTTGAATGGTCTAGTGGTTTTCCCTACTTTCTTCAATTTAAGCCTGAATTTTGCAATTAAGGAGCTCACAATTCGAGCTACACAGTAAGCTCCAGGTCTTGTTTTTGCTGACTATATAGAGCTTCTCCATCTTTGGCTACAAATAACATAATCAATCTGATTTCAGTAGTGACCATCTGGTGATGTCCATGTGTAGAGTCATCTCTTGGATTGTTGAAAAGGGTGTATGCTATGATCAGTGTGTTCTCTTGACAAAACTCTATTAGCCTTCTACCTGCTTCATTTTGTATTTCAAGGCCAAACTTGCCTGTTATGCTGGGTATCTCCTTACTTCCTACTCTCACATTCCAGTCTCCCATGATGAAAAGAACATCTTTTTTTGATGTTGGTTCTAGAAGGTGTTGTAGGTCGTCAAAGAACCAGTCAGCCTCAGCTTCTTGAGTATCAGTGGTTAGGGGATAGACTTGGATTACTGTGATGTTGAAAGGTTTGCCTTGGAAATGAACCAAGATCATTCTGTTGTTTTTGAGGTTGCACCCAAGTACTGCACTTCAAATTCTTCTGTTGACTATAGGGCTACTCCATTTCTTCTAAGGGATTGTTTCCAACAGTAGTAGATATAACGGTCATCTGAATAAAATTCACCCACACCCATCCATTTTAGTTCACTGATTCCTAACAAGATGTAGATGTTCAATCTTGCCATCTCCCACTTGACGACATCCAATTTACCTTGATTCATGGACCTAACATTTCAGGTTCTATGCAACACTGTTCCTTACAGCATCAGACTTTACTTTCACCACCAGACACGTCTAACTGAGTGTCGTTTCCACTTTGGCCCAGCTGCTTCATTCTTTCTGAGCTATTAGTAATTGCCCTCCACTCTTTCCCAGTAGCATACTGGATACCTTCTAACCTGGGGGGATTCATCTCCCAGCATCATATCTTTTTGCCTTTTCATACTGTTCATGGGGTTCTCGCCACAAGAACACTGGAGCCGGTTACCACTTCCTCCTTCAAGGGACTACATTTTGTCAGAACTCTTCACTATGACCCATCATCTTGGGTGGCTCTGAACAGCATGGCTCATAGCTTCATTTAGATACACAAGCCCCTTTACCACAACAAAGCTGTAATCCATGAAGAAGATTATCTAAATACAAGACCCTAAATGTAAAGAATACTTTTAAAATTTTGAGATAGGAAAGAGCTTCAGGAGCATGATATAAAATTTAAAGCCATCAATGAAAAACTTGACAGATTAAACTACAGTAAAATTTCAAATTCTATACAGAAAAAGATACATTAAAAAGACAAAAGAAACCTTGGGGGGAAAATACCTGTGATACATGAGTCAAAGGGTTAAGACCCATAATATATTATAAGCATATACAAATTTCTAAGAAAATATAAAAATCCCAGTACAAAACTGGATGAAAAACATCAACATTCACTTCAATGGAGTGCAAGTGGCCAAAATCATCCAGAAATACATTCAAACCTACCAATAATCAGAGTAGTGAAAATAAAGAAATAATTTTACCTACCATGTTGATAAGAATTTTAATGATTAATTTTAATGCCAGTGTTAATAAAATGTAGGGAGATGGGTATTCTCACATTGTCAGAGGAAAATATAAATGGACACAGCCATCTTTTAAAACAACCTGGCAATATGTGTTAATATTAAAAAATAAATGTATCTTTTGAGTCACAGGCTCCACTTTCTATTATCTATCTCACAGAAATAGTTACACAGATATACACACGATGATATTCACAGAGACCTGGTCTATAAGAGCAACAAAAAAGAGAAACATCCAAAATGCTCATCTATAAAGGAAAAGTTAAATACTTCTATAGAACAGAATACAACATAGTCATTTTAAAAGAATAGGTCAATCTATGTAAGACCTAATAAGGAAAGTTATCCCTGAGGAAAATGCTAAGTGAAAAAAATAGTAAAATACAAATGGTATGATCACATTTTGGTAAAAAAGCAAATTGACAAGAGTGTGTTTGTGTATAAATATATGTTAGTATGTGCACAATAAAAATCTAGTGGTGCACAAACATATACATATATATACAAGAAAAGATAATGTCTGAGATTATATAAAACAAGGTACCTCTAATAGATTTAAATATTTAGTATATCACAATCTTTTTAAAACAAGGACCTAAATCACAGCCCTTTTATGATAGAAAAACCAAACAATACAGTGACCAAAAAAGGTTTAGTATTGGGTCAAACCATCTTCTTTTGTAATTGCATTGTGACACCAAAACTAACTTCATCCTTATCTCATAGTCAATACCTCCACATTTTAGCTCTTTCTCATAAAATATGTTCAACATCTGAGAGATTAACTAGCATTTAACTGTTGTGTTTGCAGGACCCATTCTCTAAAGCAGTGATCTCAAGGAGGAAGAGTGAAAAATTTAACATGACACATGCCTCATGCGCTCCAGATAGTTCCCTTGCCCCTGCCATGGGCTTTTACTAGTATGAACTTCACTACTACAGAAAGTACTTTCTTTTAATAGTAGTGTATGTTATGCCTCTCAGGAGTTTGGAGGCAGGAAGAAGCTTGGGAATAACTGCTCAAAGATGTAGTTATTTAGTCTCCTTGAAATTGCATGCTGAAATTGGGGCTGATAGATGGGCTTCCCTGATAGCTCAGTTGGTAAAGAATCCACCTATAATACAGGAGACCCCAGTTCAATTCCTGGGTTGGGAAGATCCTCTGGAGAAGGGATAGGCTACCCACTCCAATATCGTTGAGCTTCCCTTGTGGCTCAGTCAGTAAAGAATCTGTCTGCAATGTGGGAGACCTAGGTTTGATTTTTGGGTTGGGAAGATCCCCTGGAGAAGAGAAAGGCTATCCACTCCAGTATTCTTGCCTGGAGCCATGGACAAAGGAGCCTGGCAGGCTACAGTTGATGGGGTAACAAGAGTCAGACGCGACTTAGCGACTAAACCACCACCACCACCCATACTATAGGAAGTACTCTTTATTTAGATTATACAGTCCCAAACACAACTAACATTTAAATTGTGGAAAACAGATAACTAATTCTGCCTTTATTTAAGATAAGTACCTTCCATTCCATATAATGGTTTTTTTTTCCTCTTAAAACTCTTCCTAACATTAACATTCATATATTAACTCTAAGAGAAAGTACATGTGGAGTAAGAGCAAAAGAAATACAAAATCACATACAAAATAAGAACACTATTCACACAATTTAAACTTCAACTGTTATTACTCATTGTGCCTATTCCTTTTTTAAAGTCAGAAGTCTCACTGATCTCATTGTCTGTGGCAGCATTGTGGGTTAGGACTCCAAGAACTGCTGAAGGATATATCCAGCTTGGTGGGAAGGCTTGCCAACGCTTCCTCCCATACTTCAGTCTTGCTTCAGGGCTTCAGAGAAGTATCCAAAGCTCACAAACACCTATCTACTTAGAAGTTCCCAGTAAGGCTTTAATTTGCCTCCTGCTGCTGGCTCTAATTATCTAGCCAGTGCCTGAGAGGGAAAATCCAGTCTCCTGCTTCTACTCAGCCCAAGTGGCAGCTCTCTCGCTTGTTTCCCATAGGCTTTCTCCTCTCGAACAGACCCTGACACATAAAAAGACCCTCAAATACTGGGCTGGTGTGTCCCCACCGTCACCTGCCACATGACTGTGTACCACACAGGAAACATTTGCTCATGATAACTATCATTAGTTATTGCAAGTAGACTACTGAACATTAGTCATTAAACCACTCCAGCAACTCCCAACTATTGTTTTGTTTCCTGATGGAAGCCAGGATTCTGACGAAGAGCATTTTCCTTAAAGGATTCTGCCTCTTCCCCACTTCTAATCATTTTAAGCATAAATTGAATTTAGCGGAAGAATTTGAAGGCAGAAAAATTTCTTAGTAACATTACACCTTAATTGGACCATGCTATGTACCCATAAGTATACAAAATTAGGATAACCTGTACCCATTATTGGGGCCTCCTGGTGGCTCAGACAGTAAAGAATCTGCCTGCAATGCAGGAGACCTGAGTTCGATCCCTGGGTCAGGAGGATCCCCTGGAGGAGGGCATCTCAATCCACTCCAGTATTCCTACCTGGAGAATTCCATTGACAGAGGAGCCTGGCTGGCTACAGTCCCTGAAGTTGCAAAGAATCAGACACAACTGAGCAACTAACACACACACATGTACATATCCATTATCGATTCAGTTTGAGGGACTATAATTCCCTCAAGCTTCAGATAAACCATTTGATGTGTAAAGTTACCCTAAAATATCAACATCCCCAAATTTGACATCCTAGTATGTTATTAGGACTAAATTATTTATTCAAGTCTAGGATATCTTTGGAGAAGGCAATGGCAACCCACGCCGGTACTCTTGCCTGGAAAATCCTATGGACGGAGGAGCCTGGTAGGCTGCAGTCCATGGGGTCGCTAAGAGTCGGACACAACTGAGCGACTTCACTTTCACTTTTCACTTTCAAGCATTGGAGAAGGAAATGGCAACCCACTCCAGTGTTCTTGCCTGGAGAATCCCAGGGATGGGGGAGCCTGGTGGGCTGCTGTCTATGGGGTTGCACAGAGTTGAACACAACTGAAGCGACTTAGCAGCAGCAGCAGCAGCAGGATACCTTCATTAGTAAACTAGGACGCTTTTTCCTAGGACTTCAGTCTCTAAAATAAAACCTGGTTGAGCAGTTGGTACAGATAATTAAAGGTCCTGTAGTCTTTCCCATTCAGCTGAGGAAGGGATCATCACACTGACAAGAAGATTGGTTTAACATTCAGGGAAATTACTCTCGTTGTCATCCAGTTGACTCCCACTCTCCTGTCTGAGGGAGCCTCTTTCCTAGACTGAGATGTCTTCTCCACAGGCTGCCAGCACAGATGTAGCCTGAAAAAGTCTAATGAGCCTGCATGCCAGCACCCACCATGGGATGTCAACTAACTGAAGAAACCCTCTCTTTGAAATCAGCACCTCTTCTCCAGGTGTGTTTTGAATCTCCGAAAGATCTCACATGTGGAAACCTGATTCATCTTCACTCTTTGCTAGTTTTGAAATGGAAGACTATAAAAACAAAAACAAACCCTCACTCTCAAGTCTTACTGAGTAAGTCATTTAAGATTTTAAAAGGTAGAAGAGTACTCTGATGTCTACCTGATTTTTATTTTATGAGCACTAGCTTCTGGAAGTTGGTTGCAGACTAGATGTGCCAGGATGCAAACAGCAAGGATGGTTTCAGTCTTGTCACTCTTACTGTTTCCTATGATGCCTGATCCTCTACTTTTTAAACCACAAAGGTGATTATGAGAGAAGAAACATCTCACATCTGTAGCACTAAGTCCCTTATTTTGCACTCTGGCCCAGCCACCAAGTACCCTTATTACCACCAGCAGGGCTTTCCCAGAAGGACACAGTTGAGGGCAGGGGTTAGCATAAGATATGCCACGTGGTAAAGATTTAGAAAATGGCATATCCTTAGATTGAGGGTTGGAAATGAGTCTTCTTTTGTGGTCCTAAACCCTGGTATAGCAGAAAGTAAGGGAAGAACTTACATGCTGATTAGCACTTCATTCTTTTAATATGGGTTGTACTCATATTGGTCCTCGAGCAGACAAGGCACACTATCAAGCATGTTGCCCATCTGAGTGGCAAGAAAAAGAGAACATGAAACTCGCTTTTCAAAGGCTTCCACCAGAAATGTCACATGTTAGCTCTGCTCGCATTTCCTTGGCCAAAACAACTCATGTAATCAGACCCAATTTCAAAGAGGCATGTGAACGCAATCTAACCTTGTGCCCAAACAAAGGAAACTGGAATAATGACCTCTATGCACTGCATACTTCAGAGGTGATTGAGGATCAAATGCAACAAGATATGAAATTGCTTTTAAAAACTGCAAACCCAATACAACAGAGAGTCCCCTTATTAATGAATGCCATACCACTGAGAGTATTCAAGACCTTTGCCACACTGAGACTGTATAATCTCACCCTGACAATGCAAGCACAAATGTTTTTTTTATTCAGGAGATGCTTCCTAGGCTTTTATTAATAGATCTCATCAAAGACCCAAGATAATTCTCCCTGTGATCTAGGGATGGACCTTTTTCCTCACTATCCTCTCCCACACTAAAAAGCTTTTTACCCTTATTTTTGGGATCCCAGAATTGAGTTCATTTCCTTATATATTCAGTGTCCAAGGAACAAAGGAAAGGGAATGGAAGCTAAGCAACTTGGTTGCAAATTCTGACCCTAATACTTGCTAGTTACAAAATCTCAGCTAATCTTTCTAAACCTCAGTTTCCTTCTCTAAAAAATGGGCATATTAATCGCATTTACCTTCCAAAGGTTTTGAAGATTAAATATACACATTAATATGTAAAGTGTTCAGCCCAATGGCTGGCTCATCATAAGCATTCAGAGAATATTTTCCCTTTTTCTTTTAAGAAAAAAGAAACTTACTAGAAAATTATTTTAAATGTCATGGGAGCAGTGAAGGTAACTTGTCAGCCAAGCCATTGGCAATGTCCAGGGAGCAAGGATGGTCCTAGAAAATGGGAGATGAGTCTGCTTCAGTTGATTCATTCATTTAGTAAGTTAATCACTCAGGCCTTTATTTCCCATTCTCTCTGTTCCACGCACTGTGTTAGGCCTATGACTTCAGAGATAATTAAGACACCATCCTTCTTTCCATGAGCTCATAATCTAGTAGGGAAAGATACACAGATGTACTGTTCCAGAACATAAGAAACATGTTAAGAGATATAAATCCTAAGTAGAGCTAGAGGAAGCTCCTGGTCACCACACATCCTGAATGTTGTCTTGCTTGAGATTCTGTCCTGGAGTACTAGTCCTTTGGTGAAAGAATTTCTCTCTCTTGTTAAGAAGAAAATAGCACCAAGGGAAGAGCCACATTATTCTCACTTCCTCCCATCCAAGACCAATCATATCAGGAATGTCATCTGGCTGGTCTCTGGGGAGGGCTGTAGCCTCAAACTCCCCTTCCCATTCCCATCATAGGGACCAATATTTCACTGTCTGAGGTTCATTCATTTAGATCACTCTTCAGCCACCTGGGATTTGATTTGGAAATAAAACAAATTATCTTTGGAATAAAATTCCCAGAGAACAAGCCCTGAAATATATTTGGCATATATTTATATCAACACATATACAAATATATTTATAAGCTTTCATCAATATTCTATCAACTCTCCAAACAGTATTTCTAGAACACTATTATCGTAATGATTATTTGCTCGCCTAATCATTTTCCTTTATATATTTGTGTCTTTGGTCTCATGACAGCACCTGTGAAAGGCTAGAGTTCCTTGTTAAAAGTACACTCACAAGCTATTCCTATAGGATAGCTGTGGTGCTAATCAAGAAGAGCGATTAAATATCTCGCAAGCAATTTTAACATTCATCAAACTGATAATGGCAAGAAACAAATTGGAGCCTTTCAGTGTTTTACCAAATGTGCTCTCTAATTCCTTATTACGCTATATATTTCTGGAAACTATTTCTATACACAAACCAAGCTGAAAAGAAATGTGCTATTTGCTGCAAAAATATAAGAACAAGTGTAAGCTGCTTGCCACCCTGGGGATAATCACAATCACATTAAAATGCAGCTCCATGGCTCATCTTTCATCTTTCCCCTCTATCAGTCAGTAAATTAATTCCTCTACAGATATGAACATCAATATTCTATTTCTGTAAAAAGTGCCCTTTTTCAATTACTTCCTGAGAAAAGCAGAGTTACTATGGCAATCTCCGAATTTTGCACTCTGCAGCTTTAGACTACCACTGTTTTATAAATGGAAACCTATAATTTAGCTCAATTCCTTTTGCAAGGTATAAGAAGAACACCCACATGTTCTTAACTGTCTGTGACAACAACATGGGAGGGGGAGTGGGGAATGCATCTTTCCTTAAGGGGGAATTTTATATCCCAGCACCCAGTGAGGGCCTCGGTAATGATGGGTGCCAGACAAGTTTATGGAAGATAAAGATGAAGTAGTAGTTTTGTATTCTCCTGGGACTCCCTCCTATTAATAATCCTATATTCAACATGTAAAGGAGATCAATTTGTGCAAAGGTTTTGCATTCTTCTGGGCTATGAAAAGTAGTCTCATGGCCAATAAAGACCCCTATACCTCCCCATTACAGGGCTCTGCTCAGTTCTGTAGCCTCCTTTTAATCCTACACAATGCTATCCTGCAGCTTCCCAATATCTGGATCACAAGAATCTTCTATAATAGGTCTGCTTTGATGTGGAGACATCTAAGTAATTCATTGGAAAGCTCGTTCAAACACCCTTCTTATTGTATTCCATGTGGGTATAGACATACCGTTAGCCACCAGTAGTTACACAGATGGATTAGTAACATCTTAGGCAATTTATATTTCCACTTCAGTTTCTATATGGATTGTCTTTTAGAGATTTCTTCTGTTTTAGACTAAGTTCTTTTAGGCACTCCTTTCTCTTTCAGTCAGGCCTTTGACTGGAAGGACAAAAGAAGCACTCAACCCACACACAGGTCAGCACTCTGCTCATCAGAGTAGGAGCTTAGAAATGGAATGGAAATAGGGCTGAAGTCCTTCATAGAAAGATTAGGGTCTGCCTATTATGTGGAAAGACCTCCCATCTCTGGAGAGCCTATAACAAATCTTAACCTGGGGCCATGGATGTGTTTCTGAGCATCCATAAATCCTCTAACTAATAGGCAACATTTTATACATTTTCTAGGAAGAAGGTTATATGATTTTCAGCAGTGCCGTATGAGCTCAGGACCCACAAAATGGGTGAAGCCCATAGGCTTAGCAGAGGTGGCCTTCAGATAGAGACTTGGAGCAGATAGCCAGCATTCTTTGGAATAACATCTTCAACATATGGAAAGAAAAGAGCTCTCAACATGGAATTCTATTCCCAGCTATTTTTTAAAAGTGAAGATGTCCTGTAATAAAGAAAGAAAAATACAAGCCACAGACTTAGAAGATATTTATAACACATATTATATAACATAATATATAAAACATATTATGGATTAGTATCCATAATCTATAAGATGTTCCCATAAACTAATAAAGACCAAAAACACCTTGGTATACAAGTTGCTAATTCTGATTAAACTGAAGATATTCACATCCAGTAATACAGCTGTTCTATTTCTAGATGTGTCCTCCAGAGAAATCCTCATTAAACATGTCCACAAAAAGACAACTACACTATTATTTATATAACAATTTAGACTCCCATCAAGAAGAATATGGATAAAGTATGATATAGTCTAATAATGGAATACTATGCAGCAGATAAAATGAACAGATTAGATCTACTGCATCAACATGAATAAACCCCAAAAACATGGTGTTTAGCAAGCTACAAGTGAATACGTATAGCATGAGACAGTTTATGTAACATTTTAAAAGAATCAAACAGTGTATTATATTACTAATATATGCATATGCAATAAAAGTTTTCAAAAACTCATGGCAAAGAAACACACCAATTTTACTGGGATGGTTACCTACCTCTAAGAAAGGAGACTGAGGAATGAGATAGGTAAAGTCTCTTTACCCCTATTTATTACCTTTTATTCATGAAGGAAAAGGAATTTTAAATGGATGTGGGAGGTTCACAGGTGTCATATTTTCTAAACTTTTTTTGTATGTTTTAACTATTTAACACAAAAATGAAATCAAAATTTAAAAACCTAAACTACACTTTTCAGGGATAAATCTTTTTATCATAAATATCTTTCTCAAAGCTTCCTTTCTCTTTTGTCTTCTGCCCATCATTCACCAAAATGCTATATAGGCCTCAGAAAAAATTCCCTGCTATGCCTGCCTCTCCTGCTCCCTGCTCCGCACTCCTTCTGGACACCGCATTGGATTCAAATGCTGTTATCAGAACTACTACACTGACATGTATTGGGCTGACCCACAAGAGACTGCCACTGTTTGCAGGTCAAAAACATTTAAGTATTGGGAATGTCATACAGTTCCACCAATCATTATATTTACATAACTGCCTTTCCTAACTAGACTCTGGATCCCTTGGATGTTCATGTTAGACTCACCGCTTTGTTTAAGCGTGACACTCAGAGGGTGCTTAGTGAACTGCTCCCATAATGACAGGCATTTGCTCTCAGCCTCTCTTTCAGTGTTTTGCCCCTGGATTTAAGAGGATAGATGAGTGGTACAAATATTTTTCCACTGTATATCACCAAGGAGTTATGGAGTGGTCATTGATGTGTGGTCTTTGTTTCATGGAGTTCTCTGCTTATGCAAGGAACTAAAAACAGAATATGTGAGTGAAGAATTCACAAGAACTGCTCAGCTGCCGGACAGAAGGGATTCTTGGGAAACTGAAGAGCCAGTATACTGTAGCAATAATGCATAAAGATGCACATTTGTGCACTTTTTATTCACTCTTTCACCTATTCATTTGTTCAGTATCAGTATGTAATTTATCCAAACTTATCAGGAATGACCCAATAATCCAAACATGATGTGCCTCTTTAACTGCCATTTTCAACTAGAGGCACCACTGCCCACCTACAGCCTTCTGACAGCTGCATAGAGAACTGACCAGGACATTTTAACCCAAGAATAGACAATTATAATTGCTGTTACTGGTAACAGTGCTGTTAGTTTCAGGAATGAGCCAGTTTATGCCTGCTTTATGACCAATGGATGGTCCATGTCTCCTTTCTTCTGCTTCTGTGAAAAGGGTGTGTCCCATAATTGCTGTTCAAAACTGGAGAAAATATTCTAATAGGGAAGAACATCATAAAATTTAAACATTATAATGAATTCATTTTAGTATTTAGGATATTTGGACTTTTATTTAATAGCTTCAAAAGCATTCTGCTGTTGCCAAAAATAGATGTGTGCTATTTGAATTCTAAAGAGCTGTTTTATAAGGGAAATAGAACGAATTGTAGAAGAGATTCTGTGTATAATCCTTTCCTATGTGCTTGCTGTATATAGGACTATGACATTCTTAAAATTTCAAGCAGGGAAACCTGCTCTGGTTACCTTGGTGATAAACTGGGGATAAAAATTACACATAATTGCTGCTGATGTCACTACTGCCTTATTGTTTCCAAGGCTACAGATTGTCTCCAAATAATTGTAATGCTTTGTGCATTGGAAGGCCACCATGTAGGAAAAAGCTTAGTACTGCAGTTATTCTTTCTAAATCTATCTAATAAACCATCCATGGCCTCTCAGGGACTTTGGATAATTACGGAGATAAAAAGGCATTGAAAAGGCTTCTATCTTAACCTATCCCAGGAACACAAACATCATTGAAATATCTAATATATAGAAAAGTTAGTTTCAATTATGATACATCAGGAAATCTCCTTCTAAGATACATTTTCTCTATATGCTAGTCAGGAAAGCAAACTGCAGAAGTGTGTGTGTGTGTGCGTGTGTGTGTGTATTCTGCATGAAATATACTGACAAATGTGCAGCAAACTGTTGACAGTGCTACTTTCTGAGTGGTAGGATTAAGGCAGGCTTTCATTTTCCATAAGACATATATTTGGGTAATATCTGAATTTTTGCAGTTAACATATATTACTTTTGTAATCAGATAAAACAGTTAAAACTCCAAGTCCTCAGCAGAGCTATTTTTAAACTACCAGTCAAAATGAAATGGCCTCCTAAGTTGCATGAATAGATGAAGCCATTTATAAAGGACACATTTCCCTCTATCCAGCTTTCATTTTAAAAGCAGTTGCCAGTGAGTTCCTTGTACAGTCACACTCAGCCACAATACAGTTATCCTCATAAGTAACATTAGGCACAAATCAAGAATCTCTTTGAAAACCAGCAACTGATGTGTGCTGATTTAATAACTTTCCATCTTTTTCTTTTCTTGCATCAGCCATAGATATTGACTGCCCAAGAAATCATACAAAGCAGTTATGGTCAATGAAAAACACCATTAAATTTAGCTTCTTGGGAAATCCTATTTAAAGTGTAAGATGCTTGAAAAACAGTGTGGTAATGGTGTGATTAACCCTAACAATCATTAGAATAGTGTGTGCTTTCCAAAGTCACCAAACCTACTGCTAAACCTGGGCTTCTAGGTGCAACCTGAGCCCCACATTTCAGATGCCTACCTGACTAACAGCAAACAGGGCAAGAGCCTTCTGTCCAGCCCTCTCCTAGGGCTGCAAGGGCCTCATGCTGCTTGGTGACATTGGGCTTCAGCAATGACCTTGTCAGCAGGACATTTTCCACCAAACCAAACCAGAGCTGGCTCTTACCATATCTTAGCTGCCCTTGCCTTGCTGAGGGGCAGGTTTTACATAGTAACAATTTACCTTTGGAGCCCATTTACCACATAACACATAAAATGGCTCACATCTGGGGCTGGAAGGGGGCTCACAGAACAATCTTCACCTTTTAGACTAAAATATATAGAAACACGAAACAGAATTGTGATCCAGATAAATAAATTATAAAGCAAAAACACAGTCCTTTTGTATCAGAGTCCTGATTCTTTTTCTGCTGGTGAAATTTACATCAGAAATTGCTACTATAAAAGAGATTAGAGATCAAAGAATTACGTTTACAAGAAAGGCAATTGGTTATACTGGCAAGGTATTATATTATCTCCATGTGAAGAACTGAATACTAACTACTTGTCTTTATTTCTTGATAGTCATCATTTTAGGCTCTAATAATGCTTTAATGATTTATTTCTGTGCCTTCTGTAATTGGCCAGGTATGTACCTACCCACACATTTACAAGCTAATGACAGTGGCAAACTATACTATTAAGATGGCAGGATTGTTTAAGCTACAGGGTTTACATATTACACAACATGTTTCCTCATTTTACCAAAGTGGATTTTGTAAACTTTAGATAACCATAAGCATATGAGTTCTACTCTAGAAAGCTCTTTAGGGTATCATGAGACCAGAATTAATAGAGCTTGGAATTTATGAGTAAGTAGTCTATAAATAAAATGGGACCCATTCACATCACTCCCAGTTTCTCTACGTGACCCATTTATTTGCCATTTCAAAGGACCATACTAGGAATAGTTCATTTACAGCTTGAACTAACATTAGTTTCCACATCACTCACTCCTGACCTCATCGAAAGTCTCTTTCTAAGGCAGTGGGTATAGATGGGAAATCTAACTCTTTCTATCACTTCATTTGTCTAGAGTGACAATCACCATTTCAGGAATAAAATTTACAAGTGATCTATGAATAATCCCTCCTAGGAGATGAGACTGGTTAGCATGGAAAAGTACAGAACTGTACCTCTAAGTCCTCACTCATTGCAGAGAGGAAAGCAGCCTGGATTTAGTAAAGGTTACAAAATTCTGCTGTTAAAAAAATGTAACTGAAAAAACCTCGAATAGCCAAAGAATCTTGAGAAAGAAGAATGGACCTGGAGAAATCAACCTGCCTGACTTCAGGCTATACTACAAAGATACAGTCATCAAGACAGTATGGTACTGGCACAAAGACAGAAATATAGATCAATGGAACAAAATAGAAAGCCCAGAGATAAATCCATGCACCTATGGACACCTTATCTTTGACAAAGGAGGCAAGAATACACAATGGAGAAAAGATAATCTCTTTAACAAGTGGTGCTGGGAAAACTGGTCAACCACTTGTAGAAGAATGAAACTAAAACACTTTTTAACACCATACACAAAAATAAACTCAAAATGGATTAAAGATCTAAATGTAAGACCAGAAACTATAAAATTCCTTGAGGAAAACATAGGCAAAACCCCCTCTGACATAAATCACAGCAGAATCCTCTATGACCCACCTCCCAGAATAATGGAAATAAAAGCAAAAGTAAACAAATGGGACCCTAATTAAACTTAAAAGGTTTTGCACAACGAAGGAAACTATAAGCAAGGTGAAAAGACAGCCTTCAGAATGGAAGAAAATAATAGCAAACGAAGCAACTGACAAAGAATTAATCTCAAAAATATACTAGCAGCTCCTGCCGCTCAATTCCAGAAAAGTAAATGACCCAATCAAAAAATGGGCCAAAGAACTAAACAGACATTTCTCCAAAGAAGACATACAGATGGCTAACAAACACATGAAAAGATGTTCAACATCACTCATTATCAGATAAATGCAAATCAAAACCACAATGAAGTATCATCTCATGCCAGTCAGAATGGCTGCTATCCAAAAGTCTACAAACAATAAATCCTGGAGAAGGTGCAGAGAAAAGGGATCCCTCTTACACTGTTGGTGGGAATGTAAACTAGTACAGCCACTATGGAGAACAGTGTGGAAATTCCTTAAAAAATTGGAAATAGAACTGCCATACGACCCAGCAATCCCACTGCTGGGCATACACACTGAGGAAACCAGAATTGAAAGAGACACGTGCACCCCAATGTTCATCGCAGCACTGTTTATAATAGCCATGACATGGAAGCAACCTAGATGTCCATCGGCAGATGAATGGATAAGAAAGCTGTGGTACATATACACAATGGAATATTACTCAGCCATTAAAAAGAATACATTTGAATCAGTTCTAATGAGGTGGATCAAACTGGAGCCTATTTATACAGAGTGACATAAATCAGAAAGAAAAACACCAATATAGTATACTAATGCATATATATGGAATTTAGAAAGATGGTAACGATAACCCTATATGTGAGACAGCAAAAGAGACACAGATGTATAGAACAGTCTTTTGGACTCTGTGGGAGAAGGCAAGGGTGCGATGATTTGAGAGAATAGCATTAAAACATGTATATTATCATATGTGAAACAGATCGCCAGTCCAGGTTGGATGCATGAGACAGGGTGCTCAGGGCTGGTGCACTGGGATGACCCAGAGGGATGGGATGGGGAGGGAGGTGGGAGGGGGGTTCAGGATGGGGAGTATATGTACACCCATGGCTGATTCATGTTAATGTATGGCAAAAACCACTATAATATTGTAAAGTAATTAGCCTCCAATTAAAACAAATAAATTTTAAAAAAAGAAAAGAAAAGAAAAGCCATGACCACTGTAACTATATGCAGAATCACTCAGAGGTGCTTATTTTTGTTTTATTTTTGTTTTTGTCTTTGTTTTGTTTTATTTTGTTTTGCTTTATTTTGTTTCTCCCTGCATGAAGAAAATATAAACATTATTATTTAAGATAAAAATTTCTACCATTTCTTCCTTTACCCCTCCAGAATGCTAGATAACTGGTTTAACCCATTCATTTTGTGTTTTGTTTTCTGCACAGATTTTACTGGCTTTATACTCTGTTTTCTTAAAAGCATGAAACAATTCCTTAATTAAGAAACATGCCTCAGAAGTCAAAAAAAGGGCAGGAAAACTATTCATGCCCTGACAATGAGCCTTCCTTACAAGCACCAGAGACTTATTTTTAAGACAAGCTAATGTACTGAGCTAATGTATGTGTTATGTGGTATAAACATGAAAAGTTCAAGAAACCCTAACTCCATGCCTTTCTAAAGCAAAACAAAATAAAATTAATACAACAACACAGTATTTAAAGACATAGTATATATGAAATACTCTGGAGGAGGGCATGACAACCCACTCCAGGATTCTTGCCTGGAGAATCCCCAAGGACAGAGGAGTCTGGTGGGCTACAGTCCGTAGGCTCACACAGAGTAGGACATGACTGAGCAACTAAGCACAGCATATAAGAAATAAGTCATAGTAACAGTAATGATTCAATCACATCAAGTTCCAAAACAAAAATGTAGGAGGGGGATGACAATATCTGGTAATTTTGGATGAAAGAGGTTGATGTGCAAATCTCAGTATCTCTCTTCACAGACTCTATTCTAAGATATTAGGAAGTCCTGAAACAAGAAAACCTCTCTACTACATCTGATAAGGGGTTAATATCCAAAATACAAAAAGAACTCAAGTCAATAGAAAAACATCTTTTTTGCCGCCAACTAAAAAGTGGGCAGACAATCTGAATAGACATTTTTCTAAAGAAGATGCAGAGACAGCCAACAGGTACATGAAAAGATGCTTAATATCACTAATCATCAAAGAAATACAAATCAAAACCACCTGTCATAATGGCTATTATCAAAAGAGACAATAAATAACAAGCATTAGAGAGGATGTGGAGGAAACGGAACCCTTATGCGCTGGTAGTGAAGGTGTAAACTGGTGCAGCCACAATGGAAAACAGTATGGAGGTTGCTCAAAAACTTAAAAATCAAACTATCATATGATCTAGAAATCCTACTTCTGGGAATTTATCCAAAGAAAATGAAAACACTAACTTGAAAAGATATCTGACCCCATGTTCACTGCAGCATCATTTACAATAGCCAAGATATGGAAACAAGCTCATAGATACAGAAAACAGATTGGTGGTAGCGAGAGGCAGGCATCAGAAGGGGGTTTTTGCCAAAGTGGGTAAGCGGCATCAAAAGGTACTAACTTCCAATTGTGAAATATATAAGGCAGGAAGATGTAACATGAGCACTGTAACTATAGTTAACAATACTGTATTTCATACTTGAAAAATATTATGACAGTAAATCTTAAAAGTCCTCATTATAAGAAAAAAATCTATAACTACATATACAGGGAGATGGATGTTAAGCAGACTTATGGGAGTGATCACTTCACAATATGTTAAATTATCAAACTATGTTGAACACCTGAAACAAATATAATGTTATATGTCAGTAGTACCTCAGTTAAAAACCAGAAAAAGATCTGTTTACTTTGTTTAAGCCAGAATTTCCCAAATGCATTTGACCCTAGCAACCCTCAGTTCAGTTCAGTCGCTCAGTCGTGTCCAACTCTGCAACCCCATGAATCACAGCATGCCAGGCCTCCCTGTTCATCACCAACTCCCGGAGTTTACTCAAACCCATGTCCATCAAGTCGGTGATGCCATCCAACCATCTCATCCTCTGTCGTCCCCTTCTCCTGCCCCCAGTGCATCCCAGCATCAGGGTCTTTTCCAATGAGTCAACTCTTCACATGAGGTGGCCGAAGTACTGGAGTTAGTAACCCTCAGAAGCTGTAATTGTTGTTGTTTTCAATCACCCTGTTTAAATATCCTATGAACCAATGTTTAAGTCTGGGAGGTGCTGACTTAGGTCATCTAATCAATATTGTTTCAAGATCTTAAATCAAATGGTTAACAGGCAAAATGTTAGATGAGGGTCCAGTAGCAGCTAGAGCTCTGGAAAGTGGACATACTTCTCTTTAAACATAATCTTCTAACACTACTCAGAACTAGAAAGTGAAAAAAGAGTACCTTCCATTTGACACATTTTGAATAATGTCAAACCTGCCAAAAAAGCAAAATCATGTTCCAAATCCCTATTATCTAAAGCCTAAGGTCACAGAGGAAAGGAAAAAGAGAACTGGATGAGCTAAACATTTAAAAAGTTTTGAGACTCTTTATTAGGAAATTAATATGTTGTGGAGAAAATCTTACTTTTGCTTTCTTTTTTTCTTGCTAATTAATTCATTTTTTAAGGTCAAGTTTATTGAGTTATCATTTACTTTCTGCAAAACTCTTCCTTGTTAGATATACAAATCTGGGCATTTAAACATGTACTGACATGTAATCACCACCAGAACTAACCTATAAAACATATCCATCACTCTAAAGAGTTGCCTGGTGCTTCTTTGCAGTCCACTTCTCCCACCTTCCCCTATGCCTTTCAGTTTTGATTCTACAGAATAGTTTCCTGGATGCTGTGCAGCATCCTTAGTGCCTAATGTTAGTTCATTCATTATTTACTAATACCAGGATACAAAGAATACAAAAAAGGAGAACCCTTGTTATCTTCCCTCAGAAAGCTCCCAGAAATGCACTGGTTAAAGCTCTTCTGTTTGCACTGAAGAAAAATGTTTCAAATAGCTCGAGGAGTTTTATGTAAGGCCATAGTACTCCAATAAACCTGAGAACACAAAATTACATTCAGACAGGCCCAAATTAACCAGGCTGGGAACAGGAAAGGTAAGAAATTTGGATCATCTTGGTAAACCATGTTGCCTCTGCTGCTGCTGCTGCTGCCGCTAAGTCGCTTCACTCGTGTCCGACTCTGTGCGACCCCATAGACGGCAGCCCACCAGGCTCCCCCATTCCTGGGATTCTCCAGGCAAGAACACTGGAGTGGGGTGCCATTGCCTTCTCCTCATGTTGCCTCACCAACTCCTAAAATCAGCCCAGTTCTCTTCTCTCTCTCTCTCTCTCATGTACACACCCTCTACCCCCACCCCACCTTTCCTCCAGCTGGTTCTACTAATTTATCTTGAAATACGTCCATTCTGGTCATCCCAGTCCCAACTCTTTCCAACTTTTCAGCTCATATACTGCTATAGACTGAATGACTACAAAATTCCCCTCAAAATTCATATGTTGAAACCTAGTCCCTAATGTGTTGCTATTTAGATGTGGGGACTGTGGAAGATAATGAAGTCATGACAGCAGAATTCTGATGAACGGGACTAGTGCCCTTTTGAAAAGGATCCCAGAGAGCTTCCTCACCCCTTCTTCCATTTGGGACACAATGAGAAGTTGGCTGTCTATGAACAAGGAAGTGGATTCTTACCAGATACCACTGTCATTCATAAGCCAACCAGCCTATATGGATTATACCACCAAGTGGAATGTCTCCATGTCTCAGTTAAACTTTCTAAGAGAGGAAATCTGATTGGCCCAGCACCACCCTATGCCTTCCACAGCCACTTTCCCCACTCAATCAAAGTGGAGTCTACAGGCCTCTTATTATCAACTATGGCTCATGAAATTGGGGTCATTTCAAGCTTGTGAATGCCTTACTCTGGGAATAGGCAATTGTCAAAAAAAGTATTTCTAGCATTATGTGATAAATATACATGACTCCAATCTTTTCTGATATGTTGAAGAAGGTTTCACAGAGGAGGTGATATATAAGCTGAGTTTTAAAGCCCATGTAGTTGGGCTTCCCTGGTAGTTCAGATGGTAAAGAATCTGCCTGCAATGCAGGAGACCTGAGTTCGATCCCTGGGTTGGGTAGGTCCCCTGGAGGAGGGAATTGCAACCTGCTCTAGTACTCTTTTCTGGAGAATTCCATGGACAGAGGAGCCTGGTGGGCTACAGTCTATGGGATGGTAGAGTCAGACACAAGTGAGCAACTAACACTTTCACCATGTAATTAGTGGTAGAGCCCAAGGGGAATGTGGAGTATGTGTGAACAAATGGGCAATGAGCATTCCAAGCCAAGGATACAGTATGTGAAAAACATAAAGAACTAGGGAAGCACATGTCTTCCTTAGGAAACTTAATTTGATATGATTGGAGAGCAAGGTGCATTTGGGCAGTGTCAAGAAAAAAGTTGGAACCAGAATATGAAGGGCCTTACAGGCTGTAGCAAGAGATCTGGATTTCATCCTATGGGCAATCATGGGTCATTCAAAGATTTGAGGCAAAATGAAGAGTCTAAGTTTGTTAGGATATCATACAGCAAGGACCCAGGGTCTCAGAATTTTCAGATCCCTGTATCTGCCTCTAGTTCTCAAGAAAGAAATGCAAAAGAACTGCTCTGGGCTTCTTTGTTAATTATCAGGCTTTCAGCCCAAGCCCCTGGATGATCAGTACATCAGACAGGTGAGACTTCAGAGAGCTGAGTAGACTCCTTTTGTTTTGGGTCCAGAAAGCCCTCACGCTTATACCAAAAACAGACTGAATACCCTATCTGGATCTTTCTTAGAGACCAATTTTTGAATCTTGACCCTCCTGATCCTAAGTTTTACGTGGCCAAAAAAGTTGATCCTGAGGAAAACACATGCACCCCTCCCCATCAAAAAAATAAAATTCACCATCTAAAAGAAAAGGAAGAAAGATCAGTTACCCAGTATCCCTTCCCATAATGGCTAACACACACACACACACATACACACACACACATCACTACCAAAGTCTTAACTGCGTCCACTGCCTGGGGCTGCTCTTCATGGGTGAGTGGAGTAAAGGGCGGAAACTTGGGCTCCCTCTTGTGTTGAGCACTCCAGTGGGGACAAGATGAAACTGGCTTTTCATTAAGAAGGCAGTAATGTGGAGAAAGGATTGGAGAGGCTGACTTGAAGATATGAAGACCAGTTGGGAGGGACTGCTCCAGCTCAAGTCAGGGTTCATGAGGGCCTGTCCCAGGGCAGTAGAGGGCTTGGAAAGGAGTCAAGGAGCAATGGCCCATCCAGGTGTTTTCAAACCTTAGGGAGCATCAGAATAGACCACAGGATTTGTAAAAACACACAACATTGGGGGCTACTTCTAGTTTCTGATTCAGTAGGTCTGGGGTAGGGCCTGTGAATTTGCATTTCTGATAGGCTCCCAAGTGATGCTGATGCTATTGGTTCAGGGGCCAAGTTTTGAGAACCATTGGAAAAGAACCATTCTGTGTGCCAAATCAAAAATGCACTGTTCTCTCATTTTAGAAAAATAAGTCACTTGTGCTAGTGGCATTAAGATAAAATGCAGAAAAACAACAGTCCCTTACCAGTTATCCAGCATCTGCAAGATGCCTACACACAAAGAGCTATTTTCATTGTTATGTACGGAAACCCAGATGCACACAACCACCCAAATCTACTAGTCCTCACCCCAAATTCAGAGGCTACATTCCAAACAACTTGAAAATGCAAAAGCCATATTCAAGTAAGGTTTCCAAATCACATTGTATGTAGTAATAGAATCGGTACTGGTTTTAAACTAAGAACTCCTTAAATTTGGTTTCTTTGTTGTAGAAATTCTCATCAGTTCAGTTCAGTCACTGAGTTTTGTACGACTCTTTGCAATCCCATGGACTGCAGCATGCCAGACTTCCTTGTCCATCACCAACTCCCAGAGCTTGCTCAAACAAGTCCATCGAATCGGTGATGTCATCCAACCATCTCATCCTCTGTCATCCCCTTCTCCTGCCTTCAAACTTTCCCAGCATCAGGGTCTTTTCCAATGAGTCAGTTCTTCGCATCAGGTGGCCAAAGGATTGGAGTTTCAGCTTCAACATCAGTCCTTCCAATGAACACCCAGGACTGATCTCCTTTAGGATGGACTGGTTGGATCTCCTTGCAGTCCAAGGGACTCTCAAGAGTCTTCTCCAACACCACAGTTCAAAAGCATCAGTTCTTTGGTGCTCAGCCTTCTTTATGGTCCAACTCTCACATCCATACATGACTACTGGAAAAACCATAGCTTTGACTAGATGGACCTCTGTTGTTAAATTTGTTGGTTGCTGTCATTAAATTTGGTTTCTTTGTAGTAAAAATTCTTATTATGACTGTTAGCAATTTTTTAGACCAGACTAGCAGCATTAATACATCACTTTTCATAAGATAACATTGCTTAAGGAATTTCTGGGTTCACTGCAAGTTAAAATGGTTATTATTTCCAATGACTCTCAGCATTAGGCCATGTTGTACTCCATCCACTGGGCCACACTTCACACAAGCAGAAGCAGCAGATGGAGGAGGTTAAAAGAATCAAATAACAAAGTATCAACTTTGCTAGGCCACCTCCCTTCATAATTTAGACCCTTCTGTTGGAGACTTGAAAATATATTCTAGACAGATGACATGTTAAGAGAATCATTTCATGGTTCAGTGTCCTCTCAGTGTGATTTATCTCTATCTGCAGACACCAGAGGCCCCCATTTAAGAGATTTATGAGCTACCTGTACAATTCTATTTCGTTGAAAGGAAATGTATGCATTATTGAAAATCAAAATGAAAATATTTAAGATTATGCCACTTTCCAACTAGAGGGTTTAGAAATAAAATCTTTACATTCCCTGTTGCCTACCTATTTCTTTATCCCGTTAACAAATACTAAAATAATACCTTGAGGAGAACAGGAAAAAGTCCTCATTTCTGAATTCTTGGACCTAGACTTGAAGTTTCGAAACCTGGATGTGAATTACAAATCTGCTACTTAGTAGCAATCTTTATGGGCTTCAGTTTCCATATTTAGAAGATAAGTATAACACTTCCTTCCAGGGTCTGAGAATTAAGGAGAGAATACATATGGATACAGTGTGTATAGGGCAAAGTGTTACACAACTCCATGGTTGTAGAACTAGTCTTAGTCCCTGCCTCAGAAAGATCCCCTGGGAAGGGAATGGCTATCCAATTCCAGTATTCTTGCCTGGAGACCCCCATGGACAAAGGAGCCTGGCAGGCTACAATCCATGGGGTCACAAATAGTCAGACTCAACTAAGCAACAACACTTTCACTTTTCACAGCAGGACAGGTAGCTGTGAAGGTCCTAATCTTCAGTACTTCAGACCCCAAACCTGCAGCAGCATCACTATCACATGAGATTTGCTAAGAAATGCAAATTCTTTCTGCCCTGACCCCCACCAGACCTCCTGAATCAGAAATCTGGCAACAGGGCTCAGCAATGTTTTAACAAGTGCTGCAGGTGATTCTAAAGCTGTGAGAATTCATGTGCCAAAGTGTACTTTAATTCTGATCTTGATAGATATTAATAAACTACCCTCCAAAAGGTTTTACCAATATTCCCATTGAAAACGGTGATGCCTGTTTCCCCACATTCTCACCAAAGTTTGTTATTGCCCGTCTTTCCCAGTTTTACAAACCTGACGAATGAAAAAAAAGTTAGAGTATAATCACATGTTACCTGTAAGGTGGGGCGGGGGGTGTGAAACATAGGTTCTAAAGTGGTGATAAGAAAACCATGGGGAAAAAACAAAAGAAAACCATGGATAGTCAAAATAACCTTCAAAGATCTCTTAGGAAAAACACTACTTTGATGACCTACACAGCCACTCCAACTACAGACAACTCAGCCAGCTTTTTCCCTAGGCTGTCTCTGTGGCTCTGGATGAAATCTGGGGGAACATGTCATATGAAAAGTACACATAATTAAATACCAGACTCCCACTCTGTATAAAGGAATCTCTCACATTAAGAAGCACTAATGAGATATGTGACCACCTGAGCAAACAGCAGGTTTTTCTCCCCCTATCCCCAGTCCCCCACAGCTCGCATCTTACCTTCACCTGGGCAGAGCTGGATGCAGGTAACTTTCATGCCCTATGAAGCAGTTCAAGTGTGTACCCTTATCTTATTTCACATTTTCTTGATTTTGCTACCAAAATGCAAGTCTGTGTGCCCAATACACAGTGAGGCCAAACAATAGCAAAACATCGGAGTTTAGAACAGATAAAGGTTTGTTGCAGGGTCATGCCAGGAGATGGGTGGTTCACGCCCTAAAAATAAAAAACCAAATTCCTCGAAAGCTGTTAGCAAAGATGTTTTCTAGGAAAGATGAGGGAGGGCATGGTTAGTTGTTGCAAACTTCCTGATGTCAGATGTTTGGGCTTGAAGGTCAGGTCATGGTCATGTAACCACACTCCTATAAATCTCCAAACAAATACTATTCTCTGTTCTGACAAGAAAGGGTGAGGTCCCAGGGTACAAGTTTCTCCTTCGAGGTCCAGGTCCTGGCTAAGAGCAAGCTGATCGCAGTTGGTGGCTCCCTGAGGGCCAAGTCCCCAGACCCTGCCCAGCTGTCACTGCTGAGGAAGCCAGGAGCCCAGAACCCAGCTGGCTCTCGGGCTCTTCGGGCTGCCTTACGGGTCCCACAGGCTGCGTCCCTTGCAAACGGCCACTGCCATTAGGTCTCCGTGGCAGGGATAGGGGAGAGGTTCACCTCTGCCTCAGCGCCCCAGTGATGGCTCCAGAGCCCTGCAGGACACAGCCCCCAGACTGTTCCCTGGGACCCCCAGGTTCACCCACTGCCCCAAGGCTGGGTGAACTGGAAGGCGGCGGGAGAAGGCCGGTATCTGCCTCGGTTTACCTCATTCTCTCTCTGACGACCACCAGTCCGCTAACTGTTGGGTGAATAGGCCACTAACGGTCACTTATTGACCGTTGCTTGCTTAGGGGAGGGACCTACTGCAGCACTGACCAATGGCTGAGCAGGACCACCAACGGTTGCTAATTGACAGTTGCCCACTTGGGGGCAGGGCCCACTGAGGTGCCTGGCGGAGCATGGCAGTGCTCTATTATAATTTGGACAGTTTGAGCACATTTCCATGTTTCAGTGGCCATTTGTATTTCTTCTGTGGAATGCCAATGTCTATTCTTTAACCTTTCTTCAATTGGACTGTCTCTTACTTATTTGAAGGGGTTCTTTATATATTTTGCTATGTGTGATCAGTCGTTAACTCATGTCTGACACTTTTGCAACCCCATGGACTGTAGCCTGCCAGGCTCCTCTGTCCATGAGAATTTTCCTGTCAAGAATACTAGAGTGGTTTGCCATTTCCTTCTCCAGGGGATCTTCCTGACCCAGGGACTGAACTCCCGTCTCTTGCATCTTCTGCATTGGCAGGCAGATTCTTTACCACTGTGCCACCTGAGAAGCCCCTTTATAGATTATAGATATTAATTTTTTTATCTGTTATATATGTTACAAAAAATTTCCTTCCATCTCAGTATTGCTCATTGGTACTCCTTTATACACTATATTATTTACCTGTTTCATATGTCTTCCTAACTAGATGATTGTATGACTGAAGAACAGTGAATATGTCTTACATTTTAAAATGTATCTCCTCATCCCCTCCAGCCATCAATTTTGTAATAGAGTTACCAACAGTAAAATATTCAATAAAGGGACTCTCCCGGTGGTCCAGTGGCTAAGACTCCAAGCACCCAATGCAGGTGGCCTGGGTTCAATCCCTGGATCCCACATGCCACAGAGATCTTGTGAGCAACTTAGACCTGGTGCAGCAAATAAATATTAAAAAATATTCAATAAATTGAATGAATTACTATAGAGAAAAGCCATGTTTTAAGTATAAACCCTGTTATTACTTAAAATTCAATTTAATATTTAAATTAACTATTTATTTAATTAAATATTTAAGTTAACAGTTCCTGTTATGATTCTTCTTTTAAACACATTGTCAACCATTTAACACTATTACCATCAGAAGAAACCTGTTAAGAACAATATAGGGCTATTCAAAGTTCTTATTGACCTTCTTTGAATTTCTGACTCTGTAGATGAGAATCTGTTATGAACTAAGAAGTACGAATTCACTATAGATTCCTAGTTATTATGACCTTTACAAAGAATTTAGAACTTCCTTCTCTCACTTGTGTCAGTTCTTCTACTCTCCCATACGACAGAGAAAAAATGATAAACATGTTACTACACACAGAAAACTGACTTTTTCTTGAAACAAAATTGTTAAGAAATAGATGAGGCATAAGCAAGCCATAGAAAGGATTACTTTAAAATATTCTAAAACAAGTAATAATTTCTGGTAGGTCATTCTACAAAAATACAATTAGCTTATAACAATAAACAAACTTGATTGGTTATCTGGAAATCCATTTGTTTAACTCAGGGAGTATAACAAGAAATAACATAAATTAAAGTTAGCTTAAAAAATTAAGATGAGATGCTTTATTGACTTCAACTGTGCTCCTGTTTTATAGCCAGGTGGGGGTTTAATCTATCAGTCTAGAAAATCCAAAAATTAATCTCATATTAAGCTAAACCACTAGAGAGCTATACATGTGAACTGCACTGTTTTATTAATTTTGACCTAATTTTCCTTTATAGTTGTAATGTCAATTTACATTGAAAAATTGTTGTTGGATTTACCATGAAGATGATAGTGAAAACATTGTTTACTATGTTACCTATCTTGAGCACACTGCATTTGTTTTTAATCTTTTAAACATTGCAAATCATGTAGCTGATTGTATTTTGCTGTTTGCCTTGAGAGTTAGGAAGCTCAGAAACAAATGTATGGTCCAAAGGTGAATAAGAAAGTGTGGTGCAGTTTATCAACCTCCCCTTGGCTTAATCTTTTTCCTAACTTTGTTTTCTATCCATACTAAATTCCTTCCCTCATGTGTTCTCATCCTGTTGCAAAGTCTGCATTTTCTTAAATACTTTTTGGAATAGCCAAGTGATGAAGAGATGGGTACCTAACTAGAGAGAAGAGAGAAATCAAGGTATAAGGGTGGACACTAAAAGTAAGCGCTCAGCAGAGTCACAGATTTTCTTCAAGCCGAAATCTGGCATTACCTGGGCCATAATTCAATCAGAGGACTAAAGTACTTTAACTCCCTGGTTATCTCTTTACCCTGAAACCCCTTGTTTGGAGATCTCTCCACCTCACAGCTCCTTACTTTGCGTCCTGGCTCCTGCCTAGCCTGCCTCCTGCTTGTGACTACCCACACCTTGGCATGGGGACCTGGGGGCTCTGGCTGTGTTCCTAATGACTCTAATTTGCTGATTTTGGCCCCAGTCACACTGTAATTACTCCAAATTCACATATGATGTAGGTTTTTTTTTTTTTTTAATCACATTTACCTTCCAAATTATGCAGAAAAGTGCTTTCTTTTAGAATCTTTTTGGAATGCATGAATCTTTTCAGAGTTTTGGAAACTCCAGCAGTGTGATTTATAGGCAAAATTTTACAGTACTCTGAAATTAAGGCCAAGACTTAAAAATCTAGAAGAGCTTCAAATTCCTTATTTGTCTCCAACCAGAGGGAGACTTTGGAAGGTGAGAAGACAAGAGACCCCTGTATCAGGAGGCAAGAAACGTTAAATAAAGAGATAGAGTCCTGTTATGAAAGCAAACCTCAACAGCTTTCTGGTTCATAATCACAGCATTCTAAATATGAATCTGTAAAATGTTAAGAAGCCTTTTAAAAGCCCTGCCCTCATCAATTATCTCCTTTCACATGGCATCATCCACCTCTCTTCCTGCCCTTCTGTTTAACCTGATTTTCCCACATGACAGTCCCTTTCATTTCATTTCCCCCTTCACTGCCAAACTGTGCTCACTGCCCTCAGATTCACTTATGGCTTAACTTTTGCCACTGGCTTTTGCTAATCACCTTGCTTCTGCTCTTTCCCAAAGTCAAGCAGTCATCAAAGGTTTCTCAAATGTCAAATTCAACAGACATCCTCTTCTCTGTTTTCATTGTATTTATCCTCTAAGTGCATGGGACAGTAGTAATAATAATAGCTATTATTTATTGGGCACTTACTACACGCCAGGGCACTTTGCCATATCATCTCTTTCCCTTAGCTCTGTCAATGTTATCATCCAATAACACTGATATTATCTCAGCTAAGAGAGTTCATATAACTTATCCCAAAGCACAACACCGTCAGTGGAGGATCCGGGATTCAAATCCAGGAATGTCTGTGTGGTGGATTAGGGACGGCTGCAAACTGCCAGTCCTCCCTCAGAGAGGTAGAGTCTATTTTCCTCCCCTTGAATCTGGGTTGGTGCTGTGATTTGTTCTGACCCATAGAATGTGGCAGAAGGGATGCATGTAACTTCCATGGCAGGGCCTTATAAGATCTGCAGATATACTTTTATGCACTTGGAACTTGGTCACCACGTGGGAAGTCTAACAACCCTAAGATTAGACTGCCATACTGTGAGGCAGCTGGTGGATAGCGGAGGCCACGTGTAGGAGCCCGGGGCATATAAGTGAAGAAAGAGTCCTCTGACCTTCTGGCCTAATCAACTGCTAGCCGAATGCAGCAGTTGAGCCAATGCTCCAGCTGACTCTCACTATGTGGAGCAAAAAACCTACCTACCCAAGTCCCACCTGAATTCCTGACCCACAGAATCATGATACATCATCAACTGTTATTCAAGCCACTAAGCATTCAGCCAACTAAGTATTAGAGTTGATTGTTACATAGCAATAAATAACCAAAGAAGTCTGATACTAAAAGCCTATGCCACTTGGCCTCTCTAATTTTCACTTTCTCCTACTTTCCTTGAACAAATTTCTCTCTATTTTCAGACTTATTTGATGATACATCTACACACTCAGTTACTTCAAAATTATTTTATTTAAGAAAAAGCCTGAACACATTGTATGCATATAATTTGGTCCCAGGTGCTATGACAGATATAAAGATTTAAAAAGTTGTAGCCCTATCCCTCAAAGGCCCTTATATCCAATCAAAGAGAGAATCAAATACACAACTTGACACTAATACACAAGGAGTAAGTAAAGATGGATGTGAGTGTGAGAACTTGACCTGGGAATAGCCTGGGTTCAGGCTTCTGACAGGAACCCTCAGATTAATAGGGAGGCCTCAGTGCATGACTGAGGGAAGCATGCCTGGGGAAGGATGAGCCTTGATTTCTAACTGCCGACAATGCCCCATAAGCATCAGCAAGTTCTGATACCTGCCCTTGCCCCCACCCCCCGCCTCTTCCCTCGTCTTGTGCTGACTTGCTTGGCCCTGGCACAGCCTCTGCATGCCCTCCCTACCCCTATTTTCTCCAGTTCATCCTTACTTTGTCTCTAGAGGTATCTTTCTGAAACAGGGGACATACTTGTCACTGTTCTCCTAAAGGCAATGGCTTCCCAGTTCTCTGCAGTCCCAACAAACGGCTCAAAATAGCCATCAAGACCCTCAGCACAGGGTTCTCCAGGGCACTTTCTCGTCCCATCTCTCATGCTCACAACTCGTGACCTGGACCCACGTTTGCACCGTGTTCCCTCTGCTCATGCTCTCACTTTGCTTCTGAAGTAGCACTTCATCCATCCATCACAGACGTACAAATCCAGCCCTCCCTAGGTCTCCTCAGTCAAAATCACTTCTCCTTTTACATCTCCACACCCTTTACACCCTCCCTCCATCTGCCTTAGGTGTACGCTTCCTTACGTGTGTGTGTGTGTGTGTGTGTGTGTGCACGCACTCAGTTGTGTCTGACTCTTGGTGACCACATAGACTATAGCCCACCAGGTTCCTCTGTCATTGGAATTTCCCATGCAAGAAAACTGGATTGGGTTGCAACTTCCTTCTCTAGGGAACCTTCCCTACCGAAGGATTGAACCCAAGTCTCTTGTCTCTCCTGCATTGGCATGCGGGTTCTTTACCAGCTGAGCCACCAAGGAAGCCCTTCCTAACATGAGGGAGTTTTAAATAGATTTTGAGCTCCTGAAGGCCATGTCAAGGCTGTATGTTGTCACCCTGCTTAGTTAACTTATATGCAGAGTACGTCATGAGAAATGCCGGGCTGGATGTAGGAGAAGCTGGAATCAAGATTGCTGGGAGAAATATCAATAACCTCAGATATGCAGATGACATGACCCTTATGGCAGAAAGTGAAGAATAACTAAAGAGCCTCTTGATGAAAGTGAAAGATGAGAGTGAAAAATTTGGCTTAAAACTCAATATTCAGAAAACTAAGATCATGACATATGGTCCCATCACTTCATGGCAAATATATGGGGAAACAATGGAGACAGTGATAGACTTTATTTTGGGGGGCTCCAAAATGACTGCAGATGGTGACTGCAGCCATGAAATTAAAAGATGCTTGCTCCTTGGAAGAGAAGTTATGACCAACCTAGACAGCATATTAAAAAGCAGAGACATCACTTTGCCAACAAAGGTCCATCTAGTCAAAGCTATGGTTTTTCCAGTAGTCATGTATACATGTGAGAGTTGGACTATAAAGAAAGCTGAGCACTGAAGAATTGATGCTTTTGAACTGTGGTGATGGAGAAGACTGTTGAGAGTCCCTTGGACTGCAAGGAGATCAAATCAATCAATCCTAAAGGAAATCAGTCCTGAATGTTGATTGGAAGGACTGATGCTGAAGCTGAAACTCCAATCCCTTGACCACCTGATGTGAAGAGCTGACTCATTGTAAAAGACCCTGATGCTGGGAAAGATTGAAGGCGGGTGGAGAAGGGGACAACAGAGAATGAGATGCTTGGATGGCATCATCGACTCAATGGACATGAGTTTGAGTAAACTCCAGGAGTTGGTGATGAACAGGGAAGCCTGGCGTGCCGCAGTTCATGGGGTCGCAAAGAGTCAAACGTGACTGAGCTACTGAACTGAGGGCCAGTGCTCTTCCTGGCTGATCTCTGCATTTCCACAGGTTTGAGCAATCCTTCACACATTGTAGGTGCTTATAAACTTATAATTAATTGATGGTATCCTAAACACTTTTGTCTTTAATTCAAGTTTTGATTAAGCCTGCCAAATCTATTTTATTCTTACATTTATATTCTCAACCCCAAAGATTAACAACCGAGATTATCAAATCATCCCACGTGGGATGCAACAATGCTAAATATAGCACCAGCCACAACCAGGCACGTTTCTCTAGAACGTATTTTTCATACTGCATACACTTCATAATGAAAGACCACATCGTGCACATCACACACACCACGGCCTCATGTTTGCGCTGGAATGCCCTATTTGTAACACTCAGATACAAGTGACTACTGACACTTAGAAAATGTATCCTTTATCTCCTTCTTCAGTTACCAGCTCATTTTTCCTGCTCCCTTTAGAGCTGACTTATCAAAAGAGTTTTCTATAATCACTATCTCAACTTCCCTTCCGTTTAGGAAATGTTTTATTATGTAATATATCATGTATAACCTAACACTAGTATAACCACTACCCAGCTCAAGAAACAGAATATTGATATCATCTGAGACTCTACTCCACTTTGGTTTTTATCCCTGTAACTCCACTGAAGCAGCTCTTGACTGGGTCACAGTTTCCTCCAGGTCATCAGATTCAATAGGCAGTTCTCAACCAGTATCTTACTTGACTCACGAGCATTTGATACATCTTGATCATCCTCTCTCCTAACCCTTCCTTCTCTGGTTTCTGGAAATCACCCTCTTTTATGCCCCCTCTTGTCTCAGAGCCATTCCTTGTCAAACTCCTTTCCTGATTTCGCTGCGTCTTTCCCATCTCTAAGTGTTGGAGTCACCTTCAGGACCTTGTACCTTCTTTATCTACACCCACTGGTAAAGAATCCACCTGCAATGCAGGAGACACAGGAGACATGGGTTTGATTCCTGGGTCAGGAAGATCCCCTGGAAGAGGAAAATGGCAACCCACCTCAATATTCTTGTCTGGAAAATCCCATGGAGAGAGGAGCCTGGCAGGCTATAACTCAAAGGGTCACGAAGAGTCGGACATGAACACGAGCATGGATGGGCTGCCCAGGTAAAGTCTACTAGACCCATGATATTAAATATCATGTGTATTCTGATGACTCCCATCTGATGACATCAGACCAGATGTCTCCACAGAGCTCCAGACTCCTGCTTCTCACTGCTTGCTCAATAGCTCTACTTGGATGACAAATCTGCATTTCAAACAATGTCTGAAACAGAACTCTTAATTCTTGACCCCTCACCCCTGCCCACCAAAAATCAGCTCTTCCCACAACCATCTGCACCTCAGGAAGTAGCCTGTTTTCCAGTTTCTCCAGCTAGCTATTTTGAGATTTTCACTATCTCCTCATTTTTTCTCACATCTTACATCTAATCCATCAGCAATCCTTACAACTGCACCTTCAAACTATATCCATAATCCAGCTACTTCTCACCAACTGCACTTTGGTCCCAGGTGCCATTCTCCCTTACCTGAGTTATTACAGGTAAGAGACCCTTACCTTCCTTGTTTCTCTGCCTGAACTCCTACCCTCTTCCTTCCCTAACATTCCATTCTCCATGTACTATCCAGAAGATTTCTTTAAACAGAAGTCATTTCATGTCTCTTCTCTACCTCAAACTCTAATGGCTTTCCTTCTCATTCATAAAAGAATTCAAAATCATTGCAGTAGACTACAAGGCTCCGCATGATCTGTCCCCAACTCGCTCCCTCTCTGCATCATCTCCTCCCTCCCCACCTCCTTCTGGCTCTCACTGTGCTCAATTGGGCTTCCTTCCTACCCTAAAGTGTGTCCCCCGCCTTCCCACCTCAGGAACTTAACCCTTACTTTTTCCCTAGGCATGACTTGCTCCCTCACTCATTTTAGACTCTTCCCTCTACCTTATCAGAGAGACCTTTTTTCAGCACCTTATCAGTTCAGTTCAGTAGCTCAGTCATGTCTGACTCTGCAACCCCATGGACTGTAGCACGCTAGGCCTTCCTGTCCATCGCCAACTCCCAAAATTTACTCAAACTCATGTCCATTGAGTCGGTGATGCCATCCAGCCATCTCATCCTATGTTGTCCCCTTCTCCTCCTGCCTTCAATCTTTCCCAGCATCAGGGTCTTTTCAAATGAGTCAGTTCTTCACAACAGGTGGCCAAAGGATTGGAGTTTCAGCATCAGTCCTTCCAATGAATATTCAGGACTGACTTCCTTAGGATGGACTGGTTGGATCTCCTTGCAGTCCAAGGGACTCTCAAGAGTCTTTTCCAACACCACAGATCAAAAGCATCAATTCTTCGGTGCTCTGCTTTCTTTATAGTCCAACTCTCACATGCATACATGACTACTGGAAAAACCATAGCTTTGACTAGATGGACCTTTGTTGGCAAAGTAATGTCTCTGCTTTTTAATATGCTGTCTAGGTTGGTCATAACTTCTCTTCCAAGGAGCAAGCATCTTTTAATTTCATGGCTGCAATCACCATCTGCAGTCATTTTGGAGCCCCCCAAAATAAAGTCTGTCACTGTTTCCATTGTTTCCCCATATATTTGCCATGAAGTGATGGGACCAGATGCCATGATCTTAGTTTTCTGAATGTTGAGTTTCAAGCCAACTTTTTCACTCTTGTCTTTCACTTTCATCAAGAGGCTCTTTAGTTCTTCTTCGCTTTCTGCCATAAGGGTGGTGTCATCTGCATATCTGAGGTTATTGATATTTCTCCCGGCAATCTTGATTCCAGCTTATGCTTCATCCAGTCCAGTGTTTCTCATGATATACTCTGCATATAAGTTAAATAAGCAGGGTTACAATATACAGCCTTGATGTACCCCTTTCCTAATTTGGAAGCAGTCTGTTATTCCATGTCCAGTTCTAACTGTTGCTTCTTGACCTGCATGCAGATTTCTCAGGAGGCAGGTCAGGGGGTCTGGTATTCCCATCTCTCAAAGAATTTTCTACAATTTGTTGTGATCCACACAGTCAAAGGCTTTGGCATAGTCAATAAAGCAGAAATAGGTATTTTTCTGGAACTCTCTTGCTTTTTTGATGATAGAGTGGATGTTGGCAATTTGATCTCTGGTTCCTCTGACTTTCCTAAATCCAGCTTGAACATCTGGAAGTTCATGGTTCACATACTATTGAAGCCTGGTTTGGAGAATTTTGAGCATTACTTTGCTAGCGTGTGAGATGAGCGCAATTGTGTGGTAGTTTGAGCATTCTTTGGCATTGCCTTCCTTTGGGATTGGAATGAAAACTGACCTTTTCCAGTCCTGTGACCACTGCCAAGTTTTCCAAATTTGCTGGCATATTGAGTGCAGCACTTTAACAACATCATCTTTTAGGATTTGAAATAGCTCAATTGATTCCATCACCTCCACTAGCTTTGTTTATAGTGATGCTTCCTAAGGCCCACTTGATTTTGCATTCTAGGATGTCTGGATCTATGTTGGTGATCACACCATCATGATTATCTTGGTCAGGAAGATCTCTTTTGTATAGTTCTTCTGTGTATTCTTGCCACCTCTTCTTAATATCTTCTGCTTCTGTTAGGTCCATACCATTTCTGTCCTTTATTGTTCCCATCTTTGCATGAAATGTTCCCTTGGTATCTTTAAGTTTCTTGAAGAGATCTCTAGAGCTTCCCATTCTATTGTTTTTGTCTATTTCTTTGCATTGATCAGCACCTTGTTTCTTTGCATTGATCGGCACCTTACATATAATAGCAAATCCCACCCCAGCTGTCACTCTCTACTCCCCTTGTCCCAGTTTATTTTCTTCAGTCAGGCCCCTGTCACCACCCAGCATATTATATATTTTGTTTAGTATTTCTCCCCCCGCCTAAAATAAAAACTTCATGAGGACAGGAAATTAGTTTTGTTCACTGCTGTGCCTGACACAGTGCCTGATTACAGTGTACACCTGATGAATATTGATCAGATGATTCAAGAAATTAATTTCAAGCATCAATTTACAGTCCATTTGTAAGTAGGTCACTAGTCACATACAGGCTCCTAGTTTAAACTTGGAAACTCTTACATTTTGCCAAGTTCATTTGGCAAACATTTTTTATCCAGGTGTCATTCTTTCCTTACTTGTAAATTTGTTCCAGATTCACTGATTTTTCCCCCCACCCCTTTCCAGTTAGAGAGCTAAGCCAATGAACCATGTCCCTGATGATATACATATTTAGTTACAGTTGGGGTTATTTTCTTTCTGATAGACTCAGAAGTGCCAAATGTGAAGTTTTAGAAAGAAGTAAAGGGAGGGCCTTCCCTGATAGCTCAGTTGGCAAAGAACCTTCCTACAAACAGGAGACCTGGGTTTGATTCCTGGGTTGGGAAGATCCTCTGGAGAAGGAAAAGGCTACCCACTCCAGTATTCTGGCTTGGAGAATTCCATGGACTGTATAGTCCATGGGTTCTCAAAGAGTCGGACACAACTGAGCAACTTTCACGAAGTGGGGTAGCAGAAGGAAAACTATGATCTCCAGAAAAGAAGATCATCATCAAGGCAAAGACAAAACACACTTTTGACCTGTTCCTTTAAAGTCACGGACAGAATGGTGAGCCGTGGCAGGTGGAGGCAGACCACCAAGGCAGGACCAACAACAATTCTAGTGATGAAGGAGACAGGTCAGTTTCTCTACATTCACCCCTCCTGACCTTGACCTTGAACTGAAGAGTCAGAATGTGTGAGACTCCGGCATATCACCTAGGAAAAGTCACTCTCAGCCTCTGGGCTGCTTATGGTTGCAATGGATTATATCAGTGGTTGTAAACATTTTAGGGTCCTGTACCATTTTCAGAGCTATGGACCATTGTATTAGTTTTCTAGGGTTGCCATAGATGCCAACTGGATGGCTTATATTTTAACTCAACTACCTCTATCATGACCATGTTTCCAAATTAGGTCACATTCTGAGGCACTGAAGGTTAGGACTTCAATATAAGTTTTGAGGAACACAATTCCACTCATGACAACCATTTTTCTAAAACTGGCCCATTTTGTGTTCTATCTTGGCTAGTTTACAGACCCCTTGAAGCTCACCTCCTGCTACATATTGACTTCTATTAACTTGTGTCTTGAAGCAAACCATAACTCTTTTGAGCTATGAATCCTCAACTCTAAAATGACAAAAACTCTACCTATCAGAATTACAGTGGCAATTCAAAGAAATTACATATAAGACAGTAGATGTGAATTGTGAATGACAAACAATTGTAGAAGCACTATTTACAATGGTTGAACTAGAGCCCAAAGCTATTGGTCTAGAAGAGTGGTCTCTAAGTATTTTTGATTGTATATTTTATCAGTAAGAAATTTTTGAGTGAACCCTCTAAAAAAACTTTCCTTTCTTATAAATTGTATGCAAGTGTTACTAAATTTTAAAAATGAAGAAGATGAAATAATGCTTTTTAATAGTATCCCCAGAACATTCAGTAATTAAACTAGAAAGGTTTGATTGTGTCATATTAATAACTTCTTGCTCAATATACACTGAGAAAGAGATTTATCTTACCAGTAGTGGATATAAATCGATAGTTCAAATACTCTTCATAGTAATCTTGAATTTAAAAAATGACTTCTTGGCACAGCTGATTAGTTTATCATTGCTCTTAACTTCACGTGACTGATGAAGACTGTTCTAGAAGAAGTGTCATCATCTCAGCAATTTTTCTGATGCTCAGATGTGCTTGCACTAGTAGAATCAGATACAATCCAGAGTTTCTTTGCAGAACCCTTTTAAAACCACGTGTCCATTTTGTGAAGGCCTAGTTAGTTGACATTTGATGGTATTTGCCATATTCCCACTTAATGAGACACCCTTTAACTCCAGTGCTTCCTAGGATTCTACAATGGAACCTCCAAGTAGGCCCTTCTCAGTCCCTTGACTGTGGGGCTCCCTCGTGATTCATCTACAGATCAAACCAGAAAATTTCTGACCGTCCAACATTTGGACTGAGTGAAGGCACTAGTGTCAATCTTCAGAGTCAGTAATAGGGAAGCATAATTTGTTTCTTGGTTTTGAGATTTAAAATGCATAGGTATAGAAGTCTTACTGTTTCTTCTCTGCACCCAAATAGGTTGTTCTGTATCTTCCCACACTAGAGACCACTGGACAGTCAGTACATTCCTGTATTCCTCTTCTCCCTTAAGTGTATGTTGACATAAATGAGAGTGTCTATTGAGTAACTGATGCAGCCAGAAGGGTTAAATTTGGGCAGGAGAAGAGTGGAGGAAATTGGAGGAGATGGAAAGGGGGATTTGTTTCATTTCTGTTTCCTTGGTTTGATTAAAAGAATGATGATCAAAACAGAATAATATGTTATTCTAGAGGGATTTGACGCTACTCTGTCAAGAGAGGAGGGCCAGAAACTGACCAAAATAATGAGGCCAAGGCATTGAACTTGACCAGCCATTTCTGGCTTTGAAGATGGAGAAGGACCAAAGAGTACATGTAGTCTCTAGAAGCTGCAAAAGGCAAATACATAAATAAATGAATGAATTTTCCCCTAGAGCCTCCAGAATGGAACTCAACTCTGATGACTCATTGATTTTAGTCCAATGAGACCCATTTCAGACAGCTGACTTTCAGAACTGTAAGACAAGGCATTTGCATTGTTTTAAGCTACTTACATCAGTGTTAATTTGTTATAGCAGGAATAGGAAATTAACACAGGGGATGTGCACCCCAGATCTTGTTATTATGGGGTTGAGCCTGAAGACATTAGAAACAAATATACATTAGTATTATCCTACACGTGCTGAATGACTTCCAGAAACTTTCAAATCAGGCAGAATTCCTGTAACTTGGTAGCCTAGAGATAACTAATTTCAAACCCCTTCTCAGTCCTTCAAATACCAGGCTTCCCATGCCCTCATTCTTCCAGAAGGAAGGCATCTATTAATAGAAAGTGATATTTTCATCAAAGCTAGAGGCAGACTGCAGAGTAAGGGTAGCAGGAGAGGCCACACCCATCAAGATTGACAAATAATACAGCATGGTGGAGCTCCCAACCCAAGAGACAGGTGGAACAGAAAAAGGGGTAGGAGGGGACCAAGACTCCAGAGAACAGAGCCAGGGTTCACACGAAGAATCCGAGGCCAAAATAAGCAGCTGAGAGTTTGTATGCAGAGGGAGCAATAAGGCCATGGGTCCAGGAAGACACCCTCACCTCCTCACCTTTCTCTGAATTGGCCACAAGCTACAGGTGGAGTTAAGAACAAACCCTGGGTGAAGCCTGGAAGTCAATGTCGGTATCTCACAGCCAGGACAAGCCATCATGCTTGGGATGCCCGTCTGCCCTCTGTGCAGCGGGGAGGCCCTTTGGGACATGGGAAGCAGGAGATGCTGCTCATTGGATCATGCTCCACTGTGCTTGGCCCAGCCAAGGTAGACATGTGGGTCTTCTGGGACATCTTCACCAACCTCACAATACCTGTCGCAGGTATGTGATAAGCCTGCCACAGCTACTGCACAGTACCCCTAGTTTGAATTGTACCATGCAGTTCCCTTTATGCTAAGATGGAAATATCAAAGGTCAAGAGCCATCTCCTTCTATTCTGAACTCCATTCCAGAAATCCTGAGTCTGGAAGGAACTCAGAGAAGAAATGCAGAGGTCTGTTCTCCATGCTGAGCATTGTGGAAGAGAGCGGCTCTTCCCTGCCCAGGTAGGGCTGGATGGGGAAGGAAGTCTTGGCTCACTGGTCCAGAACAAGGGAAAGAGGAACTCTCATGCACCCACTTCCTATCTAAGTCCTGCTAGGCATGATTTGTACAGAAATCGCATCTGGAGTTTGATGGAGTGGAAGGTTGGCCAATCTAATCCCTGGGACCCCCAACCCCAGGACTTTTCTACGCTATTTCCCTCCTACCCCAATCCCCTCATCCCTAATTATGCCTTAGACAGCCTTCCAGGAACAACAGGCTCCAAAGGAGATAAAATCACTGGATTGTTTCCTAGGGCTGCCATAACATAGTACCACAGACTACGTGGATTAAAACAACAGAAATTCATTCCCTCACTGTTCTGGAGGCCAGGAGTCCAAAATCAAAGTGTCATCTGGGGCAGGCTCCCTGGAAAGGCTCCTTTCCTCTCTATGGAAAGATTCTCCCTGGCTTCTCCAGCTTCTAGTGGCCTAGGTGCTCCATGACTTATGGCAGTGCGGCAATCTTCCTGTGTGACTCTGTCTTCATGTGCCTGTGTGTGTCTAGGTCCAAAACTCTTTCCTCTTCTAAGGACACCAGTCATATTGGATTAAGGACCCACTCTGCTCCACTACAACCTCATCTTAATCCCGCTAACTACCCCTGCAATGACCTGATGTCCAAATAGTTTCAGTTCTGCAGCATAGTGGGGTTAGGACTTCAACATATCTTTTTAATGGGAGACATACCACAATTCAACCCCAGACAGTCATCCCTGACTAATCTGCTGAAATCCTTTTTATTTTTCCTGCTTTTACATTCTTCATAATGTACAACACACTCCCACTGTATCATCTCTAATTTCTCGATCCTCAACCATGAGGTGGGGATGGGGAAGGTAGGAACCAGAATTTCCAGGAGAGACGCTGTAGTTTTGAAATATAAATAAAGAGACAACTGTCTGATAGCTGTTTCAGGGCCAGGTTTTTCTCAACTGTGGGTGCACTTTAGAGTCATCTGGGGGAACTTTAAAATGCAAACAGTATGCATGTTATTACAAATGTATAGATTTGTAAAATTAATATAAATGCTGAGCTTGACTTCAGACTGATTACATTGGAGTCTCTGGTGGTGGTGCCCAGGCACTGGTATTTTTCAAAGCTCCTGGGGGATTCTAAGCTGTATTTAGGACTAAGGATCTCTGTGCTGGGTGAGACTCACTGCTTAGGGAATGGCTCCAGCCCTGCAGTTGTTGACGGCTCACATTCCTCTCTATTGGTACCCACGGAGCGTAGGAAGGGTGCTGAAGGAAACAGTTTACACAGGCCTTGTTATCTGAGTACAAAACATTCTGCTTAAGTTTGGTGCCATCTGTGTGCCCCACCCCCACCCCAGAGATGAAAGGATGGCCTGGTGACAGAGCAGGAGCAGAACCAAGTGTCTGAACCCCAGTTTGAAATGCCAGCTTCAGCTCTGCTAGAGTTCTGCCAGGGTAGGACTCTCTTGTGGCAATTTGAGTGTGGTGCCCATGATGAATCCATCCTTCCAAAGGAGTTCTGATTGGGATGGAGCCAGTGTGGGGGTGGTGTTTGTTCTGACTTTCAAGCCTCATGTTAATCATGAAAAATTGTCTTACTGTTTGACCTACTGAACTTATGCCCCAACTAAGGTCATTTTCCACCCATGCATTCTCAAGCCATGGCTCTCTCAATCTATACAGCAAACCAGAGTTTCCAAGTTTACTTATTTGTTAGAGAATCCCATTGTTCTTGGTGACAGAGGTCTTTGGGGGATTCCAAGTCTGACATTCAGCATACCAGCTACCCTTCCATGAATGTGATCAATAGGCTAATGTCCTCCAACTCGTCATACACTTTACAACATTCAGCAGACAGGATGGTCAGCAGAGAGCCCTACCCAAGGCCTCCAGGACTTCCCACCATGGTGACACTCACAGCATCACCCAATGCTCCTCAATATATACGTCCTTCCTGGGTTGTGATCTGTCACCACCACCATCCTCCAGCCTGTGTTTCTCCATCTTGGCCACAAAAACATCACAACAGATTTTAACCTAAGGGCAATATTCCAAATGTATTCTTTCTGAAACAGTCCCTATTTGCCTTTGTCTTGCAGTAATACCAAACCACAACATTAGCTGGACATGGCTTATTTTTAATGAACCCAGACAATTCATAATGATCACAGATTTTCTTCTAAGAATTCATAAGCTATTCAAAGAAAAAAGAAGAACCTTAGTAATTATAATTAGCCCAGCATAGAATCAAGCTCACCAGATAGTAGTCTGCAGGTCCTGCTTTCTTTACTTTTTTGAAGAACTCCCTTTCCACTCTTCTAACACTGTTTCAGTCCTCCAGAATTCTTCCAAGATCACCGTCAGTGGGTCGGCAGTCTCATCTGCTCCGTCCCTGGGTTATCACTCCTCCGAGCTGAGAAACCTGAACTCGTCTGGAGCAACGAAGTGCTCTCCTTACAATCCCTTCACATGGCTTGGGTTTCAGTCTCCCATTGCCAATGCTTTTAGCCTTTCCAGTCTGGACTGGAAAAAAAAAATCATTCCCAATCTTGACAGAGCTCTCACTATTGTGCCTTTACTCAGGGACATGAAATTACTAGAACATGGGGGAGACTGTACCTACCAAGAGGGTTAAAGGGACCTATAGAGGGGGGCAGCCAAGCCCCCATGACACAACTCACCCACCAAGCACAAAGCTGCCACAAAGATGAAACTGAGAGGAAGGAAAAGCCCTGCAGCCTCAGTTCTCAGAGGATGACAGTATCACCACGCATTGTAGACACAATGAGGGAGGGGACCAAGGCCAGCTCTGCTCCCAAGGGGCAGTCCTGACATCACATTCATGGGTATATATGGGGACAGGGTGGGGGTGGGGGGTCCACATCTCTGTGAAGCGTGGCTGTCAACAAAGGAATTGTGATAATGGATATTCACAGCAGAGTCCCTCAGGCAGATGCAGTAGAAGTTTTAATAGTGAGGATTTATTGAGAAATCAGTCTTCATTCTCAATTTCCCATATAATCATCAATAAATCAATTAGCTAAACTTTCAAGTGATTGATCTCATAGGTAGCCCTTTTGAAGAGAAGGTTTCAACTCCTGAGCTACAAGGGAAAGCAAATTTCTCACAATATAAATACTCTTCTGAGGTCTTGTTCTTTGATAGCATCCAGCAAAAATCGAATGCTTTCTATATACTGTCCTGAGTAACTTGTATTCATTAACTGCTCACAACAACTCTATGAGGTTAATATAGCTTCAGTCATATCTCCATTTTACAGAGGAAGAAACTGAGGCGCAGAGACAAGTGACTTGGTCAAGTCCGTACAGTTTGAAAGTAGTAGAACTGGTATTTGAACTCACGCAGACTGACTACAGAACACTGGGGTAAATGAATTGTGAAAACAGCCCAATTTTCTACCTGTCCCTGTATCTGTGTTGGGAACCCTGTCACCAATGTGAGAAGAGTCCTGGCCAGCCTGCTAGATGATGAGAAAACAGCAGAGCCAAGTCATCCTAGACAAGGGCATCCTAGACCAGCCAGCACGAAAACAAATCTCCAGCTGGCCACAGGAAGGAAGCATGAGGAAGCCCAGCCAACAGCCACTCAAGAACCCAGACTTATGAGAAATAATAAGTGATTGTGCATTTAACTTTGGGGTGGTTTGTTACCTACCAGCAGATAACCGACACAAACATCAATGCTTGACCACTACCCTATATTTTCTTTCTTATGACCCCGGCTTCACCTGCTTTCAGGACTTTTCAGGAAAGGACAGCTGCAGCTGTAATGAGCCTTCATTTTACCACCTTGTCACTGTTCATCCTTGTGCTGTCCCTGCCCTACTACTATGCCAACCCGTAAAGACAGTCTATCTATCCTTCGCCTTTACTCCTGTTTGTTTGTTTTTTTTTTTCCAGGAATCAAGAGGAAATGAGGGTGCTGCAAACCCTTCAGTACTATTTCAAGTTCTGTTGCCTTGCCTACCCCCTTTGCCCATCTCTCCACCATTTAGGAGCTAAATGGGCATTAGCCAAAGTGACTGGGGCCAAAATAATGAGATCAGAGTCAGGAGGGAGAGAGCTTGGATAGAGTTCGAAGTCAGCACCTCTCATTCTCCAGCCTTTCCCTCCTGTCCAGGCGGGCATCCTCTCCACAGGGATGGGGACCAGCACTCCCTGGAGGCACACTCCTGCTTTGCCACCTGATCTCCAGATGAAACCCTGCAAAGATGAACTTTCCCTGCCTGCCAGGAGTCACGAGGGGCAGCAAGCTGCACCTCCACAGGAACTAACAGTCCCAACTGCTCAACTCAAATTAAAAAAAAAGAGTTTGTAAATATGTTCCACAGAGGGGAAGCCTTCTGGGGCATTTCTGCCAGCTGCCTCCAGATACTTTGTTCTCAACTAATGGAGAAGATACCCTAGGGGGAAGGAGGGCACCCCCAAGACATCCTGAGAGGCAGAGGCCACAATCCACTAAAACAGGACTAGAAATCTCCCAAGAAAGAAAAAGAGGTGTAAAAGACTGTTGTTTTTCTATTTGAGTATTTTTTAACTTATTTTTGCTCTTAGGCACTCAATAAATGCTAAACGATGCTAATTCTCCTAGCTCTTCTTGCTTTATGAGTGAAGCCTGGATTGTAAGGGTTCGTTGCTCAGAGGGCCAATAGCTAAGTGACCTGGGTTGATGAAGAGAAACCAAAGTTCCCCCGGGGTAAATCCAGCCTTACTGTGCCATTAGACACCCACCCCTCCCCAACTCATTACATTCCAACAATAGTTTAGTTTTAATTTCTTTTCCTTATATTTCACAGCCCTAAGGGAAAATGTCCTGTGACAATTCTATAACACTGAGACAATTACTGGTGACTCAGGACTCCCTGCTGCCTCTGCAGCAGCTCACAGCTGAGGAGCGGGTTTGCCACCCATGTGGGAACAATTTGGTCTGTGAATTAGGAAAGTCCGAACAAAAGGAATCTTCACGTTTTAAAAATGATGGAAATTTGAAGAAATTAGATGAAAATTCAGCCCAAGGAGTGTGTTTCAGAACAGGAGTCAACTGTAGGCGTTGAGACCCTGAGGAAATCTGTCACATAGACTCCTGCTTTCTCAGTCCCTTCTCTTTGCCTTTCTTTCTTTCTTTTTTTTTTTTTGCTGTTTGACTTCTGCCCATTTTACCTCTGACAGTGAATGAAGCAGTGAATGGAATGTAAAACTACGTTCTCCTTCAGACAAAACAAACAAACAAACAAAAATATCCTGTCTTATTCATCTTGCACTTCAAGCACTCAGCCTAAGCCTGACTTAACAAGAACCAAGTTAGAGATGTCCCGGGTTGGAGGGCACGGTCATCCCTAATCTCCAACAGACTATGTTCCAAAGCACTCTTGTGAATGGATAGTTTAGAGCAGGGAAAGCATTTTTTCCCATTAGCATGAAGTTTAAGACACAGGCTGTCCTCGGACTCAATTATAAAACTCGAGCTGGCCATGAGCCTAATAATACTCCAGGAGTGAGAACTTCAGTTGTTTTATCACCTCCTCCCAAATAACCACTTAAAAGTTTCCATGAGAAAATGCATTCCAAAGCAGGAGGCCAGGAACAGATTTTCATTTCCTCCACAACCAAAGTGAGGCTTTCCTACTGAAAAACCAAAAGGAAAATGAAGGGGGGAAGATGCTACCAGAAACAGCCCTGATGGTCATGGCAGGCGCAGGCTTGGCAAGGAGCATGGAATGGGATGGGAACGACTAGGTACCAACAATGACAACCTGAAATGCTGCTCTGCTTTTATGTAACACATGTTCAGTTCTTTAGTTCAAACACTGGCCTTAAGTGTGCTAAATCAGGAACTAAAAGGCAGTTGCCTGAAGGGGAGCTTGGAGAAGGGAGGGATTTCTGGTTTGGGAGTCACTAATCATTGAACCAAGGAGGGCCTGGGCTCACCTGTGATGACACTTGATTTCTGTTCTTCAGTTCCTTGACTGACACGCTGATGCTAATAAAATTCTAACTCTCAGGTTTCCTCTGTCAGTTTGAAACGGGAGCACGGAGAAGGCAGGCAGACTGTAAGCTTCTTAAGGACTAGGATATCACTTTCATTTTTTTTTCCAGTGGAAAATTTTATTCAAGTCAAATATATATAACCCAGGAACAGCCTCTCAGAAAGCTCTGAGAACAGTTCCCTCCTATTCATTTCTTTATATTCCAGCCCCCTCAGTGCTGAAATCACAATCCATTAATAAATAAATATAACTTAAGAAAGGGCTTTAACTTTTCAATGCAGTTGCAAAATGGGAGGTCTTTGGAGTCAAACTTTACAGATTCAAACCATTTTCCCTCCACTGGTGCGGGAGCAGGGCTTTCTCCCTGGAATTCCAGTTTTCTCCTCTAGAATAAAGCGGTGATAGCATCTACCTCAAGGGTCACTGTGGGAACTGAATACATTTGCTTTTGTGAATTGCATAGCACTGTGCCTGCCACACAGATGGCACTCAATAAAGCTAAGCTAGGGCTTTCCTGGTGGCTCAGTGGTAAAGAATCTGCCTGCCAATGCAGAAGCCACAGGAGCTGTGGGTTTGATCCCTGAATCAGGAACATCCCCCGGAGGAGGATATGGCTACCCACTCCAGTATTCTTGCCAGGATAATCCCATGGACAGAGAAGCCTGGTGGGCTACAGTCCATGGGGTCACAAAGAGTTGGACACGACTGAGTGATGCACGCATGTGAATATAATTCAGACAAGGATCTTGAGATGGAGTCACCCTAAATTAGGATGAGGCCTAAATTCAATGATGAGTGGTCTCACTGGTCAGACAGAAAAGAAAAACACATAGAGTGTCAGTGAAGAAAGCCATGTGAAAATAGAGGCAGAGATTGGAGTGATGCTGCCAAAAACTAAGGAATTCCAGAAGCCACAGAATCTGGAAGTGGCAGAAAGGATTCTCCTTCAGGGCCTGCAGAGGGAGCAGGGCTCTGCTGTCATCCTGATTTTGGACATCTGGCTTCTAGAACTGGGAGAGAATACATTTCTCTTGTGTTAAGACACCAGGTTTGCGGTAATTTGTTGTGACAGCCCTCAGAAACTAAATAGCTGGGGACAGTTTGGAACAATCTAAATTTGGTGAGGAAATCAAGCCTGAACGTAAATTGGGATGATCATGAGTTCTTTTCCCAAATTGTGTACTAGAGGAAAACTCCTCATTAGGAAGGAAAAGTCACTGGCTTCAGGGACTGGAATGTTCAAGTCATTCTGTCTCATCCACTCTCAGACAAGGACATTTCTGCTGGGAATCTTAAAAGCACCCTGCATTTTCCCACAGGAACGCAACGGAAGCTCTCAATGTGCAGTAAGACTGCACTGATTCAGCTGCTATCTGGCCCCAGTAAACCAGCCAGTGACAGGGCTCTTAGTCCTCATCCAGTAAATGCACCCACGCTGGTCCCCACTGCCTCCCTGACCCCATCTGTGGAGGTCAAAGAGGTCATTAGCCAAAGACTCCAAGCTAAGGAAAGATACCTGGTTGCCAAGAAAGGTACGTAATTGTATATTTCTCCTAACTCCATGGGTTAAGTGAAAAATCTGTCCAGGTCATCTGCAAGATCCTTCTAAGCCTTTGGAATTCTACAGGAGTCCACAGGAGAGAATTGTGAGAGAGAGGTTGTTGAACCCGCTGATGCCTAGAGAAACAGTTTTCCTTCTTTCCCTCTCCTCTAACTCCTGGAGAAAAATAGCAGCACAAAGAGCAGTGGCTGTCAGAGAGGAGTGACTTTTTTGGAGCAAAGGCATTAGACAAGATGACACATGCTGACAAGTTCAGCAAACAGTGGCTGCTCTGCCAATCAGCAGATAATTTCAGTGTGTTTGCAATGAAGAAAAGATTGCAAGTCATGTCGTGATCAGAGACAGGTCACGAATACCCCACGTGTCATCTTCTAAAGTGAAGGTCAAAAGAAAGGGGGAGGTGAGTGGAGGCAAAGAGCAGAAAGCAGGAGACCCCTGTTCAGGCAAATCAAGCACAGCTAGGCAGATCTCGCCTGTTTTCTGACAAAGCCCAGGGAACCCCAGTAATCACCTGTTCTGTTGACCTCCGAGGCTCCCTCCTCACATGTAACCAGCACTGTGTTAAGTCCCAAGTCCTTTATCACTCACGAAAGTCACTCTTTCCCTGACTTGGGGCAGGTTTTCTTTTCTTCCCTTACTTGTTAATTTACTCAACTTATTTCCAATCAGAGAAAGGCATAGGCAAGAGGCAGGTAAGAAAGGCCACACGCAGTACTCTGGCCCCCAAGAGCACTCTGCAATGGATTTCATTGTTTAATTGAAGAGAGCTCCAGAACACTGACAACACTCATAACCAAAGAGGAAGAAAAACATTCTGAAACCAAATAGGTTCAAAGGAATTTTGTCATGACTTGCCATTAGCTTTAGGAAAGGAAATGCTGAGATAGAATGAGAGAGAGCCATGAAGCACATAGGCAGATAACCTGAGTGCCTATCTAAAATGTTTAAGTATTAAATTTCTCCATCAAAGAAGTTTTCTGAGAAAAGGATACTGTTTTGACCACCGAAGATTAAGAGGATAAACACATGCGCACACACACACACAAACACACTTGGCAATCTACGACCCTTCCTAAGAAAATTGTGTAATTCTAATTAACAAGATACTTTTTAAGTAAAAAACTTGGTGAGTATAAAAAGCTATCAGTTCAGTTCAGTTCAGTCGCTCAGTCATGTCCAACTCTTTGCAACCCCATGAATCACAGGACGCCAGGCCTCCCTGTCCATCACCAGCTCCCAGAGTTTACTCAAACCCATGTCCATCGAGTCGGTAATGCCATCCAGCCATCTCATCCTCTGTCGTCCCCTTCTCCTCCTGCCCCCAATCCCTCCCAGCATCAGGGTCTTTTCCAATGAGTCAACTCTTCGCATGAGGTGGCCAAAGTATTGGAGTTTCAGCTTCAGCATCAGTCCTTCCAATGAATACCCAGGACTGACCTCTCCTTTGGATGGACTGGTTGGATCTCCTTGCAGTCCAAGGGACTCTCAAGAGCCTTCTCCAACACCATAGTTCAAAAGCATCAATTTTTCAGCACTCAGCTTGCTTCACAGTCCAACTCTCACATCTATAAATGACCACTGGAAAAACCATAGCTTTGACTGACCGACCTTTGTTGGCAAAGTAATGTCTCTGCTTTTTAATATGCTATCTAGGTTGGTCATAACTTTCCTTCCAAGGAGTAAGCATCTTTTAATTTCATGGCTGCAATCACCATCTGCAGTGATTTGGGAGCCCCCAAAAATAAAGTCTGACACTGTTTCCACTGTTTCCCCATCTATTTTCCATGAAGTGATGGGACCGGGATGCCATGATCTTAGTTTTCTGAATGTTGAGCTTTAAGCCAGCTTTTTCACTCTCCTCTTTCACTTTCATCAAGAGGCTCTTTAGTTCCTCTTCACTTTCTGCTGTAAAGGTGGTGTCATCTGCATATAAAAAACTATGCAGTAATTATAAACAGGCTACATTAAAAAAATAATAAAACCTCCATCCTTCCTGTCCAAAAATATCAAGCTGGCCATTAAGGTTGTAATAAAGGCACACGTAATCACCCTGAGGGCCTACTAACCAACTAGTGTTGACATTCCCTAGTTCAATCTGATTCATCACTTGCACAGGAACCAAGAGATGGTGAAAAGGCCAGAGGTTACACCGCAAGGAGAGAAAGCTTCAACCTACTTTAGGATAAGGATCCGTGTCACTAAGATCCTTTTTTAGCCATTCACCTGTTCCTGAAGTTTGCCCTGTCCTGAGGCAAGCAGTGGGAGGCTTGGTTATTTGTGTTCAGATCTGGAAGCTTCTCCCAAGACAGAAGAAGGGAAGGGAGTGACAGTATAAAAGTTATTAGAGAGCGGAGGTTTGGCTGGGCACAGAAGCAAACTAAGAGGAGTCACTGGAGATAAAGGGTCTGTTAAACACATACACATTCACGTGAGTATGTGTGTACCCATGCACACGCACACACACTTCCAAAGCTGCCTCATATTTACTACCTATGAAATTTTCAAACATTTGGTCTGTATACAAATGCACATCAAAAAAAGACAGAAAACATACCCAAGTAGATGATCGCCTATTAAAAGTACATATGTTTTGCTAATCAGAAAAGTGAAAGTGTTAGTCGCTCGGTTGGGTCTGACTCTGAGACCCCATGGACTGTAGCCTGCCAGGCTCCTCTGTCCATAGGATTCTCCAGGCAAGAATACTGGAATGGGTTCCCATTTCCTTCTCCAAGCTAATGAGAAACCACACCTTAGTTCTGGTAATTGAGAAATTATGTGGCTACAGTTAATAAAGAGTAAGCCATTTGTAAAAAATCAAAACACACATGTAAATTATTCCAGATACCATCTATCATTTTCTGACATATTACTTTACACAATACTGTTCTGGGGTTCTGCATTCTTACATTATTTTGAACATTCATCAGATTATTCATTTAAAAAGTCAGGAGCTTTGTCCTAATCATCTGGACCTGTTTTTATACTTTGGAAAAGTAAAAAAGACCAACTCTGACTTGGTTGGGAATCATTTTGGGAATAATGGTGGGTGGTTGTTCACATCTGGACTAGGTATAAAACGATAACATTACGATGATGAATGCCACAGAGCCTCATCTGCATATAAATAGGGCTAATCAGAAATGCAAATTGCAATCAGGAGAAATTTTTAAAGGCTGTGATAGCTGTGTGATTGTGCAGATAAGGAAAGGTTAACACTTGTATTGTTAAAGCAGTTAAATGGCTCCCAGCCGGCCAGAGTCTTCCTTTGCAAGAGAAATGTGAAAGGCACAAAGCTTTCAAGCTGCAACATGCCTGCATGGAGCTCCCAGATAGCTTCATTTTCTGTAACTAGTGCCTTGCCAAACATCAGCCCTATTCTGATGAAAGACAACCAACAAACCTTTTGTACAAAACCCTAATGAATATAGACAATAAAAAATATATTGGCATTTAAATACCCTTCAAACAGACCTCTTTCAGCACCATTTCCCACTGAGACAGAAATAAAGGGTTAGAGAGAAAATCATGACTGATGTAACATTTTTCTAAAATTTTTTAGTGCTGGTACACATTTTTTTTTTATCCCTAAATTTTTCAGCATACTGGAGAAAGATTCAAACTGGAAAAAAAAAAAAAAAAAGACCAGATATGATTATATAATTTAAAAAGAAAACATTAGTATTTAGAAAGAGTACTTAAGCCAAAGCTGCATTTTTAGTCTTGCCATGCAAAGCCTAAAAAATCAACATCTCAGAAAAATTGGAGTACTGAAAATATGCGATTGTTACAACATACTCCTATTATTTTTGGAATATGCTGTCTTTCAGGAAACCCTCTATCCTCCCTTCCCCCGTGCCGACCCCCGCCGCCCCCTTAAAAGAGAAATACATTTTACAATCAGGCTTTCACAGGTTTGGAGAGAAACTGTTTACCAACTCTTTATTATCCTAACGAGCCTCGTTCACAAAGAACTAATGAGCCAAGAGCGCCATCTTGTGTCCTACCTTGGAATCTTAAAGAGCGTTTTCACGGGATGCATGTCAAAGAGGGGAGGATCTCCGTCCCCCAGTTCGATAGCTGTGATCCCCAAGGACCACACGTCACAGCGGGCGTCATAGGAAGAGTCATACTGCTGCTCACAAGCGATGACCTACCAGACAAAATCGGGACACGACACATCAACCCCACTGACACCTCAGATGCCCCAAAAGGCGCTTGGCCGGTCTCAGCCCCCATCTCAGTTTCCTGGCTATACTGATACTGAATTTCAGTAATAACAAAAGGTCCATTTTCTAGGCTTTATTTGTGTGATTGATTTATCATCCGATATGTTCATCCATTTTTAAAATGTATGAATTCAGTTCAATGAACATGCACCGAACCTTGTTGATACCAAGGACGGTGCAAGGGTGAATACCTCACCACACCCACCCTGACGCCCTTTAAGGGTTAGGCCTTGTCTACATCCTTCATCTCCTTACCAGCTGCCGATTCAACAGTGAGGAACAGCTGTTCTCAAAGATGCCTGTCTCTTGTGTCTCCTGCACAAAGTCCCTAGAGACTGATGTGGTTAACTTAAAATAGGAACCACTCCCTCGCATTCTCTTTTTCCAAGAAAATCTGCGCCCCCTCCGCAACCCCAACTGGTTTATGCTTCCGCCCAGCTGCTGCTTCGGGGATTAGCCCAACCGGGTACTGGAGAGAAGGGGAACCAGAAAATGCCCTTGGGCTTGTCATTGGTTTGAAGAGTTTGGAACCTTGTGGGAAAGTATTTTTTATCAGCTTTTTGAGTTAGCAGGGAAAGCTCTACACTTAGACTCTGGTGGGTATCACAATGGGACTGGGAGAAGGCAGGGGTTGGCCGGAGCATGTTGCAGGGACCGAAAGCTCCTTTTTGACCTGAAATCTGCCTCCTTGACCTAGGATAACCCATGATTATGAGAGGTAGGAGACTTTTATGGTTTGAAGCTGTGTTGGTCCAAACAGCCTATGAGGCAGACATATAGCATCACTGGCCAAAGGAGTGGGCCTCCCTGCCCTCTTAGGCCATCAGAAGGTCTTTGACTTTGAGTGAGATGGACCAACTTATGTGGAGGAGAAGAGTAACAGATCTGGCTTACACATTAGCAGGAGCATTCTGGCTACTGTGCTGAGGATACATTAATAAGACACGTGAGTAGAGGAAGCAACACCAGTTAAAGATGCTACTGCAGGAATCCAAACTAGAGACAGTGAGAAATAATCAGATTTTGATAATATAATTTTGAAGGTAGAGTCAACTGGATTTGCTGAATGGGGCTTATAAGAAAGAGGAGTCCAGAATTTTTAACCTGGGCAATTCCAGAACGAAATTGGTATTTAATGAGATGGGGAAGACAGTAGTAGAAGCAGGTTTGGGTTGTGCTCCACTGGGGACATTCTAAGTCTGATTACTGTGAGACTTCCAAATGGAGAATTTAATTTTAATTAGGTAAGACTCAGACATCTGACCTAGAGAATAAACATGCCTTGTTTAAAGCCACTAAATGTGTGGTAATATTATGTCAGTGACAGAAACCTAATGCACCTTTTCTCTGCCAGACCCAGCTCACTGGTCTCACGATGCTAGGTGAACATGCCCATCTTACCCGAGACGTGGTCTCCTACTTTCATAATTGTCCTCTACCCTTTTCTTCTGATTTCTGAACCAAAGAACCCTTTTCCATGTACCTGCATCCTTGGCCTGGGATGGATCCCAGCCTCATGCTCTGAACAGACTCGCCTGCCACAGAAGGATACATTTAACACATTAACACCTTAAAAGGATACTTTTAACACATTATTTTCAAATGTGCATTTAAACTCAAGTTCAAATAATTCCAATTTTTGGAAGCAGGGGCCGTTTCATTGTCCCCCAAGACCTCACTTTCATCACCTCAATCAGCTGAGAAACTACATTATTTTAAAAGATCTCCAGAGAAGGCTATTTAACACCTTCCCTTTCAGAAATGACATTTCCAAATGTGTGAGACAAATATAATTTTAGACCTTTCAATCAGCAAGTAGTTCACCATCCTTATACATTCCTGTGGAGAAAAGAGAAATAAGACTGTATCCTTCTCCAACAAGAGCTATGGCCGAGTGAAATTTAAAGTGAACCTGTAAGAAATTAAATAACAATCTATGACACATAAATGTCCTAAGCCAGTACATACTAGCATGTCTAGTAAAGGATGCAGGCTTCAAAAGCTTAGGATATTAGAGGGAGACCAATTCAGGCCAACCAAGATAATGGAAAGTATCTAGTGCCCCTAGTCTACAACTTCCAGGAAGAAATTCCAATTGACTTCTAGCAATCTTGAATGGGACACAGAAGGCAATTCCAAGAACCTGTCCAAAGGTAGAAATGGAGATATCCTATCGTTTCTCAAGTGCTGTTATAAAATATTCAAAACGTGTATCTCGTTTTCACTTCTCTTCACAGACAGACACATACTATCTTCAGCTCAGTTTGATTAATAGAAGAGTATCCTTTGGCCAAATTCTCTTCCCTCAACTCAGCTAGCAATGTGACGAAGGAATTATTTAAGCTTAGCTTTCTAAAGAAGTTTCTAGAAAATTTCTGAAGTAAAATAACTCACAAATAATTATTAAGCACTGATGAGCCAGCATGGTCCTAGGTAGGTACACAATCACTCTGTGGGACAGGTACTATTACTGCCTTAGTAGGCATGGAAACTGAGCTATAGCACAGTTAAATAGCCTCCCCAGAGCCCATAGCTAGTCACGGTCAGGGACAGAATTTGAGCCCAGGCAGAGGAGAGACATCTAAACATCATAATATGATAAGGACTCTTAATAATAAAGGTTGTCAAGGAACCTGAATTATCAGCATCTGTCCTCATATTTTGACCAAACTAGCCACGTCTTTGAGATTTGTTTCACCTAAATTCCATGTCTTCAGAGAGAGTCTCTCTTTCCCTTTCTCTTTACTGAGTTATGGGTGATGGGATTCAAAGACACACACTAAGAGGTTACATCCCTGATGGAAGGTCAACACATCCTGGAACTGTATTCCTGTCAATGCAACATCAAAGTCTGCAACTGTTTCTTTAGGAGAAAAAGCAATTTCATTCTCCTTAGCTCAGCATTCTCCTTGTCTCTAGGTAAAATAAAACTGAGTTAAGAATGCTTAGATGGTCAGTTGGTCTTGCCCCCAGGAGAACGTGACCTCTCAGAGAGCTCTCTGAATCGCTTGTTACCATGCTCCACAAAGAAAAGGTGAATGGCAGTGGCAACTAAGTGCGCGGCCCTGGGACCAGGTTTCCCAGGTTCTGTAAGTCTTATTAAAGGGGTGAAGAGAGGGGAGTTTGAAATGGCATTGCCACAGGCCCATGACCCGAAACATCTCATCCTCTTCCATCCCTCCACCTCAGCTCTGCTGCCCCCAGGAGGAGACATACTTGAGGCAAGTGTATACTCTCCCTTAACGTCAAGCCTTTGCTTCAATCACAGGAGTATAAGTGATGTTGGTGGCAGTGGAATGAGACAGATAGAACAGGTGAGAGAGAGAGAGAGTTCAAGGGAAGACTTGCAGGACTTGGGAGGCTAGGGAAAGGGGCACACCAAGGAAGACTAACATATGACCTGGGTGACCAGGAGAAGGATGGTACCATTCACAAAACAGGGAAGTCAGGAAGAAGACATCAGTTTGGTAGGCAGTACAGCAAGTTCAAATTGAGTCTAAGCTCTATGCCTAACTAGGTACAGAAAAGCCATGTGTGCTCTTGGAAACTTTTTTCCTGTGCGTAGATTCAATAAGAAAAACAAAATTCAATCAGGATCAGAAACAGAATATACTAAAGGGTAACAATGAAACACTGATGTGCTTTTAGTGACTACATGGAATTTTATGTTACAGTAAATATATCTTACATTTCACAACTCTATAGACTTTAATCTTCCTATTGTTGGTTGCCAACACAACTAGTCAAAATTTGTAGTTTGAATACACAGTTATAATACTGTGTATATATTGTATATACACAGTATATACTGTGTATATATTGTTGATACAAGGTTGTATATCATGAACTTTAACAAACTGGGATATTTCTCTTAATCTAGTATTGTGAATAGAAAAACTGCTAATGAATGTCAATTGTACAAAGTAAGAATTCTCCATAGTTGATTTTAGAGTCTCACAAGCATGTTCATATGAAGAAGATATGTCTTCTAGAATGTTTCACGTGATGTGTATGTAAGTGCACCTGGCAAAAGCTAAGAGCAAAGAATTAACTGAATTAAAGAGAGTTCTACAGCAATATTTGCTAATGACCTACTGGCTCCAAGATTAAAACGCTGACTCATTGAGTCTCAGTGAGTTTCAGGATGTATAAATTCCTACAAACTTCTGCATAGTCACCTTTAACAACCTTTCATTCTTCCGCATGATATCAGTGAGTGTTTATGCTGCCTCTGAGTTTTAATGAGTAGTTTTATCCACTTGGTATTAATCTATCATTAGCCTCATCACTTCTTCTAGGTTTTAAAGGGGCCAGTCTTACGATCTCATCAAAGTGACCCCTGAAGTAAACAGAAGTAACACAGGGTGAGGATTATGTCTTATCTTTCTTCCTTTCCCATCCATATCAATTTGTGGCACTCATCAGAGAAGCTATGCTGAAAAACTTTGGGATTGGAATCAGAACGTCTGAACTCCATTATTCACTAGCTGGGTCCCTCTGATCAAGTCCCCTGAAAATTTTGAGCTGAGGGTTCTTTAGTTACAGTGATCTCACTTCCTAGATCTATAAACTGGCAAGGTGGGGAAGAATAATCTCTAGTATCCCTTCCAGCTCTAACATACTGACTTCATGATTTCAAAATAAGTGGTTTGGGGGTATCTCAAAATGAAAGGCTAACTTCTCTATGCAAATTACTTAGCAAAGAGTAGATTATTCTGGGGTATGAACTGGATGACTAGAATTTTGAGTGGATTGTATTGCTAATATTTGGTAGAAGGTGTTAAGGTCTATGAAAAGATGCTGGTTGCTGTGATAATGCCTCCATTAAGGAAGATAAGCTTCAACAACACAGCAGTTGTTTGGATGCTGGTTAATGGAGCATGTCCACATTCCTACCTTGAAATGCAAACTTATGACTTTTCTGATACACTTAGACTACATTGATGCTTATTTTAGGAAGGAGAAAGACACTAATGTTTGGGTTTCTGTCAATATCTATGCACTAACAACCTCAGTGCTCAATACCAATACCTATTCTACCCGGAGATGGGCTAGAGCCTCTGATATGTTGGTCATTACCTCCTGGGCTACCCCAAAACTTCTTTCTGGAGGGAGCTGAGGACAAGAAATACGTTTTCACTATAGTTTAGCTCTACTGGTCTTTGTAGCAAAAGCTAGCAGTCAGTTTTCTTTGTTAGGGCAGTTCTCGTAAGACTTCTTTAAGCTAACAAGTTCCAAAGTTTAAGACTCCAAATCCACCCCAGTCACTCCCTCCTCCCCTCTCTTAAAGGAGCTTATAGGGTGAAATTGTAGCTACAATTTGATAACACAACCGCTTTGGCACATATCATTTCCTTATCCATCCTTGGGCATGGTCCACTGAGTTCTGTTGAGGAGGCTGACCCTTCTTTAGTCATGAGCTGAAGAAAACTAACTGTGAAAAGCTCTGGGAGTGTGAAAAGACTTGGCCCTCTGGTGGCTGCAAAAAGGTCCCAGAGCCAGGCACCTTCATTTTGGTTTTGCCGCCTTCTCACTGGATAACTTTAGCAAATTATTTAATCTCCCTGTATCTCTTCTTCCTGTGTAAACCAAGCAACCCTTTCCCCCTGGGGGTTGTCTGAAGCACTGCTTAGGGAAATGCTGATTACCCAGCTTTTTCTATGGTACTAGAATGTTAGTAGAGGATATCATAGATGCATGGGTAATATATATTTTATTGATTTACTTCTATAAGACTGTCTACATTTACTAAAATATCTACAGGGAACACAAATTATTTCTATAACAAAAAAGAACAAATTTTGTCTGTTTTTCTGTCTTGAAAATATAAATAAGTATTGGAAAGTTTGCCTTGATCTTCGAAAGGGTGTGGTTACTTCCTCAGGGGTATGTATTGGCTGTGGGGATTCTTCATCAGCAAGATGACAGGTTAAAGGTGATGTCTTGGTTGTAAAACTAGGGTCGCACAAGTTTAAAAAGAATTCTCTTCTCAACCATACCCCTTTCCATTGTAAGCACAAGACTAGGCATAGTACTTTCACTTTCTCAGGCCACCACAGTCCCATGGAATGTCCCATGATTGCAGTTTCATTTCAACCTAGACCAAGAGTAGGGCTTACTGGTAAAGTTCCCAAAACAGGGGTGAGATCTACCCTCTATCTTTGCAGAAAGACTTGAGCTATAATAACCTGAGAGAACAGTCTCTCCTCAACTCAAAGTCTTCATTATTTGCGAAGAGTTATCTGTATTAGACTGAATATAAGGGGAATAAAAAGTAGTCAACATATGAACTCCTGCATTCAGAAAACCTAGATTTCTCCAAACTATTTAACTTAAACCATTTATCAGATGAAAAATCAAAGAACTGCTGGGCTGAAATCTCTTTCAATAATGTGATTTTTAACCAATATGTTTAAGCAAATAATATTACAGTAGCATCATCCACCATAAGGAAAAATATGTTTTGTTCTTTTAAAGAATGATTTACAAAACTTAAAAGACAATAGCTGTTATTCAGACTATTTTATTTTTCCACTAATTTTTAAAATGTCATTAAAAATGCAATTAGGTTTGCTTTATATGTTCTGATTTCTCATCTTACTAGAATTGATTGTGTGATCCAAAATTATAACCAAAGGTCAAGATTAAAATTTCAGTCAAGTACACAGGCAAAATGCTGTTATCTCAAGAGCTAAATTCAGCTTAAAAAGAGGCAAAGCAAATAGACCTAAAGCTATTAATCCTTGGCTGACCTTGAGCCCAAAAATAAAGTCAACAGACTGGCAAATAAGATGGGCTGAGAAGTAGGAAGGCAAATAGGATTCTTAATTTTGCTTACATAATTCACACAGCATAATTAATAAATGTTATTGATCATAAAGATTTCTAAAATAGAATTTCCCTAGAATTGTAAATTGCAGCTATAAATATTCCAGTGGCAAATATTATTCATCAGTTTTACATACAAACATCTTAAAGTGTTACAAGCTGAGATATTGAACAAGCACATGAAATCTCTTCCCTTGGATGAAATATAACTTCAAGGGAGAATACATTTGAGATTTGAGGGGTTTCTTTCCAAAAGGGATGTGGACTAGAAGAACTGAAATTGATGGGGTGGTGCTTTTTTTGGTTCATTCATAAAACTCAAGGCTAGAACTGAATATATATTCCTTATACTGAGAAACTGCCAGTAATAATTTAAATTATGCTGTTCACATAAAATTGAGAAAGGTCTCTAATTAAAATATGATGTTCTACAAGCCTTTTCTCAGGATTGTAACACTCAGCTTATGCCTTTAGAAAAATAAAACAAGGTTCAACTTAAAAAGACGCAGAGCACAGGCACACAACACCGCTTCCCACCATGGCTGGCGGAGGGCAGGGGGGCTGTTCTGGGTTTGAGGCCAGCACACAACACCAATTTTGTACTGAAATTCCCCAAAGCCCTGGAAACATATCACTTTTGTTGTTTCTTTTGTTATGGACTGTAGCCCACCAGGCTTCCCTGTTCATGGGATTTCCCAGGCAAGGCTACTGGAGTGGGTTGTCATTTCCTTCTCCAGGACATCTTTCTGACCCAGGAATCAAACCCATATCCCCTGCACTGGCAGGTGAATTCTTTACCAATGAGCCACTAGGGAAGCCCAACATATCACTTACACTTAACTGTTTGGCAAGCCCTGCTCTCAGACTCAGGACCAGTATCACAGAATTCCTCTGTGAAAGCAAAATCAGTGACCCCAAATTTTTGTATGTGTCCTTAGTACTCAAAGACTCTGAAGAAATAGATGTGCTTGGAGACCCAGGAGAATCCCACTGCCCTCCCTTAGCAGCTTTCCCCAAATTAGAGATGGATGCTGGAAGGGATCCTAGGATTCATTAAGTCAATCCCCCTACTTCACAGATGAGGAAACTGAGGTCTTAGGGAATAGTTTAGTCACAGAGCTGGTTTGTAGCCAAACCAGGAGCAAAGTCCATGACTTCTCCATGAGTGAGGCATCTCCCAGGGATTCTTATAATACACAGAATGCTAAGACACTCCCAAAGGGATTTCGTGTTCTGTCATAAGCCATAGCCACGGTAACTATCATACTCTGAGCATGCAGCACTCCCTCCACTTAAGCAGGTGGAGCTTCTACTGCCTCTCACTTCCCCATGCCCTCACTTTTCCTTCCGCTACCCCTTCCCTTTGTCAGCTAGTGCTCTAATCCTACCAGAGTGGGAGTTCTACAGTTTCGTTCTTTTCACAGCTGTTAGGTCAGGTGTTCCTACCTTAGGGGATGAGACAGATTCAGAAGGGTTAAGAAACTCTCCCCAAGTTATTTAGCTAGTAGGTAACAGAACTGAAGCATAAGCCACAATAAGAAACCAATGAGGGGAGGGGTTGCAGGCAGCTTTTCTCCTCTGCAATACATCTGAAAAACAGGAAGGGAAGCAAATCGAACAGAATATCTGAATGTTCCTGCATGGGCACTCCCCTTTATCCACACGTGGTCTCTGGGTGATGTCTTCTCCCAGACTGACATCACCGTGCAAACCAGAGCACCCTTGGGAATATCACACAGTCCTGGCAAAGAGTGATTTCCTTCATCTTTTTAAAACCAAAAGAAGATACGGGAAAAACCTGGGACATAATAGAGTGCCATGAATAGAAGTTCCACATGCTCCAGCCTCACGCCCACCCCAGGCTCCCCTGGGGCCCATTCCTAATGCTGACTGCCCGCCTCCCTCTGCTTTCCTCCAACAGCTCAGGGTCCATCGTGCAGCGGAGCCAGGGCAGCCCTGGCCTAGCTGTGAACTCCTTTCCCCTTCTGTGGGGCTGAGTCCCTGGTCCCGGGGCAGGGCAGTGGAGGCGCTAACCAGAGGGTAGCCGCCGGGTGATCTGACTCGGAGCCTAGGAGGAGCAGAGGCGGGCTCTGACATTTCTTCAGCAAACACTTCTGCCCCTGCAGGAACAGTTCTTCATCTTTGGTGGATGAAGAAGGGGAAACAACAGGTGCCTTGATCTTTCTCACCTCCCCAGAGAGAGGTGGGAGGACAGTCAGGGAATTCTAAATGCTCACAGAGGCTATGACTTTGATACGTCTTACTCAGCCCTCAGCAGGAGGCAGGTTGGAGGCTCCTCCTGCTTCTGCACATCTGGAAGCTGAGGCCTCAAATGGGGTTCTGTATTTAGATCTGCCAGGAGGAGGGTAGCGACAAGTCACCACCACCTCTGGGGCCAACCCCCCACCTCCACAGTGACAGATGATATATGGCTCAACCCCGCAGAGCTCCAGCTGAGAGGGGAGCTGGGGCTGAAGCAGAGGGTGAAATCTGGGGCTGCATTAGTCACTGTGACCCTTCACCCACCACAGCCCCAAGTGTTTGGGTTGTGCTCTGGGACCCTCAAAGACAGGACCACCCTGGGAATGCAAGCAGGGTCTGCCCCAGAACGAGAAGGGAGGGAATCCTTGCTTCTCACAGGCTGACCCAGGAACCTGGGGGGAATCAGGGAACACAAACGGCTGCAGAATCTCAGAGATGGAAGTTGTGAGGGAAGACACACAGGTCTTTCAGTCAACCATCCAAGGTTCCAAACCTCTCACTTGAATCTCCTGAGCAACCAAAGCCTATATACCTCACAGTGAAGTGATTGGCAGGTGGGGGTCCCAAGAATCCCCAGCCTTTTAAAACAGAGTTGGGTAAAATCAGGCCCTGAAAGTCCCACCATTGTCATCACTTCACCCTTACTGAGAGCCTGGAGAGGTCCCCCCTTCATTATCCCAGGAACTCCAGGGGCTCGGAATGTGAGAGTGGGAAGACTCTCTTTCCCCCGGAAACCATTAATGTTCTCTGAAACCCAGAATGGACCTCAGAGGCAGAGACGACCCAGGCCAATCCTCTGAGCTGAGAACAGGGCAGGAGAGGTAGGGTTTAGGCAATAGGCCCCACCATTTTCACTACTCACACCACGCTGAGTATGGCAGCAAGCACTTTCAGGACATTTCATTTTGTCCTCTGAGGCTGCTTTTTTTCCCTTCTCACTTCCTCTTTTAACTTCTCCCATCTTTCTAATCAAAATATTCAGTAACTCGTCTGAGGTCCAGGATTAGGTGTGTGCACTATTTGCTCACAGGTCTATGACTCCAAAATTTGTACTCTTATCTTTACTACCAAAAATGAAGCCATATTAAAATAACTGAACCACATTCACTTTTTTAAAATGAGTGGCAGGGCTATAACTAAAATCTAAATCTAAATTCTATTCTGAAGAACTTTGCTATTTTACTTTTCCAGATCCTTCTCTGAGGCATTAACTATACAGGTTTCTAGTGTCATGCTGAAATATTGTATTTTCCTCAACATATTAGGAAGTATGATTCTTATTTAAAAGAATTTTTAACTTGGAAAAAAAGATATTCATCTTATCTGGTATACTGGTAGTCATAAACAGTTTGCTCTAGTATAGTGGTTAAGAGCGGGGATTTTGGAGCTAAATATCTGAGTTAAAATCCTGGTGTCATCACCTAACAGCTGTCCAAGGACAAGAACTTTCTGTGACTTATTTACTTTCTCTAAAACACTGAGCCAGTAATAGCAATAATTTCATGGGGTTGTTGTAAGGATTACAAATGAATTAATTCATACAAAGCATTTAGTGCCTGGCACATAGTAAGCACTCAACAAATGCTATTAATTCTTATTGGGTACCAAATCCATTAGCTAGAGCTTAGGGAACAAAATGGTAATAATGACAACAATAATATTTCAGCTCTGTAGTGGTTTATGACTTTCTCAGCCCATCAGCACAAAACATCTCATTCGTCATCTCTATTCCTGGCAGTGCCAAAGGAAAGAGCATTATTGTATCGTTTAGCTAGGAATGGCATAATTAATGAAGGCAAGAGTGGTTGCAAAAAGCCTGTGATATTTCTGCATTGGTGTAAGCCGGTTGTTATGGCAACCATCCCCTGTCAACGACCCTTTGCCAAGCAGAGAGAGACCCATTTTTGGAGCCGTCACAGCACATCTGTTTCTCTGCTCAGCTGATTAGCTCTTGTTTGCAACAACCAGCAGATGGAAGTAAAAGTGAAAAAAAATTTTCTAAAAAGAGGCAAATGTTTATTTCATCCACAACTCTGCTTTCTAATACAGAAACAGACTTTTGGCTGTTTTAGGAAGATGCCAAGTAAACTGGATGCTTAATCTATAGGCTGCTTCTCTCATTGGTGGGAGGGAAAAGTGTAATCAACCTATAAGTTACAGGTGATAGGTCCTTCATGTAAGTCTTTTAAAATGATGTGACTCACACTCCAGAGTGTTCTTCCACCACCCCTCCATCTCTGCACTGCTTTGACATAGGAGTCAACTCGGCACACATGTTCCTGACCATATGTCCCACGTGAAAACACTGAAGCTGAGGAACACAAGGCCAGTGGACCAGGAGACCTGAATTCTGGGGCCAAATATGACCTGAACCAGCTCAAAGAGTATCTTCTCCCTGCCTTAGTTTCCTCACCTATAAAATGGAACTTGGATTCCCATGCTCTCTGAAAATTCAAAGAGCTCCAGTACTCACCAGATATGTGAATCTGGATACAATATCTCCTACAGCTCTTTGAGCCTCACTTTCCTTAGTGGTAAAATGAAGAAAATAGTATCTACTCCAGAGGGCCATTGTGAGAATGAAATAAAACAACATGTTAAAAAAGCGCCCATCCCAGTCCCAGTGCATTCACGGGCACATCCTCAGTAATTGCAAGTGTTCTTCCCACTATATGTCTGCTGAGCAGGTGAAATATTCAAACTATCTGCCAATCAGCGACACATGGCCCTGAAGCTGGTTCTTAAGACACCCTTCTTCCTAGACATTATCCCCTGGATTTGCTGGGCTCTTAGGAAATCTGGGTGTCCAGGGAAAGAGACAGGCACTTCTGGTGGCCAAAGAGCACTCTAGAGGTTCTGGATGGCAGCCACTTACCATCTAGGACAAGAGTATTTCAGTATTTTAACAATCAGCATGGTCTCACCAGTGCTTCCCAGCTAACTGTAAGGCATTGTTTTAACAGAGTCTACAAATATTCTCAATAAAGACAATAATGATGATCTTGGTCACTTTCTTTGGGTTTCAATCATTCGTAAACACTCAGTTTAATTCTGCACTATCTGTGATGGTAGGAAAGGTAGATTAAGGGTCAGCTAGTCCTACACCCCTGCCATCACCATAAACAAACATAAATCAGGCTTGTGTCCCTTTCTGCTATGAACCAGGATATTATCTGGTGGATGTTCAATGCAAATACTAGCCAAACAATCCAATACTGACAGTGGGCATGGGTTGTATTGGAAGTGCCTTAGTTCACTGAGTCACAACACACGGATTCCAGTTACTGTTACCCACCTACCCACCCAGTGTTCCTGGGCACTTAGCTTGGCAGAGCCTTAGATTCCTTCTCTATAAAATCAATGTCATCATGCCTAACTAACTGGCATCTTCACAGATAATGAGTGCTTAAAAATAATATTTGTAAAAGTTCTATGCAGATGTGGGATGTTATTATTCATACGATTATAAGAAACTGGCTATCAGGAGACAGTGACTGAGAAAAGAGGCAATAAACATGGGTAAAGGGAGGGTCGTGTGAGTTAATGCAGTTCCCCCTTTACCGATGCTTTATATACAAATATATAAGATACAAGCCACAGTCACAGGCAAGGAGGGAGATCAGAGGCTCAGTGTTAATTAGGTTGAGGGAATTGACCTACACCAAGCATCTCGGAGATAATCCAAAAATACCTGACCAGAGAGCAGGTAGACCAGCACAGAATCCTCAAGGTGTTGAGGCTCCATGTGAGAAGGCAGTTTGTTATGGTACATCCAGAACAACATATGGTACATTCTAGCACAAACAAAAAGAACTGTGTTTGCCTCAAACACCTAAGGCTGAGAGAGGGGTGTGTGTGTGTGTGTGCGCGCACGTGTGTGCAGACAGGCAAAGCTGAGCTAACTAACCTAGCACCTGTAACATGAGGATCTGTAGATTCAAAATGACTGGCTGATTACCTTAGAAATTTGAATTATTTACTACAGAGGAGGGGTGCTAACTGTTTTGGAGAGTTGTTACAGGTTGAATTGTGTCCTCCAAGAAAGATACATTAAGGTGCTAGCTCCCAGGACCTCAGAATGTGAAATTACTTGAAAATAGGGTTGCTGCAGATGTAATAGGTTAAAGTGAGGTCATACTGGAGCAGAATGAGTCCCTAATCCAGTATTACTGGTGTCCTTATAACATCATGGCCACGTGAAAGCGAATACACAGGGAGAATACAATGTGATTCAGTTCAGTTCAGTCGTTCAGTCGGGTCTGACTCTTGGTTTCTATGTTGAGCATCTTTCTTTCCCATTTAAAATCATCTTCCTGAGTCACAGTATGCTACTGACATGCTCAGTTTGTTTAAAAAAAAGGAAGAAAAAAACTCTACTGATATTGACTTCTAGAATAACTCTTACTATGCCAGCCAATATTTCCCCAGTAGCAGTGTTTCAAAGTACTATAACCCTAAAGCCACCCCCTGGAATTTTCCTTCTCCTACATGGCTGAGTTGATACCACTTTCACTCAGCATCTTTCAACCTTACTAGTATCTACATGAGGTGGCAAAGAGCAAATAAGTGGAGAGTGTTGTGAATATGATAATTCCTGCTACAGCTTCAAGCTGCCCTGGTGAACTGCTGTTTAAACTGCAAGTCAAGACTTGATGGTGGTCTGGTCACATTTCATCAGCTATCTGGTTTGAAGCCTATAGCCTATTTGAATTATTATAGATATTGGAGTTACTCAGGCTGGTGAAATCAAAATACAAACGGAAAAAAAATAATTTGGTTCAATTTCTCAAAAATAGGGGCTTCCCTGGTGACTCGCTGGTAAAGAATCTGCCTGCCAATGCTGGAGATACAAGTTCAATCCTTGATCCGGGAAGATCCCACATGTTGAGCAGCAACTAAGCCAGTGTATCACAACTACTCTAGAGCCCAGGAGCCGCAACTACTAAGCTCATGTGCTGCAACTACTGAAGCCCACATGACCTGAAACCAGCGCTTCACAACAAGAGAAGCCGCCACAATGAGAAGCCTGAACAATATAACTAGAGAGTAGCTCCTGCTCACTGCAACTAGAGAAAAGCCCAAGCAGCAATGAAGGCCCAGCACAGCCAAAACTAAATAAATCATAAAAAATAAAATAGGATCAAGGAGCTTTCAGCTGTGTTTTCAAAGTAAAAGCACTGGTGGCATGCAGTCGTTTTATTCCACTGGCATTGGCATTACACGCATTGCTGTCATATTTAATCTGCTGCTGCTGCTGCTAAGTCGCTTCAATTGTGTCCGATTCTGTGTGACCCCCTAGACGGCAGCCCACCAGGCTCCCCCATCCCTGGGATTCTCCAGACAAGAACACTGGAGTGGGTTGTCATTGCCTTCTCCAATACATGAAAGTGAAAAGTGAAAGTGAAGTTGCTCAGTCGTGTCCGACCGTTAGCGACCCCATGAACTGCAGCCTACCAGGCTCCTCCATCCATGGGATTTTCCAGGCAAGAGTACTGGAGTGGGGTGCCATTGCCTTCTCCCACATTTAACCTAAATAGCACTTATTCACATAAGCAGAAATGAAAGCATGTTAAGGTCAATATACTATGCAGGCCACCATATAAAGACAATATCCATTTGAACCATTACTGATTATCCTTTCAAGGACTCCTCTTGACCCCAACCTTGGCCTCACAGAAGGACAGTACAAGTTTGTTGAAAGGAACACTAGTGAAAGTCGCTCAGTTGTGTCTGACTCTTTGCGACCCCATGGACTATACAGTCCAAGGAATTCTCCAGGCTAGAATACTAGAGAGGGTAGCCTTTCCCTTCTCCAGGGGATCTTCCCAACAAAGGGATCAAACCCAGATCTCCCACATTGCAGGCAGATTCTTTACCAGCTGAGCCACAAGGGAAGCCCAAGAATACTAGAGCGGGTCACCTATTCCTTCTCCAGTGGATCTTCCCAACCCAGGAATCGACTGAGGTCTCCTGCGTTGCAGGTGAATTCTTTACAACTGAACTATCAGAGAAGCCCCAAAGGAAAACTACTCAGCCATTAAAAAAAAAAAAAAAGAATGAAATAATGTCATTTGCAGCAACATGGATAGACCTAGAGATTATCATACTAAATGAAGTAAGTCAGAAGGAGAAAGATTAATACCATATGATATCACTTATATGTGGAATCTAAAATATGATATTAATGAACTTATCACCCAAACAGAAACAGACCCACAGATATAGAGAACAGACTTCGGGTTGCCAAGGGGGTGAGAGGGTAGGGGAGGATGGACTGGGAGTTCGGGGTTAACATGCAAACTATTATGTATAGAATAGACAAACAACAAGGACCTACTGTATAGCACAGGAAGCTATAACCAGTATCCTATAATAAACCATAATAGAAAAGGATATGAAAAAGAATATATATATATATGTATATGTATAACTGAATCACTACTGAAATTAATACAATATTGTTAGTCAACTATACTTCAATAAAATAATTTTTTTTAAGTTTGTTGAATGGAACTGACAAATGTAAGATTATTCCTATGGACATTCTTATAGAGGGTCATGGAGCAAAAAGACTCTGGGGAATAAAAATATGAGGACAGTGTGGGACTGAGTCCCAGGAGCTGCAGCCTGGTCCCAAAATGTCTTAGATGCAAGCACACATTCTGAAAGAACCTCTGAGTCATACTCAGAGGAACTGGGCACTTGCTCCAGAGAGACACTCTCAAGGTCTCCACACCATAATCTGCCTACTCCTCAATTTATCCACTATAGCAGGCAAGATGCAACACTAGCTTTTCCCTGATAAGAAGGGAACCAGTTCCAGGCAATCTGGGCAACAGAAGCTCACCATGGACCACTAAACTGCCCCTAGTAGAAACAGTCCACATATTTTCCTCAACCCAGCTGAAACCTAAAAGTCACAAACAGTTCATGAGAAATGTATAAAGCCAAGGGCAGCTTTCCCTTTTCTGTGTTCTGTGGTTCTGAGAACACCAACTTGCTGAAGACTGGAATGGGAATACCATCTTCTGACTTATGCCACCCTAAATAAGAATTGAGTGGCCTCAGGTACACTTTCCTTTAATAATAAATTAACCAATGAAAATTTTTTTTAAATTTTTTTAAATAAATAATTAACCAAAATCAACAGAGCAATGTGTGAATACCAATAGTCATAAAGCCCTCCTCAATCTACCCTCCAAACTCATCTTCTCTTGGACTTTTCCTTTTTAACCAATATATTGGTTCATTCAACAGATGCACATTGAGCACCTACTCTATACTAAGCACTATGCTGAGAGCCGAGCATCCCAAGTCCCTGCTAGAGTTTAGAGTTCAGTTAGAAGACCTGCTTGTCAATAACTGTAGTACAATGGTCATAGCTTGCTAATGGAGAGTGTAAAGGCTTCAGTGGACACTCAGGGAAAAGAGCCTCAGTGTTGGCCAAGGATAAGGAAGGTTTCCTAGGGGAATAGCACTTGAGAGAGGATTGAAGATTGAGGAGGAAATTTGCAGAGTTCTGAAGGCCACTCCAGATGATGTAACAATATATAGAAAGGTTTAAAGAAATGATATATAAAGACAGATTTGGGGAATTACTTGTTTTTCCACTACTGCTGAGGCATTAAAAACAAGTAAATTGGGGGAAAGGAACCTGAGATGAGGTTGGACAGCAGAGAGGTTTGAATATGAATGTCTTTGTTCCTCATCTGAAAGAATCTTGACTTTGTCCTACAGTGTTTCTTCAAGTAGAGTTCATGAGATCTCTATGAAAATTTTTATGGTTTGCCTTTGTTTCAACGATAATTTTATATGTAATAATGAAATGGGAGAAGTTGCAGTAAAAACTGTGTTCCAGATTATCTGGATGGTCATTTGCCACATAACGTCAATGCCCATATTTATTTTTATTATGAAGCTGGCATCAAGTCAACAGAGATGTACCAGTTTGAGGCCAAAGGAGATGCTATTTAAACAAGGAGATCACACAAGCTGAAACAGAGTAAAGTGGTGGGAGAACTGGATCACCAGATGTTATGCGGTAATAAGAATGACAAAATAACTCAAAATAATCCATGCTGTCATGCTCTGAAATGGATTCACATTGCAAAGGACAACTGAATTTCACAAAACAATGTCATTTGTCTCATTAAATTAAAACTGTTCATTTGAACGTTGCTGGCTTTGTAGTTTTTCATAATATATTTCCCCTCATCTCTAAGGAGATGACTATATAAGTCCTCTTATTAAAAGAGCCCATTTGCCTGATCCCAGGCCAGAGAACTGTGGAATTCAACGCTGACCTGACAAGCAAAGCTGTAGTTGTGCTTCAGGGTCTGTTGGTATCTAGCCTGGAAATTCTGCAAACTTTTACATGTGTCATTTCACAGGGGATTTTGTGGTGATGCCAGAACTAAAAATTAGACCCAAATCCCAGGTTTTACTAGAGATACAGAAAAGTACATAAGAGAAGTTGCTATGTATCCTGTATTAAAAAAAATAGCTAGGACTATGGCATATTGCTCTGTAGGCCACCTGGAACTGAAATCTGTCTCTTCATTGAGTCATGTGTCACTGGGCCTGCCTCTACCCAGGGAAGGTGACCTTTTCTAATTTACACAATGGTGGGATGAACTTGCCAAGCCATGGCCCTCGGAGAACATGGCATCTTCTGGAGGAGGCACCTTTTTTCTAACTGCCTGAAGGTATTCTATGGGCCTTCTGTCACTTAGTCCTGAGATTGTCGTCATTCTCACCCACCACGTCAGAACTCTCACAGTTCAATGAGGATAAAGGATTTTCTTCTTGCTGAAAGTTTTGTGAAGTGTGTGACTTTCCCATAAAAAAGGCATAGTACCAAGGCTTTCAACAAATACACAGAAATAGATGCCCTCTGCTCACCTCAGGGGCCATCCAGAATGGGGTGCCAACAGATGTGTTTCTCCGTAGACGTGTACTGGTGAGTTGAGCTGAGACACCTACAAGAAAAGCATGTTATAATTCAGCAGCAAGCAGACGATGATGCTAGACCAGGACTGGCAAACTTCTTCCATAGAGGGTCAGACAGCAAATATCTTAGACTTTGTGAGCTTAAGGCTCTGTCACAACTACTCAACTCTGCAAAAGCAGCTCAGATAACACAAAAGCAAATGAGTGTGGTTGTGTTTTTGCAAAAACTTATTTAGGGATGCATATCATTATCACGTATCATTCTCTTTTGATTTTTTTCCCCAACTGTTAAAAAATATAAAAATCTTTCTTAGTTCATAGGGTGTACAAAAATGGGACACAGGTCAGACTTGGTTCACAAGCTGCAGTTTGCCAAACACTGTAGGTATGAGCATTTAATGCTCTATCTAAATCACTAGGATATTTTTTTTTCTAGTGAATATTTCTATCTGTACTGCTGCAAAATTGGAATCAAAAGAAAGCATCAAGAACTAGGATTAACCCCCAATACCTTCCTACTATATTTCCAAAATATTTCAGGTGATATCTTTCTTAAAAATGGTACTTCATTTGATGGAGGAAGAAAATTGGCGTGTATTATCTATAATTGAGCATCAGTGTAGACATAGAAAATTTTCAGTGCCTTATCTTACTTAGAAGGCTGGAAACCTGTCAAGAAAAATACATTTGTCAAATGGAAAAAGAAACAGACTAAGACTATTATTATCTAGGGCTCAATGTTGAGGACTTGAATTTTAATATAATTCCCATGTACTTTGTTTTAGTCTTTGGCCAGTTCTCTTTCTTATGCCACAACAGATGTAAAGGTGAATTGGATTAGGAGTCAGAAGGCCTGTTTCCCATAGTGATTATGCCTTTTCCTTTAATAATTGTAAGGCCTCAAGCAGACAACCTCACAATGAGTCTCAGTTGTCTCACCTTTAAACTGGGGATAATACTGCTCATTACACCTAACACAAAGAGCTCTTAAATATCAAGTAAGGGAACAACTGTGAAAATGACTTATAAATTGTAAAGCATTTTACAAATATAAGGTACTGTTTTATACCAAGCAGAAACCTACCAAAGCCCTTAAGACAGTAACAATAGTTGCCACTAATGTTGTCAATAAGAACTAAAAAACTTGGATACATGTGCTCATCAGCAAAGAACATATCTTTAAGAACGTTAGGCATAGATTTGCCAAGTACCATGGGTTGTTTTTTGACAGTAGTTCCACTAACTGCTTGCATTCTTTACTCTTTATTAGGAAGCCAAAGAGGGTTCTTTAGACTCTATTTAAACACCCTAACATTTTTCTTTGCTTTTTTAAAAAACAGACCAATTACTTAGTGCAATTTCACTTATCTTGGAGTAATTTCTTCTGAGCAAATGATTCACTGATACATTTTAACACTAAATTCTTCCTTACCAATAAAGCAATGAACATACAAAATCATCCATCTTTTCTCCTCCTGTGCTGCCACTGAAAAAGAACATTTTAAAAAGTGCTTCTGTAAATGTTTTCTCATTATTTACAGCAGTCATGCTGAAGGACTAACTGTTGTTAAATTCATTTAGAAGATTAAACCATTTGATAAACTTAAAGAGGAAAATCAAATGGTTTGTTGGATTCAATACAAGGAGTGCTGTAAGGAGACAGTTAATAGTTCTCTGGCCTTTGGTGATACAGCTCTGCTTCCTCTTGCCTTTCCATTTCCTATAAATGTCTCGAGTTCAACCAGCCTCACGTGTAGCAGCAATAATCACAATTTAAAGGGATGTTAGTTTCCAGACCCAAAGGACTATTTTACCTTCTGCTCACTGGGAATTAGTATGCCTGAGGCTAGAGAAAGTCATTTAAAAGACCAAACGGTTTTCTCTTTTCATATGCAAAAGAATAATAGACAAAATGTAAATTATAGACAATTGCCCTGAGTTGTGAAATCCTTCCCAACAAACCAAAGTTTTTCCCATAAAATTTTTCTTTTGAAACACTTTCATATTCTCTCTTTAATAAAATTGCTTCTAAAGCTGAAAACAGATTAACAAACAGCATCTCCTAGGGTGATCCATCTGGTGAACCCCCCCACCCCCGACTCTCCAGGCTGTGTGTCACTGGAAAGGCCCTCGGCCTACCATGTAGAAGAGAGGCCCCAGTCTTCTGAGATGACAATAAATTGTTGCCTTTGGCTAAACTGCACACATCAAGAAAACAAACGACAAGCAGTCATTACCAAAGTCAACGAGCTTAACTCCTCCTTCTGTTGTCAGAAGAATGTTATTCCCCTTGACATCACGGTGGATGATTCGGTTATTGTGCAAATGCTGAAGGCCCTTCATGGAGTCCCATCGCCACCAAACAACAGGAAAGAGAAAAGGAAAATTTGCAATGGTTAGTTTTAAACAATTACCCTACGATTAAAATCTAATCAAAGTCCATATTAGGCTACACCTTCCTGCTATTAATACACCTTGCATATTATAGAGCAGTATTTCCCCTTGTTAATATGCTGTGGGGAGCCAACCAATGATAAACTGCCCCCTTGACCCCACCTTGAAGGACGTCCTTACCAAGAGGGCCCCGTATAAGATGTATGAGATCACTGCTTCGTCCAACCGCTGGTTGCACCTAAGTAGACTTTTGACGAGCTCAGTGACAGAGCCCCCATTACACAGCTGCAAGAGGAGGTGCCAGGAGAGAGAGACAGCAGGAGCATACATACAAAAAGAAAAGAAAAAAGACATTAAGAAAAGCCCACTAATTACTGACCTCAAGTAGTAAATTTGCAAATCACAAAACTCTAGGTTGGAACAATGAAACTTCAAATTTCCATTGCACAGTCAAATCTAGTTCTGTGTGTGTATGTGTTTGTGTATATTTATTCAAGGTGATGACTTATGATTGAAAATACAAGTCCAAAAAAGTTGACTTCTTTCTCAAGTTAAATAGCAAAGCACAAGACATTATTTAGATATTAAAAAGAGAATGCATATAACAATTATGGTGAGTTATTATTGGAAATTTTACATGTCTGTTTTAAAAAAAAATGCAGTTTGAAGAAAGGACAGAGTCAAGATGAATGCCCTTGATTCTTGGGAGGGGATAAATTTTATTTCAAATCTTCCTGTCTCCAGTGCTGGTACTGCAGACACCAGACGCCCAACCAGTAGCTCTTTCTAGAGTAGCCACTGCATGTCAGATTTATGGAATGGAGCTGCATCATATGTTCATTTAACCTTTTCATATTCAACTTTAGAAGCTCAGCAACTTCATGCTCTTTTTTTCCCCTGCAATTAAAAACACTGTAAAAGTATATCTTTCATACTTGCTCTCTGTTATGGAATATACCGAGATTTTAGATACATAAACCAGGCATATTATTTTTTCACAGCAACTTAAGGGTTTTCAAGGATAATTTTGACTAAGTGCGGAAGGCAACGTGGAGGTTTGGGTGTGCTACAAGCCATTTGAAATCAAGGGTTCTAAAGTGGTTTGAGCAGGGCTTGTATATACCTTGAAACTGTAGGCAGCATGTTGTATATTCATCTTGCACTTTCCTGCTGAGAAAATTCACAGCTCTTGTCAGATCCACAGAGCCATCCGTGTCCATATAAAGTCAAGACCCTGATTTAGAGACCTAGGTTTCCTCCTGGCACTGTGTGTGATTTGAGAAAGAGTTAACTAGTGAACAGTGGGGGTCCCTGGTTGTGGCTGCTTGAGTCAGCTGGCTTTCTGTAAGCAAGGAAATCTGAGGGAGCACAGATTAGCACCTTTCCTAAAAGAAGACACTCTTTTATCAAGGGAATAGTACATTAAGATCTATTCGACTCTAATTACAAACATTTGCAAGGTTTTAATAAATGGTGAGGAGATGTTTTTGTTTAATGAATGTATCTCTCCTTGCTACATATGGCAGATACCTTGCCCACACATTAAGAATCAAGATAAGCTGAAACTGAATCTGCCTATGTTTTTACCATGTAAGTTGGTCACAAACAACACTATTCAACTAAAAATCCAATATAGAATTGTTTGTGGGGGCTGAGTTGCTTCTGACTCTTTACATGGACTGCGGCCCACCAGGCTCCTCTGTCCATGGGATTCTGAAGGCAAGAACACTAGAGTCAGTTGCCATGCCCTCCTCTATGTGATCTTCCCAACCCAGGGATCAAAACCTCATCTGCATCTTCTGCAGTGGTAGGCAGTTTCTTTACCACTAGTACCACCTGGGAAGCCCCAGTATAGAATCAGGAATCTTTAATAAAACTATGATAAATCACTATCTCTCAGAAAGGATTCAGGAGGGAGCCAAGAACAGTGAAATGCACTGAAGGCTATAGTGGTCTGGGATTATATAAGTATCCTCAGAATCCTCTCTCCACCAATGTTTGGTGTAACTTGTTAACTCAACACCAACACCTCTCATGACCATAATATTGAGTACCGGTGTAATTTCTTCTAAAGGATTCCACATTCTTTTTATTTCAACTATGTCTTACATGACCCTGAAGGGCACATAACATTCAATGTTCAATCTAATACTCTCTTGAACAGTGAATGCATTTTCAGTGTCATGATTTATAGAAGAATCTTAAAAGCTAAGCTTTTAGTAAACATAAAATAATTTTCTCAGGACTCCCCCAATTAGATTTTATATTTCAAGGGAACAAAAACAGAAAAACGGAACAAAGAGTCAAATGATGATCACATAAGAATGCAGAACATGACAGAAGGGATGTTATGGACCCACAAAAAAAAGTCCTTCCGAGGATGATGGCATAGAGCTTGGAGAGCTTGAGAAAATAAGATTAGGGTGGGGATGCTCCCTCTTGGAAGTGGGAGTTGTATAAAGGAATCATGATGATGAAACCATTTCATATGAACCTCTTTTATTCAGAAATCTGCAGGGAGACCTCCTCACAGGAGCCTCATGCCAACAAAGGGGTATCCGTGCTGTAGAGAGGCAGTAGAGTGCAAGATCCACCCAACCTGGGATTCTAACTGTCCCTACACCTGACCTGTCTCCTGAGAAGATTGTAGGCAGGACAAGAAGCAACAGTTAGAACCAGAAATGGAGCAACGGACTGGTTCCAAATTGAGAAAGGAGTACATCAAGGCTGTATATTGTCACCTCCTTATTTAACTTCTATGCAGAGTACATCATGCAAATGTCAGGCTAGATGAAGCACAAACTGGAATTAAGATTGCCAGGAGAAATATCAACAACTTCAGATATGCAAATGATACCACTTTAATGGCCAAAAGCGAAGAGGAATTTAAGAGCTTCTTGATGAAGGTGAAAGAGGAGAGTGAAAAAGCTGGCTTAAAACTCAACATTCAAAAAACTAAGATCATGGCATCTGGTCCCATCATGTCATGGCAAATAGGTAGGGAAACAATGGAAATCATGACAGACTTTATTTTCTTGGACTCCAAAATCACTGTGGATGGTGACTGCAGCCATGAAATTACAAGATCCTTGTTCCTTGGAAGAAAAGCAATGACAAACCTAGACAGCACATTGAAAAGCAGAGACATTACTTTGCCAACAAAGGTCAGTATAGTCAAAGCTATGGTTTTTCCAGTAGTCATGTATGGATGTGAGAGGTGGACAATAAAAAAGGCTGAGCACCAAAGAATCGATGCCTTTGAACTGTGGTGTTGGAGAAGACTCTTGAGAGTCCCTTGGACAGCAAGGAGATCAAACCAGTCTATCCTAAAGAAAATCAACCCTGAATATTCATCGGGAGGACTGATGCTGAAACTCCAATACTTTGGCCACCTGACGTGAAGAGCCTACTCACTGCAAAAGATCCTGATGCTGGGAAAGATTGAGGGCAAGAGGAGAAGGGAATGACAGAGGATGAGATGGTTGGATAGCATCACTGACTCAATGGACATGAGTTTGAACAAATTCCAAGAGACAGTGAAGGACAGGGAAGCCTGGCGTGCTGCAGTTCATGGGGTTTGCAAACAGTCAGACACGACTTAGGGACTGAACAATAACAACAGCCTGCTCATGACTTGCAAGAGGTTTAGAACTTGATGCTGCACTGGCAACAAGGACAAGGCTAGAGTCTGAATGAAAAGGAGACACAGTGAAGACCCCACGATAAGGAGCATCAGGGACCTAAGACTCAGGTAGATACCAAAGGCAGACAGTAGGAGGACTCAGGGTCATCACACAGTTGGAGTGTGGTCTCATTGCCATAGGTTTACATGAGCATCTGCTATATTCAGATCCAAATGTCGCCCCAGAGAAGGACAGGAAGAGGGAAAAAGAAAACCATTTTAAAACTAAGTCCTTATCCAAGTGACTAAGCTTTGAGCTGGATTGTGAAAACGGGAAACAAACTCCCCAAACTTGTCCCTCTCCAAAGAAGTACTCAGCTGACTAAGTTTAATAGGATGAGTTCAAATCAACTGTTTCCTCTAGGCAGGCTGGGGGGGTCAAGAAAAATGTTAGGTTTAGCTATTGAAAAGAAAGTGACCTCTTGTTTCTCAGCAGTTTGTGACTGTCCAGTTAGTTACCCATTACTCAATCACGAACACTGTCCCTGCACCTCAAAGAGCTCACCATCAGGAATGGACATGTGAGTAATAAGAGTGGCAGGTGGAAGTGGAGTATGCCCAGGGGTGTGGTGGCGCTGAAGAGGAAAGGATGACTTCTGCCCTGCCAGGGTGGAGAGGGAACAGTCTGGAATTCTTCCCAGAGGATGTAACACATACAATGAATCTGAAGGACAAAGGAGCATATGGCAGGTGAACAAGAAGAAAAGCGTCCTTGGAAAAGGGACACCATGTGCAAGGAAGGGAGCACAAAAGAATGAGGTGGGTGGGAGTGTTTCTATTTGCGTGTGTGTGTCTCTGCCTGTGGGTCTGAATTCTACATACTCTGCCACTGTTGGGACAAAGGGATGGAATCTACACAGAGAGATGGGGAAGTAGAAAGGGGGACAGGGGATGCAGGTGTGCCCCGCCAAAGTGTGTGGACATTATGCACATGTATTATGGCACCATAATATACCATTGGATAGGAGTGGTAAGCTAGCAACAGGTTTTAGACAGAAGGTCTGTTCAGATTTCTAGAAAGAAGACCTTGGTAGCAGATTGGAGGGTGGGCGGAACAAGAAAACACAGGGAGCTGGACACATGTCAGAAGATGAAGCAATCAAGAGAAGCAAGGTCAATAAGTCAAGAGTCCTGAGGACAAAGAATCAGAGACAGATACAGAGTGGGTGTTGGGGGGTGGTGCTTTTATGAGATAGCATCGACAGGAATTTTTGACCAGCTGGATAGAGAAAGTTAGGAAGAGACAGAGTCTAGGGGTCTTGTGAGAATATCAGTAAAGTTCTTTGATCCTCTAAAGCCAAAGCAGTAATTGACAGGCAAAGCACCGCAACACCTTCATCAGAACCACTTCTCAGCCTGGCTTCCATCTCAGGGAGGCACGCTTTATTGAATTGCAAGTGCACTATTAAAATTCTACCCAGAGAACATTTAAATTAAATACTGGGTGGTGATCCAAGCTAACTCAAGCCTGGAATTTTCCCCTGAAATCTCATTTTAGTCTCTCTCCTGCCCTACTTTCAATCTGGCCATTTCTGCAACAAGAGCCTATTTAGTGGCATTTTAGATGGGTAGCCAACTCACAAACTTTCTTCATAGCTCTAGAACCTACGGATGGATTAAAAGCAGCCATTTTGTCAGCAGGATCAAAACTCAGCTGTGGATTTAAGAACAACAATAGAATCTGACTCAGTTGGTGCCTTTTGTTCACTAAATGTCAGAGTTTAAGAGCTGTCTGATTTCTTGTGGTTCAAAGAAACATATAATTAAACGGCTCAGGGTACCTTTAGAGGAAGCAGTACTGCGAAGTTGATAAGCCCACTAGCAAGGTTTTAAAGGGCAGCCTGTGGGTTACAGGGAAAGGACTTAGGGGACTTGGATATAAAAAAGGAAAGCGGGTACACATTGACAATTGTCTAATCAGAGTAAATATTCAGTGAAATGGACTGAACACTTTAAAAGCATGACAAGGGAACTATATTTACATGCATCAAATAATATAATCCTCTTAAAGCTGTAAGGAGGCAGCCAAGCTTCCTACCCCACCCACCCCTGAGGGTTGGCACCTGCAGCCTTTTATTCCCGCCCAAGCTGCCAGCCATCAGACTCAAATACAGAGGTAGGTCTGCATCCCTGCATTCCTCCCTACGCCCTCAGCATTCAGGAAATGTGGCAGCTGGATGCATCTTGAATTTAATGAGCATTTCGCTCCAAACCAAGAAAAACAGAAAAATCATTTACATTCCACATCTATTTTCCAAAACATCGTTGAATATTGATTCAATCACAGTATGTGCATTTGCTAAGATGGTCGTAATTTCAAGCAATAAAATGTTCCTTGCTCCATAAGCCATCAACTTTCCTCCACATTATTAAAGAATGACCCATGCAACACCGTCACCAGACCTTTATTCTAGTTGAAACTCTAACCTTCAAGTAGATCCTGTACTGGCATGTCAATTTGCCCTAAGAGGACAGAATTAGGAGGAATTTCTTTTCAATGCTCTTTTGTTCACTGGACTTGATCTTTCAAGGGTGTTAGGTTCTACAGAGGGCATAAAGCAAAAGGCAAGGATTATCAAAATTACTCTTGAAGATGCCTTAGGGAGCACCATGTTAGACAATGTCCACCTCTCAGGAAGGCCAAGCAACATAGTTTTCCTCCACACCATTGGGAGACATTGTGTTCATTTTACTGATACTAAGTAAAGTCACTGTCTTGCCCCTAGAAGAATGAAAACAATGTCACTTGAAACTGTGGAGTTCCAGTCCGGGTGGGCTGGGAGGAAGATGCTCACACTACTAGAGGCAGGAGGGCCCCAAGACCCCACCTCCTGGTTCAGCCTCTCTCCAGGGCACATCGTAGATCTGGTGGGTAGGCAGAATCACTCCAACAGTTCAGCTTCTTAGGCCCTCTTGCTGAACAAAGATAGCACATGAATATAGGGTGCAACTCAGCTGCATTTCAAAGTTCTTGCCTTCTCCACTCCTACATGTTCTGTACTTTCCTTCTGACCCCGAGGCACTCCAATGACTCTCATTCTAGAATCCAGCCAGAAACTTTCATTGAAGTCAGTGTTCTGTGCTCCAGGGCTTTCTAACCATCTCTGGCCAATCAAAACATGGTCAGACCATCAGAGTTCCACTATGACCCTGACTTGTTAACATGATAACCTTGACTCATGCCACAATATCAATGGTTTAAGGTGTTAACTTGCAATGATAGTGGGGCTTAGACTGGACTTTTTCTAGGGCCTTACATAAATAAATGCAAAATCTGAACAGAGGTATCATTTCCCCCCACTTTGGCTTAGATACTAAACTTTCACATAGAGGGAGGAAAAACAGGTTAAAAATAATTCTTTCATTTGGTTTTAAAATATAAGGAATATTTTTTTAGTTTACATTGTCACTAGCACTCTAAACGCTCAACTATTTCTTTTAAGTTGAACATATTATTTGAGCAGAAATTATAGTATTTACCAGTGGAAAGTTTTATACCAAAGGAAAACAGAAAAAAAATATATTTCATGTCTTAGCAAATACTAGGCATTTTGTCTGAATATGGAGCTTTTCTTAAAGGTCTAATTTCTAATTATATTTCATTTAGGTGAGAGTTAATAAAACTTGTAGATTTTCTGAATTTAACATTAACTAGGATAAAGCTTATTCACAAATTATCCAAAAGATTATTATGTATGTTTGTCTCCATATCTTTCTCCTATAGTAGTTGTCTGTCACTGAAGAAAGCTTTGGTTTGCTTTCTGGTAACAATTAGTAATTAATTTCAGAAATGACATTTTTATTTGCTTTTGTTTTCAGAGTTGTGGTGATTTAGAAGGGTTATTAACAACATTTTTCTATCCTCAAGAATTGCTCTGTGGAATAGCTTCTCACGGTTCCTTTTATCATATTCAGCAAGTAAAGAGCAAAGGCAGTATAAATTTAACCTCAATATACAGGATGAAGGGAGCAATATTAAACAGATCATAATTTTATTGTACAAGTTTCCTGAAGCACTCATTAAAAAGCTATAGGCGGCACAACATGGTCAAGGTACTGTGTGGACAGTCATTATCTTCCAGCAGTGTGTTTGCGTGTGTATAATCAGGAACTGCTGCCATTTCAACCAGAGAGCCAAAGTCTATTCCCTGGGCCTGACAGACAGCATCATGGGCAGCAGCAACACAGAAGGGAGAAAAGTGAAGTGCAGTCCTTCTCTGGCTCTGCCGTATAACTGGTTATGGGACGGTAGGCATGCCACTCCTTCTCTGGGTCTCTATTCCTCAACTGAACGCTAGGAGAGTGACCTGAAGGCCGAGGTCCCTGCTAGCTCTCGAAGTCCAGGAATCTGTGTCTATAAGCATACTGGAGGCACCGGACACAGCTAACCCAGGATCCTGGCATGGACGGCCCATCCCTAGACAGAAAAGACTGAGGCTATCTGGTTCCCCATGCCATCAGCTTTGACGTGGGCCAACACAACCTGCAAAAGGTATAATATCCGCATACTGTATCGCTGAGGCATGAATAACTCAGTGCGCCAGGGCAACCTCATTATCTGTACTTAGTCACCCGGAAAAAGCAAGAGGCAATCTGCGGGGAAGTATCTGCACAAGGCTCAGTTCATAGTTCTGAGCTCCTTCTCATCTTTCAAGGCCAGGTGCGGCCCTTTCCGGCTGCCTTGGCTGTGCCTGAGGGGCTAACATTCGGTCACTGCTCATGGGGAAGAGCACTTGTCCTCCTGGTGATGGCAGGTCTGAGCAGCCTACCCACCCACCTGGTCAAATGGAGGGAGGGACAGTCCCTTTTCAGGCTCTGGAAAACCCCTGGGAGGTCCAGTTTTCTATATCTGAACACAGAGTCTTTTTAAGTCAGGGTAAAATAAAAAGAAACTAAGACTTCTTGGTCACTGTACTTATATTATTAAGTGATAATCAGGTTTAAAACACTGAGGTCTTACAGAGTTTAAGAAGAATATAACCCTAGAGACCCTAGAAATTATTATTTCAGAGACCCTAGAAATATTACTTTCCATATTGCATGATAATAAGCATTTAAAAATTACCCCAGGTGGGATGCATGAGACAAGTGCTCGGGCCTGGTGCACTGGGAAGACCCAGAGGAATCGGGTGGAGAGGGAGGTGGGAGGTGGGATCGGGTTGGGGAATACGTGTAACTCTATGGCTGATTCATATCAATGTATGACAAAACCCACTGAAATGTTGTGAAGTAATTAGCCTCCAACTAATAAAAAAAAAAGAGAGAGAGAAAAAATTAATGTTAATAATATTCTAGAGCTTTGTATGCAGGATAAAATCTGTAATATCCCCAGGGAAGGAGTGGGGGATAATAAAATCCAAAAGATGATACTATGAGAACATGCTATGTGATGTAACCTGCCAACTAAACAGACAAAGATGATTTCTAAAAACCAAAATCCCTTACATCTTTATTCTGAAGAGCACAATTAATATGACAGAAATGTTCCTTACGGATTATCCCATCTGAATATAACAAATGAATTTCTCATACATGGTTGCTCTGGCATCCAATATATATTGTCTCATGACCAGGCCCTCCCAGAGCCAGACGGGAGGTTTTCTACAAAAGACCCCAGACAGTAAATCCAGGACTGACCTCCCCTTTGTTGCTTCTCTCTTAAAACTTACACACATGTCCCCATGCTCATGGATCACATGTGTGACCTCAGGAACAGAGGCTGGTTCAGAGGGGTGGAGTCTAGGACAGATGAGGGTGGGCCTCGTGAGCATGAGGCAATACAACAGACCTGCCCTAATATACTAATTTCACATGCTGTCACTGCATTGTTGCCATGTTAGTCCCATGGAGGAATTGTATTTGTGGGGAATGGACTCTTTTGCACCCAGTTACACACATTCAATTCCATTAACAAGGTAGAAAGAAGGCAAGACTATAGTGGATACAGTGATGCTGTCTTCAGACTGTCTCTTCAAAGCATATGTTGCCAGGAATATCAGCTGCTCCCTGCTCCCAAGTCTCAGAGGCATCTCTCACCAGGAATTGTGCCTAGCTACAGGGAACTTCCTCCCCCAAGGCCACATGCCCACCCAGGGTGGCATGCACCCAGTGATTGGCTGATGCAAAGATAAAATACAGGATGACCCTACAAGAGCATCCCAGGTCTTCTCCCTGAGGATGGGCTGAGGCCTCTATTACAACTACACTGATGTTTCCTGTCTCCCTTCTCCAATCCCACCTTCTGTCCAGGTCTAGCCCCAAGAAGAGGAACTCTCCAATAACCTTCCATAAACAACTGTCAGAGTTTATTTTCAGGAAATCCAACCTGAGATGAGGATTAATGACCATGAATGGGCTGATTCAAATTTGGCGAGCAAGTAAACCTTGGGTTAACAGCTTTTGAAAATGAGCTGCAATCAGTTAGAACATGTTTTCTGTGAAGTTTTCCTAGCCTGGAGTAGAAAACAACCTTTTCCAACTGTATTCTTGTATTCATTGTATTAGAAAAAAAGATTATTAAAACCTCAGAAGCAGAGAAACATGCACATTTTCAGCACACAGCCTACCTGTAAGAACATAGAGAATACCATATCTGGTAAGGTACCTGTGATATGCAGGAGAGATCATTTCCCCCAAATGTGCATCTTATACTATTTAGGCAATAACGTGTCTGCTCACCCCTGGTGTGCTGTCTGAATCGATGGTCACCCAACGGGAGTCTCTTACCTCCAGGACCAGCCACAGCTGTCCTCCCACACAGTGATCCGCTTTGTAAAACATCCCGTAAAACTTTACAACATTGGGATGATTCGGGAGAAACTGCAAAATGTTGTATTCTGCCTCAATCTCTTCATCCATATCCTATATAGGGTAAAAAAATGAATGCTGGGTCCATATAATGTGTGAGGTAGGGTACAGGACTGATACCATGATCAGGTAACCTGTTAATAAAGCATATTTAGTCTGCATTTTTTATGTCATCATTACCATATCTTGAAAACACCTAACAATGAACATGTAGATACCAACTAAAGCCTTCTAATTGTTATATCAATAAAATGTCTTCATTATATATCTTTAATAATAATATCATAAATATCTTTTTAAAATTTAAAAATGTCTGAATTTTCAAATCAATTAAGGAGAAGTAGCACAAAGGGATCCAACCAGGATACAACACTTATAACCTCACTGTGCTTGTGGACAGCATTGTAAGCTGAGTGTCCAGTGCTCTGAATTATGGATGCCAGGCTAAGATGACTGAACACCACAAGTCTGGGCCACTTTGTAACTTACAGAGAGACCAGACTCTGTGTAAACCCAAAACATCACTCTTTACAAGAGAATAACTGTTGAAGAGCCCTGGGGACTAAAACCAAAACTAAAACTAAAACTGAAATGGACAAAAGAGAAAATCAAAGGAACTTTTGAATCCAAATGAAGTCCCTTCATTTAGATGGGCCAGGGAGTCATAACTCATTTTGAGATATCATGCCAGGTTTCACTATCTCTAGAAAATCACCCCCAGAATCAAGAAGGAAGTTGAAAATTCAGTGTGCATGAAACCCTATATTGCGGTTACTTACACTGATTGGATCTAGAATTTTTACTGCAGCCAGGCTCCCATCTTTCTTATTAGTCACCTTGTAGACCTTGCCATAGGTGCCTTTACCTATGGTCTCTATAATTTCCCAAGTATCTGTGGGATCTGGAAGCGATTCAAGTCCAAGCATCGTGGCGTTGTAATGAAACAATCCATACAGATGTCTCCTGGTGGGAAGAAAAGCTTGTTATGAGCAACAGATCACAGGATTAGTGTCAGTGGGCTTTTGAAACAAGAATATTTTTATTTCTTAACCAGCAACCTTGTGGTACTGTCCTTGTTTTAACTGTCCCCTTGTACTTTAAGTAGATTTTTTTTTAAGGGATTTGAAGCCTCTTTAAGAAATGGGGGTAGAAGATAGAGGGTGGGTAGCATGGCTCTGGAACATCTTACAAAACACAATTCTAAAAGGAGAGATTATATCCACACAGAAGGAGGGAGTAAAAGGGCCAAAGAGGATGTCCAGTCATGACCAGACAATCCCTTTCTAGGTTGCTAGTAGTGGCTGCTGATGCCAGGAAAAAAATCTGAAAGTCTCAGGTCTGAGATCTTTACAGCCAGATTATGTAACCTTGACCAGGTCTCTCTAATGGTCACTAGAAACTAGCATCCAGCCTCTATGTGCAAAGTCTGGGCTGTTAGGAAAGAGGATCTGGTGCCTGTACAAATCCCTATGTCCCTGTCCTTTCAGAAAGCTTATGTTAAATCTTCCAGGACTCCCTTGAGTCTCGAAAGGCTGGCTCAAGAGTTAATGATTAGGAAATGTGAAGATGTAGAAACAAAGAATAGCTATCTGGCCAAGAATCTGGTAACAACTTAGACTATAAATCTGCCACATAGCAGAAACACTAAACTCCCAGATCGCTGAAAGATATGGATAAAAGCCTGACACACATTTCTGAATTGCTTCTACAGGAAGAAGACCTCAACCAGATGAAAACTGCTGACCACAAGAACAGAGATTCTAGACTGGTTGAAACCAGAAAGCTGAGGGTGCTTGCAACTTCACCTTGATGCCAACTGATTCGAGATGCTTGTGCACAAGTTGATCACACACCCTCCCTCACACTGCCTTTAAAACTCCTTCCCCAAAGCCATCAGGGAGTTCAGGTCTTTTGGGCGTCGGCTGTCTGTTCTCCTTGTTTGATGCCCTGCAGAAAACATTGAACTTTCTTTCACCACACCCCAGCGTCAGTGGATTGGCTCTGGGGTGAGCAGGTAAGAGAACCTAAACTGGGTCTGGTGATAGCATCAGTCAGCACACAGTATCCATCATCACCCAGGTCTTAGATCCTGCAAGGATTAGCCAAGCCCAGACCCCATCCACATAGCAACAGCCTACTGTGGGAATCACACTGAACGGCTAACCGGAAGCTGCAAGCTCACCCCACCTTAGCAGTATTCTATCTAATAAGGACTTGGCCCTGTAAAGTTCAAGTACTTTAAAGTACCAGCAGCAAGCTTGGCAGGCAAACAAAGTCACCCTAGACTGGTCCCATGAAAAAGCCCCTTCAAGTATAGTTACTCCAAGGCTGGAAAAGGGGTCTCAACCCCAGGCTGCTTCTAACCTCAGGAGATGGGCCATTAGACTCCAACAGGAACCACAGCATCCAGTCCCCAGGTGTCCACCTGGAGTGAGCCTTCTGCCTCAGGCTGGGCAATCCAAATTCCACTTCTCATTATCTTCCAGACTGCATTCACTCAAGAAACAGCCTTTTGACTTGGAACAAAAATCCACTTTTTATCATTACCCTATCTGATAAGGGCATTTCAAAGATATTGAAAACCATTACCAAAACCAAACAAAATCCCAGTATCTGTGGTATTGATACTGGGAGGGAATCTGTCTTTCCAGAGTCCACCTGGCAGGCATTTCATGCTCTGAAGGGGTCTCCAACCAGCACCTTGAGAGCCCAGGCCAGGCTCACCCTGGGCTGAGACAATGACTCTAAAAGGTCAGGTGGTCAAACAACTCCTGATTTTCATCTTCTGGTTTCAAGATTATAACAGACTCTAACCTTTCCCCTTGGCCAGTGTTTCCTAAAATCCACCTTTCTCAGCACATGTTTCACAATTCTTGCAATATATGTATGCTACCTGTGCTATTAGCTACTAATTTAAATTACTTGCTTTTTTACATAAATAAATGTCTTATGGCTTTTATTTTTTTTTGTTGCCCACAGACTGCTGGGAGAAATATCAACAACCACAGATATACAGATGATACCACCCTAATGGCAGAGAATGAAGAGAAACTGAGAGCCTCTTGATGAAAGTGAAAGAGGAGAGTGAAAAAGTTGGCTTAAAGCTCAACATTCAAAAAACTAAGATCATGGCATCTGGTCCCATCACTTCATGGCAAATAGATGGGGAAACAAAGGAAACAGTGACAGATATTTATTTCCTGGTCTCCAAAATCATTGTGGGCAGTGACTGCAGCCATGAAATTAAAAGATGATTGCTCCTTGGAAGAAAAGCTGTGACAAAGCTAGACAGTATGCTAGAAAGCAGAGACATCACTTTGCCAACAAAGATCTATGCAGTCAAAGCTATGGTTTTTCCAGTAGTCATGTACGGATGTGAGAGTTGGACCATAAAGAAGGCTGAGCACCAAAGAATTGATGCTTTTGAACTGTGGTGTTGGAGAAGACTCTTGAGAGTCCCTTGGACTGCAAGGAGATCCAACCAGTCCATCCTAAAGGAGATCAGTCCTGGGTGTTCATTGGAAGGACTGATGCTGAAGCTCCAATACTTTGGCCACCTGATGCGAAGAGCTGACTCATTGGAAAAGACCCTGATGCTGGGAAAGATTGAGGGCAGGAGGAGAAGGGGACGACAGAGGATGAGACGCTTGGATGGCATCACCAATTCAATGGACATGAGTTTGTGCAAGCTCCAGGGAAGCCTGGTGTGCTGCAGTCCATGGTGTCACAAAGAGTTGGACATGACTGAGGGGCTGAACGACAATAACAACACGGCATGTAGGATCTTAGTTCCTCGACCAGGGATCAAACCCACACCCCCGGCAATGGAAGTCTGGAGACTTAATCACCGGGAAGTTCTACATATATCTTTTAAAGGCACTTCATATCCCTACCCTAAATCATTTGCCATGTATCAAAATTAACTATGAAAAGATGATTATACTAAAAACAACAGTTGTTCAAGTACAGCCAGAGACTGCTGCCCCTGTTCTTTCGGGGAAAAGAAGGAGATCATGGAGTGATGGGGTAGAGTTAAAGACTAGCACAAACTTTTCCCTTAATCTCATCAGAAGACAAGAAAAACAATTAGCAAGTGAGCAGTTTTGTCTCTATGTAATTCAGTGTCCTTTACTGCAAGATCCTCAAAACCTCTGAACACCTTGGGAACGGCTCTTCAGCTCAGCTTCTACAAAAGCGAAAGGCAGTGAAACTGGGGATGTCGATTAAAGCCAGACAAGTGGGGATGGGGAGGGTACTGAGATGTGCTTCCTGGAGAGAAGAATCTGGCGCATCGGCGTGGGTAGAATTACTTTATACACACCAGGACAGGCCCTGTTTCTCCACTTGCATCTGGGCTCAGCGCCACTGACACAGAGGTGTTGAACCAAAATGTCTGCGTGATCCAGGCCCTGCCCTGCCTAGCCCCAAGATTTGCCTAGTAGCGCATCTCTCTGGGCCTCAGTTTCCTCACTGGCATGGTGGGGCTGCTTCTGCCACCCACTTCACATTGTGGCTATGAGCCTAAGAGGAGGAAGACAGAACGAAGGGAACGAGTGCTCGACCAGCGACAGCTGCTGTCACAAAGGCTCAGCACCATGTTCTGCCTCAGCATTGGCAGGACAGTTTCTTGTTCTGTTTTATTTTACCCTCAGCCACAAACCAAATGAGAACCAAATTTGCTCGGCTCCAATCAGTTATCCATTTCCAACAAATGGCAAGAATTCGGTGTATGCAAGTGAAGCGAAATCATAGAGCCCGTGGCAGTGGGAGGGGACCCTGGAGGCCCTCGAATCAAGTGGTTTCCTGATGACTTGGGGCCATGAAACCCTTTTGTTAAGTTAAATCTTACTTAGCATGCTGATGGATAAGCTGAGAGAAGCAGTGTCCTTCTGGCTGAGGGAGGCTGGGGAAGCAGGTGTCTCCACTGTGCCTCCCATGGGGGACCAGAGGGAGCACCAACCCCCTGGTCTGCTCGCAGCTGCTGGGTTCAGCACTGCGAGTCCTGTAGCCTGGAAACCTCAGAACTAGGCAAACCAGAAGAGTCTGTCACCCTAGACTCTGGGATCTTCTCTGAGCACTATTAGAAAATCACTGATTAAGTAGCCTCCACCATCACCATCTCATCCCCTGCTATGGTTAAATTGCAACTTCCCTTCACCCCAATTCATATGACTGTATGGGTGTATGTGTTCGTCTCAGTCGTGTCTGACTCTTTGCAACCACATGGACTGTAGTCCACCAGGCTCCTCTGTCCATGGAATTTCCCAGGCAAGAATACTGATGTGAGTTGCCATTTCCTTCTCAGAGGATCTTCCTGACCCAGGGATCGAACCTGGGTCTCCTGCATTGCAGATGGATTATTTACTGTCTGAGCCACCAGGAAAGCCTGCCCCAGTTCATATATGGTGAAGTTCCAATCCCCAGTACCTCAGAATGTATTTGGAGATAGAGCCTTTAAAGAGGTAATTAAGGTAAAATGAGGTTATGGGGCGGAGGGGTGGGAGGAAGTTAATCCATATGACCAGTGTCCTTTAAAAAAGAAATGAGGGCACAGACACACAGAAGAAAGACTCTGTAACAGAGGGACGAAGGTCATCCTCAAGCCACGAGAGAGCCCTCAGAAGGAACCAACTTTGCTGACATCTTGGTTTGGGCTACTAGCCTCCAGAATTTTGTAGAAATAAATTTCTGTTATTTAAGCCACCCAGTCTGTGGTACTTTGGTATAGGAGTCCTACCTAGCTAACTAATGGGTTTCCCTGCTGGCTCAGTTGGTAAAGAATCTACCTGCAATGCAGGAGACCTGGGTTCGATCCCTGGGTTGGAGAGATCCCTTGGAAGAGGACATGGCAACTCACTCCAGTTTTCTTGCCTGGAAAATTCAATGGACAGAGGATCCTGGCAGGCTACAGTCCATGGGGTTGCAAAGAGTCAGACATGACTGACTAAGTGCGTGTGTGGGCTCGCGTGCACACACACACACACACACTAATTTACAGACTCTCAATCTACATACAAAACTAAAGTCCAGGTTGGTGACAGGACTGTGTAGGGGCAGTACAGGAATGGGAATCCAGGCTTTTCTAAACCCACATAATAGAATTAAGGGAATCCTCTGATTAGCAATGGTGCTCTCTGACCAACTGCACCAAATACTGAACAGTTCTGTGAGGGAGATGCTTCCCACATGGAAGCCAAACGCGTCACAGACCTAATAGACAGTGCTCTCTGCACTCTGCAAAACAAGAAAAACTCACCAGAGGGAATCATCTACAGTCGACACCAGTAATGGGTGAGCGGGAGGCAGACCCACCAGGTTCCAGTGCCACGTCCATCATGTTGATCTGGACATTCATTCACAGACAGGGTTAAATAAAGGTGCAACAGAACAGGCACACACTAATAGGCTTGCCAGTCTGCTGTCTTTAAAATCAATACCCGACTCTATAAACTCTCTGATGATTGATTAAATAGCCAGCCCAAACAGTGGCTGCTTCTACAGCCCCATAAACGTGGTGATAATCTGCTCGGGGAGGCTGCCCTACAGACAGCCCTGCTCCTGGCCAGAATGTTAACCTTGAGGGGTAGACGGTGCTTCTGCCTATGTCTGTGCCCAGGGCCTCATGTAATTAGCCAGGAGTAACCAAAGAAGGGTCAGGAGCAGTTTGGAGTAAGAGGGATGAACGTGGGACTGCAGTTTCCTGCGTCTCCCACATGAGGTCTCCATCATTTATTTAAACACAGAATTAAAGAATGACCTCAGGAGATTTGGCTTCCCTGAGAGCTCAGCTGGTAAAGAATCTGCCTGCAATGTAGGAAACCCCAGTTCAATTCCCGGGTCAGGAAGATCCCCTGGAGAAGGGATAGGCTACACACTCCAGTATTCTTGGGCTTCCCTTGTGGCTCAGCTGGTAAAGAATCTACCTGAAATGCTGAAGACCTGGGTTTGACCCCTAGGTTGGGAAGATCCCCTGGAGAAGGGAACACCTATGCACTCCAGTATTCTGGCCTGGACAATTCCATGGACTGTGTAGGCCATGGGGTTGCAAAGAGTTGGACATGACTGAGAGACTTTCACTTCACTCAGGAGACTTGAAATATCAAGTTACATGGGTTGCTCTCAATGCAAAACAAATAGGACAAATCTATCTGGGAAGGTGTGAGTGATGGCATTTATCAGCATGAGACGGGCTCATGCAGTTTACACCCCAATTCATATTTCTTATGGGCCTGGACATGTCTGTAGTGTGGCTGTTCTAGAGTGAAGGCTTGATGAATACCCTTTGATGTTTTATGTAGTAATACTACGGAAGTCAATACCACAAACAGATTTCTGATCAAACTCACTACTCTCTCAGAGCAAGATTCTGCTGTCTCTTCTCCTCCTGTGGCATCCAAACCCTTTCACTATGGGGAAAAGCTATCAGCAAGGCAAAGAAGACATCACTTACGGAAGAAATCTCCATCCAGTATATAAGGGTAACATAGGTATTAAAGGAATGTTTCCCTACCTTTGTCCACGCATCACAATTAACAAAATATCTAGGATATATCCAACTTCTCATTACTTAAGCCACCAGATAGATAGATAGAAAAGCAGACAGATATTTAATAAGAGACTTTAAACAATGGGGCTTCCCTGTGGTTCAGATGGTAAAGTGTCTGCCTGCAATGCAGGAGACCCAGGTTCGATCCCTGGGTTGGCAAGATCCCCTGGAGAAGGAAATGGCCACCCACTCCAGTACTCTTGCCTGAAAAACTCCATGGACTGTTGCCTGAGGAGCCTGATTGGCAACAGTCCATGGAGTCGCAAAGAGTCGGACACGACTGAGCGACTTCACTTTAAACAACAAGGTCCTACTATATCTCACAGGGAACTATATTCAGTATCTTGTAATAACCTATAATGAAAAAACTCTGAAAAAGAACACACATAAATATTTACATGTATATATAACTAAGTCACTTTGCTGTATTCCAGAAACCAAGACAACATTGTAAACCAACCATACTTCAATAGAAAGAAAAAAGAGACTTTATCTTTGTGGTAACAGAATCCCTTAGAAGTTAAGAACAATAGTCTTTGTTTTGTTTTGTTTTTAGAAGGCAATCTCCTAGAGTCATAGGCCGTGCCTCTTTGCAGCAGTTGGGAAAGTAGGCTGTCAATAATATTCTTCCTGTTGATAAGACAGATGGACTGAACATGACCGCTGTTTGCAACTAAGAGCAGGGGAAGGTCTTGATCCACCAGAGAACAGCTCAGCTCCAGAACCTTCTACCACAAGAGAGGGGCCCCTCGCCCAGGTTACACGTCGTACTGCAGTGAGGAGTTCCCATGTGGCTGTAAACTCATAGCACATCTGCTGCTTTATCTTAGCAGGATTGAATGTCTAAAGACTTCCTGAGGAGTTCTGGTTACAATTATCAGCAGAGGACACACTTTAAAAAATAAGCCAATGTATTCCAAGCTTCAGTTCAGTTCAGTTCAGTTGCTCAGTCGTGTCCGACTCTTTGCGACCCTGTGAATCACAGCATGCCAGGCCTCCCTGTCCATCACAAACTCCCAGAGTTTACTCAAACTCATGCTTAGGTTGTGTCAAACATTACACCATAGAAATTTAAATTCCACACATTCTTAGCAATCACAAAGGAAAGTCAGGCAACCTGATGGAAGAACACCCTAAGAAAGAGTGTTGCCAAAAAAATTAAAGCTGAATCTGATCAAACTTCTAGATTACCAATTTACAGGAATAACACAGGTCAGGGCAACATGCTAGACAACACCATGGGTGTACAATAAGCAAAATCCAGACTCTCAGTAAGAAATGCTGTAAGACAAATGACCTAACTCTTCAAAAAATGAACTGTAAATAAAAATTTAAAAATTGAAAGGGAAAACCTCAGGATTAAAAGGTGCTTATGACTTATGATACATACCAAATATAAAATAAACTGGATTCACAAAAACAAACTTAAAAAAAATAACAGTTATGAGATTATTAGGACACAGACTAGTTATTTGATGATATTAAAGAAATATTGCTAATTATTTTAGCTGTGAATACTATATTTGTGGCTGTATTTTTAGTCCTTATCTTTTATCAATACATCCTGAAATATTTACAGGTACAACAATATGTTGTCTGGAAAAATATGAGTGGAAAAAATGCAGGGCATACATGACACAGATTGACCATGGGAGATTATTAGTGAAGCTACGTACATGAAGGTTCATAATCATGTTCTGTTTACATTTGTACGTTTTTCAATTCCCTATTTTGGAGATTATAAAAAGTTTTAAAACTTCTGTGTAACTAATGTACGTCGGCATATATTCTGATATTCATACACCTGGTCAATCCCACCTCTCCCTGAACCACTTCCTCACAGTGGATGATATTCTATAAAAATGTCTCTGGACAGCTACATGTAAAAGAATGAAATTAGAACATTCTCTAACACCACAGGGGCTTCCCACTTGGTGCTTAGTGGTAGAGAATCCTCCTGCCACTGCAGGAGACATAAGAGATGCTGGTTCGATCCCTGGGTCAGGAAGATCCCCTCAGTAAAGAAATAGCAACCCACTAACACCACATACAAAAAGTAAACTCAAAACGGGTTAAAGACCTACATGTTAGACCAGATATTATAAAAGTCCTAGAGAAGAACATAGGTAAAACACTATTTGACATAAATCACAATATTCTTTTGGCTCCATCTCCTAGAATAATGGAAATGAAAACAAAAATCAATAATTGGGGCCTAATTAAACTTTAAAAACTTTTGCACAGCAAAGGAAATCATAAACAAAATGAAAAGACAGCCTACAGAGTGGGGGAAAATATTTGCAAATGATGCAATTGACAAGGGATTAACCTCCAAAATATACAAACAGCCCATGCAACTCAATTAAAAAAAAAAACCAAATAACCCAATCAAACATGGGCAGAAGATCTAAATAGACATTTCTCCAAAGAAGACATACAGATGGCGAAAAGGTACATGACAAGATTCTCAACACAACTAATTATTAGAGAAATGCAAAGCAAAACTACAATGAGGTATCACCTCACACTGGTCAGAATGGCCATCATCAAAAAGTCTACAATTAAGGAATGCTGGAGAGTGGGTGAAGAAAAAGAAACTCTCCTACACTATTGGTGGAATTGAAAAACTGTTGTAGCTGTTATGGAAAACAGTATGCAGGTTCCCTAAAAAAATAAAAAAGTAGAATTACCATATGATCCAGTAACCCCACTCCTGGACAGAGAAAAACCATAATTTGAAAAGATACAGGCACTCCATATTCATTACAGTACTATTTACAATAGCCAAGATATGGAAGCAACCTAAATATCCATTGACAGATGAATGAATAAAGAAAATGTGGCATATTTATACAATGGAATATTACTCAGCCATAAAAAATGAAATAATGCCATTTGCAGCATGGATGCACCTAGAGATAATCATGATAAGTGAAATAAGCCAGACAGAGAAAAACAAATATCATATGATATCACTTATATGTGGAATCTAAAAAAATGATGCAGAAAAACTTACATACAAAATAGAAACAGACCCACAGACACAGAAAAAAAATTTATGGTTACCAAAGGCAAAAAGGAGGGAGGGATAAATTCAGGAGTTTGGGATTAATATATACATACTATACACTTAAAATAGATAACCACCAAAAACCTACTATATAGCACAGGGAACTATACTCAATATTCTGTAATAACCTTTATGGGAAAAGTATCTGAAAAAGAATAGATATGTGTATATGTATAACTGAATCACTTCACTGTATGCCTGCAACTAACACAACATTATAAATCTATATTTCAACAAAAATAAATTAATTTCTTTAAGTCTCAAAGTCTCATGTGGGCTAGCACTGGAGTCATTAAGAAACAGTAAACCACCAATATAAGATCAACAACAAAACACTTTGATTCTAAAGCACCCACACTCGTATTGTCCGAAAATCACCTTTCCAGTCTGCCTCTAGGTGACCGAGGCACGGTCAGTCCCCCTCAGTGGCTGATGTCCCAGCCCAAACTGCCACTAAATGCAGAACTGTAGTTACGAGAAACTAATGAACCGCTGAATGGCATAGGAAAATCAATAGGCAGAAGAAGGCAAGTGACCTTCTTCTGCCCGTCCAACGCCTGTTCTTTTTTCCTGAAGGAGGAAGAGAGAAAGAACATCAATACACAGACACTGAAATAAATAAAAAGGCTCATCACCAAAAAGATCTGTGATCTTTTCCCTCTGGTCTCTGAAAAAGGACTGCCCAATGGCCTGAAGCTGAATCTGCCCAAGGCTAAATGCAGAGTCACTAACTAGCCGGGTGGGTGGCCCCTAAGCAGCCGGTGAAAGGCCTAGAGGGAAAATGAAGGATAGTCCAAGGTGAGCCTTGGCTTTGGCAATAAAAGGAATCCACAAAACAAATTTCACATGGTGCCCTTAAAACTGATGTGTTGAGTGAAAAAGAAGGAAAAAAACTAATCCAAAGAAAAACGGTCCTCCTGATAAATTCCCTACTCATTCACCTGTGTCTTTTCAGAGGCCCTATGAGCTGATACACCACAAGGGGTCAAAAGCAAATAGATGAGCTCAATTCTTCCAGGGCTGAAGTGAGCACTAAATATCCTCACTGTGAAGTGTGGCCATTTCTTCCATGTCCTACTGCTCTTACCTTGTGCTTTTGCCCATCACCTCTGTGGATTAATAAAAAATTAGACTTGGGCTTTCAAGGTGACTGCACATCAACAGTAGGTCATAGATTAGCCCGTGTGTGCTCAATCACTAAATCGTGTCCAACTCTTTGTGACCCCATGGACTGTAGCCTGCTAGGCTCCTCTGTCCATGGGATTGTCCAGGCAAGAATACTGGAGTGGGGTGCCATTTCCTCCTCTAGGGGATCTTCCTGACTCGGGGATCAAACCCACGTCTCCTGTGTCTCTTGCATTAGCAGGTGTATCCTTTACCACTGAGCCATCTGAGAAGCCCATTAGATTAGCCCAAGTTATTATAAAATTTATTGTTTGTGCATTTAGTAAGTAGTTATTAAATGCCAATTGTGTGCAAGCCTTGGACTAGGTTCTATAAGGAAGAATAGGAATCAGCTTTGGTTTTAAGGTTCCAAGCTTGCTTACAAAAACTTTATGACTTCTGGGTGAGAAGGAAGAGTAAAGTCAGGTATCAAGTTTCTCTAAAACTAAATGAATGAATATTGTTAACAGCAAAAAATTGAGATCCAACAAAGAAAACGAAAATGTACAGCACTAATCAAACAAAAGACGGGATGCAATTTCATGCCATAATCTTTGAAAAGTAGCATTTGGGGAAAGCGAGAGATGGAAGATCCCAGGAGTAACTGCTATTCTTAGCTCAGCTCTCTCTCTTCTCCCAGAAGAGTGGTGAGTTTGAGAGATGACAGTTAGACAAAATTCTGAAAAACCTTAGTAACACTCTTTTTAGAGAGAATTAGAGGGATGAATTAGCAGCAGAGAAATGGGTCCAGGCTCATCACTTATATATGCAGTAAGAATTTAAGAACCTTTTGCTTACATCACTCAAAACTAGGCTTTATGGGTCATTAAAAGAAGTAAAAGAAATGATCAGGCTGTGTTCTAAAACAAGTTACATTTCCAAAGATACGCAGGAAAAGATGCCTCCTGCCAAGCAGAGTAATGCTAGCACAGCACTTTTAAACAATATTTCGGAGAGAAGAGCAAAGTCAGTATCAATCAAGCATGACTTCCCCAATGTCCAATACCCGCACATCAGAGGGCAAAATGAACAGTCGAGACAGACAGATGTTTCCTGGTAAAATTAACTGAATATCAAGGCAGAGAGAGAATTTTTCAGGTACAGAGGACAGATACACACACACACACACAAATCCATACCCCAAAACAAAACGAAAAGCAAACAGAACAGAAGCTCAGGTTTCTCCCCACACCAACACTCAATACTCATTAGAGGAATATCTGTAATCTATGTGTACAGTAGTCTGAGGGAGAAAAAGGTGTGAACATTTTTATATTTAGCCAAAGTGTTATTCAAGAATAGAGACAATAAACATTTTCAGACATGAAAGAGCTCAGTAATTTCGTGACTCCTACTTGAAAAAAAAATAACTTGAGTTCAAAACTGAGCAAAGAGATAAAGGTGGAGGAAAAAGTCTGATAGGGATATCTGAAATTATTTATATTTAGAAATGATACAAAGCAGCAGTAGGAAGTACATTTACAGAGGGAACTGTTATATATTTTAATAATAAAAAAAATAGTAAACCAAATTAACAAGAGGGGGAAAGTTTCTCTACTTTCTAAAAGATGATAAATCAAAAAATGGACATTTAAATATACTATTTAAAATTATAAAGTTAACCAAGTGAAATAATACTAATTAAAAAGAGGAGAACGCACATGCATTAATTTTCTCACTCGTTTCACTGAGTCACTAGTAATTGCTATATTGATAAACAGAAGTTAAAATCACTATACAAAGTTATAAAAAGAATCTCTAAAAGACAAAAAAATCTACTATAAATCCTTGACATTATCATTAAAACATACACTTACTCATACAGACACATGTATATATATATATATATATATATATATATATATATATATATACATCACATGAAGAAAAGAGAAACCATGTGGTAAGAGACAGCGGAGAGGCGGGCAGCATGAAAGACAGAAAATACAATGTAAGTTAAGAAGCATTAGAAATGTTCAGATGAAATTAAAAGATGCTTGCTCCTTGGAAGAGAAGCTATGACAACCTAGACAGCACTGAAAAGCAGAGATGTTACTCTGCCAGCAAAGGTTTGGATAGTCAAAGCTGTGTTTTCCCCAGTAGTCATGTATGGATGTGAGAGGTGGACCACAAAGCAGGATGAGTGCCAAAGAATTAACGCTTTTCAACTGTGGTCCTGGAGGAGACTCTTGAGAGTCCGTTGGACTGCAAAGAGATCCAACCAGTCAATCCCAAAGAAAATCAACCCTTAATATTCACTGGAAGGACTGATACTGAAGATGAAGCTCCAATACTTTGGCCACCTGATGTGAAAAGCCCAACTCATTAGAAATGACCCTGATGCTGGGAAAGATTGAAGGCAGGAGAAGGGGACAACAGAGGATGAGATGGTTGAATGGCTTCATCACCGACTCAATGGACATGAGTTTGAGCAAGTTTTGGGAGATGGTGAAGGACAGGGAAGCCTGGTGTGCTGCAGTCCATTGGGTCGCAAAGAGTTGGACATGACTGAGTGACTGAACAGCAATAAAGAGCAAAAATATTTATTATATCAATAAATATAGGATTCTTTAATGACAACAAACCAAATCTACAGAGATCCACACTAAAATAAACTAAGAGTCTTCATTTCTCAGAAAGTTTAAAAGTAAAAGGAGGTCAAAGATATGCCAGTCAAATGGTAACAACAAAAATCATAGTATTAATACTAGAAAAGAGTAAGTTCAAGGCAAAAATTATTAAAGAACATGAAGTGTTGTTAGTATGTTTAATAATAATAATTGAGTAATTACTGTGCACCAGGCACAATTCTGGAGAAGGAAATGGCAACCCACTCCAGTGTTCTTGCCTGGAGAATCCCACGGATAGAGGAGCCTGGCGGCCTACAGTCAATAGGATCGCAAGAGTTTTACAAAACTCAGTGACTAAACCACCACCACCAGGTACAATTCTACATACTATTAGAATAACCAAAGTTTAAATCAGTAATGAGCACCAGAGACACCGTTAAAATTTATAAAAACAGAAACATCTAGAAGAAATCAGCAAAACACAAAAATAGGTAACAGATATTGTCAGTCGTGACAGAACAAGGAGACAAAATAAGAAATATGAATCATACAGTCAAAATGGTTAGCCCAGTGGATATATATCTAAGTGCATAATCTATCATAAAACCTCTTTTCTAGTACTGATGGGATATTTAATTTTAAAAAGACAGAATACATTAGTCCACAAAATAAAGTCTCAGTATATTCCAGGAAAGTGGAATTAGAACACTCTTCCCTGACCACACTGCAATAAAACTAAATATTAATAATAAAAACAAGAAAAATCCTTGCCACCTGAAAATCTTAAAGCCCTCTCAGATCTTGACACAGTGGAAAAAGTTAAAACTGAAATTATAGGATATAACAAATAACAATATTAAAGTTAGTACCTAGCAAAAAAACCTTGAAGCTGGATGCAATGTAGAAGCTGGGGAAAAACAAAATAAAACCAATAATAATAAACCAGTTTAGTCAAGAAAAGGAGATTGTTTCTAACAGGAAACAAGATACAATCTCAAGGTCCATCACTATGGAGAGATTGTATGATAAATCATAATAATTACATAAAACAAAATATCATCTATCCATATGTAATCACTTAAAAGAAAGTAAGTTTTGCTTTGACTAACATAGAATGTCAAAATGTACAATTACAGTTTTTTAAAAGTATTGAACAATGTGTAAAAATAACTTTTGTGTAAATAGAAATAAAATGGACGTTTACAGCCATTTTATGTGTATGCATGTGTATCTATACATTTTCCAGAAGGCTATAAAACTCAAACTTTAGGGAAAGGTATCAGGAGAGGTACCAGAGAGGTTGGAAAAGAGAGAAACTAATATTGAAATTAATATAATTTTAAAAAACTTCATACCTATCTACACAATACTTTTTCGCTGGGACATGGATTATTTTATTTTACAAGATAAAATTTCTTTTAACAAATAAGAGATCTCTAGAGAGATTATTCTCACCCAGATGCACGCTGGAGTCATGGAAAAGCCAAAAACCACATGAAGCTGTAGAAGCCCATCTTGAGAAGAAGAAAGAAGAAAAACCCAAAGGACCATGTGCTTGAGAGAGGACTGGTGACTGGGTTCACTATGAACGCTGTACCCAGGCCCTCTCAGGCCTGCTGAACTTTGCTGTCTGTCCTTGAATATCCCTGAAATTTCCTACTACATTCTCCTAAGAAGCCCCCCAACACAGGTCCCCTTCTCACAAGCCAATTTGTGTCTCTCACAGGCTGACTTTAGTTCCTAACAATCCCAAAGGAGCCTTGACCTGTACCTTGCTGAATACCCTGTGTTATTCCATAGTGGAGGTGCAGCCTTACCTTGCTGAAAATAAAGCAAACTGAAGCTTAAACCCCGTGAACTCCTGCAGTCAGTCATGCCTAGCGAGCATGATTTAAATAGAAACTTGCTCAGCAACATTCTAGAATAGGAATATTCATGATGAAGGTATCCATGTCTGAGTATCTTACTAAGAATATTTTGTCTATATGTTATAGTATGTTCTATATGAATCATAAATCATAGGACGATGCTTTTAAAGCTGGAAGCACAGCTTTTAAAAAGAAATCAGAAGAGTGAACAGTGAAAGTTCAAAGGAAATTTGGCCAAATATTAAATATAATAAACATGCGGAGACAGACAAAATTTTAAAAACACATACCATACAAGCATGAACAAATCAGAACAATTCCAAACTGATGCATTAGCAAGTGCATGATGTAACAGTCAAGGCTGGTATGACAGAGACAAGGCCCATTTGTAAGAACTGGCTTCTTCACAAACAACCCATCTGCACATAGTTAGATAGGACCCACTCAAGTATAGCACAGCTCTCTTCTCTTCTGGGAGGCTCCCCTACTCTTGCCAGGAGAGGTGCCCTTTCTTAGTGGTCTCAGGTATTAGGCACTCTTAGGGTATTACGTACTTTTTTCTAGCGGTAATCACATTGCCTGACATTTATTGTTCACATGTTGGTTTTCTCCACCAGTGAGCTCCTAAGTACAGAGGCCATGCCTTAAAATTTTTCTCTGACTCATCAGTAAATACCCAATGTATAATCAGTGTTCAATAAATACTTATTTAATATAGGATTAAAAATCAGAACTTTAGAAACCAGTGAGGTTTCCTTAATTAAAAAACAATTCTAGCTTCATAAAACACTAATACAAAAACATAAAGGAATAAAAATATCACAATGCTCATAAAATTCCACCATCCAAACATAATGACTCTGAACTATAAATATCATTGCAGATACTAATACACACACTCATATATACTCAAATAAAGATGAATGGCTATGCTTACTTGCTTGCTTGTTTCACAAGGCAGAGGCTCTGGTTTCCAGCCCCATCTCCCTACTGAATCGCTATTTCAAAGGTTTCAGTCATGAAATTCAAGACACTTAATCCTTATCCTTACCCTCCAGGGAATCAGCCATCCATGAACCCTCCAGGACTGTTCTCTTTTTTAACAAAATGCTCCCTTCCCTTTGTTTTCTTTACACCTTACTTTTCTGGTTCCTGTTCTGCCTCTTCATTCTCCCATTAATGTGGACATTTAAACCCAAGTCCTGCCTTCAGTGCTTCACCTGTCTTACACATGGCTCATCTACACTGACAGCTTTAATACACTGACGGCTTTAATAATCACGTCATGGCAGGTGGCGCCATTTTTCCAGCCCTATTTCTATTCCTCTGAGCCCCAGACCAGGATTACTAACTGCTTGCCACACATCTCCACTAACGTGCAACCCTTAATTTGCAAAACCCTCAGACATTTCACATATAAAACTAAACCAACCACCTTTGGCTCCTCAAAGCCACTACTCATTTCCCAATGTCCATCAGGGGCACCATCATTTTTCCTGGTAGCCCAAGCCACGGCCTCACTCTCACATCAGTCAGCCACTAAGCTGTGGCCATTCTTTGTTCATTTTTGTCTCTCCCTTTTCATCCTCACTGCTGTTACCTCTGTGCATCTTACAAGGGATGGCTACAAGAGCCTTCTTATCTCCCTTCCTCTAGTCTCCTTTTATTACAACTCCTAATATACCTTACAACCACATACAACATCCAAAATCATCAAGTAATTCATGTCACAATCTTGCTTAAACAAATAACCTGTGATGGCTTCCTACTGCTAAATTTAAAGACAAAATTCTTTAAATATTTAAGATCTCAATAACCTAAATACAGCTTTCCATTCCTGTCTCAGAACTCCTTCCATTTCCTTGGGTCAAGCTTGTGATGAATTTCAGCCTAAACCCTTGCCATTTTCTGAACCATCCTTGGATGTTTGCACCTCTGTCATTTGGATTTCTGCCAACAAGAGTGCTCCTTCCACCATATGCATTAATCAAGAATCCTGCCAGTCCTTCAAGAGCCAGCTCATGTTCCCTAACCCCTCCACAAATAGGCAGCACCTCCTCCTCTTAACTCAACTTCCCATCAGGATCTCAGGCTTCTTATAGACAGGGACCATCTAATTCATATGAGTCCCCTCTGCACTTGCATCAGCTGTCACTCAACAAATATTTATGAAACCAAAAGAGGAAAAGATGGAATGCAATTAAACAGGGAGGACTGAATTTTGGAGTCCCAAAGCAATAACTTAAGCTGACCCTTGAATTAAGTATATGCCTTTAATTATTGGGGATTGTGGAAAGGATATGCAAGAAAAAAATTAATGAAGGCATGTTGAGCATTTTCAAGAAGAAAGCCTTTCACTGTGGAGGGCTGTCCTACATATATCAAAGTAGTGTGCCAGCCCCCCTTCCATTGTGACAACCACAGGCAGCCCCCAGCCCTCTTCCAGGTGAGAAGGATAAATTAAGGTGAGCCGTGGGCACTGGAGAGGAAACTGCTGAACCCTGACAAGATTTGACTGGAGTAAAAGAATTACTTCCACCAAGGAGATGAGAAGAAGTACACCCAGCACCATTTATCTTTCACCCCCTCACGCTACTATGGAGGAAATAAAGCAACTGACAGCCACTCCTTTTTCCATCAGCTTCCTCATGCACACACTGAGAAGCAGTGAAAACATAAGGTGAGAAGCATGGTCACTAACTCTGGGTTCGAATCTCAGCTTTTATACTTACTAGCTTCATTGGAAAGGAGAGGGTTACTTAACCCTCTGTGCCTCTGCTTCTCACCCATTAAGCAGAAATAATAACTCGCCTTTCAGAGTTGTGTGGTAGTCTCAGCCAACAGAAGGCACAAGACACATTGTTTATCATCACATACTGGAAAAAATCCACTAGCTAGAAAAGAGAGAATATCACCGCTGGATACACTTTCAATAACCAGGAAAACCCCTTTTATCATAGAGAGCATTTTCTGAGTAAATATTAGATGCTGGACACTATGCCAGGTGCCATACTTCCATGAGACAGTAGCTGTTACTATTTCTATTTTATAGATAAGAAAACTGAGGCACTGAAAGGTTAAGTGAGTTAAACTGGGAACCAGGATTTAATTCTTTTTGTTTACCCCACTCTGACTCATTGAGTCAGCTAATATTTAGTGAGCATCTACTAACTGTCTGGCAGGGCTTCCCAGCTGGTGCTAATGGTAAAGAATCTGACTGCCAATGCAAGAGACACGGGTTTGATCCCTGGATTGGGAAGATCCCTAGAGTAGAAAATGGCAACCCACTCCAGTATCCTTGCCTGGAAAATTCCATGGGCAGAGGAGACTGGTGGGCTACAGTCCTTGGGGCCATAAAGAGTTAGACACGGCTGAGTAACTGAACACACATGCACACTGTCTGGCAGTGTTCTAGGTGCTGAGGATATAGCCAACACTTCAACTGATGATCAAAACAGGCTAAAACCATGCCTTCATGGAGCTTATATTCTAGTAGGGGGAGAGAGAGAGAATCAACAAAATAAATAAAAATAATAAACAGATGATGGGTGGTGATCAGCTGCTGGGAGAAAATAAAGTAGGAAAGGTGGATAGAAAGAGTGGTGAAAGGTAGGGGAACTGCAATTTTAAAATGCATGGCCAGAGAAGTATCATTGACCAAGAGGCATTTGAGAAATGAGGGAAAAGAGATGAAAGAGGAAAAATCTTAGCCAGGGATTTGGAGTGGGAGCCATTCCTGATAGAGGGTATAGGAAGTGCAAAGGCCATGAGGCAGGAGTTTGCCTGGCTTATTCAGGAAACAGCAAGAAGCCAGTACAGCTTCAGAAGAATAAGCAAAGGAGAGAAGCAGAAAGTGGGGTCAGAGAGAATGGGGTGGGGAAAGAGGAGAGATCATGGAGGTCTGCATTAGCCTTGTAAGGTAAGGACTTGGATTTTACTTAGAAAGTTGTTGGTGGGATTTGAGCAGGAGGGACATGATCTGACTTACGTTCTAACAAGTTACTCTGGTGGCTGCATAGAGAGTGGACTGAAGGAGATGTCTCTTAGAGGTACCTTAAGAACAGCCAAAGGTATTGTCAAGAACACAGAAGTACCAGTGCCATCCTCAGTTCTAGCAGGTGTGATCCAAATGGACATTTTTCAGAGTAAGGTGCTTGGGAAGCCTCTTTCCACTCTATCTAGGATGTCTTGTTGACTACACAGGTCATAGGGAACCCTCCTTCAACTATTCAGTAGTGGGACCCTTTCTGAAGCAGACTGTCAGGATGAAATCCACAGCGGCTGGAAGGAAATTGCCACATTCACACTCATCACTCCTTAGTGTTTTCCTCATTTTTGGTGGTGAAGTTGAGTACAGAACTGGTTGTCCAGTCTTAGTACACGGTACGCCTTCTATGATGGGAACATTTAGAAGACGGCCAAGTGGGAGGACAAAGTCCAAAGAGATCTAGGATTAAGCTTAGCCAGATATTTCACAAAATGCATATTGACACCTACTCTGAGCAAATCAGTTACCAGGATTTTCCTGGTAGCTCAGACTGTAAAGCGTCTGTTTACAATGCAGGAGACCCAGGTTCAATCCCTGGGTTTGGAAGATCTCCTGGAGAAGGAAATGGCAACCCGCTCCAGTATTCTTGCCTGGAAAATGTGCAAACAGTTGGACACTACTGATCAACTTCACTTTCACTTTTCTGAGCAAATCATTGAAAGACTCTAAAATGAATCAAATTTGGTCTGACCTAAGTAGGCATACGATCCATTATGTGAAAGAATATGACTTGAATATAAGTTACTATACAGCAATAAGTAGGCACACCACACATGATACACTATATAGTATAGTTACTTGAATATGATTATTTAATTACATGAATACCAGCAGCTATACTGCAAAATAGAAAGTGACAAATGTCTTATAGGGAGGGGAGATAGACTATTCAGAGGATCTGCGGGTGGCCTCTGACTTGGCCTTAGAGAGGAAACTGGAGCTAGAGACACAGAGATGGGCAGAAGAAGGTGGGCCAGGCAAAGGGAAAGACTGGAAAATGGGGGCCTCAGGATGGGAGCCCAGTTGGCAAAGAATCCGCCTGCAATGAAGGAGACCCCAGTTCGATTCCTGGGTCAAGAAGATCCACTGGAGAAAGGACAGGCTACCCATCCAGTATTCCTGGGCTTCCCTTGTGGCTCAGTTGGTAAAGAATTCACCTGCAACGTGGGAGACCTGGGTTCGATCCCTGGGATAGGAAGGGAAAGGCTACCCACTCCAGTATTCTGGCCTGGAGAATTCCATGGACTGTATAGACCATGGGGTCACAGAGAGTTGGACACAACAGATCAACTTTCACTTTCAGGATGGAAACCAAGGTTGGGAGAGTTTAGAGAGACTCGGGAATGCTCAGAAAAATCTCTCAGTAACATATTTAAAACGAAAATTCTGGGCCCACACCCAGCAATTCTGAGTTGATGGGTGGAGAAATCTCTATTTTTAGCAAGGACCCTCAAGTAATTCTGAAGCAGTTAAGTCCCACTTGACCCTACCTCCACTTTGAGAAATACCAGTAGAGATGAATTAAAACCACCCATGTAAAATTTTCCTTATTATTTTCTCTCATATAATCCTATTTATTTCCTCTACAGGACTAATTTTTATAGATACTGTTTATACATCTTTTACTTACTATTGTTTCACTCCACAGGATATGAGCTCTGTTAAGTCACCAACAAACAGCAAATATTATACTTAATACTGGCAGAATGTTGAATGGGAGAACTAGGTCTGAGTGCTGGAGGCCTTGAATATCTCACTAGGTATACAAACCTTATTCTAAAGGCAAGTCACTCAACCTCTCTGTTCCTCAGTTCCTTCTTCCGTAGAACATGGAAAATAAGAATATTTTCTCTATGGGTTTGTTCTATGAATTAAGATAAACATGCCAACATATATAAACTTTAGATCTATTCCTGATCCTGGTTCATAGCAAGTTCTCAGTAAATTATTATTAGCCACTGGGAAGCTATGGAAGTTCCCAAACAAAAAAGTAACCTAATGGTCAGTTTAGGAAGATTCACCTGGTAGGAGTATGTAAAGATGGATGAAAGGAGTTGACTCTAATTGGGAAGATGAACCAGAAGGCTACTGGTGGATTCTGGTTAGAGTTATAAGGGTTTGTACTAAGGCAGAAGTCTCAGGAAAACAAAAGGGCTATCTGAGAGAAAATTAGTAGTAGCAGAATCAACAGATTGGGGGTAAAACATAGGCTGTAGAAATGAAAAGGAAAAGCAGAATTAAAAAACAGCTAGAGTTTTGAGCCTGGAGAACTAAGAGACAGTCGACCAAAATGGGGAGCCCTAGAAAAGGCACAGTTCTGGGGAGAAATTCCAAGTTTTTCTGGGGATCTGCTGGGTTGAAGGATGAGTGACAAGAAGGCAGAACTGGAGCTCAGGAGAGGCTGTGCTGGGATAACTCACTGGAGAACAATCTGTAGAGAGGCATGACCTGTGACCCTGGTGGGGTTCCTGAGGCAGAGGTGGGTGTGGGGGAAAGGGAAAGGCAGAACCTCATACAATCTGTTCACTGAGCAGAGGTGCGACACGTGGAGGAGGAGCCAGCGGAGGAGCTGACAAGGGGGTTCTGGAGAGAATGGAGATCAGGGTTTCCTGAAGAAGTGGGGTGAAGTGCCCTGAGAGGATGAAGAGGAGGATTCTGGAGTTCTGGAGAGAATGGAGATCAGAGTGTCCTGAAGAAGTGGGGTGAAGTGCCCTGAGAGGATGAAGAGGAGGATTCTGGAGTTCTGGAGAGAATGGAGATCAGGGTTTCCTGAAGAAGTGGGGTGAAGTGCCCTGAGAGGATGAAGAGGAGGAGGGTTAAGGAAAGATCTGGAATTTTTTCTTCAAAAAGATGCTCCGAGGAGGCACCAGGTGAGAACATGGAGAGAATGGGCAGGATTTAAACACCTCGCTTGGGAGCTAAAAGCAAGAGTTCCTAATGGCATCCAGGCAGCATGCCCAGCCCTGTCCACGGAACGGCACCCCAGGGGTCAGCCGGACCTAGCACACAGTCACTCAGCCTGAAGGGCCCCGGCGCTCACAGAGTGGCAGGGAAAGAAAATGAATATGGGCCAAACTTTTTTTTAAAAGACTTACTAAATAAATAAATAAATAAAAAGACTTACAAGAAAGTCAGACCATAGTCATAGTTTCATGGGCTCATGATAAAGCCATTTGTCAGGGTGGGATGCGGGGTAGGACGGAGGCTCCAGAAGGAGGAGATATATGTATACATTGGCTGATTCACTTTGTTCTATAGCAGAAACTAACACAACTTTGTAAAGCAACTATACTCCAATAATAAAATTTTTTAAAAAAGAAAAAAAAGCCATTTATCACTTAAGCCTCTAACTGTTGCAGACTAGCTCCTATAGATGAAAAAGTCTCATTTAGCTACCTAAAAATATATTTCATTTGTGGAACTGACCATACTTTACAAAAACCATAAGTAACTGAAAAAGCATTAAGAAACAGAACACATTCTGTAAAATCCCTGCTTTTACTTGGAGAAATAATTCTGTTTTTCAGTGGCAGAATCTATTGCTCTGAGGCAAGAAGTCACTGCTATGGACTATATGTTTGTGCCCCTACCCCATACCATGAATTCATATGTAAAAGCCCTAATCCCCAATTCAATGGTATTTGGAGGTGGAGCCTTTAAGATGTGATTAGGTCATGGAGTCTTCACAAATAGGCTTAGTGCCCTTAGAAGAAGAGACGGAGAGGATGGCCCTTTGCCACTGAAGACGCAGCAAGAAGGCGACAGTCTGAAAATCAAGGAGTAGGCTCTCACAGAACCCAACAATGCTGGTAGCCTGATCTTGGACTTACCAGCCTCTAGAAACTGTGGAAAATAAAATCCAAACAGAACAGAACAAAGCAGTCACCCGGCTATACCACAGACCAAAACAGAAAACTATCTGAGTTCATCACTGAGGGCCTTATGTAGATTTGAGAAGGAAATCTTCCAAATTTACAAGATTTCTTATTCTAATGAGTTCTAAGTTACTTCACAAATATATAACTAAATAATGAGCACTTTTTAGTACTATCAATAAGTCTGATTCAGTCAGTCAGTCAGTTCAGTTGCTCAGTCATGTCCAACTCTTTGCGACCCCATGAAATGCCAGGCCTCCCTGTCCATCACCAACTCCTGGAGCCTACCCAAACTCATGTCCATTGAGTCGGTGATGCCATCCAACTATCTCATCCTCTGCTGTCCCCTTCTCCTCCTGCCCTCAATCTTTCCCAGTGTCAGGGTCTTTTCAAATGAGTCAGCTCTTCGCATCAGGTAGCCAAAGGATTGGAGTTTCAGCCTCAACATCAGTCCTTCCAATGAACACCCAGGACCGATCTCCTTTAGGATTAACTGGTTGGATCTCCTTGCAGTCCAAGGGGCTCTCAAGAGTCTTCTCCAACACCACAGTTCAAAAGCATCAATCCTTCGGTGCTCAGCCTTCTTTATAGTCCAAATCTCACATCCATACATGACTACTGGAAAAACCATAGCTTTGACTAGATGGACCTGTGTTGACAAAGTAATGTCTCTGCTTTGTAATATGCTGTCTAGGTTGGTCATAACTTTCCTTCCAAGGAGTAAGCATCTTTTGATTTCTTGGCTTCAGTCACCATCTGCAGTCATTTTGGAGTCAAAAAGATAAAGTCTCTCACTGTTTCCACTGTTTCCCCATCTATTTCCCATGAAGTGATGGGATCAGATGCCATGATCTTAGCTTTCTGAATGTTGAGCTGTAAGCCAACTTTTTCACTCTCCTCTTTCACTTTCATCAAGAGGCTCTTTAATTCTTCTTCATTTTCTGCCATAAGAGTGGTGTCACCTGCATAAGTCTGATTAGCTCTATTTTAAAAATACATCCCTGAATCCAAATACCTGCCACAACCACCACCACAAACCCCCAAGGAGCCTTTTGGGCAAATTAGAAAAAAGACCTCTTATCACCTCTGCCGGCATCTCCATCAGGGCCCTGCATTCAGCCCTGCTACTTTCTCCAGGGGCTCAAGTCACCCAGGTCCCCCACCAGCACCACAGTCACAGTCTCCCTTCTTCCTGTCTCCAGCTCCTGTCCTTGCCCCTCATCCCTAGCAGTCAGTTCCCCACACAGTTACAAGCAAGATCCGTTTTAAAGTTATGCAAAAGGCTACTGCATTTAGAACTGGATCCCACCTTGTCCCACCAAGAACCTGCATCACCTGGAGCTTTTTCCTTCTCTGAACTCGAACTCTTATCACTGGTCTGGAGCAGCAAGCTTATATTTTTATGATCCTACCAAATCTCTCAATTGTCTTCACATTTTTGAGCCTCAGTTTCCTCATCTGAAAGATGAGATGGTTGAACTAATCATGTTTTTGTGATTGCTCAAGGCACTGCTCACCAAACTTGCTCAAACCCGGAGCTGCTGACACTGAATCTTCAGGGGAGAGACCAGGAATGGGCATTTGACCATGCTCCCTGGGTGAGTCCAGAGATCTCTCATTACCTCTAAGTTCCCTTCCCAGTGTTGTATGATTTTTAAACCCTAAGCCTATACAAACACTGAGAGGAAAAAAAAGAATCATGGCATAATTGAATTTATCGAATATTGTTCAAATCGTCATTTCCAAATCAGAAAGTAGTCACGATGTTGCGGATACTAAGGAACAGTACACACCCACAGCTATGACAAATGATTAACTAAATGATCAGATTTTTTTCACTTCCTTACCAAAGTATGGAGAAATTTATCTTGGCTTTAACTGCCTTAGACCTGAGTGAAATACATTAAAAACAACTCAAATGACTGATGACTAATGCCCTTCAATTTGGCATCAAGCTGAGAAATTCTGTGCAGAAATAAAGTGGTTTATAATCCCACAGGTCTGTTCTATTATAAACTGCAGGTGGCAAATCAAGTAGCTATGAACTATGATGTGTGTGTGTGTGTGTGTGTAAAAAATCTATACTCAAGGAGGGCATTTCTGCACTCTTTTAATGGAAATTTAACAGCCCAGACAAAAGGCAGATGTTAGTCTTGAGGACCCAGTGATCTAGATGGTGCCTGAAAGGGTTTGAGGCCGGAGTGGCTATCAATCCCCTCACCTGCGCAACACGCAGGGCAGCTGTGCCTGCCCTTTTCAAGAAAAGCAATCGAAACTAAGCTCAAAAGAAAGCTGGAAGGAAAATAACTGCAACTCACATTGATGACCTATTTTCTGAATCCGGCTTATCTGAGATTGGATTGTCACTCCTCCAAAAACCCGTCGAACCCTTCAGGCCCAGGAAATGGCATCTTTGAGAAGTGCAGGGACCAGAATGTGCAACACATCATCACCAGAGAGCTTTCTTCTGACACAGGTTCCAAGTGGCACAGCTTCACAGGGCTATTGTGGGAGTGGCTGACACATCTACCAAATCCTCAGAGGCGCTTCATTCTTAGCCAAGATTAACATGATGCTAATTGGTAGTGAGCCTGATCTCTTTAGTGTCTCGGACCAGCGTACGCAGCAGAATCAAAACCATCCAACCTCCCAGTCTCCAAGTGCACGTCATGTAATATTTCCAATGTATTTCTCCACTTCAGTCTGCAGTGCCCCTTCATTCCAGACATCCTACAAACTAATCATCTTTTTTTGACTCAAGGGCTCAGTCAAGGCCTGCAGGCAGGTTCACTTTTCTGATCTGCAGTTGCACCTTGGGTAAATGCCATGAGTTTCTGATCTGAATTCCTAAATAAAAGAGAAGTGAGTCTTCAACAGCATTCAGAAGCATGCTCTGGGCCAAGAGGAGAGAGGGGCAGCTGGGAATAGGAAGGCAGGGCCTTTCTACCTGCCTGCAGCAAGCTTCTTTTCTGGCCAGCCCAGGTGGCATGCAGGCCCTCGTAAAATAGCTGAGGACTGCAAAGCAGCAGGCAGCAAGAGCCAATAACCTTGGATTAGCTGCATCCATAAATTGTGAAGAAGAGTCTGTTTAACCCAGGACCAAGAGCCCAGGGGGAATGCTTTCTGAGCAGATAAATTTAGGTACAGTTTTGAAGGAAAAAGTGAACACGATTCATGTACATGAGGCAGGAAGGAAATACAGAGCCAAGAAACAGCTCTCAGAGGATGCAGATGTAAGAGTGTCATTTAGAGAATGCTCATGTTATAGTTTGTAGAATCATAACACAGCTGGATGGAACTGATTGATAATCCCATCTATTTGCTGAATAAGTAAATGGATGAATGAGTGAACAGGATACAAAAAAGAACAAAGTCCAATAGAAGAGTCATAGACATAATCAAGAGATGCGTCAATACACAAAAATCCAATGATGACAGAGTTCTCAGGCAGCCTGAAGGGTTAAAATTTGAATCCAGAGGTGATAGGGAGTCACACCAGGTTCTTAAGCAGTGGGGTAAAATTGGAAATTTTCTTTGAGAAAGATTCCTGGCAGTTTTCACAGGAAAAAGTAGAACAGGAAGGCCAGTAAGATAGTTTCAAAGATCACTGCCCAGGCACCAACAAAGGAGGATCAGCTAAAACATCTTTAACCAGAGATTTTCCCTGGGCACCCCAGCAAATTATCCTGTCTTCCTTCCCCACTTCTCCACACCCTACCTCAGCCCTGACAATACTTGTTAGCTCAAAATGGACCGTCTGAAGGAAGGGATGGGCTCCTGCAAATGGCTGAGAGTCTGACTGCCTCCAGATAAGTTTTTTCATCTGAGTAACGAGTTAGAGCTCATTCCCAGTGTGCACACAGAAGTGACAACCTGACAGCCATTTGCATAATTTTTCTTCTGTAACAGCCTTCAAAATAATAGTAGGCAAACTAGATAGAATTTATTCATCTTAAATTTGCTTGAGCTGCTGGCATTAATGAAGGTAACTACTAAAGGACCATAAACATTTTAAATTCACAAATCATGTAGTGTATCACTTGTCCTCTCCGAGGAGATATTTGAGGGAATTTGTGCTACTACAATTATCAACTGATTTGATTCTGGGATTTTGATAGCCACTTGTTTTTTGATGTACTGATATTGGAAGGTAGCTTTCTTAGCAAGTTCATCTAAGAATGGCAGAAAAAATGATATAAAAAATAATGGTATCAAGATAATAACAATGATGTAATAATATGATATCAAGAATAAGAGACACATCATGTCAGCAATGACTCAAGAATCTAAGAATCCAGAAGCAAAAGAATGTCATAAATGACTTTTGCAGGTGCTGACATCACTACACAGTCTGCAACACTGTGACAGTGTCTGTGATTGTCATTATATATCCCAGTCTCAACATAGCACCTGGTAACATGGTATGATGGTGAAAGACACGACCAACTGGATGAACGAGTGAATGAAAAAATGAATGAGGAATGAATGTGATTTCTTTACATAGTAAAGGCAATTAAGATACCTAAGAAATTTATGCATAAGAGTTACTTTTTAAAATAGATGGAAATAGCAAACATTTCAACATTTATTCATAAGCCATGTTTGCACAACTGCACACACACATCTCAAGTAAAAACACCTTCAGCGGGAGGGGGGATAGGGATGGGGAACACATGTAAATCTATGGCTGATTCATGTCAATGTATGGCAAAAACCACTACAATATTGTACAGTAATTAGCCTCCAACTAGTAAAAACAAATGAAAATAAATAAATAAATAAATAAAATGTGTCTAAGCAACAACAACAACAAAAAAAACACCTTCAGAAGGTACGGACATCAAACAGAAAGACTTAAGTTTTAAAATTCTTTATACAGTCAAACATTTTAAAATGAATTACCATCAGTTAACCTTTCGGTCTCCCTCAATCATTTATGAAGTGCCAGGTACCGCATTTGGTGGTGGAAGAATTGCCAAGGCAAAAAAAGAGCTAACTTGGAGGTTTCTCCCCATGGATAATTTTTCCAAAGAATATTCGATTACTTTTTATCCTGAACAGATGCATTTTTTGGCAGGACCAAAATAATCCATTTTCTGCTCTATTTTAATACCCACATTTTCAATTCATGGGTATTATCCCTCAATTCCAAATGACATTCTAAGTCAAATGAGAACTTTGCCAAAGTCATCAGCAGGTACTTAAAAAAGGAAAACAGATCTTAATGGTAAAAGGAGAGAAGATCTCTGGATATTAAGTCTGTCCTGAATGGCACAGTCATTGAAATGCAAGGCAAAAAATATGTTCAATTTGAGATTTTTTTAAGTTGGGGGTCTCAAGTTCTGTTTTAACACACACACACACACACACACACACACACACACACACACACGCAGACACCCCAGGCATACACAGATCTCCCTTTTGTCTGTAAGGACAAAAGAGAAAGAATGGCTAAAGAAAGAGCAGACCGAGGACTGTGGTTTTGATGTGGGTCATGTTCCCAGGCAGCTGTTACTACACTTTTATGCTTCTTTCTGTGTAAAGGACCATCCTTCTTCATCCTGAATGCCATAGAATTTACTATGATGTTGCCATTCTACTGCCCCAATCATATTTTGGATACCACTGTGTTGAAATCATTTAGTATTCATATTTTTAAATAAATCCTCCTAACACCCCTCTAATCAAAGCACGGCTGGATCCAGCCTATCAGTGTGCTGTGGTGTGACAGGTCCTATTGCCCTAAAGCAGACTCCTCATGCTCAGGAATGGAACAGGAAATGTGCTGCGGGGGCCCAAGACAAAGAGTTAATCCAGCCCAGGAAGGGCCTCCCCAACTTGGTTGCACACTGGAATCACCTGGGCAGACTTAAAAATACTAATTCCTGGGTCCCACCCCTAGAGATTCTGATTTAATTGTTCTGGAGTACAGCTCTGAGCATCAGCAATTTTCAAACTTCCCAGATGAGTCTAGTGTTCCACAAAGTTGAGAGTCATCGCTGCAGGGAAGCAGTTTCAAATTTTAGAGGGTGTCAGAATCCCCTTGAGGGCTTGTAAAACTCAGACTGCTGGGCCGCAAACCAAGAGCTTCAGACATTAGTTGCGAGGAAGAGTCTCAGAAGGTGCATTTCTATCAACTTCTCAAGTGATGCCACTGCCGGAGTCCAGGAACCACACTGTTCTGGGGGGTCAGGGGAGGTGGGAGCTGAAGGGATGGGGAAGAAGGGAGTGTTCCAGGTAGAACAAAGACTCAGAGACATGCCCCAGGGCAAACACACATTCCAGGAACTGAAAGGTTTGTTCTACAGTCAGAGTCAAGCCAGGAGAAGGTAATGCAGATCAAGGCTGAGAAGTAGGTGGCAGAACAGACAAGGTGGAACAAACACCCTGTTCCTGCCCTCCCTGGTTTTGCCTGAGGAGAAACTGACTCCAGGAGGCAAAAGAGAGTGTGCTCTTCTTCACAGGGACTGGCCCCAGCAGAGCTACAATCAATAACCCCCTTAAGTCTCAGGTTATTAAAAGTCCAGGCTGCTGTTGCTAAGTCGCTTCAGTCGTGTCCGACTCTGTGTGACCCCATAGACGGCAACCCACCAAGCTCCCCCGTCCCTGGGATTCTCCAGACAAGAACACTGGAGTGGGTTGCCATTTCCTTCTCCAACGCATGCATGCATACTAAGTCACTTCAGTCATGTCTGACTCTATGCGACCCTACGGACAGCAGCCCGCCAGGCTCCTCTGTCCACACGATTCTCTAGGCAAGAAGAGTGGAGTGGGTTGCCATTTCCTTCTCCAAAAGTCCAGGCTAGATTATCATTAAAAAGTATTAACACCCTCTACAGATACAACATTCTGTAGCTTTCATGACACTTTTGCAAACATATCATTCAGTTCTTACAGACGTTCTGGAAGGCAAGAAGGCCTGGAACTCCTGTCTTCATTTCTCTGACAAGGGAAAATGAATCAACGGGCGGAGAGGGGGCAGCCAGGTCTCAGACCCAAGCATTCAGCCTCCTGGTCTGGTGATCTTTTATAATTTATTACCCTGCAACTTTTAATTCTACCTCCAAATGGAAAAGCCCAATCTCCTAGGAAAATTGTCCTCATAGTGCTAAAAGAAAAAGAAGGTAAGTAAACCCAGCTCTTCACAGAGTTTAGGTGCACATACACCTGCTTATTGAGTCTGTATGTGTATCACCGCAGAATGTTCCAGAGAGCCCTGGCTATGTTTGGACAACTATTTGACTCCAGAAATTCTGTCAGATATAAAACTGATTTGAAAGAGAACTAAAGTGTTTGTCCTCACATTCTAGATGACTTCCTGAAGCAATAGCCCTGAAATCTGAGCAACTGTGAGGGGGGCTGTAATGTTTAAGTGTGTTATACTGCAAGCCAAAAAAGCTGGATTTCCCTAAACCATGGATAGCTAAGAGACTGCATGAATGTAATGCACAATTCAGGAACTTACTGTTTTATTGCTTTTTTTTCTGTCCAAATTAATACTCTTTTGAAAAGATTGACTCCTACTCTAACTTTTGCATCTTCTTTAAATTTCAAGAGTGTATTATTCTTTACTCTGGTTATAAAGTAGTATATATTTGTAGGCAAAATATTGGAAAATACAGGAAAGAATTTAAGTGAAAATAAAATCATCCATAATTTTGCCCCCAAAACTTATCAGAATCAATGTTTTAGTATCCTTTCTTCAGACATTTTTTTAAAATGCTTGTGTGTGTTTATAAATATTGATGATCTAATGTTTGACATTTGATTTTTAAAAAATATTATAGTAGTAGGTTTCTATATTATTTAACTATAATTGTGATTCTTAAAAGGGAATACGCCCACTAGTAGAGTATCAGAATCACCTGGGAAGGCTCTTTTCAAATCACAATTTCTTTCCCAACCTATGTCCCAACCAGCCCCTCCCTCAAGCTAAGACTTGCTAGTGGATAAATGTTGTTCAGATGAACGAGAACATCACATGCCTCTCATATGAGAACGGCCAGTCTAATATATCACTGACCATTTCTCTTTCTATTATGTGGCTCCACCAAAATGTATATAACCAATCTACTATGAACATTATGTTGTTTCCAATTTTTCCACATTTAAGAACTATTACAATAACACTTTCAGGGCTTCCCAGGGGGCACGAGTGGTAAAGAACCTGCCTGCCGATGCAGGAGAGTTAAGAAATGCAGGTTAGATCCCTGGGTCAGGAAGATCCTCTGGAAAAGGTCATGGCAACCCAATCTAGTATTCTTGCATTGAGAATTCCATGGACAGAGGAGCCTGACTTTGTGACCCACAGGGTCACAAAGAGTTGGACACAACTGAAGGGACTTGGCATACACAATAACATCTTCACATTCTTGAATGAATTCTTGTATACATACCTGATGATTTTAGGCTAAAGTCCTGGACTAAAGGAGTTGAATATTTCTAAGGTTTATGCATAGCTTTGGGGGCAAAGATACAGCCTACACTAGAGAATGATCCAAAAAAATAGGAATATTTAAATATACAAAGAATAGTTCTCATACTGAATGAGTTGTTTTCAATCACTGGTTCTTCTAAGTAAAAGGCATCCATAGACTTTTATTTAGGTGTCCGAACACTCTAGATTTCATGCATGCACAAAGCTCCCAGGGAAGCTCGCACGTCTGCCTCCACTGTGACTTCAGAGATGCTTTGGCCTCTGAAGTCTTAACTACCTGCTTATACCTTCTTGGAAAGACTCATTAATCAGCCTTCTTAATTCTCTTAAGGATGAATTTTTTCTGGCACTAACTGCCTATCCAGTCTCCTCATGGGGAAACCTTCAGCTTCCTTTTCTTTCAAAGTCAGAATGGAAGGGCTAACTATGATACGCATGTCTGCATACACACAGCCCCACATGTGTTATTTCTTTTCAACCGGAAAAGGTTTCCTTGGCAACCACCTACATCACTGCCTCAAAGCCTCCTGCTCAGTAAGTCCCTGATGATAGCAAAGAACAAGACTCTTCCTCTATAGATTTTACTGCTTTGTCCCCCAAGAGCATTTCTCCACATGGGCAGAAATGGTAGCTGTCTTGTTTGTCATCAACCACTGGTCTCCCAGTGCTTGGCAATAGATCTCAAAACATATTTGCTAAATGAATAGATGAGATTCAGCAACCTCCGTTTTGTATGTAAGACTTGTGAAACTCATAAGCATTTTGAATATTTAGAAACAAAACAAACTTGACAAAACAGTTTGCAAACAGCCATATGGTGGTTTCCTCACAAGAGATGTTCAAAATGAAAATACCCTACTTCCTCCAATTTGATCTGAACTGAATCTGCAATGTACTCATTAGAACTAACTTATAAGACCTGAATACACAGTAGATGTACTATTACCCCAACCAGATTATAAAGTGAGAACTTGTTCTTACCACAGTTGCTGAATATGGTTGGGGAGGTTGTACACTGCCCAAAGTCAACCAGCCAAGGAGATCACTGGAGCCAAAATCTAGCTCAGGCTCTACTCATTATTACATGTGCCATGGCATGGTGCTGCATACACTCAGAGAAAAAGGCAGCTTTTTCCAATGATCACCAGGCACCATCACTCACCAAGTTGTAGAGCATTTTGTAATTCACACAACAGCACTAGATGGGTTCTCTGTTTCTTACATTTATTCATATTTCTCAACCACATGTAGCAAAGTTCTTAAATATGTCAGGCACTCCATCAACATACATCTACTAGATTGAGGGAGTATGGTGTTCATAGATAATTCATAATTTTATTAATACAATTCTGAAGGAGGAAACATCCCAGCAGAATAGTGGTTCACTCAATTTGGGATCAAATACCATTTTAGCAATTGAAGAGAATTCAGAAAACATCTCCTTCTCACTTAATAGGAGAAAAGGAGGCTGAGAGAGTCATCTAGATTACTGGACTCTTGGCATAGCACTGTTAGGCCAGCCCAGATACATATTAAATCCTCCAAATATCTAAACTGTAAAAACCCCTCCAGCAAGACCAACCCTCAGTCCCCAGCTAACCAAGTCTCATGATAAAGTGAGCAGTTTTGCAATTCAACTGGGACTTTGAATTTCGGCTGGGTTGTTATATTGCACGAATTATTTTTTCATAACATCAAGATATTCTCCTAACTTTCAAAATGAACTCTGATAGAAAAGAAATAAATTAAACTTTTATAAGATCTAATAGATGTCAGAGTGTTCATTCCTTGGCAGAAATTCTAATTCTTTTTTTGAAAAAGATTAATCATCAAAGCTACTTAGTATAAAATTGAAGTTCCTCATTTATAGTATATTAAATTTATATTACTTGCCACTTCTATCAACTCTAAAGGAGTAATTTTCTATATTGAATTATTTATATTCTCTTGTAATCAGATATCTGATAAACTTTTAAACATTTATACACCTACCTAATTCAAAGATGGTAAGTGAACTAATCTGAAAATGAAAATCCACCTGTCAGAATTCAGAGCAGTACAGAATTTCCACATGTCTCTTTATCTACTTACCTGTATCTCTACACACACGCCTGCATAATAGGTACCCAGTCATCATTAAATGACTGATGAATAAACATAATAAATATCGTGACTTAAGATGGCAAGTCAGATAATGTCCACAATAGTAGATAAAATAACATATTACCACATTATTTCAGCACTCTATGAATTTTAATGCACCCTACCTTGTTTGTTATTGTCATTTCTATAGAAAAGTCTTTTTTTTTAAATTGGAGGAAAATTGTTTTACAATATTGTGTTTATTTCTGTCATAAAATGCAAATAAGTCATAATTGTATATATATATATATATATATATATATATATACACACAAATACCTCCTCACTCTTGAGCTTCCCTACTCTCCCCCCACCCCCCCATCCCAACCCTCTAGGTCATCCCAGAGCACCAGACTGGGCTCCCTCTAGCCAGACTAGCCTTCCTCTAGCTATCTATTTCACCCAGGGTAGTGTACATATGTTAACGCTACTTTCTCAACTTGTCCCACCCTCTTATTCCTTTGCTGTGTCCACAAGTCCATTCTCTACATGTGCATCTCCATTCCTTCCCTGCAAATAGATTCATCAGTACTGTTTTTCTAGATACCACATATATGTGTTAATATACAATATTTGTTTTTCCCCTTCTGACTTACCTCATTCTGTATAACAGGCTCTAGGTTCATCCAACTCACTCCAACTGACTCAAATGTGTTCATTTTTATGGCTAAGTAATACTCTATTATATATGTACCATATCTTTATCCCTTCATCTATTGATGGACATATACGTTTCTTCTGCCAACCCACTCCAGTATTCTTGCCTGGAAAATCCCATGGACTGAGGATCCTGGTAAGCTACAGGCCATGGGGTCGCAAAGAGTTGGACACAACTGAGCTACTTTACTTCACTTCATTGTAAAAAGTGCTGCAATGAACTTTAGGGTACATGAAAAGTCTTGATGTTGGATTTCTCATATAGCAGGGGCCAACCTATACCATATCCCTGGACCATGAACCAGTACCATACAGCAGAGGGTGAGCAAATCTTCATCTGCTGATCCCCATCCCTTCCATCACTCACATTACCTCGTGAATCATACCCCACCCTGTCCTGTCTGTGGAAAAATTGTCTTCCATGAATCTAATCCCTGGTGCCAAAAAGGTTTGGACTACTATCCTATAATACTGCTGCTGCTGCTGCTGCTAAGTCACTTCAGTCGTGTCCTATAATACTAAGACTCTCATAATACAAGCATATTTTAATTTGGTATCAGCCATAAGAACTCCTAATCAAGATGTATGTGTGTTAGTCGCTCAGTTGTGTCCCATTCTTTGCAACCCCATGGATTGTAGTCCCAGGCTCCTCTGGTCATGGGATTCTCCAGGCAGAAATACTGGAGTGGGTTGCCACTGCCTTTTCCACCTAATCAAGACATGAGCTTTTAAAAGAGAGAATTAAATTTGCTCCTTTAAAGTGTCACAAGAAGATAGTTTACACATTGCTTATCTGTTCTGATTTTCTTTTTATTAGTTTAGTTTCCTCAGTTATTCCTTAGTATTAGTTTCCTCAGTTCAGTCGCTCAGTCATGTCCAACTCTTTGCTATCCCATGGACTAAAACATGCCAGGCCTCCCTGTTCATCACCAGCTCCCAGAGTTTACTCAAACTCATGTCCACTGAGTCAGTGATGCCATCCAGCCATCTCATACTCTGTCATCCCCTTCTCCTCCTGCCCTCAACCTTTCCCAGCATCAGGGTCTTTTCAAATTAGTCAATTCTTCACATCAGGTGGCCAAAGTATTGGAGTTTCAGCTTCAGCATTAGTCCTTCCAATGAACAGTCAGGACTGATTTCCCTCAGGATGGACTGGTTGGATCTCCTTGCAGTCCAAGGGACTCTCAAGTCTTCTCCAACATCACAGTTCAAAAGCATCAATTCTTCGGTGCTCAGTCTTCTTTATAGTCCAACTCTCACATCCATACATGACTACTGGAAAAACCATAGCTTTGACTAGATGGACCAGTCAAACCAGTCAATCCTAAAGGAAATTAACCCTAAATATTCATTGGAAGGACTGATGCTGAAGCTGAAGCTGATGCATCCTGATGCAAAGAGCCAACTCACTGGAAAAGACCCTGATGCTGGGAAAGACTGAAGGCAGGAGGAGAAGGGGATGACAGAGGGTGAGATGGTTGAATGGCATCACTGTCTTGATGGACATGAGTTTGACCAAGTTCTGGGAGATGGTGATGGACAGGGAAGCCTGGCTTGCTACAGTCCATGGTGTCACAAAGAGACAGACACAACTGAGCAATAACAACAGCAGCATGCTGATTTGTATTATATTGACACGAAGTTAGTTACTATTAAATTCAGTATAGAGAGGATTTCTCTGGCCCAGAAAGTTAAGAACAAACAGTCAATTACAGGCTTTTCTTTGTTAGCAAACACTGTTAAATATCAGCAAGTCTTCTTGAAAACTTGTTATACTCAGTAACTTAAATGTCAGCCTGATTTAAGGCAATGGAAAGGATTTCCTTTTATCTCTGATTCTCAATTACCTGCTGGAGAAGATACTTATAGCCAGGAGTTACCAAATCATGCTTTAAATCTGTAGAAAATGATAATATTATGGTGGAGTTCATATTAGAGGGCATTTTAAAATACCAAGTTTCTAAATAATTTTTATTATATTTTTAAAATTCAGAAGTTTTATATGCATAACATATGTTGAGTTGACGAAACTGACCAAAGAAAAAAATGCAATAGCTATTTGAATGTCATCATTTGGGATGTTATAGATAAAGTATTAGATTCCAGGTTAGATATTGTTATTCTTTATTCATTCCATAAACATTTATTTTATCTTTACACTGTGGTAGATACTAAAATGGAAAGAAAATGAAACATCAGTAAGATTCTGGTGCCTGACCTCCAGGCTCTCTCAAGCTAACAGGGAAAGGGACAGAAACGTGTTGTTTTTCTATAAAATTTCTCCTTTAATGTTATTTTTTAGTTTATATATAATTTACTTAGAGTGAAATGCTCAGATCTTATGTGCACTTTTCAGTCTAATTTTGTCAAAAACATATCAAGAGACAATATATTTCCACCACCCTGGAAAGTTCCCTTGTGCATGTTCCTGGTCAATCCACACTCCTTTCTTAAGCAACAACTGATTAGACTTCTGTCATCATAGTTTAGTTTTGCCAGTTCCAAAATTTCATAAAATGGAATCATACAAGATGTACTTTTTTGTGTTAGGTTTCTTTCATTCAGCATATATTTTTATATTGACCCATACTGTCACACTTATTAGTAGTTCGTTTGTTTTTGATTGGCTGGTTTGTTGGTGTGCTTTGCTCTCTACTATTCCTTTTCTGGATAAATCACATTGTCCATAGATCAAAATGGAGTTGCTTATGTTTTGTTTTTGTTTGATATCTACCTTTATAATCTCTTTGCTTAATATAACATCTGGCACATGAGACGCACTTGGTAAAATTCTGGTAAATAAATGAAGGAATGAATAGTGGGCTGGACCAAAAGAGGAGCTGGAACTAAACAGCACCTAAACTGTTCTACCATG